>NC_143398.1:57470036-58103965 GCF_052110815.1 Crocodylus siamensis | reverse complement strand
TATCCAGCAAGGACACTTCAGCAGAGAAATATATTGCATCTTTGAATGAGCCATACAAAGCCCCTGCAATACAAAATGAAACTCCCTGGTAATCACGGTCCCCTGATTGTTGCATACCATCCCATACTGGAACCCATAAGAAGGGTGACCAGTGCTACAGGCCATGTCTACATTAGCAGTGGGCTGCACAGTTGTTACTGTACAGTCATTTAGTTCTTGCATAATAAAGTACTAAATGATTGTGCAGTAACTGGCGTTACTTCACAGTAGTATCCCCGCATGGTTTTTTTTCTGATGCAACTGTGCAGTAGCAATGAGCTAGTGTGAAGTAGCTTGTGCCTAATTCATAGTAGCATTACATTATGTTTAGTGCCCCACTGTAACAGGGTCTCTGTTGGGAGCCCTATTACTTGGGAGAAACACCTGGGGGCTGTTAATGACAACACCCATCCAGGTGGGGGAGAATTCTCCACATTACTCAAGACCGGCCAATTAGGTGTAGATTCCAGGGATAAAAGTAGAGAGAGGACCTGGAGAGAATGCCTTCAGGCACCAGAAGATGGACGGAGACCCCAGAGGAGAGGACCCCAGTAGTTGGACCTGAGATCCAAAAGGATGCCAAGACCAAGAGAGTAGGAAGGCAGCAGGTCAGCAACAAGACTAGCTACTTACCAGAGGATTTCAGCCATTGTGCTGAGTCTGGAGAGGAGCTGAGGCAATTCCCTTCCATTGCTTTGGGCCGATGTCAGGAATCCCTGATTGAAGAGGGAGTCTCGGGGCAAGACACAGGCAGGGGAAACTTGTAGCAACCCCAGAGCTTGATGGGATGGGGCAAGGGAACAGCCAGAGCCGCTCCTGGCACAAAAAGCGGGGATAGACTGAGGCGCAACAAGTGCGAACCACTAACAAGGCAATTAGTGGCAATGAGCAGAGTTATGGGCAGGGCAAGCTTATATCAACCCCTGATCTCTGTGGGACTGATCCAGGGCTTTAAGTGGCGGTACTAATGGAGAGGGAGTAGCCAGGGCCGCTCCTGGCACAAGACGCCTGTAAAGAATAAAAGGCGCAAACCGCTAATGAGATAATTAGTGCCATGGAGCACCGGCGGGAACTTACCTTGAGGTTTCCAAAGGTAACCACTCCAGAGCCCCGGAGTGATTCAGGAAGCAAGTTGAGTGGGCTGCTGCCTGCAACCCGGGCCATAGTAAAAGAAAAGAAAAATACCTGGAGTGACTTAACCCATCGGGGAAAGTTATTCTGTGAGTACCAATTAACATCATATCAATTTCTTTCCTCCCCTAATAAGATCAAAGTTGTGGGAGGAGAGAACCAGAGGAAACAGGTGGTATTACGCAATCCTCATAACACCCACAATGCTACTTCATCATAGCAATGAGCTGCTGTGCAGTAGCTCATTGCTACTCCACAACAGTGTCTCATGTAGATACAACCACAGTGTATTATAAAAAAAGATGAGAATTTGAGGAAAATACTCCCAACTTCCCCAATCCTTGCCTTCAAGCAATCTTCAAACATGGCCCAACTCATCTTCAGAAGCACACTCCTCTCCAGTCAGCATACTCCAAGTGGGACATAACCTTACCTTAAGAGTAAATGCACAACCTGTCAACAAATCTCCAGGACTACTACAATCAACACCTCTCACACCAAAACGTACCATGGCTCCTTAAAACATGTGTTTTCTCCTTGTTCACAGTCCTTCTCCATCCCTCCAAGCAGACTGCCTTTACATGAAGACTTCCTTCTGATATTTAGCTCAAGTTGGATTTGCCTTTTTCTTAAACCTGAGGAACAGCGCTTGATAGTTTCATAGCTTCATAGTTAGTAGGGTCGGAAGGGAACTGAGTAGATCATCTAGTCTGAACTCCTGCCATGGCAGGAAAGAGTACTGGGATCAAACGACCCCAGCAAGGTGTACATCTAACCTCCTCTTAAAGATGCCCAGGGTAGAAGCCAGCACCACTTCTCTTGGAAGTTGGTTCCAGATCCTAGCCGCCCTGACCGTGAAGTTGCGCTTCCTGATATCTAGCTTAAATCTACCCCCTGCCAGTTTGTGACCATTATTCCTGGTCACTCCTGGCGGTGCTCGGGGGAACAGGGACTTCCCCAATGCCTGCTGATCCCCCCTGACTAGTTTGTAACAGGCCACTAGATCCCCCCTCAGCCTTCTCTTCTGGAGGCTGAACAGGTTCAGGTCCCATAGGCAATCCTCATAAGGCCTTCCCTGCTGCCCCCTGATCATACGAGTGGCCCTCCTCTGGATCCTCTCCATGTTGTCCACATCCCTCTTGAAGTGCGGGGCCCAGAACTGGACTCAGTTCTCCAGCTGTGGCCTGACCGGTGCCGTATAGAGGGGGAGGATCACCTCCTTGGATCTGTTTGAGATGCATCTGTGGATGCATGACAAGGTGTGGTTGGCCTTCCTGACTGCATCCCCACACTGCCGGCCCATGTTCATCTTGGAGTCAGTGATGACCCCAAGATCCTTTTCTGCCTCTGTACTGGCAAGAAGGGCGTTCCCCAACCTGTAGGTATGGTGCCAGTTGTTCCTCCCCAGGTGCATCACTTTGCATTTGTCGGTGTTGAATCCCATCCTATTCTCACCTGCCCACCCATGTAACCTATCTAGGTCCGATTGCAGCCTATTCCTCCCTTTTAGTGTGCCCACATCCCCCCACATCTTAGTGTCATCGGCAAATTGAACAGGGTCCTTTTTACCCCTTCATCCAAGTCACTGATGAAGATGTTGAACAGTGCAGGCCTGAGGACTGAGCCCTGCAGAACCCCACTGCCCAGGTCCCTCTAGGCTGAAAATGACCTGTCCACCACCACTCTCTGGGTGTGGCCCTCCAGCCAGTTGGTGACCCAATTGACTGTTTGGGTGCCGACACCACAGCCGCCCAGTTTCTTAATGAGAATAGGGTGAGAGACAGTGTTGAAGGCCTTCTGAAATTCCAGGAAGACTATGTCCACTGCTACCCCTGCGTCTAATGATTTGGTGGTCTGATCATAGAAGGCCACCAGGTTGGTCTGACAGGACCTGCCACTAATGAACCCATGTTGGTTGCCCCTAAGCATGACCTCCCCTGCTGGCCCCTCACGTGCCAGAATAATTTTCTCAAAAAGCTTGCCTAGGATCAAGGTAAGACTAACTGGCCTATAGTTTCCCGGGTCCTCCTTCTTCCCCTTTTTGAAGATGGGAACCATGTTGGTCCTCTTCCAGTCCTCTGGCATCACACCAGAGTGCTCAAAAACCCATGCCATGGGTTCTTCAATGACCTCAGCTAATTCCTTTAGTGCTCTAGGGTGGAGATTGTCTGGACCGGCTGACTTAACTACATCCAGTCCCTCCAGAAGTTCCCTAACTAGTTCCTCACTAACCCTTGGCCTAGGTGTGCCTCCCCTGGGGCCTGAGGGGGATCCAGTGGGGGGGTGACTGTTTCATCCCTGCTTAGGAAAACGGAGGCAAAGAAATCGTTAAATATGTTGGCTTTGTCATCTGGTGTGACGACAAAATTTTCTAACGTGTCCTGCAGGGGCCCCACATTACCCGGAACCTTCTTTTTACCCCCTATGTATTTAAAGAAGGACTTCTTATTGTCCTTAATCTGGGAAGCTAGTCCCAGTTTCATCTCTGTCTTGGCCTTCCTGACTGCCCCCCTACATCCCCAAGCAACTTCAGTATAGTCATCCCTGGTGATGGCCCCTCCTTTCCATTGGGTGTACGCCTCCTTTTTAGCTAAGAAACATTCCCAGATGCTTTTGGTGAGCCATGGAGGCTTGTGTGCCCTCCTGCTCCCTTTGATCCTCATTGGGATTACCTTCCTTTGGGCTTGGAGGATCATCTCCTTAAGGAGCGACCACTCTCCTTGGACACCTGGCTCCCCTCCCCTCTGGGACCCCAGTGCTTTGCCGACTATTCTCCTTAGCTCATTGAAGGCTGCCCTCCTGAAATCTAGGGCTGCTGCGTTGCTGCAGGCCTTTGCCACCTTGCGCTGGATGGTGAATTCCAGCAGGCGATGATCACTGTCGCCTAGGTGGTCGAGCACCCGCAGCCCCCTCACCAGGTAATCTCCTGTGGCCAGCACCAGGTCCAACAAGGCATCTCCCCTGGTGGGGCTGTGCACCTCCTGGGTTAGATGGAGGTCCTGCATTCTGGCTAAGAACTTATGTGAACCTACGTGAGTTCTGGCTGACTGCTCTTCCCAGCAGATGTCCGGGAAGTTCAGGTCCCCCATGACTACCACATCTTTAGACTTCACTACCTCCGTGAGCTGACCTAAGAATTCCTGGTCGAGCTCTTCCCCTTGGTTGGGTGGTCTGTAGTAGACCCCCACTGTTAAGTCTCTTTCCCCTCAACTGCCTTGTATTCTAACCCAAAGCACTTCAGAGTGCCCTTCCTCTGATTCTTTGTTAATTGATGAGGATGGGTATTCCTCCTTAATGTAGAGTGCCGTGCCCCCACCTTTCCTTCCTATCCTGTCCCTCCTGTACAGCCTATAGCCCTTGGCATTCACTGTCCAGTCATGCGTTGAGTCCTACCACGTTTCAGTGATCCCCACTATGTCTGGGTTGGTGTCAGCTAGCAGGAGGGTGAGTTCCTTCTGCTTGTTTCCCATACTACGAGCGTTTGTATAGAGGCATTTGAGGCCTCCTGTGGATGTGTGTACTGGGCCCCTAATCACAGCATTGCCCTGGCCCCTGTTGCTTACCTGTGTATATGTTTTGCTCACCGGTCTAGGCTGGGCTGTACTTGTGGGTGTTGCTTGGTCTGGCAGTCCGATGATTCCTCCACCCCCATCTTCCCCTTCCTCCAACGAGCCCAGTTTAAAGCCCACCGGAGGAGGTCTGCCAACCTAGAAGAAATCATATGCTTACCTTTAAGGGAAAGGTGGAGCCCATCCCATCCAAGCATGTCTCTTGTCGTGCTGTGCCAGTCATTGTTGAGGAAGCCAAAGCCCACCTCGAGACACCATTCCCGAAGCCGCCAGTTGGTCTCCACGATGCATGTTTCATGCTGTCTTTCATGTCCACTCATTCGTAGGATAGAAGAGAAAACCACCTGTGTGCCTATATCTCCTTTAGCACGCACCCCAGAGCATGGTAGTCCTCCATCAGGTGATCAGGGCTTCTCCTGGCCGCATCATTAGTACCCACATGGACTAGGACCATGGAGTGGTAATTGGTGGGCTGAATCATGGTTTGAATCATCCCTTTCACATCCTGAATCTTTGCTGCAGGTAGGCAGTAGACCTCACGTGCTGAGGGGTCCTGGCAACAGATGGGGCCCTCTGTACCTCTCAGGATGGAGTCGCCTATGACGATCACGCGATGCTTTCTCCTTCTGGCCTGCTTATCTCCTTTGGCTTGCTCGGGACATGGAGAGTGTGGAGTTGCCTCCTCCCTGGTTTCCTCCTCTCCTTCCTTCTCCTCCAGAGTTGCCAGGGCCTCATACCTGTTCTCCAGCCAGACTGGAGGAACTGGTACTGCTGTGTTACAAGCAGCCCTGGTTTAGGAGATGACCATCTGCCACTTAGCAGTGGAGGGCACTTCTTGAGGTGCCTCTTCCTTGGGTGCATAACCCTGCAGGGAAAGAAAATATCTCTCAATTTCTTCCTCTGCTTCCCTGATTCCCCTCAGCCTGGTAACCTCCTCCTGGAGCTCCCTCACCTGCACCTCCAGGGCCCTAAGATGGGCGCCTGCAGGACAGGTGTGGGGGTCCCCAGTACCTGCCCCCCCAGGCCTTGCTGGGCAACTCCTGCAGGCCAGGGATTGGGGGGATGCCAGCCCCCCCGTGGGCTCTGTCTGGGTGGAGGCCTTAGACAAGCCTCAGGAAGGCTGTGCCCCCCGGGCAGGGGCCGTGGCAGCACTCTGTGTTGACACCATTGTAGGAGTTGCTGCCTATTTCTGGCTGAGTGCGTTGCCTTCACCCTGCGCTAGCAGGAGTCTGCTTCCTGGCCCTTCCTGCTCGCCCGCCGGCGTGAACACTGACGCAAACACTGGCATGCTCTTACAGAATGCGCCTGTTTGCGTGCTCTGTTTGAGTGGCTTGGGAGCATGGCTCCCTAGGCCGGGTCAGTTAAGAAGGATCCAGGGAGCTTCCCTCTTTTGATGCCCAAAAGCTTGTCCTCTCTCAACTATACAGTTGGTCTGATAACACAGATTACAAAAAAATCCATGCCAGGAAGGGGTCTGGGACAGAAGTTCCATAAACTGGATTGATCCAAATCAGTTAAGTCTGATACTACCGTCAACCAGGTTTATCATAAACTAGTTTCAGCCATTTTGAAACTGGTTTATATGCACTGAACTTATGTTGTTACAGGTTTAAACCAGTTTCTGATTACTTAAACTGGTTTATGTGTAACTTCTGCCCCTAGCTAGTGTCTCACTTCATACTCCGTACAGCAGCTTCAGCTCTGTGGTTGTCCAGACCCCTTCCTGGTTAAAGTTAAATCAGAGTCCCCCTGCATGCTTTTCAGCCCTGGGCTGGGCTGGGCTGTCTGCTTCAGAAAGTAGGGCTGGCCCTGCCCCTCTCCTCTCTAGCTGGAGCTCCAGCTGGCTGAGAAGGAGGTGGAGACTGCAGCCAGGAGGCAGCAGAGTCTGCCTGGCTTCCTCCTGCCTTCACCCCCCTGCCCCTCTGTCATTCACTGCTCAAGCAGGGATCCTTCCCCCCCACCCCCCCACAGGATGGACCCCAGTGCCATGAAACCCAGCCAGCATCTGGTCACAGCCATGCCACTCCCATGCTAGCTAATGCTGAAAGATGTCTATGTGACTCCAATTTCACTGTAACAAAGGCAGACAGAATGTTGGCCATTTAGGGCTTTTTGAAGTTAATCAACAGTTCATCTGATAATTTTCCTGTGTTCTTCCTTACAATTACCTTAGAAAAAGCTGTTATTTGTTTTTTTGATGGGCCGATAAGCTTTGTGCTCTGATAAGCTCCCTGCTGGTTGTTGGCTTGCTTCAAAGGCCACAATCTGACAGTGTTCAAAAGGGGACAGGGAGAGGTGTGAGAAATGACTTGGTTTGCAATGCATGGGAACTGTGAGAGCTGTCAGTTTGTTGCAGACAGTATAAAGCATCAGGGAGAGGGAGATTGAAAAGCTCAGTATCATCAACATTTCTGCATACCCCGTCTTTACCTCAGAGTGCTAGCCCGGGGCTGGGGTCTGGCAACATTCCCACTCTTTGAGCAGTGAGCAGGGGGAAAAGCCTGGTGAGGGCTACTTCCCCACCTCCCCCTCCAGGCACACCCCATCTGGAGACTGTGCAGGCCAAGGCGGGGGTCTAAACCCCTCCCTAAACATAGCATCCTGTAAGGGTCTTGTATCCCACCCCCAGCTCAGCACTATGGAAGGGAAAGGAGGGCTCATTCTAGCATCCTCCCAGCTTCTAGCCTGAGCCACTATTGGCATGTGGCTGCATTTCCTGAATCAAAAGTAAATGTCTATTCACTTGCAAATTGGTTTAATCTCTGCAGATTAGATTAACCTGCAAAGATTGAATCAGTTCTGGGTCCAAAGAAGGGCCACCCACATGATCAGGGACTTGCATGGCAAACCATATAAGGAGAGGCTGAGGGATCTCAGACTCTTCAGCCCAAAGAAAAGAAGGCTGAGAGGGGTCCTGATTTTAGTTTACTGCTATATCAGAGGCGTACATCAGGGGCTCAGTGAACAATTGTTCACCGGGACGCCCTGGGGGCAAACCAGAAACCATGGCCACAAACTCCTGGAAGATAGTTTCAGGCTGAACGTTAGGAAAAACTTCTTTACAACTAGGATGCCCAGACTATGGAACAAGCTCCCCCCAGAAGTGGTGCAATCATCTACCCTAGAGATCTTTAAGAGAAGACTGGACAGTCACCTGTCTAGGGTCACCTGACCCCAGGTGTCTTTCCTGCTCTTGCAGGGGGCTGAACCCGATGCTTCTACAGGTTTCTTTTCAGCCCTATGATTCTATGATTCAGTCTCATGGCTTTTTGAATGTCTGTCTCTAGCCTAGGAGAAAATTAGAGTTCTGGAGAGAAAAACATAAGCAGAGCAACCCATGAATTAGAATCATCTTAGAGCAAATTTGCAGGGCACTATCACAGCTGGAAAAGAGGTGACAATGAATGCAATGTATAAGCTAAACAACCTGGAAGAAAGCAGGTTCCATTTCTAAACAATGTAATGCAATGTAAAGATCCTGAAGGATACTGGGCCATTATACAGTTTGTCTACTTGTTACTCTGAACTACATTGAATTACCAAGCTGAAGGGTGTCAAAGAGAGGATCACTTACCATCCTTCTGTACTTGATTATTGCAACAATTCTTCCCGAGCATCTTTTGCAGAACAATTATGATGCCTTTTCTATCACCTTGCCTAGAAACATTTCACTCAGAACAGAACGATACGTGCCCATAAAATACTACCCAATAATATCTTCAATAATCTGCTGATTTATTTAATCACACTGTACCACAAACACAAATCCAGGCAGAAAGACGAGTGATGGGTATCCCACAGGCAATGTTTTCACACCCAGTTCCTGTCCAGGACTTTACATACATGACTGATAGAACAAATGAAAGAGAAAAAGAGATTCATCACAAGTATTATAGGCCCCTGTGTGTGCTGGCACAGGATATTTGCCAGTTAGTGAGCATTGTGTGGCTAGTCATGCACTGTAGATATAATCAATACGTTACTTCAATCCAGAGTCTTAGTACTTTAATTCAAGACACTCTCAGTAACCTGAGATACTATGCTACTGATGAAGACAAATGCAGAATCTCTGCAGACAGCAAAATCTGTTGTGGGGTTGTTCTGCATTCTAATGCTGGATTCTAAGTAATGTATTTTCTGACCTTGAGCTCTGCATTTATTTTTGAAGAAGCTTGAGAATCAGTTTCAAATTATTGGAGGGATAGTTGTAATCTCCATTTTCTTCCAAGTGCATTGCTTTCAATTCCCATCTGTCCTCTCAGACACCTCCACTATTAAATGGTCACAGAAGATGAATAACTGTGGTGTGAATTCTTCAAAATTGCATTACATGTTATTCTGATCCTTATTAATGCTCTGTGTTGTTTTATTTACAATAACCTTGTGAACAGTAAGATGAAATGGCAGCCACATGATCTCTGTATCCAGCTGAAAAACTACACAAGTGTATTATTAACAACCCAAGAGAAAAAAAAACAAAGGGAAAAATATTTATCAAAATTACATCTGAAAATAAAGGAAGATGCCTATTATTTAGATTTGGATGAACCCTGTGTTATTTACCAGCCTTTTTCAAGACCTAATTATATTATTCCTTTAATTGTCAGAAATCTACATATGCTTCCTGTGTTGTCTACTGTATGATAACTTGTCTCTTTTTAATTATTTTACATAAATGTATTTAATAAATAGCAAAACTGCACAAAAAGGACCAGGGCTAATAGCTTTGACTGGCTTTGACTGGCAAAAAGGACCAATAGCTTTGACTGGCTCCAAACATAGTTTACAATACAGATGTCTTGGGTCAAAAAGCACTCCTTTTCTTCTACCACAATTTGATGTAATTGTTTATGTCCTGTAAGTCAGCAATAATATTTTAACTTTAAGGTGACATAACCAATCCAAAGGTAGCAAGGCTCTGACTATGTTAATGTGCACGATAAATAGTTCACCTATGCGGAGAGGATACTGTGAGCTTGGTAGGGTGTTCATATAATTTTGATATAATTTGCATCCTTTCAGAACATGTCAAGCTGTGTGTCCCAGAGCAAGCTGCACCCCATTTCAGGAGCTTGGGGATAAAGGGTCTGAGGTTTAGAAGTCTGCTTCAGTTAGAGGTGATTGCAGAATTAGGGACTCTGACTTGGGCACCGAATCCCATCCCAATCCTTTTCCTGCTCCTTTGGGAGCACCATCTAGGACTATCTGAGAGAATTGTCTCTGCAGTCCAGATACAAAAACTGCAACTGTGACATCATCTTTTGTGAACTGTCTCTATTTCACACATGCCAACAGAGGCCTGTCAGAGTCTCTATTGTGCATAGCTGAATAGACTTCATTAACCAAAACCCCAGTGTTCAGAAATCATCAATCAGATTCTGGAAATGATGAGGTTAGTTTAAGAATGATGGGCGCATCTACATGTGCACTTAATGTGACTGAATATACTCTGGCTAAATTTGAGCCAGAGTAAACTTGTTCTGAAGTCACCATTTACATATGCATTTAAGCACAGCGATTTACTGTACTGCTGGATACCACTTGTATCTAACAGGACTATATATCAGTGCAGTAAAGTAGTCTACTGTGTCCTAATTGCCATGCATGTGTAGACAGTAAAGCTTTGCTATGCAGCAAATTAGTTTGTTGCGCAGTAAAGTATCTTGTGTAGATGTGCCTGATGGTGATTTTTAAAAATTACATTCTGGGTATTGTCTGTTTTCTTTTTGGCTTTTAGGGTCAAGCTCAGTCACATTTTCCAGCCTCTATCTACAAACATGAAGGATAGAAAGAACTTTTTTTTTAAATGAAAACTAAGAAATTGTTAATTATGAAATTGTTTTCTCTCAGCAGGTGGGGCTTTCAGGAAAATACAAATTATCTCAAGACTCACAATGAAATTCTTTGTTTCAGTGATGTTGCTATCAAATTCCACCGGTAATGCAGTTTTGGTGGTGGAATTGCTTTTCCATGGAAGGCAAGAGGAACCATTGCTGATGAATGCAGACCTGTGGAAAGAATTAGAGGTAAAGACTTTCTGTTGGACAGATGTTGAAGAAAGGCTATGCTGTAGTGATATGGTCAGCTCCTACTTTCCACCCAGAAGCACCCTGTACATACCAATCTGGTTGGGCTTTCAGGTAGGGGGATGAAATATGTTCTCCCAGTCTGCTCAATCTCTCTTGCTCTGATGTAGGCAGAACCTGTTTTTAGTGTAATCAGTCCTTTTTGGGGAAGAAGTTGGAGAGCTTCCACAGTTGCACACACTTAGATCTGCAAGTGGGTAAAAGTAAGCAAAGTGGATTTATTGGCTCACTATTCAGAATCCAGAGTTCTCACACACTATGAGAGACGAACACTCCCTCCCAGAATGGTACGTGATAATAAGAAGTGAGAACTACTAATATATTATGAAATAATAAAAAATATTAAATTCAGAATTTTAAAATAGATAAACTCTATGAAGCACACTTTGTTTTAAACTACTTTGTTAGTTACTTGTGAATTAATACAAAAGTCTATCATTCCTCAAGCCAATAATGTGAATTACCAAGCTTCTACTGTAATTCATTTGGAACCCATTTAGTGCATACAAGCAGTTTAAGTAGTTTGTTTTATATCTATCTCATTGCATTTGTCTACATTGAATTTCCTTTGCTATCCCTTGCTAGTTTTGTTACGTGATTCAGGAATTATTTACAGTCCCCTAGTTTTGTTTAATTTAAACAGCTTTGTGTTGTCAGCAGTTTGCCACCTCATTATTCACCTACTCTTGCTAGTCATTAATAAATACATGGGCATGGTGAAAGGAGTGAGACAGATACTAACAGGGCTCCTGTAGTATAGTCCCCAAGTCACCATACTGTAACGCCTCATCATTGTTCATTTTTCCCTGGCCTTTTCTCTCTCACTCTTTTAATCATTAACAAATGGTTTCTTTCTTACCCTACAGTTACTAAATTTCCTTAAAAGCCTTTTGTGAATAATATTAAATATTTTTTCAATGTCTCTGTAAATATACATCCATTGACTTCCTTTTATACAATATTTTCTAACTCTTCTGTAACATTTTAATGAGTTAGGAAAGCACAATTTATCCTCACTGATAAGGATATCAATTTATCTGTGCTAACTTGCAATTTATCCATACTGATTTTTTTCTCTCTCTATCATACTTATCTACTGTGGGTGTTTTATATCTATCTTAAATTATTTTCTATTTTTTTTCCCATTACTGAATTAAGGGTCTCTGGTTTTCAGATCCCAGGGTCAGCCTTAAGAGCTATTTTAAAGATCAGTACAATGTTGGCCACCTTCCAGTTATCCAGTAGAGTGGCTGTTTAATGATAAATTACATATCTTTATTGATAAATTATGGTAGTCCAGCTATTGTGCTTCATTCTTTAGTTCCTTCAGATGAATACTCGTTGGTCCTATAATTTATTACAACTTAAATGTCTTGAGCTGTTTAACCACCAATATTTTTAATACCTTTTTATCCAAAAGGGTTTTGACACCACTATCTGTAACTTCACAGTTGCTCCAGAGTAAAGATTCCAGCTATTTCCTTCTGTGGTGAAGAGATCCGTATAAATCATTTGGCTTTGCTGCAATCACTGTATTGTATGCTTTCCTCTTTTATACTTAATAGTCTAGTAGGCCTGCTTATTCTAGCCAGCTTTCTACGTATGATTTACTTAAATAATGTCCTATTATTTATCTTAATATCTTTGACTATTTATTCTTTGTATATCCTCTTAGCTTCCTTTTAATCTCTGAATTATATCCTGTCTGCCAAATGTTCAATGCTATTAGCATTGCTGTAGCTTGCTTTCCATTTCTGAAGGATACTTTTGGGACCCAAATTAATTCTTGTACCTTGCTATTTAATCATCTCTTTTTTTCCCTTCTTTTGTTTGTTTTAAAATATACAGACCTCCTGCAACAAAATATATAAATAGCGTCCATGCTGAAATTACAGATTATTTCCTAACTTTCTGTTTATTCAAAATATATTTCTTTAGTTAAAGAAAAATTGATCCTGTAAATCTAGTGAGAAAACATTGCCTTTTCATATACACATGAAATATACAGGGCCAGATTGTGATCCTCTTACTCATAGTGATTATCTGACAGACTTCAGTGAGAGTACTCGCATGTGTAAGAAGATAGTAATCTGTTCCATTCTAATCATTGGTATGGTGTTGTAACCATACTCCATAAACAATTCCTTCCAAGTCTATATTAATAAACTTTGCCCCATATAACCACTGTCATCATTTTGTCATGGTTTGAAATCTAAGGTCCATAGAATGTTTTTACGCGCATGTGCTTTTAGCATCCGGAATTTGTCTGATACAGACAATTTGTCTCTGAAAAATTATCTCCATTAATCATGACATAGTGCCTATCTATTATGAGAGGGTTTCTTAGCACAGTTCAGTCCTATCTTTACCAAGAAAGGTTTTCTTTGTGTAGTAAGAGTAATCAGCCTAAAACAGGGGTGCTCAAACTCTATCCCATGGACCAAATCCAGCCCATGGAGCCATGGTACCTGTGCTGTGGGTCTCCACTGGTTGGGAGATTTGCCAGGGAGGGAGCACCTCCCCTCCACTGCCAAATTCCCAAACTCTGCAAGGTGGGTTGGAGTTGGGTCATGCTCCCTTTCCCCCCATGATCAGACCCAGGCCAGAGTTGGGCCTGGCCCTAGCTCCCTTCTCCTCTGCGGGCCGAACCACTCCTTCTCCCCCTGCATGGCTGGATCAGGGCTAGTTCATGCCCTTTTCCCCCTGCATGGCCAGATTGGGACTGGTCCATATCCCCTGGCCCCTGCACAGCCAGATCCGGGCCAGGCCATGCTCCCTTTCCCTACATGGCTGGATGGGGGCTGAGCCACATCCTCTTCCTCCTGTGGGCCCAAGCCATGCCCCTTTTCTTCCCTTCCCCACTGCAGAGTTGGGTTGTGGCCAGGCAAAGCCCTCTTCCCCCACACAGCTGTATCAGGGCTGAATTCCCTGTCTGCTCCCCTCCGTGTGGCCAAGATGAGGCCCTGCCATACCCTCCTGGGCAATGGAACAGGATTTGGGTCACAGATGGACTGGGCACTGCCCATTTTGCTGGGCGAAAAGGTTGAGCACCCATATCCTAGAAGATCCTAGAAGATCCTAGGGTGTCTTTTCTCTTGGCTCCAGTACAATGATGGCTTTCTCCCTCTGAGTAAGCAGGATCTGCTCTGTCTATCCATATTTCTGCTTCTTTTCCACCTGTGCTTCAGGACCCCTGAATATACCTACTTACCAAACACTTTCCATTTTCATAGAATCATAGAAAGTTAGGGATGGAAGGGACCTCAGGAGGTCATCTAGTCCAACCTCCTGCTCAAAGTAAGACCATCCCCAACTAGATTATCCTAGGCAAAGCTTTGTCTTCAAACACTGCTGAGGAGTATGGTGGTTAACAATACACCAACACTGAATTAAAGTTGGTGGCACCCCTCTTGAATCCCCTTCCTACATTCAGGAAGCTTCTGCTGATGTTATTTCACCCATCTAATTAATTTTTAAAGTTATATTTTATAGTAATTTAAGTTAGAGATGTGAGGAACTTCTTTTTGTTGTTTTTATTAATAAGCTGATACTGAAGATTTGGTAAATAATATTGATACTCAATAGTCATCTGTGCTGTTATGATTCTAAGTCCCATGAACAGACACATGGCCCTCAAGCAGGTTAAATATGAGGACTTCCATTTTTACACTGGTTCGGTTACACTGAGTGAAGTTACAACTGAAATTTGTGAAAGACGCCATCTGCCCAGACTTTTGAAGATTAGGCCAGTTATTCAGACTAAAACTAATAAAAAATCAGTGAAATAACTTTCCATTAGAAAATGCCAATACATCAAAACCAAAACATTTACAGCATTCATCCGGCATGCAGACAGTCCAGGGTCAAGTTCCTACTCCAAATCAGGTAGAATAGGGATTTGACCTTGGTCACCCTACAAAAGCACCCTGGCCACTGGCTTACTAGCCAATCTGGGTTAGTGTTCTTTCTCAATACATTTTTAGGGGTCCTGATTTTACTTCACTGCAGAACTGAAACCAATTTTGGAGCACTCAAGTATTTCACAGAATGGAATTTTAATTCTCTTCTCCAGCCTAATATAGATGTCTAAATATGCATTAGAACCTATGTATTGACACATTTTTGAGATAGAAACCATAAGCTTCCTCTCTTTTTGTCTGCCTCAGAAAAAAGAATAATGGCATTTGGTTTTTAGTCATACCTACTTGTAGGATAACTATTATTGATTATGGACATTTTTAGTTTTGTGACTTTGAAAACATTGCCCAAATAATAATTTAAAAATACATGATGTAGCTTTATAGTGTGGAATGTGTAGTACTAAAAAGATTACTGATTGTTAGATAGCTTACCGCTTTGAAAAATATATTTTTGTTACATTTCTGGAACTCAGCTAATGATCAGTGGTTCACCAGACTGGTGATTCCATGCCTATTTTTACCTGCTCTTGTGATGACCGCTTTTGGCATTCTTGCTTGAGCTAGAGGAAGTATTTGTGTGTCAGACATCTTCCTTTTTCCTTTCTCATTTTTGCAGTGTGTTTAAAATCTAACTCCAGAGATAGCAGCAACTCAAGGTCATTTTAGGATCCAGGTTGGATGATGTCACCATGCTAGTGCTGGCTTCAATTTTCATAAAGGCCTTATTAATTATTTGAAAGACTACTACCTGAACAGACATTATTCATTGATTCTTTGCCAGCCCACCAAATAAATATGTTTGGATCTACAAACTTTGCGCATCAAGTTTGAAAAGCCTCTTCTTATATGTTAGTGAAAGCATAATAAATCCAGTGATATTTTATTCTCAAAGATCACAGAAATAATTAGATATTTTTAAATTTTGTGCCTTTCAGTTATATAAAATCAGCAGTACATCTGAAACCATTTTTGACTGCCGCCCAGATTGGAGCATATTGATGTATGCTTACATTTTGATTGGCCACAGTCTCAGCCCTGGTCTCCTACATAAATGCTGTTATTAATAATCTGCATTAGAACTTGGGGCTCATTATTATGGCTTGGTGTATATCTTGAGGAAAAATAGATCCTCTAATTACAGGTCCCTGCTTCTTTTGATCTATAATAAGGAAAAGAATTATCTCTCCCAGGGTTTAGATGGGATCCAGAATCAGGGCCTGCTCCAAGGTGGCTGACTTGAGCAGACTTTAAAATTCATAGATTCATAAATTTTAAAGGTCAGAAGGAAGCATGATCATGTAGTTATGACCTGCCCAAAACAGGCTATAAATTTCACTCAATAATTTCTGCATCAAACCCATAACTTCTGACTGAGCTATTGCTTGTCCTTTAGAAGTTGTCATGTAAATACTGCATATGATGGAGAGAACACCATGTCTTTGGATACATTATTCCATTGTTTGCTTGCTTGCTTGCTCTTATTATTAACTAATTGGGCCTTATTTCTGAATTTATTTTGATTCAGCTTCTAGCCATTGGATCCTGTTATGATATTTTCTCCCCATGTAGGTACTCACATGGTAGTTATTTCATTGCATCTGGCTGCTGAAGCAGAAAACTGCCAACTGCCCTCTTTTATCAGCTCAGCCATGAACCAGTGCTGGTCTGCAAGGATGACCATATAGATCATACTTAATTACAAAATCTGAAATGCATTCTACCAAATTAGAGACTTTCAGTGTCAAGTTTATTATAGTATCCTGAAGAAATAATTGGGATGGAAAATTGACCCCTCTAGCTATAATGTAAGAGAAAAGAATGATAAAAGTACAGAATATTCATATTTTCTGATCAAGTTAATTTAACAATGATCCTTCGATAAATGTTATTTTGTGACTAGGCCTGGATTGACAACATGTCAACAAACTGAAATAATTTAATCCCTATCATAAAACATCCTTGTTTATTCCTTGTTACAGTTTTACAAAGTGAGAATAATGTCAAACATCTTAATCAGTACAGTAGCTGACATTTTCTAAGAACAGAAATTTTAAGGTAGCATACTTTATGAAGGTTGCCAGTAGGACTTCTACTGGATATTTGTAAAGAGATGTGCACATTGTAGTGTTCAGAAAATAAAGCAGGAATACAAATTGAAATATATGTGGTTGTGGCCCCTTCTCCTCCCTGGAAATCAGGATTCAAATCTGGAATAAAATAAAACACATTTTGAGCTTGCAGCCTTCCCCACTGGTCCTCATTCTTCCCCAACAAGAACCTCTGAATGTACTGTTTGCAAAATAATTTCTTCTTCACCTTTTATTTTTAAGTTACCCTAGGTCCTCTTTATATACTATGATATACCCAACCATGCTACCCTCATAACTCCTATCTATCATTATTGCAGTATGCTGCTTTCTCCACCTCTGCCCATACTACTCAAGTTGCCGAGTCCTAAGTATAGGGTGTGACATGCAATCTATCTGAAGATAAGAAAAGCCCCAAACAAATTAAGACAACTTTGAGAGATCTGAGTTGTATTCCATTGCTGTAAACATCTATAGCCACATTTTCTGGATTTCTGTTTCTCATGGAATTTCTAACTAAAAGTGAGGGGAGAGTAAGGTTGTGTGGACCATGGGCAGCTTTACAGCTAAAATTAGTGATACCCCTCAAAAAGATGTACATTTGAGAGATGCCTGTGATGCCAGTGCCCTTTAATTCTGCTGCTATTGTCATGATGGGGCGTGTAGCTCTTAAATCTTAGCCAGTCTGACAGTCTCTGCTGGGCCAAGGCCAAGTACTATATTTAAATCTTAAGTTCTCTGGGGCTTTCCTGAGCAGAAACACATAATGCATTCCTGAGCAGGAAAGCTTACAGCATGCAAGATTTAAATACAGCTACCAGCCCTGACCCAACAGAGGCTGAAAGACTGGCACCTGCAAAGGGAGAACCAGCAAAAGAGGGGGGTGTGTGTGTGTGTGCGTGTGTGTGTGTGAGAGAGAGTGAGAGAGAGAGAGAGAGAGAGAGAGAGAGAGAGAGAGAGAGAGAGAGAGAGCAAGATTTAAATACAGCTACCAGCCCTGACCCAACAGAGGCTGAAAGACTGGCACCTGCAAAGGGAGAACCAGCAAAAGAGGGTGTGTGTGTGTGTGTGTGTGTGTGTGAGAGAGAGAGAGAGAGAGAGAGAGAGAGAGAGAGACTGCTAAAGGTCAGAAAGCAGTTAGGGAATCAAGGGAAGAAGGATGGCTGAAACTAAGAGTAATATATGAAAATGCATGCAACTGTAGGAGGGGGTTATTACTGAGGAGACAAAAGGAAACCAACTAATTGATATGGGGGAAAGAGAATGCTAAAGGTTCACAGATCAAATTAGGAAGCTGTGGAGAGAAAAAGTGGAGTGGGCCTTGTAATAAGTGTCTAAAAAGTTGAGGCTAACCCAGAAAGGGCAGAAGAGCACTAGCAATTTGTTCCTCTAGCTGCAACCCTCATTTGGAAAACAAGTGAAAATGTATTTGGTGGTCTCACCTTACTCCCATATGATATTTTTTCCACTTTGCAATACAACCACACAATTTGCACATGTAGCAATTTCTCTATAGAGAAAGGCGAGGCTGAAATAGCAGAGGGGGTAAAGGTCCAAACTGAGGTGTATTTACAGAAGCTGTCATGGCACAATCTGCCTGCCTTTTCTCTAACTAGCCACTTAAAGCTTTCACCCTCAGCAGTATCAAATTCACACAAAATTAAAAACCGCTTGCCTCTGACAACAGGGTTGATTCTGTTTTCCATTTAAAAAAGTATTAATTGTGGAGCACTATGTTTTGCAAATTATTTTCTATAAAAATGCTGCATTAAACATAATAGTGATGGAAAACAACTATGTATGCTTAGCAATATGAGATGCACCATTTTTTTTATATTCTAAAAAAAGTCACATCAGTGTCTTATAAGTAGGTCAGTGATAATTCTTTATGTATTTCTCAAACTCACTTGGACTTTCCAGGTTCAGGGATAGGAATTCGTGGCTAAAACTACAGTGAATAAAATATTAATGTTTTTCTTTAAAAATAAATAAACTCAGTTAAGCTGCAGTAAGAGGTATAGTGCTTGCCTAATGCAGGATTGTCATTTGCATATTTTAAGAGGGTTTTTTAGTTTAGCTTATTAACATATCAACATTAATATGAGTGTCTCCTTGTAGTAAAGTTGTTCATGTGTCTGATGCTTGTAAAGTGTCTGTAACCTTCATTTTTCATGAACATTAGGCACACTTAGAATGAAAAAGATCAATGATTAATAAATAATTTTCTATACTTTAACTCCACAATGTTTAGAATCTAGAAAGTCATGTCTATATATTTCTTGACATTTTTATCCAGAAGGCCACATTGACTTTGACACATTTATGTGCCAGTCTGTCCTCAGGTCAATCATATTGTTCAACACCTATTTCAGTTCAATATAGGCCAAATAGCTCCCATCTATTTCTGTCAATTCCAGGGGAAGAAACAGAATAGCTGACTCTATGTCATGTTTCCACTATTCTGTCCTGTGGAAGTGCCATCACAGGAGATCTGCAGGTTTAGGTCTCCATGGGGTAGGAAAGGGCACAATATGATAATGTGTTCTTGCTGACTTCAGCCCTTCTCTGCTACTGGTTTCAATAAGGTACAGGGAATATGAGTTACATCATGAGCTACTGTCAATCATCAAAGCTCATAATCTATACCCATAGGCATCAGTGGAGTCTAGATTAATACAACCAGTAATCAATGCATATACAAAACATACAGACACTCTGTTAACAGCATTGACCAAAATAGACATAACTGAGACTGGGAATAGGGATACCATATATGACTTACCTTGGAAGTGCTGGGAAAATTAAATTATTAGGCCTCATAGGCAAGGTCAGTGGAGAAAAAGTGATTGATAAAATCAATTACAGGATATGGAAATAAGGTTGGAATATACCAAGATCAGGACAACCTGATAAACAGGTCTCCCTGTTTGGTGGGAAGGTTGCAGTATCTGGTTAGAACTGGAATGTGGATGATGTCACTTAAAGATAGGGTGACCATATGGGACAATATGAAATCCGGGGTGCTTCTTCCCTCCAGCTCTCAAGGTAGCAGCGCTGTTGCAGGCAGAGGAGGGGGGTGGTATGGCAGGGGTGGGACAGTGGGGTGCAGCTCTGGTATTAGGCAGCTAAGGGAGTCAATGGCCCACTGTTCTTTACTTCACGGGTGTTAATGATCATCTCCCCTTCTTAATGGTCATTCCATTAACCAAGCTAACCTATTTTAGGGCAATTTTGCTGTCTGCTAGGGCTTCCTATTTCACAGATTGTGCTGCTCCCCCTTCCCACTACATGCCCAGGCCACTTGCTTTAATTTTCACTGCCTGGCCAGGATTGGCCTCCAAAATCTAGGACTGTCCCATCCAAACCAGGACATACAGTCACTCTATCTAAAAAGGTTTTATTATTTTGTAAGAACTAGAATGTATGTGCTGTAAACATAGGGTGACCATACATCTTGGCTTGGTCATGACACTCCAGGATTCTATAGCCCGGTCCCAGGCAGGGAAAGTGGAGTGTCATTGTAGCAAAACCCCCAGTGTTTCTTTTTTAATTTATTTTAAAATGCATTCCCTCCCTTTCCCCAACCATTTCTGACTTTTTCTCTCCCTCTTTATTCCATATAGGTAAGTATAAGTAAGCTAAGATGTAGGATAAGCTTTAACATTTTATTTTAGGTAATTTTATTTTTCTTTCCCCTCTTTGCAAATAAGTTCTCTGCTATTTTAATATTGATACCCACTGTTTTATAAGTGATAATTATTATGTTTGTACTGCTTTTATATTGTGTGATTACTGTTTTAGGCCTATATATGTAAGCTAGCATAAGTCTTGTCAAGTTTATGTCAAGCCTCCACCTTGTGTCCTCTGCCTGGGCATCCCCTGTGTTGCAACTGTATAATTCATGTACCCTTCCCATGTAAATTGGTTCCAGGATGAGAGTGATTGGGAATGATTAAAATACAATGGTAGCAGGCCTCTACTGAATGGCCTGTAATGACCAGGCCATCACCTTGCATTGATTCATCCAGGAACCACAGACCTCACCCAGGAACAGGGACAAGAACCCAGCATTTGAAAGACAAAAGACCCTGCAGAACCAGCAACTCTACCATTGTACCCCAACATTACAGACACTCGAAACTGCATATCCCTGCATGAAGCACACATGCTCAGTACACCAGGGGTTGACCCTTGCCTGGGCATGACTTCTGTCACTAGGGTCACGCAAGGTCTGCCCCTATAAAAAGAGGCAGTGAAGACAGACCCAGTGGGATGCCCTCTCCATCTGGACCAGCACCATGCGACACCACCTATCCACCCAGAGGCCCTGCTGGCGACCCCCCTCTGGACAATACCTACTGGACAAGAACCCCTTTCCAGCCTGGATAGGTAGCTATCACTCCTCCCACCCCCTCTTCAACCAAAGACTTGGACTCTGCTTCTCTTCTCTACCTGGACTCCAGCCCTTCCACTGAGTCTCTTTCTCCTGCTGCCAATGTAAGTGCTTGTGTGTATGTGTGTGTAAACCAATAACTTCATGGGGCTGTGTAGTGTGTTGTCTGTTAATAAAACTGTTATCTGGACCCCTAAGTTGGGTTTTGCTTTACAATGGTTTGGTAATGTGTGTGTGTATGCACCTAACTGATTTGTGTGTTTGTATATGTGCGATTGTGTCACACCCTCCTAACAGTGCAATATTGAGATCCTGAGAGTTGGCCTGACTCTACAGGACAACATCATGGTGCACCAGGCAGGTGGCTGGGCAGACAATGCCGCTCCTGTGCAGAAGGAAGGTGGGATGGACTGGAGCAGGTGCCACCCCACCTACCCGTGGCACATCCTTGCTCCTGCACAGGAGCAGCAGCACCTGCTTGGCCACCTGCCTGATGTACCATGCTGCTCTGCCTCCCTGGTGGGCTCCAGCCCAGGACTTTTGACCAACTGCCTGGGGCTACAGAATCCTGGAGTGTCCTGGCCAAACCAGGCCATATGGTTACCCTACGTACATATGAAGTTGTTTTGATCAGTATATTAATGTTGTTTTGATTGGTATATAATGTTTTGTATTGAACCTGGGGGCACAACTGCATTTTATGTCCATGCCATGTCTGCAAATAACTTGGCTAGCACCATGTACTGCTGGTCCTGGATATTACTGACTAGGCATTTTTTGTGAACCATAAACATGGCTGAGCTTTTATCACCCAAACTGAGCCTGTGGTTGAGAAATAGCAAGGTCATTGGGGCACACATTGCATGCAACTGTAGCAGCACCTTGACAGACTCATCCTGACAACATGCACAGGCCACCCAAACTGAGGGTCCCTGATATGCTCAGTAACAACTAAGCCTCTGATGATGCTGATAGAATGCTCAACAAATTGGTGACTGACTGCATTGACAGCAACACCAACTAAGGATTTATCCTCCTGTGTTTAACAAATCAATTGTGTTAATTTAAATATTGTTGAACACAGTAACCAGAACCTGTGGACCGAAGACTTTTTCTCTGGTCCTCAAAGGCGGAAGTCCACCTTTCAACATGAGAGAGAGAAGATCTTTGGTCTTTGTATCCAGACCCTGCATCCTTATACAAGCTGCGCTACACAATCTCTACCCATACCAAATGGTTCAGGATAGTATTGAGAGAACTGACATTGCCTTGAATGGATTCTCTTGTCCTCTGTGAATCTTTCTCCCTGAGAACTGAAGCTGGGAGTTCCAGCTACAAGGATGAGGCTGGAAGCAGATGTTGTTGCAGGGAATTTCCCTGCACATATTTGCAAGCATGGAGGGAGGACTCTTTCCTTCTTGCTTGCAGATGTGTACAGGGACTTTTGTGTGCACCTACAAGCATGGAGGGGAGAACTCCAACTCCCTCGGCAAGGGATTTCCCCGTGTATCTGCAATCATGGAAGGAAGACTCACACAGGGGTCTTTCCTCTGTGTTTACAGACATGGAGGGGGAGCGCTCATAGGGTGGTACCCTCCTCTGAGTTTGCTGCTGCTGTGAGGAACACATGCCTTTGTGTTGGCACAAAGGTGACATCTGTTTCCACCATGAAAGTGCACTGCCCTTGGCCCTTGTGCTCCTTACCTCACATAAATCCCTGAGTTATGTCCAAATCCTGCTTGAACAACAGATTCTGAGGTTTGAACTCCTCTGCTGTTTATGCAATGGATCAACATGTTTTTCCTGTCCTTCAAACAGAATTGCAAAGAAATAACCTACATGGAGAGCATTGAGGGTACTTAAGATTTGTCCTACGCCATGGTATCAGATTGCCTTTTCCAGGGGAATGATGTCAGACAGCTACACTATATTGTGTAGCATGTAAAGCACTCAGGTGATTTGTGTGCATCAACCTGTAGCACTTTTTCTAGTCTGCATCTTGAGACTGCTTTCTAATAGCTGTCTCTCTCCTACCCAGTTAGAGTGCATTTCAGTAGTTTATGTGGCCAGATCTCCTTCCAAGGGGAACAGCCTCTTGTTCAACAGAAGATATAAGCAGATATTTTGACTATTTTCTTTATTTTTGGATGTTTAAAAAGCGGCATATCCTGGACAGTTTGGGGATGTGCTCTTGTAATATCATCAAAGGACAACAGCCCTGGGCAGAAGTATGTGTTCTGGCAACAACCAACTCTTCCAACTACTTCTATCCATCAAGATTCCCTGTCTTGCCTAGATTTCATTTTAGACTGCACTCTTATTTTTCAGTTTATCATGATGATATCTGAGTTAAGCCCTGTGTACATTTTATGAGAGGAATTCAGTTAGGTGCAATTTGTGTAATGATTGTATGAGACTCCATATTCTACACAATTTCTTTTATGGGTTTAACATACACATTGGCAAGGAAGATTTGAAAGGATAAATTTTGTGTGATTCCACACACATGCAAAGAAGTAGTCATCCATCAGCACCCCCTGAGGTCTGTCCAGGAGAAATGAACAAAATTGGACTCCAGCCACCTCCAACTCAGCTGAGTCAGCAGCTCAAGATGAAACCGTTCTGGCAGATTCATATGATTAAATACAGATGTTTACCAGTTTTCCACTATTAAAGGAGATTATTCACCTGCACTCCAATTCCATTTTGGGACTGATTTTCTTTTACCACCATTATTGCTCTATATGCCCTTCCTGTGTCCTGCTTCCGTTAATCCACTAACCACAAAGATTACAGTAAACAGGAAAGAGGCCAAAACCTTGTGGTTGTATGTCTTAGGAACCCAACAATTCCTAGATCCTACAGCTAAGCAAAATGTTTAGGTTATTCTGGAAATTTGTGAACATCAGGACTCCAGTGACAAGAGCATTTTCCCCTTCTTAATGGGCTAAAAGTAGAGCTTTGATATGGTGCCTGGTGAGTACCACTTCTGTATAGTCCTTGTGTGACCTGCTATGTAAATGGTTCCAGCAACTACCTGTGAGAATCTGGTAGTAGATAAAATAGGCATTTGATCTGAGAGTTACAGCCTTGTATGTGGATGTGAGAGACATTGTGTATGTGGATTTGAAAGTCTCCATATGACCATGAGCAAAACAGGCTTCTAGGTTGGGCAGCTGTTTTATTTGCTCTGTTGGAGTCAGTGTCATTGAATGGGCTAAAACTCAGCAGGACGGATGTCCATGATTTGTAGACTGGATGAACGTCTGGTAACAGTCATTCAGACAGCAGCCCCAGAAGCAAAGGGCTTGTAGCCACTGGTAGGGCTGTGCTACAGACTCATGTCTTGGATCTGCATGCGTGGTGGGTGAGAATGTTACCACTTAGGCTTTATTGAGGAGACAAGGATTTTCCCACTGGGCAGTCCTACTTTATCGCAGCTCTGGATCTCCGGCTGTTGATCTGAACTTGAGGGATTTTCACCTTTGGCTTCTATGCAATCCAATAAACAAAGAGGGGGGAACTTTGCAGGATGAGCTGCCATTTGATTTTTTTAAAAACATATTGTTTGCTAATAAACATGAAAAGAATCACGAGCTATCACAGAGGTGAACGTGGACATTGGCAACACCTCTGCCAAACTTGTTGGGTTTGTAAGAGCTGATAAACTGAATGTTTGCGGGGGGGTGTTGGTTGTAGCCTGTTGGTCTGAAGAGGTAGGCAGACAAAGTTCTTGGGGTAAATGTGATATCTTTTATTAAACCAACTAAACAGTTGGAAAAACTGTTCTTTGCAAGCTTTCAGGCACAAACACCAGGGGAAAAAAACCTGGCTGTTTGTGCTGTAACCCAGGCGGTACTCCAAGAGGTACCCTCTCTCCAACTGAAGGGATCAAAGCAGGTGCACAAGCACTGTTGGCAGCGTTGGGGCTTTCCTCCCCCCATAGAGCAGAGCCAGATCATCAGTGGGGACTCAACCATATACCTTTTAATACTGGGAACATAATGGGCATAAATCAGAGGGTATAGTGGACACTACAATGCCCCAAGGAGGCAGGATTCAACAGAGGTTAGACACTTACAATCATTGACAAAGGGTTAACAAAATATAAAACACAAACAGCAGAGCAAATGATATGGGTTGGTGAAATATAAAAAAGGCACAAAATGCAAAATGTCAAATGACAAGGAAATACAGGGCCTTGGTACCTGGAGGGGGAGAAAGGGGGGGAAAACACAATGGCCCCTTTCTACTGCAAGCAGATTTGCTTCTTGTTAGCTCAGTCACTGCAAGTCACCTCAGCTGAGACTTGAACTCAGATCTCCAGCCTGCTAGGGGTCTTGAACTTCCCAGAGCCTCTGCCTCACATCAAGTTGCCTGGCCTCTGATTGGAGGAGCTGGAAGCAGATCTGGGAACCCCTCAGGTCACTGCTCAGATCCTTCCTGGAGCTGGGGAGCCTCTCCTGCTGGCTGCAGCCTCTTCCAGGGCATCCTAGAGCCCAGCCGGGAGCCTCTCCTGCCAGCCACACACCGCACTGCTGAGGGTCCCACTGCTGCCTGCAGGTCCTGCTTTTTCAGGCTCTTCAGGGGACATGCTCCTGCCCCGCTGGCTCAGCTCTTGCCAGCTCTGTGAAGCTCCTTCCTTGTTGTCCCTCACTGGTCTCTCCTGAATCAGCCCACGCTGCCCCTTTTAACCCCCTCCAGGTGACCCAAGGGGCCAATCAAGGGACAGGGGGGGAGGGCGAGGGTGAGTGGGGGTGAGTCTCTGGGGCCTGATTAGTGCAGAAAGGGAATCTCAAGTCCTCTAATCATCTTTTACCCCTTCAAAACCCCTGGGCCAAATCATTACCAGATTGGTGATGAAAGGGAATCCCGCAAGTCCTCCAATCATCTTTTGCCCTTTCAAACCCCCTGGGCCAGGTCACTGCCAGCCAGCCATCACAGTGCCCAAAAGCTTGCAAAGAACAGTTTGGTCTGATAAAACATACCACATTTATGCAGAGTTGAGTAAAGGACCTACCTTGTCTGCCGATAAACTGAATGAGCTGTCAGCACTCCTGCCTTGCCCCAAGGGGGCTTTCCAAAGGGGAAATGGAGGTGCAAACCCCTTTCCATTGAGTGGCACAAGTGGAAGCGACTTGCAGGAAGGGAGGCTTGAGCCAGGAGCTGAGGCTCCCCGGGGTTAAGGTGAGGCTCTCCCACCACAGTGTGGCTGGGGCTGGACCCGTGCTGATTTTTATGCTTTGAATGTATTTCTCCCTGCTCCTTTGTGCTCACAGATCAATGCGAGACAACCCCAGGAGAGCTGCAGGAGCTGTTTGTTTCCCCCGTGTTTTGCCAGGGAAACAAAGCGGCTGCGCTCGCGAAACCATCCCGCGCGAGGGCTCCCGGGCTGGGCGCCGGGGCCGGCTCGGGCCTTGTCCGCCGCGGGGCGTCGCCTCACGAGGCGCGTGTGCCCCGCGCCGGGGCGGCCCCGCCAACAAGTTTCCTCGGGCGCCTCCTTGAAACTTCAAAGCCGGCGCCGGGAGGGCCCCCAGCACCCCGGGGCACCCCCGCGCCGGGCGGGGCAGGGCGGTGGCGGACTCGCCCCGCGGGGGGGAAGAGGGAGGAGGGGGATCCGCCGCCCAGCCCAGCCCAGCGCAGCGCAGCGCAGCGCAGCGCAGCCAGCCGCGGGGAGGAGACTGAGCTCCCGCGGGAGCCCGAAAGGGGCAGGCTGCGCTGCCGCTGCCGCAGCTGCTCCCGAGCCAAGCGGCTGCGCTTGGTAACAGCCGCGAGGCGAGGCTTGGAGACGGCGCCCGCGGCAGCGGGGGACGCGCCCGCTGCCTCCTCTCGCTGCCTCCCGCCATTGTCTCGCTGCCCGGGGCGGTGGGGGCGGCGGCCGGGCGATGCGGCGGGCGCTGGCGCTGGCGGGGCCGGGGGCGGCCGGGCGGGCGCAGCCGCGGTGCTGAGCCGAGCCGAGCCGCAGGCGCGGAGCGGGACGGCGCGGAGCGGAGCGGACCTTTTCCTCTCGGCGGCCGCGGCCCGGGGGTGATGGACTGAGCCGCCCGCTGCCATGGAGCCCGCGCGCTGTCTCGGCGCCCTCTGCCTCCTGCTGTGCCTGCTGGCAGGTACGCGGCGGCTGGGCCGGGGCTGGGGCCGGGGCCGGGGGCTGGGTGCGGGGCCGGGGCCGGGGCCGGGGCCGCGTGTGCTGACGGGCGCTGTGTGGGGCAGTTGCAGGCTTCGGCGTGGACCCGGGGCTGCAGATCGACGTGCTGTCCGAGCTCCGGCCGGGAGAGGCGGCGGGGGTGCGGCAGGTCCCGGGGCTGCACAACGGGAGCAAAGCCTTCCTCTTCCAAGGTACAGGCGCTCGGGCTCAACTTTGACAGCTCCCCCCGTGCACACGTGCGGCCCCAAAGCGCGCTCCCCGCGCCCCCATCCCCGCCGCCTGCCTCGCATCACTACCCCCCCCTCCTCTTTTTTGTTGTTGTTGTTGTTGATTGCCAGACACTTAATGAGCGTCCGGCGGGAGGGCCCGGAGCAGATGGCTTGGCCGCCTGGCGGGTGCGGGGAGCGGCTGTGCGGCCCCGGCCCCGGCCCCAGCTGAGCCGCGGCTCCGCAAAGTTTCGCTGCGTGCGCGGCCCGGGCGGGGCTGGAGCGGGTGGACCCCTGCCGTCCCGCCCTCGCAAGAGGCAGAGCAGGGCTGCGGGGCGATCCGTGGTATTGCTCCCCGCGCCGGTCCCGCATCGCAAGCCTTAGCCTCGTCCCTCTTGGCACCACTGCCTTTGTGGAGCTTCCTCCCGAAGCCTCCTCTAGAAATCGGGTCTTTTGACTGACCCACCTTTTAAACCCTCCCTGTGCTGGAGTTTTGAAAGGCGACCGGATATTTAAGTCGTGCAGCAGAGGAGGATAAATTGGGTGGAAAGAAATCTCCATTGTCCTTTAAAAGATGCTTTGAGGCTGAGGAGTGGGTGCTTGAAAGCAGGTCTCTCCCCCCCCCCCCCATGGAAGATGCTAGGGTGGGCTTTTTGCATGGTGGCTAAGGCAGAGCAGGAAAGATGGTTTAACCTGTGGAAGAGTGAGCAGAACGCCGTGCATCATTCTGCAGTTTTAAAAGAAAGAGCATTGCTTGCTGGTGTCAATGATTGTGTTAGGAGTCTCTCTTTTTTAAATTTTTTTAAATCCTGGTCTCAAATGTTTGCTGGTGCAACAGGCAAGAAGAGGCTGTGCTGCCTCTACAGCACCATCCTTATCTGAGAGAGGTAGAAATTCTCTTTCCAGATTTTTTCCCCTCACTTGCTTTTAACGAGATCATATATCAAACACCTATTCAGTCACCAGAGGGCTTCTATAACGGGATCTCTCCATGGTGGTGTTCTTGCCTGGTACAGCCAGCATGTGTCACTGTGGACATTAACACTGAGATGCTGGCTTTCAAACGGAGGAACTTGACACATGCAGTATTTAAACAGAAATGGCTTCGCAGATTCAGAAGGCAGACTTTAGGTGGTTGAGAGCAGCGATGCATTTGTATGGCTGTTCCTACTGTGGCCTAAAACAGTGGAAATTACATGGATTTGTTGTTTCTGTTTGAGGCCCTGCCTTTTGTTTTCACAGGAATAAAAGTCAAAACTTCCACAATAATAGGAATAGTTATTTGCAATAGTTATCCTGCCTCAGGCAGGGGGTTAGACTGGATGACCTCTGGAAGTCGCTTCCAGCCCTACTTCTCTTGGATTCTATGAAATGACTTGATTTATATAGCTTTCTAGCATGTAGAACAAAAGATTAGTAGGTGATGAAAACTCTAGATTATTAACAAATAGTTGCCTCTCATTTGTAGCAGGGAATATCAGGGTTTTTATAAAAGCTAAAAACCCTCAAAAAGGTGGTGGGGGGAAGATAAGACTTTACTCTTCAAGAGACATTTTCTTTTGTCCATTTTCTTTCTGATCTACTTGAATAAACACCTTTTTGTCTAAAATGGCAGTGGAGGGTGTTCAGCATCTCTCAGGAAGCCTTCAGTACCGTGCAGAACTAGGTACATTGATCTTCTTTTTGTGTCATTGGCTGAATTTTCATACAGTGACAGCTGAGTCTTCACTGAATGGACAAACTTAGATTTTTGGACTCACACTTAAGAATATAGAAATTGCTGTGTAGAATCCAACCCTTGGTCCACTTACTCATTTTTGTTCTCATCTTATAGACTACAGCACCTAGAGAGAGAACAATTTGATAGAAGTGGCCAAAATGATCAGACATTAGCTTTATTTTTGTTTCTTTACTCCGATTCTGCTTTATCTTCATTTCCTTTGGTATCTTCAGACACTGAAAGTTTATCACACCTATGGAATTCCCTACATGTCACTTTGGTTCTTGGCCCCAAAATGCTCTTGGTAGGTTCTCTGCTGGGGTAAATCCACTGTAGCTCTCCCCCAGTTATTTATTTCTGCTGCTCTTCCCATTTAAGTTCTAAGCAAGACTCTTTGTCAGCTTGAATTGTAGCAGAATCAGGACTGTAATTCACTCTCAGAAAATAGCTACACTAAAAATGCAGAATATAGAAAGACCGGAAGGGTGGCAAATCAACTGCTAACTGTCATGGGGGAATTAAAGAAACTTGAAGTGGAAATTAAATGAAAAATAATAGCTTCCTCTCTATTGTCCTTACTCAGGAGGGAAGGCATTTTGATGCAGTTAGGAGTTTAGACTGAGGAAGGACTGCATTACCGGGCCTACTATCAATTTTGAAGAAAGAGGATTTTTTTTTTGTCCAATTGAATATTCAGATTTAAATTCTTTGAGAACTGATTTTCAGAGGAACCTATATTCCTAAAACACAGAGTTCAATAATGGGTACTCAGCCTATGAACGTAGTTTCAGTCTTTTGTGGTCCCCTCTACAGAATTTAGATTGCCCTTGTGCAATTTCTCATTAAAAATTACTCTAAACATTCCAAATCTGTAGCCATTTGGATCTTCTTATTTCTTGTCAGCCTAATTCTGTGCTATGAAAAGTCGGTGGGACTTTTACCTCAGACTTCAACAAGATTAGCCTCGAGCACTGTGGACCAGAGTTTAGGAGGTATTTTAGAAGGAGCTTCACTCCCATTAAATGAATGATTTTAATGGGAATTAGGTGCCAAATGCCTTTTAGAAATTTTGACAATACCTAACCCACAGACATATAATGAACTGTGACTAATTTTTGTGAAGAAGGCTTGGAGTTCCTATCTGGTAGCCCATATAGCAAAACCAAATATCACTAACTAAATTTCTTTATTTTTTAAGTATGCCATGTTGATACAGCTTCTATAGATCAAGCAGGGTTTACATTTACAGCCTTCTCCTTTGCAAATAGCTACAGTTTCTTGGCTGCAACAGCACTTGTGGCATTTCAAACTGTTTTTTTATTATCCCAGGATTTTCTTAGACAACAGTAGCATGGGATGGAGAGTATCCTAAGTAGGACATCATGGATTTGATCCTGAAGTGTACTGAGCTGGTTAGAGTTCAGTGAAATGCTTATGTATTTAATTAAACTTAAGCATGTATGTAGTTATATTGAAGTCAGTTGTTTTAATTTTTGGTAGAAAATGGTGTTTTCAGACTTGAGAATTACCCCCATTCTCCCTAACTTGGTTTCTTTACACCAGTACTACTTCATTCTTCTTTTGAAGTTTAAGCTGTGTCGTGTTAATCATTTATACTATGTTAGTGCACATAAACTTCCTTTGAGGTCACAGTCCTGTTGCACTTGCTTAGAGATGCACGAAACCAGACAGTCCTTTTTCAAGAGTTTATGAATATTTAGAGGATTCCCTTGCATCAAGTTACGGGAGATGTGTAGACTGTGGTGAAAGGGTCATTCTAAATCCTGTGATGATTGGCATATGTAAAAGTGAAAAAATAAAAAAATGCTGCCGCTGCTGTTATTTGTTGGGTAGAATTATAAGGAACGTATACATCCATCAGAGGTGAGAGAGAAGGGGATAAAAGGAGGACTGACAGAGCAATGCAGAAAGGAAATAAATACAGGGATCTTTTTAACAGATTGTGTAGTGACATTTATATGAGATGAATGTAAAAAAAAACAAAACAAAACACTGAAAGGGTAGAGAGAACAATAGAGCCCATGCATTGAATGCTGGAGTTTCTTATTCAGGAAAGAAGCCTGTTTTTTTTAGTTTAGAAAATCCTAATGTTTAAGTGTTTATAAACAAAGCTCAAATACTTCAGAGAAAAGAAACAGTTGTAGTGGTACTATACAGTAGGCTATGATGAAGAACAAGATGTGCTACAAAATGCCAAGGAACAGATTTAATCTGTCAGTATGATGCATGAAAGGACTTTAGGACTAGTGGCTTTTGAATTGGATCTTCCTGGCAGAAACTGCTGCCAGAAAATAAAACTAAAATAGGCCAAATTGTACAATGGTTTATCATCATTATGTGGGCAGTGAGCTCAGTATTTAAAATGCTAGTGGTACAGTATTAAAGCTTACACATGCATCCATGGGTTTCAGCCTTAAAAGATCATTGCATCTTTGCCTGTAATTTTATCTGCTATCAGCATTGAATAAATGAGCTAGAAACAAATCTTTAAAGATAAAGTGAAATGACTTATGTAGAACTAGATTTCCTGATTATTTGATTCTGGCCTTGCCTTTACAAGTTTATATTTGCTGAAAGTTGGTCACTTTCTAGTTTTGGATGGAGTATGGTTTGTCTCTGAAAGAAGAAATGCAACTCTCAAAACTAATGGATTCTTGGAGGCAAGGCCAATATGCATGAAGGCTTTGTGCCTCTATTGATGCCTGGGCTGCCCTTGCTCCCTCTTGTTTCTTCACAACATTGCTCCTGCTAAAATCCCCTGCCTGGAATGGGGAAAGGGGTTTTGCTTAGGGGGCGAGCAAATTAATTTATATTGACACAGTTGCCATAATTTACAAGTAAAGTCCTGTGTGGCTGTGGGAGGGGGATGTCAGAGTCGCCATGGTCTATGGTTTCCACAGTTTCTAAGGAAGGGTGAAGATAATGCAGAAGAACTAACATTCTTCCCTTTTATAGCCTAGCCTGGATTCAGAGGATCTAGCTTCCACTGATGGTGGTAATGGGGTTAGTTTAGTCTAAGGGTATATTTTCATTTCTACATTTCCATATTCCAGTTACTTTTCCTATGCTTGCTGTTTATGTAATACACATTGCTGAAATTTAGGAAGTCATACAATATGCAAAAGTAAGGGTGCCATAGCACCATGCAGTTAACAAGCAATTCAGGCTTCATTCTTCCATGATGAATAATTCTTAATTCTGCAAGCAGCTCCATTGACTTTTTATGTGAGAGACTATCTGTGGTGTATAATGCTGTTAACAAAGGAGTGGTAGAATTGGATCAATAGCACAAGCAGAAGTCTCTAGTCTCTGGCTATAACCTGGAAAAACCTTCTTTGGCTAAGAACTGCCCTTTCCTCAATCTTTGTGTTTAGTTAGCTTAATTAAATCATTCTGTTCCATTATAGTGAATGGTTAGTTCAAATAATAGTGTTCCTGGTTAGTGTTGGCTAAAACTATTCACTTGTCTGTTAAAAAAATCAGAATTGCTATTGTGCATCACTTACCTCTTTGAAGAGGTCCTACCTATCAGTGGTGTGACTGGGACTTAAGGAATTGGGCCTTGACCCTAGAGGGTTATAACTCTGGGGATCAGGAATGGACAAGGTCAGGGAAGTATGGGTCCCAGTTAGGCTCAGTGAACCAGGAGTAGGTGGGTCAGGAGTACAAGATTCACAGGGGACTGAGACATGGGTTGTCAATTTGGGTAGACTCATGAGGCAGGGATCAGACTTGAGTCACCAGCCACGGGGTCTGGAGCAGGCAGCTGTAGCTGTGTGGAAGTGTGATGTGGGATATTGCCGAGCTACACCACAAGCCAGGAGCTGGCTTTCAGGGGAGTCAAGTAGTTGGCAAAGCAGTCTGGAATCACAGGGGGGTCCATGGGTAGCAAACAGGATGAATCCAGGAAACTAGGAACAAACAAACCTAAGATGGTACGAACAAAAAAGGAGGACCCACGGAGTGGGAAATCAGGAATTAGAGGTTGGAACCAGAAAACTAATAACACAGTCAGAAACCTCAGGCTAGCAAGACAAGCACCTGCACTGTTGATTGGCTTGCTCGGCAATGAAAGAGTGGCTAGTTACAAACTGGCAGTTGGGCCTATGCAGGCATCTAGGCCCAGCTGAGAGTAGTTGGGCCAATGGCAACCAGACCCACTCAGATAACCCAAGCCAGCTGGGGGCAGTTTAGCTGGCAAGCTGTCCTGGCTCCTGACAATAAGCAGCAATCTATTAAAATCTCAAGTAGAAAAATCCTAATTAGGCTGATAATATCTCTAAATATAAAGGGCTCAATTTGGCATGCTGTGTTAAAGCCAAAGATGAGTATGTAAGGCCAGAATGTCCTTTTAACCATGGTGGCCCATGTGAGAAGCAAGGTTTTTTGTTATCCTTTATTGGACCAACTGTATAGTTGGCTGATGTCAGATGAGCTTCTGGGTGCAAAATGCTCCAGTGTGGCAAACAGCACCAAGGTACCTTGAGGATCTGTATTGTAGGAAAATATGTGAACTCAGTACCAGAGCATGGCTATGACATTGCTTATATTGATGAGGGAAGGGATTAGGACAGTCACAGGAACAGAGACCAGCAGGCAGGCTTGGCTTCTCTCTGCATGTGACAGAATACCTAGGCAACCAATCGGCATTGCTTGAAGACAGATGGCTACTCACTAGATAACCTTCACTGAAAGTATAGCAAGGCACTGTGGACTCAACTGAAGCAAAATATGTTGACAGCAAGACTGTTTTACACGGCATCAAGATCCATGCATGTAGTGAAATTCAGGAAATGGTGCTTGTTCTGTGTATGTGGTAGCTGTCAAGCATGTTGCCTCTATATTGCTTGGGGATTTTTGGAGTAGCAAAGAGAGGGGCATGAGGTTCATAGTTTCATAAATGTTAGGGGCTGGAGGGGACCCTACAGATCATTGGGTCTACCTTCCCTGCACTTGGGTGGGAAAGACTGCTGGGATCAGATGACCACAGCAAGGTGGGTGTTCAAGATGCTTTTTGAAGATTACTAGGTTGGAGTTGTGCCATTTTATGTAACTGCTTTCCCATGACATGTCTCTGATAGGGAATGTGACAACTAGAAAGTGGTTGTGCTTGGCTACACATGGTTGTTTTGGGGTTTTTTTGGTAGGTTTTCTTCACTGCTGCAGTGTTTAATCTTCAGTGAGATTGGGAGGTGGCCATAAGAGTTTTTTGTATAGTCCTTGATAGACCTGGCTCAGGTCTTCAACTTGCTTTTCTTCCCCTCTTTGTTGTAAGGCGAGTTTCTATTGTGTGTGAAAGCATCATGGTGTGACATGAAAAATAGGGTGTCTGAATGTTCCTATATTCCAGTCCCATCTTGCTCCTTTTATCTCATATTGCCCAGACACAGAGTTGAAGGACAGCTCTAAAATCAGTTAATGAACATGTCTCTTACACCTTCCTAATATTGTTGTATATGAAAGTGTTATGCAGTCATCCCCAGGAATTTTGCTGCCTTCCAGCGTGTCTTAAGCAGGTTGAAGTCATAATGTAGAAGAGTTTGGGACTATATTTGGTGGTCATGGGAAAATTCTTTTTTTGTATGGCTGCTCTTCAGCTCCCCATGGTTTGTCGTATTTCAGTGTCTCTCAAGTTGCAGATTCAGCACAGCAGCTAAATCTGTAATCTTAAAAGCTTGAGGCAGAGCCGTGAATGGGATGAAGCATTAGAAAGTTTCAGTGCCTTGATCTGAAAGAGAGTACCTTGCACTTCTCCAGTGTCCATCTGTTTTATCTAAATCTATCTTTATCTTTTTTATCTGCAGCTCTAAGAAATACTATTATGCTCATCTTTGTGGTCTATCACAGTATTGACCTAGAAAAATATAGAATTAAGATGGGAAGTGCCAGTTCTGTAATGGCACTCTTTGGTTAGATATAGCAATAGTTACATTGCTTTACCATAACAAATGTATGTTTAAGTATTTGAGGTAGTTATAACTTGATTCTTAAATGAAAAACAATGTGTTGGCAACATATTTTTGGTATTAAAGGTTCAGGCGTGAGAATACATTTCTATTTGCTATACTTTAAGAAATATATAGGTCTTTTTTCTTTATAAGACAACAAAAAATAGAAAGGGATTTCATATGTCTTGTGCTTTTTGTTCAGTATTGAGCATCTTTAATTTGTATTGTAAACCTAAAAATCTGGGAGAGGACTATATAATGTGACTTTAGAAAAATGACTTCTGAACTCAAACTTCTTTACAAGTACTAGTCACATCTCTTAATGTACTGTTGGATGGTACTAAGAGACCATGGACATGGTAAATGAACATGAATGGACTAGAGAACCCAGAATAAATGTTCACTAGGGCTTTAATAGATGGATTTAATATAGAATTTGCAGCAGCAACAACAGTCTTATGATAGACTGTAATGTTTCCAGAGGAGCCATTACAATCAATATTGCTGGTGATCCATAAACTGAGGACTCTTTTAGTCAAATTTGACGTGATTAGACCATAATTGCTCTGAAGGATCCATTATGGGCTGTGTCAAGAAACCTCATCATAAAGAATATGCATGTCAGCTTTGACACCATAGATTGGAATGTGACAGTCCCTAAATGCAAATGCCTAATAAACCAGAAAGGTTCCAAGGGAACTTTTGTGGCTTTGAGGTCAGGAATCTGTGTTTTTAATAACTCCCTAAACATTTATTTGCATAATGGAGCATAGCCATTCTAAAGAGCTCTTACCACCACTATCACTTAAGCTAATATCATTTGAACTGAAAATAGTCCCTGAATATTCAGCACCCAAACATCAGCTCATCATCACCACTCAATACGAATTATTTTTTTTCTGGTCAATAAAGCTTCCCTAAACACAAAATTAAATAGATTTTTGATTGTTTCAGTGTGATTTTGAGGGGTGAGGTAGGGGACTGCTGTATGTCCAGAGGCACACGGAGTAGTGAGTTAATAGTTCATATATGGTTTTATTAAGACCATGGTGAAAAGGAAATCAAGGGGGATATGGTAACGATTTTTTCAAATATTTTAAAGACACCTTTGATACAGAAGGCAGGACCAGAAACAATGCATTTAGATTGCAGCAAAGCAGATTTAGTAAGAAATAACTTCTTTAATGTCAGAACAGTACAATGGAAAAAGCTGTCAAGAGAAGTTGCGGAATCTCCTTTTTGGAGGTTTTTCCACGAAGACCCTAGTTAGGCATTTGTCTGGAATAGTATAGGAATATTGCATCCTCATTCATGCATCAGTTTGAACTAGATGACCTTTGAGGTCCTGTCCTTCTCTATGATTCTATGCCTGGAACATCACATTCATTTCTGCACTCCTTTCAAGACATGCAGAGAACAATAACAAAATGATTGTCCACTAGAGGGACAAATAAGACTAAATAAGAAAGATTAAAAGAACTAAGTATGTATAGCTTGTCCAAGGAATGACAGTGCTATAGCATGATAACAGTACTAAAAGATTGTGAAGTTCAAACAGGGAGAAATGTTTTAATATTCAGAGAAGAAAAACTTAGATTAATATAATGGCCATTATAAAAGGGGTAGTTTTAAAATGACATTCAGGAATATATTTTCTTGACAGTATAATGCAGTATATTGTGAAAAAGTTACCAAAAAGAACCGCTAGAAGTCCCCAGTACTTTGGTCTTAAAAAAGTCAGGGTGGAAAAGACTATGGAAAAATATACATTAAGATGAAGTTATTCTGTTATATTTAGTGCATTAGATAGGGATAGCAGATCACCTAATATGTCCCTTTGGCCAATTATCTATATAAATTATATCTCTTACTCCAGAGGCCAGATCGTGGGGGTTGGTAGCTCACCCATGTCAAAAAATTCAATTGAAGTCTACAAGAGAAGAAAGCAGATGAAAACGATGGTCTGAAAGCTTTTGAAGTTGGAATAGGCAATGATGCATAAACCATAAAGTAAAGATGATGATAATTATGACAAAAGGTTATACAAAATAAAAAAATCAAATTAATTTTCCACAGTGAAGCGCAGCTTCAACTAGTTTTTTTATAGTAAGTTTCTGATGGTAAAGAAGTCATCCTAACATAATAGGGCAGATTGTCAGGAGCATAAGCAAACCACACCCATTAAAGTCAAATTGCCTGCTTTGTCTTCTTTTTGGTCTTTCAAGTGCCCCTTATGTGTTTTAGACAGAAGGCAGGTCAGGTTGGCACCTTGTAGACTAACTCATTTACTACTTTAAAGTAAAATTATCATACAGATATGAAGAAGTTTGAGTTTAGGATGCTGTTCTGCCTTTAGCTGATTCTAGGTTGTAGACTGTGCATAGCATTTAGTAACTGTGACATTGGTTACTGGGATTGATAGAAATATTTCAAACAAAATGTTCTCCCATTTAAAAAAAATGGGTTGGCCATCACAGTATCATCTGGGTGGAAGTTTCCACCAGGGAAATCTAAATGAAAAGTTTTAGATTAAATGAGCAATCTGGGTATACTTCATCTACCACAGTGCCTCATAGGAATAATAATTTTATAAGATAGGAATTGTAGTTCTGGGTCCTTTTCTCTACAGCCATTTTTCTAGGAGAGCTGTATCTCCCCTAATGCATGATAATGTCTCCTTGTCACATTTATGATTCAGTTGTTTTCAAAAGTGTATCTCCTGTAAAATTTTTGATATTTCAATTTTATTTTGAAAACAAATATCAAAATAATAGAACTTTTGCTACGGGGAATAAACTTCTGTTTTTTTCAAACATCTTTTAAGTTGGGAGCGGCTGAGGAGTTTAACTTTCTGTTACCATGGACCATGTCATGTGTCTGGGTCCATACATTTTAGTCTCGGATTAATACTTTATTAGGGTCACCATTTTGGATGTAAATGAAGAACTGCAGTCCTACAAGTTTAAGCCAAATACAGTTCCAAAATAGTTAAAAAAAGAAAAAAAAGTATTCACCATGATGCCAGAAAAGAATAAATGGTTTAACAAGAATTCCAAACAATAATTTACATTGCAAGCAGGAGAAAATGCTAGTTTCCAAATGGTGGGTTGCCTGCTACTTCCTAAGGTAACAGCTATACAATGCTCTCCAGCATCATTACCATCTCGGAGGACCTACATTACAGGAAAAACAGGAGACATAAAACCAGAGAACAGGGACCCTTCTTTAGTACATTCAGAATATTTCTGACAGAAATGACACATGTCTAAGCAGTTAGGCTAGGGACAGAAGTTACACATAAACTGGTTTAAGTGATCAGAAACTGGTTTAAATGTGTAATGGAACAGAAGCTCAGTGCACATAAACCAGTTTCAAAATGGCTGAAACTGGTTTAAGATAAACCTGGTTGAATTTAGTATCAGACTTAACTGATTTGGGTCAAATTGGTTTATGAAACTTCTGTCCTAGACTCCTTCCTGGTTGAAGTTTAAATCACAGTCCCCCAGCATGCTTTCCAGTGCTGTGCTGTGCTGTGCTGTGTCTTCCAGCAGAGAAGGTTTGGGGGGATGCAGGGACTACTTCTCCCCCACTCCCCTGGCAAACCCTGGCTGGGGTCTTTGGCCAGGGAGAGGGGTAAAACCCACGTTCCCCTGAGTACAGAGCTGCCCTGCTGCTAAACTTACTGAAACTTACTTGTTGGCTGTGAGTGCGAACTACAAATCCCAGAGGCACTTGGAAGCAGGAAGAGGAAGTAATGAGAAGCCCTGCAGAGTCCTGCGACTGTGACTCTGGACTGCAAATCCCAGAGACCTGGGGGCAGTAGGAAGAGGAAGAAAACACACAGCCTTTTTGACTGTCTACTTAACGTTACTGACCATCAGACAAACCACCCCTCAACAGTAGTGAGTATAGGCTTCAGGGGATGGATCTACCTGAGCAGCTAAATAAGGGCTCTGTTATAGTTTACACTTTAAGCTGCTTAAATGTTAATCAGTATTAGTGCTAGCTTAAGTTTGGAGCAGTCACACCTTAAGGCTAAAAATCTTCTCTGTTTGTTCCCCACCAGCACAGCTGTGATTTGCCACTAGCAGGCTAGGAAGCAAGGGCCTGACTAGGAGCTACAGCTATGAGGTGCCACTACAAGGCTTGTGAGTGAGGACAGGCCTATCTTTGTTGTGGGTGAGCATGTAAGATGGGTTGCGGGGAGGGGGAATTGGGAACATGAAACAGGGAGGCGGAGAGTTAATGGGGTGGGAGCAGGTAATGAAACAGGAGGTAGAAAGGAAAAGGTGGTGGGGAAAAGGTATGAAATAAAGGCAGCTATTAAAGCAGGGTGGGACAAATAGCTGGACTCCATTTCCCAGCAGCCCCTGCCTTCATGGATGAGGCCAGCCTCTACTGAGCCCACAGCTGCAGATGCACCATGAAAGCTCAAGGCTGGTGTTGCCATGGAGACCAGCCCCAGCCATGCTGGCAGGGTACATGGCAGAGCAGGGCAGGGGGCTGCTCTAGAGCCACTGGCATCTTGCAATGAGGGCAGCTTGGTCTGGAGCCAGGACAGAGCCACAATCTGTAGCCTGTACACTCCAGGTGGGGTGCACAGGTATAGGATTGCAGCTCTGCCCCAGGTACTTGCAGTGGTGACAGACTGGTTTGGAGCAGGAGCAGAGCTCCTGCCTGGAGCATGCAGGCTACAGCTCATGACTCTGCCCTGGCTCTGGAGCAAGCTGCCCCCATTGTGAGATCTCAGTGGCTCCAGAGCAGCGCCCTGCCCTGCTCTGCTGCACACCCTGCCAGCATGGCTGGGGCTGGTCTCCATGGCAACCCCAGCCTTGAGCTTTCACAGTGCAGCTGCAGCTGGGGTCTCCATGGAGACTGGCCCCAGCCATGTGGGCAAGGGCTGCTGGGAAATGGAGTCCATGGCCAACTGGATCTGTCCAGCAGGCTGCACTTTGCCCATCGCTGCATTAAAGGATAAAATAAAAATAAGTTAAAACATTGAAAAGAAATAAAGAAGAAGAAAATTAAAGGAGGTCTCGTGTTTTAATAAATTGGGATTTGGGATTCAGGTCTGGTTATTCTTCCTGAGGTGGCTGGGTGTGGCCGGCAGGTGGGAGCAGTGAGGGAAGGAGCTTTTGGGGGAGCTACTACCCCTGCCCTAAGAAGGAAGCCTTAGCTGATGGAGACCTGATTTGGCCCCTTACCTTGTTTCCATCCCCATAGACTCCACTCCTGGATTCATCTGTGCCCTGCAACCTGTCTAGCTGGCATGTGCTCTATAGGCTGTTTGCATGGGGTTGCACTCCTGGGGATGGGAAGGTCACATGGCTGGGGCAGGTGAGAGAGTTGGCTTGGTGCCAGAGCTGCTTCTTGGGCAGTAGAGTTCAGGGGTGCAAAATTTGTTCACATAGAACAGGAGAGTGGGGGAGGGGACACTGCATCCTAGGTTGCTGGGGGACAGCAACTTGGGTGGCTCAGCTGTGGCAAGGGGCCACATATTAATGGAACACAAGCTGGGTGACACGGATCAGAGAGAAACCTTCCCTAAGGAGTGTTTAAAACTAGTTTCAGGTGTTAATATGTGCACAGCCAGAGGTTAAGAGCGTCCAGGAACCACTTAAAATTAATGTATAATGGAGCCCAAAGTCACAATGGAAGAACTTGTTAGGAGAACAAGAAGGGACTTGGTGATCAGAAATTATTAGTTAATGCAGAAATCTTATTGATAGTTTAATGAAAAGATAATTATATCTTTCAAGAGTGGTGTAGTTTAGGTGATTTAATCTGATCTCCATCCTACATATGTCTATTTATGTTGCCTAATAATAGGCTTTCTGAGTTTTAAGAATACTTTTTGTGATTGATGTATTTTTAGTTGGATTTTCCTTTAATTTTCTTTTAATGAAAAGCATACTGACTTGTAGTTGTGCGATGTGGATATAACCTTTTCTAATGACAATCCATGTAAGTGAGTAGGGCTAGGAAATAAGCTGAGTCTCTTTAACAGTTCTGCTATATGTCATGCCCTTATTCCAGTACCAATATTGCTGTAAGACAAGGAGATGTTTTCCTTGCACTCTTCAGTCTGTGTACCAGCATTAACAGGATTGCTTAGTGTGCTATTTTTGCTTGGTTGTTGGGTCAGTGTGACCCAATGTGTTCCTGTGACAGCATGCAACAGAGCATAATAAGGTGTGTATGCCAGGGACAGCGGCTGCAAAAAACAAGACAGACATGATTTTTTTCCACTGGCCTCAAGGTGTTTTGAAAGCTTCTAAAAAACTTTGGGACTCAAAATTATCTGGAGCTGTATGCTGATTTAAAACAAACAGATCCTGCCCTTTGTTACTGTGTCCCAGATTCTTGCATAACTGTTTGGCTGTTGTGACGGTATTGTCCCTAAACAACCTTCTTTCCAAGTTGCTGAGCACATCTTGCAGTACCTACCACAGAGAAAGTGTTATCTATTAAAATAGTAAATAACAAGGGGGAGGGGAGGATGCCAAAGAAAATATCTTCAAAGCTTGCAAAGGTATTGAGAAGGTTGTCAGAATATACATGGGGTAGCATGAAAAACTTGTAATTGAAAGAAAAAGTAATATCATTAAACATTGGCTCCATTAGTCATCAGAGGAGATTAGCATAATACACCATGCACACCACCATGCTTAATTTAATTTCCTAGGGGGGAATAGCTCTATATTGATAATAATGTTTTTTGTCAAGCATACCATTAACATGTTTAATGGCACCCATTTTAGTGATCTAGCTAAGCAGGGCTGTCCAACTGGCAGCCCAGAGGCTGCATGCAGCCCCCAAAATCACCAAAGGCCACTCTCCCAAGGGATGCGAAAGGTTAAATGATTAATCCTTTAACTCAGCAGTTCCCAAACTCTGACAGATTATGCACCACCAGTTTGAAACTACACAACCTTAAGTACGATCAGCAAATTTTCCGTTCAACCTTAAGTATCACCAGCAATTTTGTCATATAAAGTAATTCTAATTAATCTGTTAACACGTATCACTGACAGGTTGTCTGCATACCACTGGTGGTATGTGTACCACAGTTTGGGAACTGCTGGTTTAACTCATAAGCCCAGCGATAACTGATTAGCTTACCAGTTATCCTTTAGCTCAGGCTGGGCACAGTCTGGCAGGGAAGGTTGGGGGAAGGAAAGCCACATGCTGCCCCAGCAGGAATCAAGGAAGTGGGGGGGGAGGGGGATGGGACTAGTACCCAGCAGGCAGCCTAATGACTCATCAAATAAGCAAGTAACTGCTCATTCACAGGTGCTCCCTCCCTCCCAGCACCTGGCTTCAGGTGGGATGTGTTCTCTGGCTGGGCTTGCCACTGCTGCTCCTCCTTCCCCCGTCCCCAAAGGGCCTCAGGAGCAGCTCCCAGCAGCAGCCTGTACTTGAGCTGCTGTGTTATTGACCATTTAACTGATATCATTAGAGGAGGTTAAACAAATATTTTTTAAACCATATTTACATCCCTATACCCCGCCATCCCTTCCACCAGTTGCTTCTGCTCAAGAGGCTGGGAAGGGGCTGGAGTGCTTAAGCTGCAAGGGCTGGAGAGAACGCCTGCATGCAAGTGTGTGGTGCACTCAAGCAGCATGCAGTGCACAGCTGTGATGAGTGGGGAGGGGCCCTGGGCAGCCAAGCACTGCCCCCCATGCTCCTCCCAGCCATATGTGCAGCAGGTTCTCTTCCAGCTGTGTGTGTTGTGCAGGGGGAGCCAGGCTGTTCGTGCTGCAGGGGAGGGGGCTGCCTGCATAGGGCTTGTGGCTGGGAGAGTGAGGAGCCAGGTTGTGCATGGTGAAGGGGCTGCTGGACAGCCCACAGGGCGTGTGTGGCCAAGAGAGAGGGGAGGTGTGCTGCCTGCACTGTGTGCATGATAGAGAGGCTCTGGGCAGCCCACATGGTGGGGCTGGGGGAGCTGGGGCAGTTCCCAGGTCTGTGACTCACATGGCACCTGGCCCCTGCTCCTGCAACTTATACAGCATGCAGCTCCAAGCAGTCCAGAAGTTAGATGGCCTTAATCTAAAGGCGTATCCACAGTGGAAGATACTGATATCACTGTAAGCAGGGGACAATGGCTTATGACAGGGGTGCTCAACCCCTAGCCCATAGGCCAGATCCAGCCTGCAGAACCATGGGATCCAGCCCATGGGGCTCCTCAAAATTTGGGAAATTTGGCAGTGGGGGAAGGAGAGGCAATTAACACTGCCATCTCTCATCTGCTGCCAAACTTTCAAGCTCTGCACAGCTGAATAGGGCCTGAGCCTTATCTTTTCCCCACTCTCTGTGTACAACCGAGGTAGACCTGGATTGTTGCCACACCCTGCACACTAGATCGCGTCCTTGCCATACCTGCTTCGTGCGCCAAATTGTGGTCCCACTGACTAGATTTGGCTCATGGGTGGACCTGGCATCACCCATCCATCCTGCCAGACCTAAAGGTTGGGTACCACTGGCTTAGGATACCGTGCACAAATTTAAAATGCTGGTTTGTCCTGAATGTACTTCAGCAAGATTGTCCGTTGCACTGAAACATATTTTACTTATATTCATTAAGAAATACTGTGCAGGAGCAAGCAGATTGCCACTAGCTGTCAGTGTTTGTAGATGGAATCTTAATTTCTTTGGCAATTACATAGGATTTAATAGTTACAGTAAAAGTCTGGAATTATATCACCTATAATGTTCATTAAGCACAGTTAATCTTTGGATGTTCCAAAGCCAGGGTTATCACCACCTAATCTGAAGCCCATGTAATATAAAAATGAAAGTTACTTTGATTTTTTTTTTTTTTAAAGCATTTTTTTCCTTGCTGCTGCTACAGATACTTTAGAAAATATTCCATAGTAAACTGACGACTAGCAATGAAAGTTTCACTGTACTTTTTTTTTTTTTTAAATCCATGGCCCTGGATCTTTTGTTTTCATGGGATAATGTGACCCAGTCTGCAGTTGTTTTAGACAGTTTACCTTACCTACAGTTATTAGTTCTAAGCTTTAGCAGAGAGAGATATTTAACCAAGTTAGTCTGAAATCAGGCAGAATTCTGGCATGTAGATTGTCATCTTGTAGGTTAACTAAATGAGGGATGCATAGCATAAGCTTTTGTAAGCGGTTACAGCTTACTTCAGTAGATGCTATGGAGGGACTGCAGGAAGCAGAGCTTTAAATAGAAAGCGGTGGATGTGTATACATGTGCCTTTAATGCAAAGCAGTAAGTTCTGGCACAGTTTGTGCTACAGTTGTTTGATTCCAGGCGCAGCATTTACACGTGCATCCAGGACTGCAGCACGTTGAGCTGGGGTGGCGTAACTCTGGCTGGCAGGGAGCCCAGGGGGTCAGCCTGCAGTGCCAGGCTGGAGCTGCTCCACCCTGGCTCAGCATGGTGCGGAGGGGCCGGCCGGGGTACATTGGTGCTACAGCGTGGGGCTAGCTGGGTGGGGGGCTGTCTGTAAGGCAGGACAGTTTTGTCCCCCATGGCTGTCTTGAGATGACTGTTCTTTTCCAAGAGGGGTTAGAGGCTATTAATGGTGTGTCAGAGGTGTTCAAACTGAGGGTATAGGTGACAACCGAAGGGATTCTGTTGCCCTTGTCTTGGAATTGGTATTGTAGTAGGTCAGAGCAGAATCTGAATCTGGCTGTGTTGATGTCAGTGGTCATGTCGTTTGGACTGTGTTGTAATCATAGGAATCCCTGCATCAGATTCTTAAGATGAGCATCCTGGTCAGTGGGATCAGAGCAGATGCAGTTGTAATGTAGAGCTTGGCAGTTGGTGATAAATCTAGCAGTGTGCTTAGGTTCATAGCTGTTGGCGTAGTGTGCCCACTCCTTTTTCTTCCCCTTTCATTACCATTTGTATTCTAATCACTGCTTTTTATTTAGAAGCTCGGATGATGTAAGCCACTGCTTACAAAAGTTTATGCTTCTCTGATTTATTTAGTCTGTAACGTGTAAATCTACACTGCTTTCTGTCTGTGCTTCAGCCTGACTGTAAGATGTCTCCCAGCCAAAGAGACTCTGGCTCAAAGAAAAAGGCGAAACATCTAAGAGGAATAAGAAATTACACTCCTCAGGAATTATGCTTCACATGGAAAGGAAAAGATGTTTCCATACTAACCCAGCCATTCTAATGTGTGCTCCAATTTGTACGCTGCTAGTGTGCTCCCGTTGTGGCTTCACTCAAGACGTTGCTGTTTTCTGCCTTTGTTTCCCTCTGTAAAATGGGGCTAATAATTTCCAGCTGCTATACAGGGATGATGTAGCTGCTTATGTGCTGTTTCTATGTTAAAGCTCACTTACAGCAAAGCATTCCCCATTTTGTTTGGGGAATCATCTTTAGCAACAGTATTTTTAATATTGGCATCCCTTCAGAAACATTTGGACTATATTTCTGCAGCAGGTGGCTGGGGGTGGAGAAGAAGATTTTCCTTCCCAGTTTTATATTTTGGATGTGCCCCCAAAGGATTGTTTAAACAATCCTACCCAAAATTAAATGATTTTGTATGAGGAGAGCTGACTGTGATCATAGTTGCTTGGACTTGGTTATATTTCTGCCTCTTGGGTAGAGGCTTGAGAAAGTTTGGAGACTCACAAGAATGCATAAAATAGCTATTTTATTAAGTATTCAGGAGCTGCATTTGTGGTAAGGTAGGCTCACTATTACACAGACATTTGGCTTGATCTGACTTCCCCTGGGCTTCTGGAAACATTTAATACCCAACAGGCATGCTCAGAGGCTTAACACAACCCACTGCATAGTCACTCTGAAGCTAGTATTTCATCATCTCTTCCGCAGAGTGCTCTAATATAGATATGAAACATTATTATTGATTTACATTGAATGTATAGGTTCCTGCAGTCACTATTAGCTCTAGAGAGCCTAAGGTTTGTAAGCCATGTGCTGTGGAATTGTTGTAAAAGGCAACATACGGGGGGGGGGGAGACAGAGAGGGAACATTTCCCCTCTTTACATAGTATGCTCCCACAGTTGATAACTCTTAAAAAGTAGTTTCTTTAACTTAAAGAGGCAAAATCTAACAAAGCAAAAATTGTTAGTCCCAAGACGATAGAGAACCAAGCATTACAAACAGAGTGCTTTAAAAAATGATTACTTACCCAGATATAAAACAATTCAAGGTTAGACAGTTGTGTGCTTAATGATGATATCTTTTTTTAATTGACAGAGCAGCAGTGCTTCCTACTTATTTGTTTATACCTTGAGCATCCCCAAATTGAATGTGTTGTCTTGACTATAGGCACTGTCGCTTCTTTTCACAAATTTCAGCATGCCAAAGTGCCTGCATTGCAATAATGATCCATTGAGACATGTAATTGTACATATGAAATTTAATGATGCGGGGAAATGTCTTTGTAAATGTAAAGCATCGTGTTTTACCTAAAAGTATCAGAATTAACAAAAGTTTTTTTTTCTTAAGTTAGTTCAATGATTCTCACACAGGCGTAGCTGGCCAAGACTGTGCCTGGAGCAATCCTCCTCCTTCCTCTCTCTCTCTAGCTTCTCTGGTTCTGGAGAGACAGGCAGAAGGCAGGAGCAGCATCTGGAGTTTGTTGCTGCTGAGCGGAGATACCGCCTCGTTTTTCCCTTCGACATCAGTGCCAAGCACCCCAAAAAGCTCCTGTTTTGGACAGTAAAAATAGGGTGATGTCTCCTCACAGCAGCCACGAACTGCAGCCACTGCTGCTTCACAGGATGTTTTGCCCCTGCCGACCAGCATTTGTGCTGCTGCTGCTAGACTAGCCATAGGCTAGGGATGGGACAGAGATTACACATGAACTAGTTTAAGTGATCAGAAACTGGTTTAAACCTGTAACAGAACAGAAGTTCAGTGCACATAAACCAGTTTCAAAATGTCTGAAACTGATTTGATATGAATCTGGTTGAATACAGTATCAGACTTAACTGTTTGGGGTCAAATCAGTTTATGCATGTCTGTCCAAGACCCCTTCCTGGTTTAACTTTAAACCAGAGTCCCCCAGCATGTTCTCTGGGCTGGGCGCTCTGCTGGCCCCAACCCTCTGCTCCCTAGCCAGGACAGAGACAGGCAGGGGTAGGGGTCTGGCCAGACACTGGCCCCATAAGGGAGCAGGGAACAAGTTTATTCCTCCCCTCTCTCCTCTTCTTCCTCTGTCCCACAAGCACAGACCTGTACTTCTCTGCTGGGTGCTCTAACAGTGTGGGCATGGCCAGCCCTGGCAGTAGTCTGGGATGAATTGACCAGAGAGGGGTTTAATTTCTCCCTCCCTGTCCCACCAGCACGAACCTGGTCTGGGGGCTGCTGGGTGCTCCTCCTTTGCTGCTGCAGCAGTGGGGCTGGGCATGGCCAGACAGAGGCCAGCATGTCCCCTGAGGCAGAGGGGGCAGGGAACGGGATTATTCCCCCCTCTGTCATTGGGGGGACTGCTATCAAGACCTGCTTGTCCCGACTGCTGCTGCTTGCTCCCTGCTTGGGGCAAGCGGCAGAATAAGCCCCTTCCTGCACCCTCTGCTGGATGCCAGGGGGAGGGGGAAATAATTCCACTCCTTGTCCTCTGCCTGAGGGGCCCTGCCAGCTGGCCTCTGGCTGTGCCCCGCCTCTGCTGCTGGAGTGGTGAGGGGGCAGGGCAGAATAAGCCCCCTCTGGCAGAGGAGGCAGGAGGGGGCTTATTCTGCTGCTTGCCCCAGGAACAGAGTGAGCAGCCGCAGTGGTTGTGGCAAGTAGACCCCGCAGCAGTCCCCTGGGAGCAGAGGGAGGAATAATCCTGCTCCCTGCCCCTCACCTAAGCTTCCCTGCAGCCGAGGGCGCGTTCTAGGGCCCCCCGGGCTCCTGGCTTCAGCAACTGCAGGCATGTGCCTGCATTTCCTTGGTCCCAGGGAATGTTTGTGTATTTGCAAATCAGTTCAACCTAGGCAGGTTAGAGTAGCCTGCAAAGATTTAATCAATTTAGGCTCTGGCTTTTTGAATGTCTGTCCCTGTCTGTAATGTGCAAGGGAACAAAAGTTTTTCCCCCACCCACCCCGCTCTACTCTGGCACCTCCCTCTTCCCACCCGCCCTTCAGTGGTGCCCAGGGCTTGGGCCTCACTTGCTAATCCATCCTTATATGGATCTTTTTAGACTCTAGGCAACTTCTTAGGTTAGTTCATTCCATTGCAAAAACTAATATCACTAATTTTTTGACTATGGAACAATTCTGTTGCAGCTAACTCATAAAGACCACAGGTCAGAATGTGTTTCACACTGTGGATTCCTGTTTGAAGTCTTGGGGTTTAGGTTGTGAATCATGTGTAGCTGTTTGCCTATCTGACAGTGTTAATACTGTATGCTGCAGGGTGCTGCAGCACCCTGGCTGGAAATCACTGAGTTAAAGGATCCTTTTCCCATAATGCATCAAGAACTTGATTTGTGTGGAGACTTGGAGAAAGCTGCAAAGCGAGGGCAATTGGAACTTCACCAAATGCTAGAACAAACTGTGACATTTTCCTCTTGGCTTACTCCAAATGCAATGATTTAGCTTCAGTTCACTTTTTGTTAGTTATGCTTTCTTTTAGTACATGCATTTTTCTATTATTTTTCCTGTCATGCAGCTTTTTAGGCCTATGATTTTACGTATGCATGTTTGGTGAAATTATATAGGCAATCAAACCAGTGGAGACGTTTGGAAGGAGAGTGAATTTTGTGTTCCCATTGGGAATTTAACAGATATCAACAATGTTGCCAACATTTCACTCTGTGTTTGTTATAGAATGAGCTTGGGATAAAACTGGAGCCCCTTCTTTTAGATTCCTACATTTAGATAAAGTGGGTCCTTGAGCTGTGCTTCTTTTGCATTACATTTTGAAAAATTAAACAAGGCTGATATGATTTTTCAAAAAGTATATCCATCCCTCCTTTTGCCTTTTATAAAAAGTTGGGTGGCTGATTTCTGGGAATGTATTAACAGAGGGGAGGGTAAGAAAAGGGAAAGAAGCAGGAGAATTATAGAGGACAGAGCCCATGCTGTATTACAAATTAGTTCATCGTGCATCAGTTCAAGTATTAAAACAAACAAAAACAAAACTTTCCCAGTAGCATTTCAAAGGAGCATCATAAGAGTGTAACCTTTTATTGTAATAAAACTTGGTAATATTATACTATTTTCAGTTCTCTTTCCAATTGTTTCAGAAGTGAGGCACATGTATTTGAATGTAAAGTGTGGCACTTGAGGGACTGTACTGTATTATTTTCATCTTGTAGAGATTCTGCATTTTGATTTGCTTTCTCCCACATTTACCCCAAGTAGCTGATTCTGTAAATCAGTCAGCTTGATTAAGAATTTTGTGAAGTAAACAGCTCAGCATGCTGTTCTCCTTTTCAGACTGTATGCAGGACTGAACATCCTTAGTCAAAGATTGTTATGAGGATGTAGTCAAATTAAAGAAGGTCCAGAGAAGAACAACCAAAATGGAATGGTAGTCATAGCAAGAACGATTAAAAAAGCAAGGACTTTTCAGTTTGAAAAGGAGAAGGATGAAGGAGAATATGGTCTATAGATAGTGGTCTATGAAATCATGAAAGGGCATGGACAGTGTGAATAGGGAACTGTTATTCATCGAGTCCTAGAATACTAGAACAAGGGGCACCTACTAAAATTAGCAGGAAATGGTTTTAAAACTAAAAAGAGAGCTTACTTTTTAAAGCAGCATCTTAACTGATGGAACTCATTACCACAGGAGGCTGTAGAAGCAGATAGTATAGTAGGCAACTGTTGATCCTCTTGATCATGATGTATATGTAAGAGGTCTAGTCAGATGTGTGATCTGTTTGTGGCTGACGAGCCAATTTGAGAGTGACACAGTTTGTTACAAGTTTCACGGATCCGTATGTTGTCTAAGGTGGAGTCCAAATTTACAGCATGCTGCTTTCTTCTTTCTCACTTTGCTTCCATCCCCTGGATCCTAGCCGCTTCATGTTGAGCTGCAGCCAGTGCCAGATGTTCCCTCTAGATCGGACGGGATTCTGTGCACTCCTTCCAGCTTTCTACGTTGAAGTTGAACAGCTTTGTATAATTTTTACCCACATCATGGTATTACCATAAGATAGAGGGCAACCCCTCTTTCTAGAGCTGTTTTGAATTCCACTATACAAAATATTCTTGGGAATATGGTCTTCTCCCATCCTCCTGACAGCCGATCCATTACAACTTTTTCTTGAAAGTGGTTTCTAAGTGTGTCAGTCCTGCGTGCTCCAATACCTCTTTGGTATTCTATCTTCCTACTTTATTTTCAGGATCTTATACAGGCATCTTATGCAAAGGCTGTTCAGCCTCTTGATATGCCTGGCATATGTAGTCCATGTTCCTGAACCATAAAGCAGAGATGTTAGCATACTGGTCTCTTAGATTTATTTACCTTCACTGATAGTTTGCTGTTATTCCATGCATGTTTCTGTAATATCCCAAAATTCTTAGCTGCTTTTCCAATTCTGTGGGCGTGTCTACACGAGACGCTTAATGCTTGTAGACTAGTTCTGCTGTGCATTAGTGTGTCACAGGAAAAACCATGCTATGGTGCTAATGCATGGTAGAATTAGTTTACTGTGCATTAAGCATCACAAAAAGACTGCCACTGTGCACTTATGTAGTACTTCATATTAGAGGTACTAAACTTAATGTATAGTAGTAAAAGCACAGCAATGCACATGTAGACGTGCTCAGTTAGTTCAGTTTGAAGGTCAGTGTTTCTGCCGATCGTAGAACACAAGTAGCTAAAACTGTCAATGACACCAAGAGATTGATTCTCCAGAGTGATATCAGGCATTGGTTCTTTCACCAAAAGAGGGATACATGATCCATCTTTTTTAAACCAAATGCCTCCCCGAAGCTCTTGCATGATTCAGAAAATCTGCCCAAGAGATTTTGCAAGGAAGATTTTCTGTGGGCAGCCATATTACCTGCAAATAGGAAATCTCTCAGAACTGGTTTTCTCCTTGGTTTTCACTCTAAACCTTGCAATGTAGCATGGGGGCTAAGGCATTTTGACTCTTTGCATACACTACAGTTGCCTTCATACCTTGATGTAAAGAGCAAATGATGTTCAGCATTTTGGGGGAACAACCCAGTTTCTTCAGAACATTAAAAAGGCTCTGTCTGTTGACTGTATTGAAAGTTTTCATCAGATTGATGAGGGCTGCGTAGAGTGGTATTCATATTCCCTTTTCTCTATATTTCTCTTGTAGTTGACTGAAAATATCATATTGATGGTGGAGTGTCCTGAACAAAAACTGCATTGAATTTAAGGATAGATTGTTTTACCTAGAGATTGCAGCCTAGGGAGCATGACATGAGTGACAGTTTTTACTGATTATGTTCAACAAGAAAGTACCTTTATAGATGTCACAGTCATTTCTATCCCCTCTGTTTTTGTATAATTGTATAAACTGAGCATCTTTGAAATCTTGTGGTACTACTTCCTTTTTCCAACAGAGAAGCTAATTTCATGAAGCTTTTGAAGTAATTTGTTGTTGGCAGATTTGTAGATTTCAGCAGGGAAGTAAGTGGTCCTTGCTGGATGCCTTATTCCCAGGAATCGATTTAATGGCTTTCTGCAAATCTAATACAGGCTTGTTGTCTAAATCCATCATAACTTCGAACTCTAGTAATCCTTCAGGCTCTTTGCTTTTGATTTCAGTCTTGCTGGAGTATATCATTCCATAGTGTTCAATCCAACACTTAAGTTGTTTTTGTTTATTAGTAATGACATTTCTGTTTAAGTCTTTCAGTGGACTTGACCTTCCTGGTCCTTAGTGACTGGACCAATTGCTGGTTTGATGCCTTCGTACATTCCATGGCTCTTACCTGTGTCAGCTGCTTTCTGAATATCATTACAGTGTCAGCCAAAAATCTTGGTCTCATGTCTTGGCTTCCTTTTACATTTCTTTTCGAGCCTTTTTCAGATTTTTTGGGGTTACAGTGGTAGGAGATTTAAAAAAATACTTGGATAGCACTCTTCTTTTGTTCTCAATCAGTGGTAGAAGGGTTTCAGACTGCTCTTCAAACCAGTCTGCATTCTTCTTGCATTTTTTGCCAAATGCTGTTATAGCAGCATTGTACACATTCATTTTTAAGCTTTCCCCAAGCCTCGGTGACTGAGTCATTAGGTAAACTTGCTTTCACAACTCCTTCATTGAATACTCAGAGATGTAGTATCTTCTGGCATCTCTGTTCCAATGACGGTGGATGCCAAGGAAGGTGATGAATAAGAGAGATCACTCTAGATATACCTGGTTCAGTGCTCTCTTTTTCTAAAGCATCTACTCTTGAGGCTGCGGGAGAAAGGATACTGAGGTAGATGGATCATTGATTTGATTCAGTGCTTCTTATGTAATCAACTGCTCAAGGCAGAATCATCCCTGTTAAAAACACTCCAGTCAAGTATTTGGCTAATCTGTTTTTAAATATCTAAGGATGGAGTTTCTGTAAATTCTGTAGGTAATCTATTCCGATGCTTAACAACTACCAACAGAAGTTTTTCCTAATAACCAACGTAAGTTTTCCTTGTTTTAATTCAAGACTGGTACCTCTTGTCCCATTCCCTGAAGTCTCCACCCTCTTTATAACTACCCTTTACATATTTGAAGACTGTAATCAAAACCTCCCCCCAAAGCTACATTGATGACATTTTCATTGTATGGATGGATGGGAAAGAATCTCTAGAGAAATTTCACCAAGATTTTAACAACTTTTGCCTTTCTGTCAAGCTTACTCTGGAATACTGTAACCGTATTGGAGTTGCTCTTGTGCGAATCCAGCACAGGAGCAGTGGTGTCTGCCTGGCTGTCTGCCTAGCGTGCCATGTCACTCCACATCCCCACTGGACTTCACGCTGGGACTTTTGACCAACTGGCTGGGACTGCACTACAGAATCTAGGACTGTCCCCAGTTTGCCCTGGAGGTATGGTTACCAGAAAAGTCGTTATATAGATACTACAGTGAAGGTTTGCAGTGGCCATATTGCCATCACATTGCTTCAGAAACCAACTAATTACCACAGCTACTTCCATGCTACCAGCTTTCATCTTAAGCTATGATTCTCAACCAGGGTGAGACAGGATACCTTGCAATGTGAACACTGTTTGGTCTGCAGACATGATTCACAAGATAAGCAGAGATTTCTTAAGACAGTCATGGGGGACAAACCTACCCTGGTGTACAGGCAGCCCCCCAACCTCAAACAGCATCTCTCCAGCAACAGGCTACCTAACTCCCCTTCTCACTGAGGTGCTAGGCCTTGCGACAAATCCAGATGCCTGTCGCATAACATCAGTATGGACAATGTAATCACTGCACCAAATAACATGGATTATAACATCTGAGGTTCATTCACATGCTCCTCTATCAGTGTCATATGTACTATCACCTGTAGCCTAGCCCGCTGTTTTCCAGTCTGTATTTATGCACACGATTGCATTGTCCAAAGTGCAGGACTTTGCATTTGTCCTTATTGAATTGCATTTGATTAATATGGGCCACTTTTCTGGTTTACCAAAATCACTCTAAATCCTAATCTTATCCTCGAAAATATCTGCAGCTCTACTCTGGTTGGTGTCATCTGCAAATTTTCTACCTGTGCACTTAGTCCTATCATCTAGAATCTAGATGATTAATGAAGGTAATAAACAGTACTGGGCCCAGGACAGACTCTGGACAAACTCCATCCAGTACCTCTTCCCAATTAGATATTGAGTCAGTGTGATGATGACTACTTTTTGACCATCATGATCCTCCCACTCTTGTATCCATCTTACAGTACTTTGACTATGTTTCTATAAGAATGTTACATGAGACAGTTAAAACCTTTGCTAAAGTCAAGGTATATTATGTTCACTCCTTTTTTCCCCACCCACAAAGCCTATTACTTTGTCAGAAAAGGAAAGCAAATTGGTCAAGCATGACTTGCTCTTGGCAAATACATTTTGTCTGTCCCCAGTTACCTTGTTATCTAGTTGCTTAAACAGATTTCTTGGTTACCTGCCCCACAATCTTTCCAGGTATCAAGGTCAGACTGACCAGTCTGTAATTCCTCTCTTTTTCTCTCTCTTTTTAAAGATGGGCACTATATTTGTCCTTTTCCAGTTGTTGTTCACTTGACCTCCATGAATTCTCAGAAGGAATAGCTATGCAATTACCTGAGTTAATTTATTGAGTAATCCAGGATGCATTTATTTACCTCTGCTGACTCGAAAATATCCAGCTTCTCTAAGTAATCTCTAATCTTTTTAGTTTCTTCTCTAGGTTGATTATCTTCTCCAGTTTGCGTCTGGCTAGTTGTGCTTGTAATCTATCTGATAGCTGATTTTATTTTTGAAGACCAACCTAAAAGAGGCATTCAGTATTTCAGGCTTCTCTAATCATCTACCATTAAGACTGCCCTTCCCATTCACTAAGGGAGCAACACTTGGTCTTTCTCTTATTTCTAACATACCTGTAGAATGTCTTTTGTTATGTTTTGCTTCCCTTTCTAGCTTCATCTCAATTTATGCCTTGGTTTTTCTGATATTCTCCCTGAATGCTGAGTCAATACTCTTTTGCTTGTCTTTAGTAACATGGACAAGTTTCTGCTTTCTGTAAGATTCCTTTTCGAGTCTCCGTTCATTGAAGGGTTCACTGTTTAGCTAAGCTGGTCTCTTGCTGTGCTGGCTGTTCATCTGTTAGAACAGTGGATCTCAATCAAGGTGTTATGGCAACCTTGGGTGCCTTGGCATCCTTTCAGAGGTGCCACAGAGTGCCATGCATTTAGCACTGTTAGGTATGCAAACATGATTCACAAGACAAGCCTGGAGATGTTTGTAGTTTTAAAAACATTAAGACCCATGGAGGTCTTTCTGAGCTCTTTGCAACAAAGTGCTCTATTATTTTTCCATAGTCAAAAATGAGTGAAAACTAAGAGCTGGGATTTTGTGAGTGCTGCCTTGGGCCAAATAGGGTCAAGACCCACTGTGTTAGAGTGTGTGTATGTGTGTACACATGTGTGTGTGTGTGTGTGTACCTAATCCCAGTGATTGTAGTGGAAGTTTTATGTGCACAGAATGTAGAGACAGTCATTGGATTGCATTCACATGGGTACATAAGTTACGTGCAGACATTTGGGGAAGTTAGGGGGATGTTAGATCAAGATCTAAGGTAAGTTGGGATGGGAGGGGTAGTGGGGGCAAGCAGACTGGGGGAGGGATGGAAGGGGGCAACCAGGGTCTGCAGGGGCATGTGGGAGATCAGGGGGCAAGCAGGGTCTGTGGGGAGGGATTGGGGGGGACTAATGTGGTTTGCCAGGGAGGCTTGGGGGATCAAGAGAGCAAGTGGGGTCTGTAGGGACCAGGAAGGTTTGGTGGATCAGAGGGAACAGGAAGTTCCACAGAAGGCCTTGGGAAATAGGGATTTCTCTTGGGGTATGGGAGGTTCTCTGGGACCAGGGTCTATTTTTAGCTTCTTCAACCTCCCCACTTCCAGATAAACAACCCCCACTCCATCTCACCTGCCCCTCCCTCCACCCCGACATACTTCCTTGGCTCCCCGTACTGGCAAATGCTAGTAAAATCATCACTAGGAGCTGTTTGCGGGATGAAGTGTTTTGCAGGCTCAGGGTGTTGGCTAGTCCGTGGTGGGGGAAGAGGGGGTTATCTGTCTGGGGTTGGGGTGGGGTGCCAGGGGGCTAAAAATAGCTGTGGCAGGAGTAGGAAAAATGCAGCCCTGGGGCTGGGTCCAGCAGCTAGGCTTTCCCAGGTCCAGGGCTGCACTAGGAATTGTACAGAAGTTCAGTTAGATTGGTCTCGCCAGACCTGATCTAAGTTACTCTGTCTCTGAAGTATAGTTAACTGTCTCTGAAGTATAATTAACTTTGATTGGGTTGGCCCTTTTTAGACCAACCTAAACTTCCTGAACTTCTCTATAGTTAGCACTTAAATCTGCCTAACTAGGAATCTGAGCATAAGGTCTGAACTATGCGTCTGGGTGAACTAAGTTAGTCTGGGTGGCCATTTTTAATGTGATATTATCTTCCTGAATGTCTGTGTGTACCCATATAGGCAATGTCTGACTCCCTTCTGAGCTTAGGACTGCCTCCCATAATTGAACCCCGCCCAGATGTGAGAAAACAGGCTTGGCAGTTAAGCAGAGTATACTTCCTGCACATGTCGCCTGTGTCGCTTTCATGTGCTGCATCCCTCTCTGCCTCTGAAGTGGTGCTGGCGTGTATGCTCAGGACATTGACTCTGCCTAATTGGTGGGCTTGATTGCACACTGAGTAGGAGCAGGTGGGCAGGGCTTGATTCTTGGCAGCAGTCCCAGGCTGAGCAGGCAGCTGTATAGGGTTGGTGTTTTCAGTCTGTATATATTTCTTTCCTCATCAATAATGTGTTTGCAACTAATGTGAAGTTTAGACTGATTTTACAATTTTTATTTTTTAAGGAACAGATTTGTTTTGTTTTTTGAAGCACAAATAATCCAACTGTCGGACTGTTCTCCTTGCATGGAGTTTTTATGAGGCTTCAGTCAGTAGGAACAAGCAGCCAAAGTGTAGAATGCTGCACTGAGGAGGTGAGGCAGGGTTTTCTGTATAGTTCAGCATCTTCTGAGACCCCAAACTGTGCGGAGGAGACCACACTTGTAGTCTGGAACCACTAGGACTCTCATGGTATCTTTCTTCAAAGAGGAGTCAAGTAGGGACACTGAGGCAGTAGAAGTAGCAGCAGCAAAAGCAGGGCCCTCTGGATATTAAGGCTAAGTACAGACAGTCAAAAAGCCTGAGGCTTAGTAAATTCAATCTAAGCAGCTTCCTCTAAGCTGTGTAGATCGAACTGATAACCAACTGAACCTACATTCAGTTTTCAACTGGGAAAGACGGGGAAGGCCAGTAGGCAGGGGGGTGCTAGAGCATGTCTCCCAGGCTGCTGGCCATTGCCAGCCCAGTCAAGTGTCCCCACACCCCTCCCTGCTGCCCCCCACAGGGGGTTAAGAAACCCCCTATCCAGGTGCTGGCCCACCTTGGGGGAGCCTCCCCCTTGGGAGGTTTCCCCCAGTCTGGGTTCCCCGGCCCAGGCAGCCTTATGGAGCTGAGGGGAATTCTCTTTCCCCTTCCCAGTTCCTGATTGCTTCAGCAGCTGCCACAGGAGGAAGGGAGATTAAGTCCTTCGGGCCTGCCCATGCAGCCCAGCATGGAGGCACCGGGGATCCCCTGCCTTGGGGGCTTCCCCTCACCCCATCATTCACCCCTGCCCCTGGCCTGCTCTCTTCTGCACTGTGGGGATTGTCCCACAACCCAGCCCAGCTGGGTCATGAGACAGAGCCCGGTGCCTCCTCCAGTGGTGTGGCACTGGGGAGGGCACATGGCCCCCTGATCTTTGCATGGGTGAGGATGGGCCACAGCTGCAACCTGGGCTCAGCCTCTGCTCTGTGTCTCCGTGCCTCACTGCCACCGCTTTGAAAGCAGTGGGTACTGCCATGTGCCTTGCTGCCAGGCCCGCCCAGCAGCAGGATGCACATGGCAGTGCCCTCTACTTTCGAAGTGGTGGTGGTGAGGCATGGAGACACAGAGCAGAGGCTGAGCCCAGCTTGCAGCTGTGGCCCACCATTGACCATGTAAAGATCAGGGGCCACATGCCCTCCCCACCTCCTCTTGGCTGCCTGGGACCTTGCCTCTGGAGGAGCCTCCAGGCCAGGGCAGGGCAGGGTGGGCGTGGGGGTCCTGAGGGCTCCATTTCCTCCATCCTGGTGATGCAGCTGAGGCTGGCCCTGCTTTGACCCCTGGCTCTGGGTCCCCCAGTCAGTGTGCAGCTGGGGCCAGGGTGGGGAGGCAGCTGGGGCTTGGACCAAGTTCAACATAGCCAGGAAGTGGCCAAGGCTGGCACGGTCAGTGCTTGTGCAGCCAGGAGGCAGCTGGGGCCAGGGCCGGGAGGTCACCATGGGTGGTGTGGCAGCTGGGGCTGGTGCGGCTAGGAGGCTGCCAGGGCTGGGACTGGTGCGGCTGAGGCTGGGATGCAGCCAGGGCTGGGGCCAGTGCGGCCAGAACTGGGAGGCAGCTGTGGCTGGTGTGGCATCCAGGGCTGATATCGTCAGGTCTATGAGGCATGTGGGGCAGTGCAGTGCAGCATTGAGCAATGTTGCTCCCCCCACCCCTTGGTCCTTCCCCCCTCCAAACTTTCCCATGGGGGGGCATATGTGTGTGCACATGCTCAGCCTCCCCCCCCCAATTTTTTTTTCTTTCTTGGCCTTTGGCTGGGGGTCTGTTCCCCTCCCCACTGATCCTTATGGGCTGATGGACACAGGTAGGAATCAGGCTAAGAAGCAGAGGGGTGAGGCCTTCTGCACTGGAGCAGACAGCATATCCTGGTGCTGCAAAGCATCCTGGGATGCTGGGGGACTATGAATTAACTTGAACCAGGATGACCTGGGACAGGAGTTCCATGAACCAGTTTGACTTAAATCAGTTAAGTGTGATACTACAACCAACCAGGTGTGCTAGACACTGTACGAAGAAACAACATGATATTCGTACAGTGTCCGGCACCAAGTGAACCTGAATCATGATGGAATATAAATGATGTAATTAATAATGTTCCCCACAAAGGACAAATGTTACTGGCCAGACTTCCAGAGGTTTAGAAAACCAATAATTTCCAGGCATTGCCAGTGGAGTTGAGTGATTCACTCTTCTGAAAATCAGAATCTCCATGCTTTTAAGTAAACTACTACTGCTTGTTTTTTTTCTTTATTCTGTCTATCTTAATAGAAGATCAGATATGTTTAATTTTTAGGTCTTATGTCTTACCCTGCATGGCACCCAGTTACATTCAGCAGCAGTTTTGAGTGTACTCAGATAATCAATAGAGAAAATTTTCCATGTGTCTTTCATTTTCCTTTCTCTGTCTAATGGGAATAAATTGTTTATGTTGCTAGAAATAGTTTAGCTTCATTAACAATCTTATAGCATGCAAACCTATGTCATTCTGTTCAGCTAGTGTCCCATGGCTAAAAATGAACGCTTTGATATAATTACATTTGAGCTGCTTTATAATTTATTAATAGTTCCATTAAAATACCATGCATGTCTCCTATGAGTAGGAATGTACGCAGCCACAATAGAAAAGATGTGGATTTGTAAAAGAAGATGTTTAAAAGGAAACATTTTGTCTTTTGGATTCACCATTCTGAAGAAAAATGAACCAAATTCAGCCCTGGAGTATAATAGCACGGATGAATTTGGCCAGGATTTCCATCTTAAGAATTTCTGCATGTCCTAAGCACTTATTTAGAAAAATATGTGTCTTTAAAGCAGCAAACCTGTTTTTGTTGTTTGTTTAGGGATGCAGGGGAGCAATTATATAGGCACCTCTGAAATGATAAAAAAAACATGTTTCCAAAATAATAGAGAAAGTTTATTGAGAGCTCAAAATACAGTACCACTAACTAAGAGTCAGCATTTCTATTGCAGGTGGTTCTCTGCTGCTGATGTCACTAGCTTATTGTTGGATGATCAGGTTGCAAGGACAAGAAGCTTATGTAACCTGAGTACACCCAAGTACTGTGGTCCCTTCTCCAGATAGAAGGGATGGGTGGAAAGCAGGAGTGCTGTGAGAGGAATCTGCAATATGCAGGCCAGATCCTTCTCTTCCTTATAGAGTCAGGCTAGGACAAGAGATACTTAACTATATACAGCTTTATTAATATATACGAAAATTAAGAGAATGGCTATTACACCCCCCCCATATAATGCTATGTCCTATAGATAAAGGCTAAAAGATTACACCCCTTCAGATAGCCCCAAACAATATGTTGATAAACTGTGGATTTAAAATAGACAATCAACAGGTAAAAACAGGTGAGCCATATAAATACAATGAAACAACAGTCAAAACACAAATATACGCGTATAAGTATATATAACCATCAGGGAAGGAGGTCCCAGCAATTAAAAGTTAAAGTCGAAATGTCTCTGAATATGTAGGTTTCCTGAGGATAAACTGGCCCACAGGCAGGCTAGCTCCCCTCCCCTGTGGAAATGCCTTCTCCAACAACTCACAACTCCAGGGCCTGGATAAGGCCATACCTGGCTGACTTGCTCCTCACAGGCGTGGCCTCCTATCCCACTGGCTCCTCTCAGCCTGCTGCCTGTCAGTTGTCCTGTTCACTGTTGCGTGTACTGAAGGCTCTGGCTTCTGCTGGGGGTTGGAGACCTGGACCACCTCTTGCGGCACCATGGCTCAGTCCACTCCCAGATGTTCTGTGCAGTGTCGCCTGCACCAAATTCCCTGGCCACTTGCCAGGGATCGCAGACCTGAGCCGCCTTAAGCTGCTCCCAGGGTCTCAAGCTCTGTATGTTGCTTTGTGCGCTGAGGTCCAAGAGACCCATGGTGAGCAGCTGCCAAGGTCTGAGCTCTGTGAACTGCTGTGTGCACCAAGGTCCCAGCCGCTTGCTGGGGGTTGCAGACCCGAGCTGTCTTGTGCAGTTCCCAAGTTCTGGGCTCCATGCACTGGCCTGTGCACCAGCTTCACGCCAGGGGTGGCAGACCTGAGACATCTTGAATGGCTCCCAGGGTCTGTGCTCCATGCACCAAACCTGTGCACCAATACTGCGTTCCCCTGGGGAAGTTGACGATGCAGCCACTCGCCATTCCTGCTCACGAGAAGGCATCTTTGGGCTCTTCAGGGTGCTGGTTCTACCCACTGGCAAGCTCATCTTAGCCTGTCCTCTTCTCTGTCTCTCGATGCGTCTGCCATGTGCTGAGCACGCAGCTTCTTTTATTCGCTCCAGAGGCTCTGCCTCCGAAGTCTTGTTGGACCTGCAGAACGCAGGCTTCAGTCGAGTCAGGGAGGCTCTTTGCTACCCCTCTGCCCCTCATGCAAGAGGCAGAGCCGCCCCTGCCCATCCCTTATCTGGTTGGTGGGCAGGTTCCACCAATCAAAATGAAGATTTCCTGAGCCCTTTTGAGCCAGGCTGAATTGGTAAGTCCACCACACTTATGAATTGATTTAGATTTTACACAGTTGAATACATACTCTAATGAATTGACTTTATGGATTAAAATAATATATAAAATATTTTCCATATATAAAGTAGTATGAGAAACCTGAAAATAGTTTTCAGTTGTGTAACATCTTATTTTGTATATACTCCCTTTGCAAAGCTCAGGGTTGGGCCTTTTGTGTTCTGCTAACCTTGCCTACAAAGTCAACAGAAGAACTACTGCAAGCTTTACTTTTTGTTTGTGTGCAGGCTCTTAAAATATTAATCTTTACATTTAGTTTGTGATAAGTAACTTGCATGCATACTGTAAAAAATGTACAACATGGGAGTATACAGAGACTAATGTTATAATCTTTATAATTTGAAAGGGTTTTTTTCAAAGATTTATAGCAAACATTTTAAACGGAGTAAGCCTTGTCAACCTTTGTTTTAAATTTTGTATATATTACTATTAGATATTAGAAATATGCATTTGTGTGGATGACATAAAATCAAGGTTTGGATTCCACACCGCACCCTTGGCTCAGATGTGTTGCTGATTCTGTTCAATAAAATGCAGGAGAGATGCCATATTTTAGATGAACTGTTCATTAAAGGTATCTATCTGTATACCTCTGACAGCAGCCCTGCCACTTCTTCACAAGTGTTCACTAAAAACTTGGAAATATTTTGAGGTTTAATTTATTTTGGTTAACTTTCTATGTTCCTCATCCACTAATTTTCATTTATCTTCACCTCTGAATGTCTTGGGTCTGGGAGGGATAGATAGAAGGGAGAAAGTAAAAGGGCCAGTGACAATTTCTTAAATGAAAAGGATGTAGGACCTGGTTTAAATCACAGGCCCAGCTTGCTAATATCATGGCCCAATTGTGGCTGGGCTGTTTGTTTTCATTCCCAAAAAATGCCCATCCCCCGGTTGACTGAAGGGGCAGGTTTAGGGCCAGGTTTAATTGCAGCAGCAGAAAAGCCTTGCTCCCAAGGCTTCTGATTTGCTGCTGAAAAGCCCATGGCCCACCCCTCTCCTCACCTCACTGGAAGAGGCAGGAAGAGCAGTAGTGGCCATCTGCCCCATGTTGTCTCTGATAGGCAGGGAGGAAATTCCCTTCTCAAAAATGCACTGAGCTCATTGTCATCACTGCTTATTGGCTGATGCAACTCAGTGTCAGACTTGCTGCTGATTAGCTTGCAGCCGGGCAAGGCAGAGTGGCATTTTTTAAAAGGCAATTCCCTCCTTGGCTATCAGAAACAATGTGGGGCAAATGCTGCCTCCTCCAGTGAGGCGAAGCTGTGGGGGGGTAGGGGAGTGGGCGTGAGCTTTTCAGCAGTGATCAGAGGCCTAGGGAGCAAGGCCTATGCCTACAATTAAACCTGGCCCTTGGCCATGTGCTCCTGGGCTGGGCCAGCCCCATCACAGCCCCCACGTGGGGAGCTAGGCTTGCTTCAGGTGAAATGCCATGATATGGCCACTTGCTTTGGAACTCCCCAGCAAGTGGCCATATCGTGGCATTTAATTGCAAATTGCATTTTTCATGAAAATCACTTAATTTCATGGTTTTCAGGAAAAATGGAAAAACGCAATTTAAACCAGGTCCTAGGCATATAACTGGTCTCTTAGAAAATATTCTGTCATTTAAAAAGTAGAGTGTATGTGACTTTGTAAGCGACTGTTAAACATACCATGGGGCTTGTACAGAAATTACACTTATTTCAAACTAAGCATGCAGAAAACACTTTACACCTGTGTGTCCTATGAATGTCTGTTCAGTTAGACATTTATGCCACATAGAGTACATATCACACTCTGAGTTAATCCTCAATGAATGTGGTATCAGACTAAAGCGCTTCAAGTCAGTGCTTTATTGAACATCTGTACCACATCCCATCTGAAGTCAAGGTAGGTCACATTCTCCTGCCATCTTCTGAAGGGACAGGTATGTGGGGCCCTGGGGTCAGAGCTCAGTGACCCCTCCAAGTAGAACTGGGCAGTGGCTGACCCCGGCTGGGGCAGTAGGGGCCTGGGCAGCCCTCCGTGAGGCCATGTCAACCCGGAGGTCCTGAAAGGGACCGATCTAGAGGGCCAAGCTGGGCAACAGTTCCAGGAGCCTGGACACAAATCCAGATTCACCCTGGGGCTGCAAGTGCGTTTGAAGTATCTATGATCAATGTGTCCTGCAATTCACAGTAATTCATCTTCTGTGGATGAGCACTAGCCTGGCCCAGCCCCACCCCTGTGCTGTCACAGAAAGGAGTTATAAAAGGCATTGTCTTCTCCCTGTGGAGGGAAAAGAACTCTTCTGCCACATGGGCTTCCCCACAGCTTTCTGGCTCAGGTCTTGGTGGAGGCCAGGCTGGGTCTGTGCAGCAGACAGGCTCCTTCTCCTACCTTTCCTGCCTCTGCCACAGTTCCTGGCATAAAGTGGCGTGCAGCTCCGAGCTGTCAGCCACAGGTGATATCTTTGTATTTTTATATCGTTATACAATGTCCCTAGGCAGGTGAGGCATACTGAACAGATGGAATGATCGGGCCCCTTGGGAGATGGTGGCAGCAGGGCAGACAGAGCAAGTGAATGGTGGCTATGGTTGTATGGGGTGGGGTGCTGCTGTGTGGGATGCTGTTGCTGCTGGCTCTGCAGGGAGTGAGGCTTTGGGGGTAAGGTTGTGGTGAGGTGTGTGCATGCGTGTCGGGGGGAGAGAGGTGTGTGACCGGGGGGGGGGGAGAGAGAGGTGTGTGTACCTCTGTGTCTATCCTGGCCCTGGGCTGGGGTTGGAGCTGATGCCAGTTCTGTAGCTGCCTCTGGCTCTCTGCAGGGAGCAGGACTTTGGGGGAGGGCTGTGGGAGGAGGGTCATAGGGATGTGCATGCATATGTGTGCATATCTCCGGCCTGGGCCTGACTGGGGCCATGGTGTGGGGAGGGCAGGGACTGGAGCTGATACTGTTGCTGCTGCTGACTTTCTGCAGGGAGCTTGTGAGGTATGCTGGGAGGTGTGGGGAGCCTGTGGGGCATGCTGGGAGGCATGAAGAAGCACCCCCAACCTGCTGGCCTTGGCCAGTGCAGGCGGGCTCCGGGCCCACCACACCAGAGCGCATGTGTGTTCTGCTCTGTCCAAGCCTTATCTGAAGCGCTTTGAGTAAAACGCAATACTTAGAACTTGGGGCTTTGAACATCTGTACTTAGCCTTCGTGGCAGCTTTGGCTGATGCATCTGCTGTGCTATGACAATGTAATACATGGTTTTGTATATCATCTGGATTTAAGGTACCATAGAAAAGATGCCTTCCTGAGCATTTTTTATTTCTTTTTTCCTTTAGATACTTCCAGAAGTGTTAAAGCATCCGCAGAGACAGCTGAAGTCTTTTTTCAGAAGTTAAGGAATAAATATGAATTCACAGTTTTGGTGACCTTAAAACAAGCTTACTTAAATTCAGGTGTTATTCTTTCTGTTCATCATTTAGACCACAGGTAAGTAATGCAAGTTTTACTGGTGGTATATTAATACATGGAAATAGTTGCTGTAATAAAATCAAAAAAAAACAAGCAAATGAAAGCAAGATTTTGTTGTGCAGATCATTTTGAAATGTTTATAGTATGAGGCAACCCACATTATGCAAATTTGTAGAAATTCACAAATCTATATCTGTGAACAGTAAGTGGAACAGCTGTTGCTCTTAAATGTCTCCTGGTGCTAGGGCATAAAAATAAAACCCTCTTTTTGGTCCTAACCTTACGAGCCAGCTCCTCAGCTGGTGCAACTCAGCATAGCCCTGTTGTGTTAGTAAAGCTACACAAACTAACAAAGCCTGTGGGCTTTATCACTACGTGGCTTCAAAGATAGTAAAAATTTCCTGCAGGTTGTGGACATGAACCTACAGTAAACGGCACTGTAGTTTGCTAGAAATGGCTTTATGTGTAAAGACTAAAGCAGTCTTGGGCGTCTGAGGATGAATCCTTTACAATAAGATAATCACTCTCTGAGACACAGAAGCGATTCTTTATGTTTCAAGTCATATAGCCACTGAAGACAGCTGGCCTCTGATTTATGACAGTGTGGAAAGAAATGTAAACACTTGTAATTCTTTTGAATGAATTAGTGATCATCCCTGGTAACAGACCTTCTTTGCTTCCAGTATGCAGTTCATATATCTGCCTTCCCCTTCCCCCAGACATTATTGCAATATTTCCTTCCTTTGATAATTTTGCTACCAAGGAGGACGACAATATGTATTGGCTGTAAAGAGATTGTTAATTGGGACTCATTCATAACATCATTACTTCTTATGGAAAATTGGTATAGTAATAGCAATTAGATTTTTATGGCATAGTTACAGTGCTCCTGCCACTTCTTCATAAATTTTCATCTCAAATTTGATAAACTAGTTAAAGAAACTAAACTCAAGATTTCCATTTTCCCCCATTCCTTGATTTTCCTGCTCTCCATTTTTCCTGGAAATTCAGAAGTGCAGATACATGAAGTACCAAGAGCCTTGTGAGCAAGCTGTTTTCTGCAAGATTTCCAGTTTAAATCGGTTGGCTCAAATAGTATTCATTTTAAGTGTGGCTTCCTAACTTAACAGCATCTCCAAGGCTTTTAAGGTCTATTTATCCCTAGTTTTTTAATTTGCAAATAATTTATGACCAGATTCAAATGTTAAAACTATAGATTTATGGAAGCTGGAGATAATACCCCAGCATACAGTTTCAAAGCCTTCACTGAGAAAAAAATCAAAACATTGTTGCTATTACTATGCCCCTTCTACTTCCTTTCTTTTCGACTAGCTCCTCACGTATCATTTACTACCTTAGATTGGAAAATTTCTGTGAGCAAGGACTATGTCTTGTTATCATGTCTTTGTTTTGGGAGAGGCCTAATGTAGTTATTGATAATTTATGCAATGGAAGTAATGAAAAGAGTCTGTTATATTATTTAGGCCAGGGGTGGCCAACCTACCTCACACATGCTACATGTGGCACAGGCAGCCTCTGTGTGTAGCATGTGATAGATTGGGGTGGGAGTAAGGAATACAGCAACAGATAGGCTAGGGACACACATTACACTTAAACTGGTTTAAGTGGTCAGAAACTAGTTTAATCCTGTAACGGAACAGATGTTCAATGCGCATAAACTGGTTTGAAAATGGCTGAAACCAGTTTGAGATAAACCTGGATAAATGTAGTATCAGACTTAACTGATTTGGCTCAAACCAGCTTATGCAATATCTGTCTCTGACCCCTTGCTGATGTAAGTTAAATCAGACTCCCCCAGCATCCCAGCATGCTCTCTGGGCAGAGCGGAGCTCTCTGCTCCACAGCAGGGCTGGCCTCTCCTCTCTGCTCGCTTTCTGTAGCTCTGGCAGAGACTTGCAGGCACAGCAGCATCTGCCTGGCTTCCTCCTGCTCTTCCCTCTCCTTACCACTCCCTGCTAAGCAGGGATCCCCTGTTCCCTCTGCCTTACAGGCTCCTCGGCATTAGCTAGCGGACCACATGCTGGCTACGGTCTGTGCTGTGGCAGACAGCAGTGTCAGTTTAGGACTTTTTGGAGCTAATCAGCAGCTCGGCTGGTAATGTCCCTCTGTTTCTTCTTTGCTTAAGAAGAGTTTAAACTAATGAGAGAAGCTGTTTGTTTTCTGATGGGGTGATAAATGCTGATGACAGAGCTGAGAAATGCTCTATTATCAAGGAGGGGGGAGGGAACCCACCCCTAATCCTGCTGGAAGGGAAAGGAGGGCTGCTGTAGCCCCCCTCTGGCTTCTAGCCTGAGCCACTGCAGGTGTGTGCCTGCATTTCTGGGATGTCTGTGCAATTACAAACTGGTTTAGTTTTAACCTGGAAAGATTGAATCAATTCAGGCTCAGGCTTTTTTAATGTCTGTCCCTAGCCTTAGGGAAGACAGCTGAGTTGATTAGGTGGGGAGCACTGGGCAAGCAACAAAAAGCAAGACAGCAGATTGGGCAGGGGATGAGGATTGGAATGGCACTTGGGGAGAGTGTGGGGCTTAATTTATGGCATGCCTACCAGAAAGCCTGGGTCCCCACTGATTTAGGCCAATAAAGATTATTCTTTGGATCTTCAATTGCTTTGTCCAGACTGCTTTTTTTAAATGTTTTACCACTTCCTTTGCGAAAACATTCTATAGTGTAATGGTGCTTGCAGTCTGGAAAGTTTAATCATGGATTTTTAACTGATGGGTATAATCCAAATGCACAGCTGTTTATTTATGTGGTCATAGGATCAGCATTATTGTGAACATACCCAGAAAAACTGGGTATGAGCTAAATCTTAGAATATGTCGACAACATTAGGAAGTACAAATATCGTCAGTGTATTTTAGTGGTTTTTGCTATTCAATGATGCTAATGTGCAGGATGACTTAATTTAGCATTGAAATTAAAATTAGGCTAGGATCTTTAAATCTCCTTCATTATATTTGCATTATTTCAATTTTTTATGAATGACAATAAAAACAGCTAAATTTATGAGTTAAGACGCCATTTATCCTTGATTTAAGTAATTTTGCTTCACTGTCAGATTTCAGTCTCTTCAGTCCTGCTTCTCTTTGTGCAGAGACTTGCCTATAACAGTCCATTAATGCTCAGACAACGTTTTAGAAAATTCTGTGTGTTGTGACTGTAATCACACTTGGAAGGAGAAGTAACTGTACAAGAGTTGGTTCTTCCCTCCATTGCATAAACTTTAACACTGGAATAGCTCCTCTGAACTCCAGAGGGTTACAGTGGGATCAAACTGAAGAACAAAACCCAGACTGTCTTCATTTATTTACAAAATATAGTACAGTATTGCCTCTTGTCTCTGCAGTGATGAGAATGGAAAACCTGCAGGCTGTCAAGAGAGATTGAGGTTGGAGATAGTCAAGGGAAATAAGCAGTTAATCAAGACATAAGTAGCCTTTTCTGTTTATTATGCAGCAATTCTGGTGGTTAAATAAAACTAGATTCTTATGCCTTGAACTGAGCTGGAAGATGAAAAGACTACGTTTAACAAGTAGAAAAGGCGCGTTCCCTGTATCCATGAATTAACTTTAATTAACATTTAATTTTATTATCTATTTTTTTTTCTTCATATATTTTAGAGGGCTCACTTGGTTTATTCTGTGCAGCCCAACCCATTGTTGTTTTCTTCTTTTGCGGGTTCTTGGTTAAAGACACCACGGCATAGGGCTTCTGTGTCAGGTGCTATATAGTTTTTGAGAGATACTGGCTGCCTTTCACTACTGGCCTGAACGCCGGGTGCCCCCAGAGGTTGGGAGGGCACAGCAAGCTCCCACAGGTGGCGGTAGCACTGTCGGTGGCGACAGCAAGTGGCAAGCTCTTGCAGGCAGCTGTGGCACTGTCAGTGGTGGTGGGGGTTGCGTGTGCCGACTAGTGGTCAGCAATTGCCCGCAGATGCTGCCGGCGATTGGGGACTGCCTGCAGACGCTGCTGGCGGTGTCAGAGTGGTGGGGGCGTGGCAAACGGTGACCGCTTGCAGGCTAGCATCGGTGGTTCTTTTTATAGAGTTGCACCTTCCATGTCAGGGTGCACGTGCACCTGCGGGCACTCCCTGCGCGTTGCCAATGACTACTGGTGCTGAATTCCAGGAGAGATCAGGGTATTCAGTACCTGACAAGGTCATTCACTTTATGACAATGCTCTCTGGAGGTACAAATGGGCCTCCTTCCTACTATCTGATTCATGTGAATGAATCCTTATGCCCATGTGGAGTTCAAGTGATGATATTTAGGCTTTAGATAAATGAATAACAGTTCATGTTTGTTCTGGCAGCTAAAGGGAATGGCTAAATGCTCTATTTTTCCCCTCAACTGGTAATTGAAGCACTGTGTATTTAAAATTTTCCTTTGTTGCTTCCTTCCCTTTCACTGGTTGCTTTGTATAACATTATTCTACTTTCAAATTGGTTTAAGCTGACTTGAAGTGGAACAAGCTAAAATATTTGTATAGCTGTTACTTTCTTATCTACCTTTCTTCAACTATGGGCAATCTTTTTTCCCACTGACCTACTATATCTGGAGAGTTTGGTAAAAGGCAATCTAGGTGCAGCTCAGAAATTTATACTTTTGTTAAAAGCTCTGTCTCAGTAAATCAGAATTTCACAGCAGTGATCATTTAGCTGTTCCAGTAGCTAGATACTGGTCTTTGGATATATATTCTAAATGTCTAAGAAATATCAATTATAAATATAGTTGAGGAGATCACCTTGACTGCATGTAATGCTCTGGCTCAAATGCATTCTGTTTTACAGTAACAGAACAAATACTTGGAACAATGTGAACAAAATGATTCCTTAAATCTGAATAAAGGACTGTTAGACTGATTGCTGTGTTCTTACTCTCAGCCTACAGTTTAAACTTTATTATCCTCTTTACTTGACTTTTGAATCCATCTTTCAGCTTCTCCTTGATGAATTAATCAGCAGCCTGATTATTTTAATCTATGGCATGGTTCTAATATGCTTTAGGCTCTACTACTTCATCCTGGATTTTCATTTAATTGGCAAAAAAGGGGAACTTTAAGTCTCACTTTATGGTTAGATGGACTTATGCAACAGATGCTGTATTCAAGATGCTGTATTCATATCTCTTGAGATGCTGCATATTAAAGACTTTAAAGGGTATAATCATTTGATTATAATTTAACTGTTCTTGTCCTCAGTTATTGTTTTTACTGCTATGCAACTGAAGAACTGGTATCAATAGATCTGTGTATTCTTGAATTCCCCAATATATCTCATTCCTGCCATATACAATGTTTGTTTTTGCATTTGTTGGACTCTCTTGACCATATATTGTTAGTTGTGCTGAATAGTGCCATACTGGGCATGTCTACACATTCATTAACGTGCTGAGTTACTGTGAATTAAGTTTAGTATTTGGTTAACTTAATACTACTGCGCAATAGCATAGTTATGTGATTTCTGCCTGGCACACTACTGAGCATTGTTAGTAGACTACTGAGCAGTAAGAGTCTACATGAGGCACTAACTGCACAGTAGCCTAATAACGCTGCACAGTAGCAATGTTTGTTCTCCAGTAACTTCCAAGATAGGCATTGAATAAACAATAATTTGGTATTACATTAGCATATTAAAAAGCTGTGATAATTACCTAATGTCCATAAGGACTAATTTCGTTTCTGTTATCCAAATTAGTGTATATTGTCCAGGTGACAACTGTTTTGTTTGCTTAAAAAAAGGAATGTTAAATATATGGTAACTTTCTGGAAGTAAGTTTTAATAGTCGGTTTTCAGTATCATTCATCTGAAGTTTTCAAGACATTGTACAAAGCATAATCAGTTGCTTTTGAGTTGGTTTTAACTAGGATTTTAGAATCCTACTGTGAAACCAAAGTTATATTTCTTTTACATAGAGTTTGTGGGTCTTATCAAGAGATTTCAGGAGAAAACTTTTTTTTATTCATGCTGACACTTTGGTAGTGCTAAAGAAGATCCTGAGCAATACAGGATTTCCCCCATGGGGTACATCGAGATGAGCGTGCACATGCCTCTTGCAGCATCTCAGAGTAGGTCACCACACTGGAAACATCTTCCGGGCGATAGCTGGCCAGATGGCCGGGCAGGGGCACACACGGCAGTAGCGCCGCAAAAAGGCTAACTCTGCAGCCACAGTCCACTGGCACTTGGCCCAGAGGGTCAGATGCCTCTACTAGCTGTGCAGTTCCCATCTGGGTCTGGCAGGTGCACAGCAGGTCACAGCCAGGCAATAGCCCCCACTGCCAGACTGCTGCAGTGGGTAGAGGCTGCAGGGAACTCTCAGGGCTGCTTCAGCAGTCCAGCTGGCATGAGGGGTAGTGTCCCCAGGTACCAATTGGCTGGGCCTCAGAAGCTCCTGAGAGTGCGTACCCCTGAGCTGCTTGCCAGGGCAGCTTTTTGTACTGATGGGGCCAGGACAGGGCAGCTTTTCACATTTCTGGGGCCAGCACAGATGCTTGATCCAGGGTCTAGTGGCCCCAGGCTCTAGCTCCCCCTGGCTGCAGATCCAGGAGGAGCCAGGCTTTGCCCCAAGTGGCACAACATGCTCCACACCAAAGTGAATGTCTGGGTATATGCACTAAGGCAAAAAGCCTCGGCTCAAATTTGCACCTCTTCTATTTGAGCTGCTGCAAGTGCACATGCCTGCATGTGTGGATGAGCCAATGGGCTCTGTCAGTTTAGGTTGGGGTCTTTCTTTGTCCCACAAAAGAATGATCCCCTTATATATTTTTTTTATTTATTAGGCTTGAATCTTTTGATCATACTTGAATCTGTGGTTAGATGAAAATGCTTTTAAGGCAGTTGAAAGGTTCTTTGGTTTATATTCTGTTTAACCTCTTTGACAAGTTGGAAATGACCTTATCCTTTAAGTGTTTGTTATAAAGGAGGTCATTAAATTGACTGATGTCCTGTCACTATTGCCTATTTTCCTTTACAGTCTAACCTTCAGTTAGTTTATGCTTCTTGACAATGGAAAAATGAATTTGGACAATAGGATGTAAATATTTCTAGGTGGTGAATGCTGCACCCATATTAGAAACACTTGACTAGTAACTTCAGTGAAATCAAGTGGGCCACATCCTTCTTTGGTGTAAATCATTGTAAGCCAGTGGAGATGCGCAGATTTACAGCTGAGAATCTGTCCAAAGATGTTTATATGAGACTAAAACTTTTAGTTCTGTATTAATTCCTTAAGATTGAGCTCCCTTGAATTTGGTTAGAGGTTTATCTGAAAAAAAGAAGAATGATTTGTCCTCTGTGCCCAGAATTCAGAAAACTTTTACACATGAGGCATTAAAAATCAATCAATCAAATTAGCACGTCACCAGGCAGGGAATGGGAGAATGTTTGAGAAGCTTAGATTGCCTTTTTTGTTGTTGAACCTTCTCTCATATCTGAAAGTTACTCATGGGATCTATGGTGGTTTCTCTCACAATGGGGAAACATTGGCAAGGGAGGATATTCATAGAGAATTGAAAAAAAATTGCTGCAACATTTTCCCATTTAAAAGAATATGTGATAAATGCAATTGTTTCTTTCCCTCTGCCCATAGTCTTGGAATCAGTTGGTTGCTAAGGTGTTATCCAGCCTTCTCTTCTGCCCATAATTGTGGGTAGAAAAGTCAGTAGCTGGTTTTAGGAAGGGAATTCTTGAGTCAGTGGGTCTGTGTTAGTACAATATAAAATCAGTTTAATATAAAATAGAGGGATTGCACAGTGAAGAGGAATGAGAGCAAAAGAAGTAAAATCTTTAAAGAATCCTTATTTTTCAAATTTCTTTGGTAGAAATTAGGGGTGGCAAGAAAGTATAAATTCTATTTTGTGAAAACATTTCATGGGTTAGGAATCTTTTTTTGCATTGAATCTGAAGCATATTTTACTATGAACACAGATGTCTATGATGATAGGGAGGCAGGAACTCCAGGACAGTGCAGTGGCCAGGGCACTAAAGATATGGACGATTCTGGTTTATGCTCTGTCTGATTTAGTACAGGGATATAAACCTGGGTCTTCGGCATGCCAGAAAGTGACTGGACTATAGAGTCTCTTTGCCTCTCGTGGGTATAGTAAATATTTAATTTCAACAGTGTTAAAGGGAGAGCTTCAGACCAGCTGATACTCTGGCTCAACCACTGACTGATTCTGCATTCTAGTGGTTACAGCACTCAGGTGAGATGTGGGAAAACAAAGTCAAATCAGTGGTCCAAGAAAGGCAGAGTGAGGCCGCTTCTGCTTTCTAGAAGAATAACCTATTATACTGTTTGCTGTAATGGACTGAGGTAGTCTTAAAAAAGTTTGACAGGTCTTGGTTTCATTCTTTTTCTCTTTCTCAGATTTTGACAAGCATTCTATTCTGGCCCTGAGAATCCTTCCTGGTTATATGCCTAACTATTTTTTTTTGGCAATTTTTTGGTTTTGATAAATCATTATTTTCCAACAAAAATATGCTTCATCAAAAATCATAACCAGCTCTTGTAAAAATTCAGTGAACAAGGGGAAAGTGCAGAAAATGTGTTGGCAGCATTTCCTTCTGCTGTGCAGTTACATTAGGTGATAGGGAATAATCTATTCAGGCTAACACTGTTATTGTATTCCTTCTTGTCTAGTTAAAGTGTTAGTCAGTTCTCCACTAGATAATGCTCAAGGCTAGATAGGGAAAAGGACAAAGGCATTCAAAATGATACTGTAGTGAGAAATAAGGATTTTGAAGATGCATTACTATGTATTTGGCATTTAGAAGTTAGAGCACGAGGGTAGTTTTATGAATTAGCTATTTTTTAGGTGAGGGAGCATGTATGAGAAGCCTAGATTTAATATGTTAGTATATTTAAAGTGCCAGCTACTAAAATAGGGAAAAATATGATGTTGCCCTCCTGAATGTGTCATTATCATACTAGGGAAAACAGCAAGCCAGTGGCTATGTGATATCTTTTAGAACTTTACAAATAATCTATCCCTGGAGGAATAAGATTTGCTTACTCTTTTCATTATTGCAGTTTGCACAGTAACAGCTTTTCACAACAGTTATAAAGTAAATATACCTATTTGATGATCTAGCCATATTTGACTTGATGATCCTCTGGTAGTGATTTTTAAAGATAATGTTGATTTTAATGTTTTATTCATTTTACATGTACTACCCTTAAATTGAGTGTTCTCCTCTTTTTTTTTTTTTTTTTAGTGCAGGGTAAAGAGTGGGAGTTGATCAATTTTCACTGTGTGTGTACACAGTAATTAAGTCACGTTGCTGTAATTATTGCCTTTACAACAGCATTAAAGACTTTTTGCTCCTAAAATATTTGTCTGTTCTCTTTGAGCTGTTAGAATAATGCAGTCAGGATTTGTAAGTAATGAATCCATGCGCCATAGACATTAACGTGACCATGCACAAGGACAGAATTGGGGTCTGTATTTGTAGCTGTTTAGGTTCTTCTGCTTCACTATGCCAACGTGGCTACTTTTAGCACTAACATTGCTTGCAGGAGCCCTTTTAGGGGAATCTCTCTAAACTGTCTGTAGAAGCATTAGTTTTATTAGCATCTGTGGGCCAGCTTCTGGAGGATGATAGTCAGATATATACCTAGTTATTTTTCCATTCAAATCATTCCTTCATTTAAAAAAAAAAAATCCTTTTTTTTTTTATATTATATTTTTTCCCTCACCAAAACCCTAAACATCTCCATTATTCTCCTTTGAATCTTTTTATTTTCCTGCGTGAAGTTTTAAGTGACCTGGTGACCTAACTTAGGGTTTTCTGTTTTATAAAGTCCCCTTTTTAACTTATCAATGCCACCTGTTTGCCCAACTGCTGCTGTGTACCAGGCTTCCAGTGGCATCAGTTTTTCCCAGAGGGTCTCTGTTAGCACTGCAACCTCCTCTTTAGGGTGTACAAAAAGCTATTATGCTCCCTGGATTCATTATGCTGACTGTAGAGACAGGTACAAAATGCACTGATTCAGCCAGTGAGGCTCCTATGAAGTTTTCCTACAGCAGAACTCCTGGGAAAGGACAGCAGTGCAAACCATTGCCTGAACTCACCAGGAATTCATTTGCCCAGGGGAATGGCAGTTTCCTGTTTTACCAGAGATCATTTTTCTCCCCTGCAAGGTAGGTGATCCTTAGCACATAGAGAAGCTTAGAACATTCTTTTCACCATTTAATCTAGTTTAATTTGCTGCACTTTGGTTTACTTGTAGAAGAGGGTCTGCCAGATGCACCAAGTTTTGCCTTTGATTGTGGTCTGATTGAAGTCATCATGGGGGCGCAGACCTTGGATTTATATGTCCAATAGTGATTATATTTTTCCAGTCTGTCTCTTCCGTCCTTAAGAATACTGGGCCAGATCCTCAGGTGGTCTAGATGGGCATAATTAAGTTGATGTCAATAGAATAAAGCCATGTTGTGCCATCTGAAAAGCTGGCAAATGCACCAAATATACCATATTTTCTCACATACAGCATGTCCCAGAATATAATACACACTTTGTTTTTGAAATGCAAAATGAAGAAAAATGCTTTTCCTGGTCAGTCTAGCCCAGTCAGAAAGTCAGTTTCCCTGTTTAATACATACATCCCAATTTTATGGGAGAAAGGTATATGTTATATGTGAGGAAAATACAGTAATAGGTAAAACAGATCAACATTATATTTATTGCTGTGTATTTGTGTTTCATAACACTATTTCATGCTTAATGTAGTGTTAATACTACTGCCATTACACCAGCTTTTTAATTGCTTTCTTGTTTCCTCTGTTTTATATTTATTCAGTCCTTGTTATTCCTTTTTATGTTTTCAAGCAAAGTTTTGTAATAAAGATAAGATGAAAAAGGATGACAGTGCCTCATAATCTTCTAGTCCTCCTGTTGTATGTCATGGTTTGTTTTACCAAATGGTTTATCTTTTGGATCACTGTTTTGTGTTTTTGGTTTATAATGTCTCACTTTACTATACACAAGCTGAGTTTAAAGTTATATTACCATTACTGGTCAGCCTTCCTACCTGCAGGAGACTTTTTTTTCCTTGATCCTTTAATGTTATTTTAGTGATGAGAAAGACATCAGGATGGTAGCCAACATTTAATCCTCTGCAATCAAATATAGTAATATGTCTTTTTCAGTAATCTCCAGGATCTTTAAAACTGTTAATTAGGCCTCCCTTGTGAGGTGTATGATTAATTACGTGGCACATACATTTGGTTTGCTGTTGTTATAGGTTGTTAAACTGTAACACAGAAATGTTACTCACAGTGACGTCACACAGTGACATACTCTGAGTTGATAACTTCATTAGGTGATGTGTTATACTTCATGTATTCTAGTTTAGTTCTACTCACTAGCGGCATGTTTTGCTCTTTTCCCTCAAATCCATCACTTGTTTTCAGATATCTTTTTTTCACTCTAGCCAAACTTTATTCTATCCTAAAGATATAAGAAATAAAATGCTTGTATAGTTTTCAATGTTTTGATAAGTTGGTTATGTTCCCTAGAGTGAAAGTCAGTTTTTCTATTGACTTTAAGGAATCAGAAGCAGGCCTTTAACTGTTCTAGGTGTTCTTCCTCAGCGTTATATCTGTCATTGTCTGTATTTAAATGTTCGGAGAAGAGTTTTGCTTTATAATATGCTCACCTTCTTTGTTAGATCAGGAGTGATCTCATTTCTATTCTTTAAGCTAGAGTTAGGAAGGAGGTTATTAAGTTGACTTGTATCCTGTCACTATCACCTATTTTTTGCAGCCAAACCTTCAATTAGTTTATACTTTTTGCCAACACAAAAAAGGTTTTTGGTCTATAAGCAGGTAAATTATTGGAGACTGTAAAATTTATTGCTGACTTCAGTTAAATGTTTTCCTAATGCAGAGAATTGAACTCTGTGAAACGTTTGCCTAGAGAAGAAAGCGAAAAAACCCTTTGCCAGCTTTGCAAAAGGGCAGCTGTTTTTGTGCTGTTGCTAGGCACATTTCATTATAAAGAAAACAAGGAAGGAGAGGCATGACTTGAGCCCACCCTCCCACTCAAAACAGTGGTTGGAAAGAATTTTTTTAAAGTCATTTTTGTTATCTTCATTTGCAGACCTTGCAAACTACACTCCATTGCTTCAAAACAAACAGACAAGCTATGCTCATGCTACTCAACCAAGCCATTCCATTCATCTTGGAGAGAAAAAAATGAGACTGTCAACTCTTATAAATATGAGTCTAGTGATATTTGTCCCCCTCCTCCCCCCCCCCCTTAAATCCTTGGTTTCTAAATTTATGATTATCCTTGAATCCCAGTTTTGTCCTATAAATATAAAGATCTCTCACATGTTTGCAGACAAAAAGCTTGAAAATATGCACCTTGAAAGCTCAAAACCCAGAAGACAGGCACTCTAGTTTTATAAACAGTTGCTTGTTTCCTGGAAGAAACCTGTTTGAGTAAATGCAGAAAATAACTCTGTCTGTCCCAGTAGCTGGACTTTTCCCATAAAAGCTTTTAAAATTACTTGTGGGAACATCTCAAGCAAAGCTGAGAAAGCTGAGAAATGTGTGTTTCTCTAAATGTTGGTCCACCTGTTATATAATTTTATTTTGTAGTTAATGTAGGAGAGTCCAGGACTAGGGACAGACATTCAAAAAGCCTGAGCCTGAATTGATTCAATCTTTGAAGGTTAGTCTAACCTTGGCTAGGCTAAATCAGTTTGTAATGGAACAGACATCCCAGACATGCAGGTACGTGCCTGAAGTGGCTCAGGCTAGAATCTGGGGGTTCTAGCTCAGCCCTCCTTTTCCTTCCACAGGGCTGAGTTGAGCAGGGCATGGCCAGGCCAGGCCCCAGCAGGATTAGGGAGGGGTTCCCTCCCCGCTCCTTGTTAACAGAGCATTTTCAGCATAAAGGCAGGATCATCCCTGACTAAATTGTTCCAGTCAAGTGTCTGTTCAACCTACTCTTGAAATTTCTAGGGATGGAGATTTCTCAGCTTCCCTAGTTAGCCTGTTTCAAAGCTTAACCATCTTCACAGTGATAAAGTTTTTCCTAATATCCAACTTAAACTTCCCTTGCCGCAATTTAAGACTGTTACTCTTTGTCTTGTCCTCATCAGCCATAGAGAATAATCAAATTCCATGCTCCTTATAATCACCCTTCAGGTAGTTGAAGGCTTTTATTTAATCCCCACATAGTCTTCCCGGTCCCCTCTCCAGACTAAACAGCCCTAGTTCTTTCAGCTTTTCCTCGTAAATCATGATTTCCAGACCTCTAATAATTTTTGTCACTCTGTTGTACTATTTCCAGTCTGTCCACATTGTTCCTGAAGTGTGGAGCCCCAAATCAGACATAGTACTCAATGCGAGTCCTCACCAGTGCTGAATAGAGTGAGTGACTCACTTCCCTTGATTTGCAAGAGGTGCTTCTGTTAATACAGCCCACTGTGCTCATCACCTTTTTTGCAACAAGAGCACAGCATTGGCTTGTGCTTAGTTTATGGTCTGCTTTGATGCTCAGATTTTTGTGGGTGCTAGAGTAAATTATGTTAGTAATAGGAATAATTGCATTTATGATCATAGAGAAGTGGAACTGGGAGGGACCTCCATAGGTCATCTACTCCCATCCCCTCCTTGAGGCAGGATTAATGATAATGCATTAATGACAAAATTGGTATTAAAGAAGACAACAGTTGAGATTTGATGATAATGGCAAAATTATTCTTATTAGCTTTAAATTTGGCAGACTTAAATGCATACTGGATTCTGGTAATAGCAAGTTATTTAAAAGGCAGAATATAAAGCCAAAGCTGAAATGTCTGCTTTTAAATCTGAGCAAATTCCCTCTTCCCTTGTTTGTTCTCTGTTTCATTTCAATAGCATGATGGCTGATGAACAAGTGTGCATTGTGAAACGCCAGTGGTCTTCATAAAAATAGTTAAGGAGTTTGATGCATTTCTGGTGCAGGTACCTGGAACTGGAAAGCAGTGGTCATCGAAATGAAATCAGATTGCATTACCGTTCAGACAGCCATCGCTCACACACAGAAGTGTTCCCGTACATTTTGGCAGATGATAAGTGGCATAGACTTTCTCTAGCAGTCAGTGCATCACATTTGATTTTACATGTGGACTGCAATAAGTAAGTAACGAATAGTGTTTTATGTTAATATTTGGAACATTCCAACTCAGCAGTAAGTAAAAGAATAACAGTTGGGTTTATTTTGTTTGCTTTTTTTGTTTTTTAACAGAATTTATGAAAGAGTTGTGGAGAAGCCCTACATGGACTTACCTTTGGGTACAACCTTTTGGTTAGGACAGAGGAATAATGCACACGGTTTTTTTAAGGTATGTTTTTCCTCAGAAGAAAACAGTTGAAACTGGCAATGTTGTTAACTGTATATCCATAGCAGTGAAAATACTTCAAATACCGTAATGTGTAGGATATGTCAGGTAAGAATCCTTTATATTCAGTACATCTATGCAGGAAGTACTTGCTGACACAGGGATGCAAAAATTCCATTATCTATCACCAATAAGGCAGCTGTCATAATTTCATAGTTTGTAGGGTTGGAAGGGACCTGAGTAGATCATCAAGTCCAACCCCCTGCCATGGCAGGAAAAAGTACTGGGGTCAAAGGACCCCAGCAAGGTATTCGTCTAGCCTCCTCTTAGAGACCCCCAGGGTAGGAGCCAGCACCACTTCGCTTGGAAGTTGGTTCCAGATCCTAGCTGCCCTGACAGTGAAGTAGCACCTCCTGATATCTAGCCTGAATCTACCCTCTGCCAGCTTGTGACCGTTATTTCTCATCACTCCTGGGAGTGCTCAGGGGAACAGGGACTCTCCCAAAGCCTGCTGGTCCCCTCTGACTAGTTTGTAACAGGCCACTAGATCCCCCCTCAGCCTTCTCTTGTAGAGGCTGAGCAGGTTCAGGTCCCGCAGCCTCTCTTAGTAGGGCCTGCCCTGCTAACTCCTGATCATGCGGGTGGCCTCTGGACCCTCTCTATGTTGTCCACATCCCTCCTGAAGTGCGGCGCCCAGAACTGGGCTCAGTACTCCAACTGTGGCCTGACCAGTGCTGCATAGAGGGGAAGTATCACCTCCCTAGACCTGCTTGAGATGCATCTGTGGATGCATGACAAGGTACAGTTGGCTTTCCTGACAGCTTCCCCACACTGTCGGCCCATGTTCATTTTGGCATCAATAATGACTCCAAGATCCTTTTCTGCCTCTGCACTGATGAGAAGGGAGTTCCCCAGCCTGTAGGTATGCTGCTGGTTTTTCCTCCCCAGGTGCAGCACCTTGCAATTGTCAGTGTCGAAACCCATCCTGTTCTCATCTGCCTACCTGTCGAGGTCTGACTGCAGTCTATTCCTCCCTTCTAGCATGCCCACTTCTCCCCACATCTTAGTGTTATCTGTGAATTTGAACAGGCTGCTATTTATACCCCTGTCCAAATCACTGATGAAGATGTTGAACAGTGTGGGCCCAAGAACCAAGCCCTGTGGAACCCCACTGCTCACATCCCTCCAGGTTGAATAAGACCCGTCCACTGCCACTCTCTGGGTGCAGCCCTCCAGCCAACTAGTGACCCATTTGACTGTGTAGGCGTCAATGCCACAGTCCTCCTAGTTTTTTAATGAGAATGGGGTGAAAGACATGTTCGAAGGCCTTTCTAAAGTCCAGAAAGACTATGTCCACTACTACACCTGTGTCTAAGGATTTTGTGACCTGGTCATAGAAGGCCACCAGGTTGGTCTGACAGGACCTGCCTCTAATGAACCCATGTCAGTTGCCCCTAAGTATAATCTTCCCTGCTGCCCCTCACGGACATGCGCCAGGATAATTCTCTCAAAAGCGTACCCACGACCGGGGTAAGATTAACTGGCTTATAGTTTCCTGGGTCCTCCTTCCTCCTTTTTTTGAAAATGTCGTGGGAGGTGAGATGGTGTTTGCTCCAATACCTTTCTTTGAGGAGTTTGGCTGGAACAAATAAGGTTTAAACTTATAGACCAGAGAACTATTAAGGTGTTGTTGCATGTTACCTTTCAAACATGTTAAATGCTCTTTAAGTTTGCAGTGTGCACATGTCAAGGCAGGAAAAGACAAGCTACTTACCCTCTGAGTGTCTCAGAGATAATCCTCTTCAGGCGAGGATTATTTCCAGCTGGTGGTAGGCAGCTTGTGCTGCAGTAACCAGTCTGCTCCATGAAGGTAATACCATAAATTTGTGGTCATCCAGTATCCCAAGAGGTACTGCTACCAGAGCCCCCTCCCCCGTGTGGACTAGCTATCATCCAGAATTCTGCTGCCCTGGACTGATAGATGGGAACAGCTGGGCACTTATAGGTGAGTGGGGTGGGGGTGACTTGGAGGGTCAAGGAAGGAGGGAAGGAAGTGAGAAGGGAGGGTGGGAGGCGGAGAGGGAGGGCAAAGAGGACCAAGTGGGTGTGGAGCTGCTGAGCAGCTGTGAGGCTCAACAGTACAGCGCAGGCTTGATTCAGGTACTGGGGAGTTGCCAGACAGCTGCAGGGCTTGGTGGGGCTGATGTGGAACCGATTCAGGCCAGTAAGGGCAATGTGAACCCGATTCTGGCGCCTATATTGCTGTTGGAGAACTGGTGAGCTAGGCAGGCGTGAAGAAGACTTGACAGCATGTGTTAACTTTAATACTGCCTAACATTCCTTATAGTTAACGTGCTAATTTTAACAAGCAACTATGCCTACAGTGTTCCTCAGGAAGATCATCAGCGGTCAGGGTGATGTGGTAGAAATTAAACTTGCTGCTCCAGTGTGCTGTAAATCCAGTGCATCAGAGCAGACTCAATTAATCAAGCCTTCTGGAGCATGGAAATTAACGTGCTCCAGCAGCCTCCAGCATCACGTGTATCAGTGTCCCTGCACTGAAAAATGTCGGCGGGGCACTTTGAAATAAAGGTTGTCAAATGAGCTTTAGTTCAGAGTACCCTGCTGCCATCTTTTTAGCGTGGGGACAACTGATACATGTGACGCTCAGGTGCTTTCAATTAGTACAGCTAACTAATTAAAGTGCCCCCCTCCCAGAGCATGTCTGTGAATACCCTAAGGCAGCAAAGAATTGTCATCAAATGCCAGTCTTTATTAATGTAATTTGAAAACAAAAATTACCATAATTATTTTGCAACCTTCTCCCACAGCATAGTAGATTCTCTGAACTCTAAGAGAAAAAGCATTTGCTTGCGTAATATTCAGAATGTGGTGTCCTATATAAAAATTAAGATAATACAGGTAGATAATAAAGGCAGTAGCATAACTTGGGGTGAGCAAGCGGGTCACCAGTCCTCTGTGCCATTTTGGTGGCTCTCCAGGGAGTCTGTGGTGCAGCAGAAGTCCCATATCTTGGCTATATGGTATAAAGAAATACTAAATAAATGCTCGGAAACCTGTGTTACAGCGCAGTAGCACTGGCAAATGCTGTTTTTGTGATGCTATTGTGCAGTAGCATTGCATCATGGTTTTTGCCATGCAAGGCTACTGCACAGCAGTATCAGGCTACTGCGTAGTCAGTATCTCATGTAGATGCTCCCACTGTAAGAAAACAAGGTTAAATTTATTTTGCATTTCGATTAGCACATGGTGAGGTTTTTGATCATTCTAAGTTCATTGGGGGTGCTCCCTTGTCCAAACCCCTGCCTCTTGTTATATCTCATAAATTTCTGGGGACTGTACTGGCTGTTTGATGGGTTCCATGTACAATGAGAGTTTCTGATTCCTTGTAGCATAGCCACCCCATCAGCCTCCTGTAGACATTAGGCTGCTTGAAGCCTGGATTAATTACTTTGAATACTGGCCCTTGCAACTTGATAATTTTTTTTTATTATGGGATAAATTGAATAAACAAAATGAAGACTGCTCTTGTCTTAGAAGCGGAATAGAATCTGGGTTTTAGTTGCATAGATATCATTTAGATGTATAATAGGTGGACTGGGCTCTAGCCCAATGTCTTTGTTTTAATGGTTGAGAGATACCCAAGCCAACAAGGGCAGACTTAGTTAAAATGTAGTAGTATTCTTCTCATAAGTAAGCCAAAATAATTAAAACATTTAAAGAATGATGTGTTAATTATACTGGTTCCAGACACACTTCATTTGCTGTATGTTTTGATAACCTGGACAATTTTAGTGCTACATTTATTCATCTGAATCTTTTCAAGTCTTGCCTTCCATAATACTCATCCTTTTTTTCTTAAACGCTTGCTACTGTGAAGGAACATGCATCCATATCAAAGTGTAAAACGAATGATGAGGATTGAATACCTCTTTTTCATTTGTTTCTCTCTTTCTTTTTACAAAAGTTGAGATGAGTCCCAATACAATGATTTTTTTGCCTTAATGAGAAAAGTCAGCTAAATTAAATGAAATGCAGTAGGCAATATCTGCTTGTTAAATTTAACACCACTACATCCAAAATACACTGTTCTTAAAGATTTTTCAAGATACCATAAAAGAAAAAGTTAAGTCCTAATAAAAAAATGTGTGGTGTAGGGCCCTAGCAGACATTACATTTATGGCACAATTAACATGTAAATTGCCCCAAGAATTACAACATGCCACATGTTCAGAAAATTTATGGTGCCATAAAATAACAAACTAGCCACACAGATGTTCCACATGTAATGTAGGACATACCTGTAGCTGATTTGTATAGTGTCTTAAATTGAATGTGTGACATGTGCTGCTTCATTGGATGATTGTCAGCATTACTCTTGGGCAGCTCCTGGCAGTTCTGGGGCTGCTCTGGTTCTGATAGTGACAAACAGCTGATGGTTGGCATTGGGCAGAGACAGTCCTGGATCCTAAACCTGCCTGGCACAGTTTACAGCCTTGCTCTGCAGCCCAGCTGTGTGGTGCAAGACAAGGCACTTTTGAAGTGTTGTGGGCGATGGAGCTGATGGGCTCTCATGCGTACTGGCATATTTACAGCTAGCAAATATGCCCAGCACCAGGGGAACCTGCCTTCAGCATCAATGGGGCAGCACCTAACATCAGGACACAGACCTCCTGCCCCTTCCTGAGAATGGAGCAGGGGATAAGAATAGGTCCTGAACCAGGCCCTGGTGCTATGTCATACCCCATCTGGATGCTCAGCTAACATTCAGAAAATAGCCACTCCCGTGAGGTCAGGGGCAGCTCAAGGTTGTGAACCCAGATCTGGGAATGCCCTGTTCCCCATCCCAATGCAGGATCACAGACAGGGTAACCTTAGCTGTAAATACCAAGCTGTAAATACTAAAAACTGTGTGTGCAGCTCAGCTGGGCTACACAGACTGTTTAAAAGTCTAGAGTGGGATAACCCAGGATCAGGAAGTCTTGCTCCCCAGTCTTGGGTTTCCAGCTTTGGGCTTTTGAACTCTAGGCGTGCAGTCATGGGGTTCTGGGAACCTGAGAGCAGGGAGAGGCTCTTTTAATCTCAGGTTCCACCATCCTTGGATTTTAAATTCTGCATTTACTCTGCAGCTGAGTTGCACCTCAGTTTTTAGATCCGGGGCTACCCTGTTCCTAATCTTGCAGGTCCGAAAAATTGGGCAGGTGGCACTTATGTTCTGGACCCCAGGGCTGTCCAATGCCTGATCCCCATGCTCAGCTGAGCATGGGGATTCATTCATGACTCGTAAGTAGGCTGCAGGTGTGATGTTTAGGATGGGGCATAAAATTCCTCAGATCCCAATTGTGGTGTTATTTAACATCTGCCAGAGGCCTTAGGGTTTTGGTCTGCATATATTTCCAGTCTTATAGTACAATATTTCAGAAGTCATTGGTGATTTGGGTTGAATCAGTTTTTAGTTGCCTAACTTGAGACCCCATGAAGCACCTACTTTGAATGCCTTCAAGAGAAATGTGGATGTTTATCTTGTTGGGATCCTATGACCGCAGCTGACTTCCTGCTCTTGGGGCAGAGGGCTGGACTCGATGATCTTTTGGGGTCCCTTCCAGCCCTAATGTCTATTAAATCTATGAAATCTATAATGTCTGTGAATCTGATTGTGTTGTACAGATGATTTACAATTTTGGAAGATCAGGTCTCATTAGGATGTTTCAAACAGATTGTCCAAAATCGAGGTACTCAAAACCACAAGGCAATCTGAAAGTCTTCATGTAGGAGTTAGTCTTAGTTTGAAACTATTCTTGCTCCAACTGAACTAGTGTGGGATTTTGCCTGTAATTTGAATCAGTCCCTGTGTATTTTGATGCAGTTTTCACAGGTGTGAAAAATCTTGTTGGAATTCATTAGCATTGCTCTTCAAAACACATTCGTTAAAAGTTGAGGAAACTGGAGGGGGCAGGAGATGAAAGGGACATCTGGAGTGTTTATGATAGGATGGTTTGTTTTTAAATTGCTGTTTGGCCTTTGCTTCAGAAGAGTAGCAAAGTGGCTGCTAATTATATCTTAATGACTAAGGATGCATGTAAATTCTGCCTGTGAACATGTGATCTGTGCTTCTGGGTGAAATGGGTCATTTCCAGCTGGCATATTGGAATTTCATGCTTAATCTCTGTTCCACTAAATCCAATCAACATGCTGCTCTGCTGCTATGTAATAGATGTTGTTTCTTTGGATTTTGTATATTATGCTTAGAAAAAACACATCCAAATCATGAAGTGGTGAACATGGCATAGGGGACACAATGGTAGGAGTCTACTACAGACCTCCTAAGAGCTCAACCAGGAAGTTGCCAAGGAACTGGCTGAGGCTGCACAGTCCCGGTGCATGGTTGTCATGGGAAACTTCAACTACCCAGACATCTTGTGGGAAGAGCACTTGGCCAAATTTGAACAGTCACAAACCTTCCTCACGTGTATGGATGAGCTGTACCTGACTCAAGAAGTCTATGAATGAACAAGAGGCAAAGCACTGCTCGACCTGGTACTGGCAATGAGGGATGATCTAGTCAGCGACCTAATGATTGAAGGGAATCTGGGAGACCGTGACCATGAGCTGATCACATTCACCGTCCACCACAAAGCTGGCAAGTCAGTCAGCAGTGCAGAAGTCCTCAACTTCAGGAAAGCTGACTTTGACAGCTCAGAAGGCTTGTTGGCAAGGCCTTAACGGATCACGACCTGAAGGGGAGGGGAGTTCAGGATAAGTGTTTGCTCCTCAAGGGAGTGATCCTGAAAGCACAAGTAATGTCTATCCCATCTTGGAAGGAAGCCCTGGTTGTTTCCCCTAGAGGGGAGTGTGTTGACTCTGGGGCCATAGAATTGCAAGTTCAAGCCTCACTGTGTGCCTAGGGTCTTGGCTGGACCCCTAGGTCCAGGAATCTTTTTCAGTGGGGTTCCCCAGTGCTCGGTCCTCGGCCCCACACTGTTCAACATCTTCATCAGTGACTTGGACGAGGGGGTGAAAAGCACCTTGTTCAAATTTGGGGATGACAGTAAGATGTGGGGAGAAGTGGGCATGCCAGAAGAGAGGGACAGGCTACAACTAGATCTGAACAGGTTACAAAGGTGTGTGGATGAGAATAGGATGGATTTCAATACCGACAAATTCAAAGTACTGCACCTGGGGAGGAAGAACCAGCAGCATACCTACAGGCTGGGGAACTCCCTTCTTGTCAGCACAGAGGCAGAAAGGATCTTGGAATCACTATTGATTCCAAGATGAACATGAGCCGCCAATGTGCGGACACAGTCAGGAAGGCTAACTGCACCTTGTCCATAGATGCATCACAAGCAGATCCAAGAAGGTTATCCTCCCCTTCTATGTGACATTGGTCAGGCCGCAGTTGGAGTACTGTGTCCAGTTGTGGGCGCTGCACTTCAAGAGGGATGTGGCAAGCATCGAGAGGATCCAGAGGAGGGCCACTCGCATGATCAGGAGGCAGCAGGGTAGACCCTATGAGGAGAGGCTACAGGACCTGAACCTATTCAGCCTCTACAAGAGAAGGCTGAGAGAGGATCTGGTGGCTGTCTATAAACTTGCCAAGGGGGACCAGCAGGCAATGGGATAGTCCCTGTTTACCCCGAGCACTACTGGGAGTAACAAGGAATAACAGCCATAAGTTGACTGAGAGTAGATTCAGGCTAGATATCGGGAGGCACTACTTCACTGTCAGGGTGGCTCGGAGCTGGAACCATCTTCCAAGGGAAGTGGTGCATGCTTCTACCCTGGGGTCTTCAAAAGGGGGTTAGATAATTGTTTGACCCCAGCATTCTTTCCTGCCCATGGCAGGGGGTCAGACTTGATGATCTGATTAAGTCCCTTCTGACCCTACCAACAATGAAATTGTGAAACTATGAAAAGGGCACGGTAGCCTCCTTGGCTCTGCAGGGAACTAGGGGACCTCCTGCATCTAAAAAGAAAGATGCGTAAAGGATGGAAGACTGGAACCACCTCAAAGGAGGAGTATTCTGCACTGGTCTGGACCTGTAGGGAGTGAACCAGGAAAGCCAAGGCTGTGACTGAACTCCAACTGGCTACACGTATCAAAGACAATAAAAAGTCTTTTTTTTAGATATGTGGGGAGCTGGAGGAAAAACAAGGGTAACATTGGATCCCTGCTAAACCATATGGGACAGCCTGGCTCAATATGGTATGGGACGGCCAGGGTGAGAGAGAATTGTTACCCTACATCAGTGTAGACCATGTGAAGGAACATCTTGAGAGGCTGGACATCTTTAAATAAGCTGGCTCAGACAGTTTACACCCCAGGGTACTTAAGAAGCTGGCAGGCATCATAGCTCAGCCACTGGCACGGATCTTTTAGAACTTGTGGCGCTCAGGTGAAGTGCCCAAAGATTGGAAAAAGGTCAATGTGGTGCCTATCTTCAAGAAAGGGAGGGAAGTAGATCCAGGGAATTACAGGCCTTATCAGCCTGACCTCTATCCTGGGGAAGATCTTGGAAAAAGATTATCAAAGAGGCCATTCTTGGCAAACTGGCTGATGGCAACATCCTGAGGGATAGCCAGCACGGGTTTGTTGCGGGTGGGTCTTGTTTGACCAATCTCATCTCCTTCTATGATCAGGTGACATATCACCTGGACAAGGGAGAAAAGTTTAATGTCATATATCTTGATTTTAAAAAAGCCTTTGGTCTGGTGTCCCATGATCTCCTCATGGAAAAATTGGCCAACTGCAGCCTTGGTTACGTCAAAGTCTGATGGTGGCAGAATTGGTTCTGAGGTTGGACCTGGAGATTGGTAATAAATGGAAGTAAATCACTGTGGTGCACTGTGACCAGTGGGGTCCTGCAAGGCTATGTCCTTGGGCCTATACTCTTTAACATCTTTATTAATGATGTAGACATTGGTATCAGAAGTGGACTGGCCAAGTTTGCCAATGACACCAAACTTTGGGGTAAAGCATCCACACCTGAACATAGGATGGTGATCCAGGCTGACCTAAACAGGCTCAGAAAATGGGCGGATGAAAACCTGATTGCGTTCAACACTGCAATATGCAAGGTACTCCACCTTGGGGGGGAGAAAACCCTGCAGCACTATGGGACAACTGATAGGTTTGGCAGTGCTATGCTTACTAGCACCACGACTGAAAGGGACTTGGGGGTCATGATTGTCCACAAGATGAATATGAGCCACCAATGCAATGTCACAGCTTGTAAAGCAAGCAAAACTCTGGGTTGCGTTCATACGTGCTTCTCAATCAAATCCCAGGATGTCATTCTCCCGCTGTGCTCAGCCTTGGTGAGGCTGCAGCTGGAGTACTGCATCCAATTCTGGGCTCCACAATTCAGGAAGGATGTGGAGAAGCTTGAGAGGGTCCAGAGGAGAGCCACACACATCATCAGAGGGCAGGAGAGCAGGCCTTATGATGAAAGGCTGAGAGCCATGGGAAAAATGCAGGCTCAGGGGGGACCTGGTGGCTGCCTATAAGTACATAAGGATTTGGGGAAACACCTGTTCCCCAGAGTGCCCTAAGGGACAACAAGGTCAAACAGTCACAAACTCCTCCAAGATTGTTTCAGGCTGGATATAAGGAAAAACTTTTTTACTGTCTGAGCCCCAAAGGCCTGGAACAGACTGCCTCCAGAGGTGGTACAAGCACCTGCTTTGGACTCTAAGAGACATTTGGATGTTTATCTTGCTGGCGTCATGTGACCCCAGCTAACTTCTTGCCCCTGGGGCAGGGGGCTGAACTTTATGATCTTTCAAGGTCCCTTCCAACCCTAATGTCTATGAAATCTATAAGTATCAGTGTTAATGACTTTTCATGACTCTGCCAAACAGATTAAAGAAAGCTATTGTAGTTCAGTATTGTTTCATTTTATTTAAAATTGTGTTCAATTTACTGAAACTGGAAATGATTTTCTGATTTCTTTCAAAGGTCACTTTCAAGGTTTTCTGCATTATCTACAGTGAACTCAAAACAGACAAACTTTTGCCACTCAGTTACATCTTGACATTTAATTGCATTTTCTTTAAAAATGGTGCAGCATATGTGTACGTTTGTTGCTACCTATTTTACTTTCTCTTTATTCTCCTATCAGCATGCTGGATGCAAACAAAAAGTAATATATTCATAAATATTGTTGGACTTTTTCCATGATTTTTTGTGCGTGTGGGCTTTAATGTTTTATATGGTGATTCTTACTAGGGGATATAATTTTGATAGGTAAGAAAAATACATCCTCTTCTTTTTTTTTTTCTCCACTTGTACACAGGGCATAATGCAAGATGTACAGTTACTTGTCATGCCTCAAGGATTTATTTCTCAATGCCCAGATCTTAATCGCAGTAAGTCTCTTTGTTCTTGTGCCAACACATGAAGTTGTACTTCTTACTTTTTTGCTTAATTTCTGTCTTGCAAACTATATTGTAAAACCTTTCGCTCCTTTGTATTGGTTGTCAGGTGTGGAATGTACAAATAGAAAGTATTGTAAATACACCTTGACAAATATGTATTTGTAATTGCAGCATGTCCAACATGCAATGACTTTCATGGACTTGTGCAGAAAATTATGGAACTGCAGGACATTTTAGCAAAAACATCAGCTAAGGTAATACTTATGTAGAGATGTGGGGGCAGATGTGGGGTAAGATCTGCTATTATAATTCATAAGAATATGTGTATAAAAATGAGATGTGTGTATGTTTATATTTATATATTTATCCATTTTATGTGTATATAGCTGGCTGTCTAGGTACACAGACTTTCAGTCCTTATCTGCAATGTTTGTATTGACTATTACATTTTAATAGTAAACAGAATCAAAATCCTGAAACAAGGAAAGGGCTCATAAATATTCAAGCTTTATCTATCAGGCTAACGATTCAATAAAACTAGGATGAAACAGGTTACCATGTTTACAGTGCTTATTGCAGTAGAATTTATTGGTTCGTGACTTTTTTAAAATTGTGCTATCCAAAGAGCATTCAAACAAAAAACAAAACAAAACGCAAGCTTGGGGGTTGAGTACCCAAAGCAGTACCTACTGCTGTCAGATGATCATTTAAAAATATTAATGACTCCCTGTGAACGCGCATGTACACACATACTCACACACTCACTCACTCTGCTTCAAGGGCAGGGCAGGAAAAATTATACATGTAAAATGTTAACATTCTATATAATTTTCTCATCACACCTTAATTGCTAATTGTTTGATTATTTACAAATGGGCAGATCAGGCAATATAAAGATGACAGGCAGGGGGCCATGTCCATCTTACTCTTTATAGTTTTGTGATATTATTTTTGTGCGAGCAAAGTGGGCAGCATTGTGTCCAGCTTCATACTTTTTTCTTTTCGGAATGGCTGAACAAGTTTAACATTTCATATTTAACCATCTTTGTAGCAGGTTCATGGTTGTGATGCCCCCTGGTGGCTATGCATTCCCTGTCTGGCTCAGGCTCTAATGTAGCCCTTCCTTGTTCACTCACCTGCCTTGTTCTTGTTAGAGGGCGTGTAAGGGAGGCTGTTAGAGAGAGCCTGAGTCCATGCAAATCACTACTGGGCCCCTCCCGAACGCCCTTCACTTCAGCTTGGCCCTCGAGCCTAAGAGGCCCTTTTTGTCTCGCCTGTACCCCTGCGGGGCTCCTGTAGCATTAAAGGCAGATTGTATGGCTCCATTCCCCTATACCACGTCCCAAGCCTGGCAGTGTTACCATACCGTTATTCACTTTGTAGGGCTCTTGTTGGGTCCTTTAGCTTAGACCTATGATACAGGACTTGGCTTCTAGGCTCCAGCCTCCCTGCCTGTGGGTTCCTGACCCTCTCAGTCTCTGCTGGTGGTCTTTCTTAGACTTTTGGCTCCTCCTGGGCCCTGACTCTGACCCTGGGTCAATTAGGACAACCCAACTTCCCTAGCCCTGGCAGTCTGTCTAAAACCCCTCTTGGGCCACCAGCTCTTTGAGTAGTCCTGGAGCCTGCCTCAGCAGGGCTCAGGACTAAACCAAAAGTGTAACTTTAAACAAAATACCTATGCCCTCTGGCAGTTGCCTGAACTCTTTCTGGGCTTACCGTACAATAGAGAGCCCCTGCCTGCACAAGCTGGCCTTTCTTTGTGCCCCAGGCAGCTTTCTCTTGTTCCCAGACCTGCAGAGTCACTTACCCAGTTTCATTGTGACTTCAGGAGCCTTACTCCACTGTTGCCAGGAGCTCTTCTTTTCTTGGCTCCCAGGCCTAGACTTTCTGATCATGGAAGCCTTGGGCTTCTATAGCTCCAGCCTGGTCCTCTGTTGGTCAGGTGACTCTCCAAGTACCCGCCTTACCACCTGAAAGCAGCACCTCAGGCTGCTTGCCCTCTTAAAGGAGCATGTGCACCCCGCCACCCTGCTACAGTCATCTACCCATTTTCATATATACTTTTTCATTTTGCATTTCTTGATAGTAGAGGGTAGTTTATTATTTTAATAGCAATATGGAAATCATATTTATTTAATTACTGACCTGCTTTTTATGAAACATGTATGCAGTTGTCCCGAGCTGAGCAGAGGATGAATAAGTTGGATCAGTGCTATTGTGAAAGGACATGCACTGTGAAGGGCAACATCTACAGGGAATTTGAATCCTGGACAGATGGCTGTAAGAACTGCACTTGCATGGTATGGCTACAATTTGAATAGAAACTTGGGGACACTCATGTCTTTTCTGCCCAGTTTTATTGAGACAATATAATGATGAAACTTCTGGAGTTTCCTCAAGGTGGTCTCAGAGAACTTGTTTTGAATCTAAAGTGCTGTACAGTCTAATAATAAAAATGTTTCACATTTGTTTCAGTAGTCCTAGCATATGCATTTCTTCTAGATTTTTCCTGCAAGCTTAGGGAAATGGTAAGCAATATATTTAACTATCCCATGGTCTTTCCTTATACTGTGTTATAACCAGTTTCCCTGGATAATTAATTCCCTGGTTCTTTTATCCACTATACACATACCTTTTTTCTTAGCAGATGATTTAATGGATCCCTGGAGTTCAATTCCAGTTAGCTTCTTTTGGTTACATCTTAACATGCAATAAAACGTAAAGGCTCTATGCCTGTTCTGTTATATCACAAGTGAAAAGGATTTGTTTTAAACTGGGTGGAACACTCCTTCAGGTATCAACATTCCAGAATTAATTGCACATATCTTAGCGAGTACCAAACAATAATGTCTTGATTAGGGCACATCCACTTTAAACTTATTAGATTTATTTGGAGTCATTAAATACCAAATTCAAAGTCCATTAGAAATTGGTGGAAGGACTCTAATTTACTCAAATAGAAGATGATTCTGAGTATAAAATAACACCCCCAATAATTAGATTCTATATGTGGAGAATTTTATAAATTTAATTTTCCATGTATAGAACCTAATTATATTGGAGGTTTGCCTTGAATTTGTCTCCTTCCCACTGCTGCAGTAGGGAAAACAAATCTGGGCGTAAGGTAGACCCTTTGCCCTCTACCCACCCCTCAACTTCTTCCTTCTGCAGCCTGTCCACCCCCTTCCCTCCCCTTTTCTGTCAGACTCTGCTTTCCCTGAGCACATGGACGGGAGGAACAAATTTGAAAAAACTGACCTTGATATATAAACATAGTTGTAGCAATTTGCATATAGTACCCATAGACTTAGATCACTTAGAAATGATACATTATTACCTTTGATGAAACTGCTGCAAGTTTTACAATAGGTACTCCATAAGCATACTTTTAAGTAGTGCTTTAGCCTCTACTTAGAGTACAAACGATACATGATATTAGTCCAAAGCGAAAAGACTCATGATTTACCATATAGTTTGTTGGCCTGGGCACCACCAGAGTCAACAGCATTTCAATCTGTGGTCACCCCACTGTTCAGCACATGTACATTCCAAGTACCCACCCCTTTCCCCCCAAAGGATCCATGTGCTAATTAGCCCCAACTCATGACTGGAACCAGGTATTCTTGTCATGATTTGGATTCTCCAAAAATGTATATGTAGCTAGAGTAACCAGCTTCACCTTATGGAGAGTAGGGCCACACTAATTGTATGCCGGGCTGAGAGAGGGGGCAACAGAGTTTCTGGGTGACCTGTTTGGGGCCACATTTAAGGCTGGTTAAAAAACAGGAATAATTGGACATGGGAAAGAAAGGTGCAGCTTAGCTGTGGGAGTGAAGTGGAAGTTGAAATGTGTACAGTGTAGTGGCTCACCATGACTTGAAAATGAGTCAGTGCTAAGGATGGACTATGCTCAGTGGGTACTACCATGTTTTATTCAGATGGGTTGCACTAACCTATCCTTGTGGTAGGTTCCTATCAGCATGATTGCCTCATGTGGGCCATGTGTTTTATAGTCATCCTCAGTGCTGGCTGCATTTAATTAACTTCATAGTTGGTTTCCATTACTGAGCACTTGCTGCTTTTAACAGCAGTTCTAAGATAGGCAATGTATTTAATGCAGTTTCCTTGTATGTGAATGTAAGATGATGGGCTTTTTCCCAGATGCCAGTTGTGAGGGGGGAAACCTCATCTTTTATTCAAGCAAAAATGCTACTACCCTGCACTTCGGATTAAGTCCTGAAGCCCTTAATTTATATGGTGCAGCCCTTAACATGCTGAACTATTTTTCTTGTATGACAGTTGTCTTTCTGGGCTCTGTCCACATTGCTGCATCTGGGCACGGTGCCACATAGCACAACGTTCCATGCCCACTTGCTTCTGCTTTGTTTGTGCCAACTCTTGAAAATGAGTGAATGTCATTTTCTTAGAGTAGTGCTGAGCCTGTGCCAATAACCATGCTCAAGACAGAGAGCCTAAGAGTGGCATGAAGCATGTGTTCAATGCTTCTGTTAGGTTAGAGAAGCCTCATTTTTCAGGAGTTGGAATACATGGGGGAGGGGATAGTGTTTGGGACATCTTTCACAGCAGTGTTCCTAGATGTAGCATGGAAGTGGCAGAGTTATGCCCTGGTTCTACAGATTTCTTGGGGGAGAATTTACTGATTTTAGTTTTTAGAAGGTTTTTGACGCTAGGAGCTTTAAACAGAAGATACTACTAGCGTTCAACCAAATCTGAAAGAGTGGGTAAAATGCCTGTAATTGAAATACAGTTAAATATATTATATGTTTTTGTCAGATTTTTCTTACAGCTATGATATTATCTTTTCAAAAATACATTCAGTCTTTCATGTGAAATTCAGAAGGAAGAGTATTGTTCTAAGAAGCTTTTATGTTTCACACTAATCTGCCCATTTTGCTGATGATTGGCAGAATGTTTAAACTCCAAATGATTTAAGTTTTTTTTTTCCTACAAGCAAAGCTATTACCATCTTAAAGAGGCCCATATGCCTATATAAAAAGCCTGTTTGGGGTGATGTTTCATAAAAGTAAATGGTTCCTTCCTTTATTGGGGCCATCTTGAGGGGGGGAAGAACTCAGAGTGACTGCCCCAGTCCCTGCGTTTTGGAGGGCCACATGGTCAATCCCGCATAGGCCCACCACCAACCCCCTGTGACTTAAACTTTGGTATGACCCAGGCACCCCACTGTGGCCTTCTCTTCACTCTTTCTAGCCACACCCAGTCCGTCAGTAATAGATGAGAACATAAAGAGAAGCTACCGACTGCTTTAATGAAAACTTCCCTCTCTGGGTTAATAAACATTAGAACAGCCCCCTTCCCCTGGGGCTCTCACCTCTCTGCCTTTGGAGCTCTTCAGTGCCTGCAAAAGGGTTTGCATGCAGCTGCTCTCTCTGGAGAGCTTGGCTCCCTACAAGTCACCAGTCGTCCTCCTCTTCCTCCTAAGTGTTCAGCTTATTTACTCCAGAGTGCTGTTCTATCAGAGCCTGGTGACTCAGCAGTCCCATGGGACAGTAGTCCCCTTTAGATGTAATAGGCAGCCTGCTCTTTCCCACTGCAGCTTAGGTTTGCTGTGTGCTGCCCTTGCCACAGCTGCCTGTCTATCTACACAGTAAGCTAGCCTGCTATGTTCTTCCCCTCTGTAGTAACAGGAGCCTTTGACTCCCTGTTACAGCATCCCATGAGACAGTCAGCATGGTTCAGAAACCATCTTTTTTCTATAATCTGTTTTCCAACAAGATGTATGATTTATTTGTGGGAGGATAGTATATATTGTGTGTGAGAAAATATGGTAGGACTTGAGTGTTACTTAGGAATAATTGCATGTAATAAGTAGCTTCTAAACTCGTATATGCCACAAAAAACTTCAGTTCCAGTGAATATACTTTTTGGTTTAAAACATGTTTTATTTTTCCTAGAATGGTACTGTCCAGTGTGAAGCACTGATTTGCCCATTTTCTGATTGTTCACTTAATTCTGCACCTGCATATGTGGATGGCAAATGCTGTAAAGAATGCCAGCGTAAGTATTATTACATTTTTGCCTGTCAAATAATGTATTTTGTAATGTGAAGGAAAGACTAGTCTTTCAAAAGAGATGTCATCCATAGAGTTGGTTATAATATGTGTGGGTTTTGGGAGGGATTATTGAAACCAAGATATATTAATGTAATGGCTGGCACTTTTTGGATTTTAGGGTTCTGAATTTTTGATAAAAGATTAAAAAAATCAAGGGAAACAGAACATTTCTAGGATTTGGTTTATTTGCCTGAAATATTAATTTCCTATTAAAAAATAATTACTATGCCACTGCTCACCACTGTCCTCATTGTCTTCAGTCTCATTTCATCGGGCGAACCAACAGAAATCTGTCACCTTTCTTGTTTTGACTACTATTTCCATCTTTTGCAATTTTAGAAAAATATCCTTTTCACAAAATTTCTACTGCACTAGAAATAATATGTTTTCATCTTGTTCTGTAATTAAGGGAACATGAAACTCTATCTTAAAAAACCCCTAAGAGACCGGCACAAGTTGATCACTTAGAGATGCTCTTCTGTAAAGGTCAGAAAAATCTGTATTGGAAACTGTATGGGGATAATTTAATGTGGCTGCTTTAGACAAGGGGTTGCTTGTGTTTTTGTGGCTCATTGCGGACTAGAGTTAGGGAGAAGAATTTTTAGATTAATTAGATTCCTGGTTGGAGTGATATAATACTTCACATTTATTGTGGTACACGATGGACAGATACACTATATTTGTTTTTCCTAAAGAAGAGCTGAACACATTCTTAAGCATCATTGCATTAAAGCTGCATATATTTCTTTGGTCGGGTGTTTCTGAAGCTGTCCTGTGTGTTGCTTCAGTACCCCACTGTCATGTATAATATTTTCTTACACAGTATATAGAAATGTGTGGCTAATTAGAATGACAAGTTGTAAGAAGAAATTCAAGAAGACATTTTGTACTCCATTGATCTTACTCCCACAGGAGTTTATTAATATTTAATTTTGTTAGAAGTTACATAAAGACCATCCCATTTTATGAAGCCTTATTAACTTATTCAAGTAGATTAAATCTAATTGAGAGGAAATTAGAGTTCAAATGTACTTTTACTAGGAACATAACATTTCTGTGAGGATTATATGATTTGGGGGATTGATAATGGGATGTGAGGCCTGCCATTTGTAGGTCACCATTTGAAATTTTGACAGTGTGCATAGAGACTGAATTTCTTTACCTGGTGACTTTACAACACAGGTGTCAAACATGCAACCCATGGGCTGGATTTGGCCTGTAGAACTCCTTTTTTTTGGCCTGCTGAGCTACCAGCAGACCACTGTAAATTGGGGGGTATAACAGGAGGGTGAGCAAGGATGGCCAGAATGCTGGCTTGCATCCATAGATGCTTCTCAAGCAAATCCCAGGACGTCACTCTCCTGCTGTACTTGGCCTTAGTGAGGCCACAGCTGGAGTACTGCATCCAGTTTTGAGCTCCACAATTCAAAAAGGATGTGGAGAAACTTGAGAGAGTCCAGAGAAGAGCCACATGCCTGATCAGAGGTCAGGAAAACAGATCTTACGATGACAGGCTGAGAGGCATGGGGCTTGTTGGCCTGGAAAAACGCAGGCTCAGGGGTGATCTGATGGCCACCTATAAGTTTATCGGGGTGACCACCAGTTTCTGGGGGAACGTTTGTTCACCAGAGTGCCCCAAGGGGATGACGAGGTTGAGTGGTTATAAACTCCTGCAAGACCATTTCAGGCTGGACATATGGAAGAATTTCTTTGCTGTCCGAGCCCCCAAAGTCAGGAACAGCCTGCCATTGGAGGTGGTTCAAGCACCTACATTGAACACCTTCAAGAGTAAATTGGATGCTTATCTTGCTGGGATCCTATGACCCCAGCTGACTTCCTGCCCTTCGGGCAGGGGGCTGGACTCAATGATCTTCTGAGGTCCCTTCCAGCCTTAATGTCTATGAAATCTATGGATAGAACCATGGTTGTAGGCCAGCTATTTCACTCGTTGCCACTGTTATGGCAGGTTCACAAACATTTATCATAGATTCATTACTGACTTTGCCTATGTGGTAAGATCCTTCCTTATGTTATTGTGAAAGAACATGTAATTTTACTGGTCCAGGGAGGTTCAGCAAGCATTTGAACACCTGAATCAGGTCTTCACCTCTGCCCCAGTGCCCACTCATTTGGAACTTGCGTTGCCATTTGTGGTGGAAAGAGACAACAGCACTGTTTTATTCTAGGCACTTGACCAACACAAAGTCAGAGACCGTTCCAGGCCCTAAAGATTATACTCTACATAGGCAAGTCAGGTAAAGGAGGGAAAGGAAAACAGGCACAGACAAGGGAAGTGAATTGCATATGGTCAGAGCAGCTCAGTGGCAGAGCCAGAAATTCAGGTGACACCCAGATATGAAAATGAAAAGATTGGGAAATATGTATTGTTGACAACTAGTGTAATGGAGACCACTTATTGGAAGGGTAAAGTGACTGTGCCAGCATTACTAAATCTGTTAGCAGTTTTGATACCAAGTGCACAAACTATTGTTGATTGGCAGGTGGCATCTAGCAAGGTTGGATGGATTTGGTTGGTTCATTACTTCTCTTCAAGTGGATTCCATAGAATATAACAAAGAAAGTGTTCTTCCTCCAAATGACTGTCCATGTTGTCTTCAGAGGTCCCCTCCTATGGCACCTCTCCAGTTGAAAGTGTGCTTGAAGGGTGCTGTGCTGTAATGTTCTTTCCATGCCAGTCCTATATGTCCTATTTGCATAGCATGGCTTCTTTTTTTTTTTCAGTCGCAGATCCTACAGCCTCAGTGTTTGCTCACTATCCTTATGAGATCATTATTGTATTTACTCAGTTAGAAGAGTAAATACTAAAAATTTCCCCCTCTACCTTCCATTTAATATGGAGGGGGAAAAAGCCCCTCACCTTTCAATCAAGCACGAGGCAGTGGGGAGGCAGGCAGCTGTTGTAGCTCCAACTGTGTCTCCCACGGCCTGCCCCATTACTGCCTCCCTTATCACCTCTTACCCCCACTACCTGAAGCAGTGGGAGGTGATGAATTTAAGATGATCCTCCATATATGGAAAATTATAATGATTTTTACTTGTGTAGAATCAAATTATTGGGGAGTCATCTTATAATCAGGGTCATCTTGTATCCAGCTAAATATGGTAATACAGGTTTTCCTGACCCCAGTCTATTAAAGCAGAGCTGTCCAACTGGTGGTCCATGGCCCCCATCTGGTCCACAGGGGGTTAATGTGAGACCTATGGGCTCGTGCCCACCTGTCAGTATCCCCATGGCTCCTGCTGTTGTGGTGGCAGCTGGGATTTCTGGGACAGAGCAGCACACCAGGAGGTGGACCAGTGAATTCATTGCCCAGACAGCAGGGGAAGGCACGGGCTGCCTTTGTGGCAGCTCTGGCAGGAGAGGCTTGGGCCACATGGGGGGGGTTCACCTGCCTGGTGGAAGTAGCAGAGGGGAGAAGGCTTGACCTCATGATAATAGCAGCAGAAGGGATTCTGCAGTGGGGAGAGGAGGAGCTCCTGATGCTGCAGCATTTGGGGGGCTCATACTACCCAGGTGATGGCAAGGAGGGCTCCTTTGGGGAGTGGCTCACACTAGCAAACAAACAGCTTGTGGCATGGGTCCTGGGAGCCTGCACAACATGGGGCCTCCATAGCATGCTGTTCTCATGGTGTAGACCTGCAGAATCATGACCTCTGCAGTATTCAGCCGCCAGCCATTTTGAAGTTGGACAGCCTTTTACTAGTGTATGTTCCTCTTCCCAACAATCCTCAATATCAAAGAATGTCTCTGTACAGGTTTCCCTCAATATATGTGGGTTTGATATATGTGAATTTGCTCTTATATGATGACCCTGTTCGCTATATGTTATGTAAAATTCGTTATATGTAAGGTAAATTCACATATATGTGATCAGCATAGGCCAATCTTATGCAATTGGCATAGACGCTCTCTACCCTTCCCCAAGCAGGTAAATCTCAGTTTGAGATGGGAGGGGAAAGGGCCATGAGCAGAGGGGAGGGGTGAGGGGAAGGGAAGGGGCTGTGGGGCTGGACCCTACTCACCTGCCCCTGGCTGCCGGCCCGAGTCTGCAGCGGTCACTGGCCCCAGCATTCTCTCATTCGGCTGCAGGTGGCTGCTCTGGGAGTGGCCAAAGCAAGTGGCTTGCAGCCGCTGGGCTGCGTCATGTCCCAACCCCACCAGGGCTCTGCTTCCCTCCAGGGCACGGTGCCCTGGGGGAAGCGGAGTCCCAAGGGGTTTGGTGCAGCCCAGCAGCTGCAAGCCGCTTGCATCAGCTGCGGCAGCAGGGGTGGGCAGTTGCCTGCAGCTCGTCAAGAGCAGGCTGGGGCCAGCAGTCACTGCAGACTCAGTCCAGCAGTGGCACCGGGCTCTTCAGGGACGGGTGAGTGGGGCTTGGCCCTGAAGTGGGGTGAGTGGGGTTGCCTCCCACCCTGAGCACCATGAAGAGCCCAGTGCTACAGCCCCAGGAAAGGCAGATGCTGCCTGCTTGCAGCCACTCGGATGCACTGCGCCCCTCTCCCTGCTGCTTCCCTAGCTCAAGGCCCATTCACTCCCTCCCTCACTGCCCTGGGAACGCATCCCTATCTGTTTCATTGTAAACTGGATTCACTTTATGGAAATTCAATTTATGCGCTGTTCCCTGCGAATGCATCTACCGCATAAATCAAGGGAAATCTGTAATGCACACTGGTGGAATACAACTAGGGAGAATGCTTAACCCTCACTGCTCATATTCAGGGATAGATTAGATAAGGGCTTGATTTAAAAGCCATTGAGATCAGTGGGACTCTCTGGATTGCCTGCAGTAGGTCTTGGATCAGTTCATTAGTAAGACTATGAAGAGGCCCTTTATAGGGCCGGATGTTTTTTTCTGGTTCTTTGTTTCTTTGGTAATGAGGCTGAATTCATTCAATTGTTGTATATTTAAAAAAATTTGGGAGAACAAGCTTTCCAACCAATGCTTTTCAATCATAAATATTTATATTTTGCCTTTTTAAGGTACCAATGTAAACAGAGCTTAGACTTTCTATTTCCTGTTTCTGGTATTGGCTTTTGAAAAAGCAGAGAAATTTGACAGAATATTTTCAAAGTACGATCAAAAGAGGTCCAGCAGTATAACAAATGCTGCATTATTCACTAATGTTTTGTTCATTCACAGCAGATATTTTCTATATGCTACTTAGCACTTCAGCAGAGTAGTGTCCATACAGCTTCAGTTTTTTTTGATATCCTATGCTGAAATTATTCACATCAATCTGATTTCTCTGGCCTTTTAATTACATTTGATGGTAGTATTACAGTAAAAGGATAAGTCTAAAAGCATTACATACAGGCTTGTTCAACAGAGATTAATTATATTGTCACAATGTACTCGACTGCATATTTGTATTTTCCTGCAGTATTACATCTTGAGTTTTTTAGAACTTCAGAAGAAATGCAGAATGTGTTCTAGTTTAGGAATAGCGAAAATGAAGAATAAAAAGAATACATCTGGGGGAAAATTTATTCTTTCACTGATAGAGGCCAATGCATTAGTAGGTTTATCATAGATGTTCAGTGGTATAATCTGAATATAGAATTTGACCCTCAGGGCACATCTACACATACTATTAATACAACACAATAAAATCTGGTACACTTGGAGCTGGAATTTATTGCTCCTGGACACACTGTTTACACATGCACCCCAGGACTGAAGCATGTTGAGCTGGGGTAGCGCAGCCCCAGCTGGTGAGGGGCTTGGGGGATCAGCCTGCCAGGCTGGAGCTGCTCTGCCTCAGTTCAGTGTGCTACAGAGGGGCTGGCTGGGGCACAAGGGTGCTACAGCGCAGGACTAGTCAGCAGGGAGCCCCCACAGATGGCATCTGCTTGGTGTCATCTGCAGACTTGCTGAGGGTGCAATCCATCCCATGGGCAACTGGTGCTATCTTAGTCAGGGGGACCATGTGTCCCCCCAGCAACCAGTCAGTTACTGGGGGGGTATCCCCCCACAGCCAATGTCACCTGTTGGGGGGAGTCCAGCTGCGCTGCTGCTGGAAGTGGCCGTGGCACTTGCAGGGAGGGCACTGGTGCTCCTGCCTGCCCCCCCAGCCCATTGCCTGAGTGGGGAGTGTGGCCTGACAGGGGTGCACCAGACTTGGTGAGAGGCTAACAACAATGGTATAGGTTAACAGCAATGGTATAGTTTTGGTTTCATTAGCTACTTATCAGTCCTCTCCTTCACAGGATCCATGGGTATCTTCTCTCCTGCTCCATACAGGCCATTTCTTAGTAACTAAAGTATAGCATACAGTGCCTGGAGTTCTCAGAACGTATTGTTTCCAAAGAGCCCAGCTCTCTCATCCTTCATCCCCATTGCTTTGAAGTCTCATTGTTCCAAACAGATGGACAAGAACAGAAGAAGTCAGTGTATTATGCCTCTGTCTAATTTGTCATGCATCAAAATGTGTGGCTCCCTCCCAGAGCTGTCCCTAGAGGTGTGTGGGGCCTGGGGCATATCAGGATCTGGAGAAAATGGTACTTAACAATAAGACTGTCAGTCTGGAGGCAAAGTATCAATATATTAGCAGAACTCTAGTTAATGGTGAATATCCCAGGGTTATTCTTGTTGTCTGCTTTGGGAACAAATTATAAAATAGAAAATATTTAAGAATTACAATACTTCATTAAAATGTTAGACTGCATGTATGGCAATTATCAACTCTGAAGAAACAGACACACAATATTGGCAATTTTATCAGTAGAGAATTAAAATTATTTTCACTGTGAAAATTTGCTGTAGGCATCTTTTTTTTTTTTTTTTTTTTCCACCCTTATAACCTATTCTTGTCTAGAACACTAGCTCTTTTCCTTTCCTTTTCATTTACATTCTCACCAGGGAAATCACAAAGTATAAAATCCCTGCAGCAAATTATTTTTTTTATTTGCAAAACAAAACCTAATATATGTTACATACAGACATGTTGGCCTTCAGACAACTGGGAGTGGGCATCTTGGCAATGTTCCAGTTTTTATATGTCACTACCTCCACGTCAGCCATTCTAATTTCATCGGAGCTCGGCACAGTGTAATTATTATATAAATAGGAAGAAAATCCTTGTTCACATTATAAGTAGAAACATCACATTGTGTGTGTGTGTGTGTGTGTGTGTGTTGTGTCTTTATGTTGATTTCAGGATGCTTGCTTTTGCCACTAATGAGCTGATGTCAGCTTGCACCTGTCTTACTTGATATTTTTTAAAAGTCCCACAGAAGGCAGTGCACTGCCAGTTCAGCAGTCTATAGTGGATATTCTAGAATCTGACTGAGAGCTCCTAATTTGGAGCTGTTGCACAAGTCCTGTGATACCAGCAGCAGTGATCTGTGATGAAGTGTTTGCTTTTAAAAAGACAGTCTGGTTGTACCTGAAAAATCTAAGTGGTGAAAAGCTATAAAATATCCTTAAAGGTCACAAAGGAACAACAACATGGACAGTGAAAGTATCTTGCAGCATCTGGTGAACTAGATTTTCAAAACAGATTTAGAATGGTGAGAGCAGTGAAATTTGTGTAGAGATAGGATAAAATGCTCTGAGCTCTTGCTGATGACCGAATTGCCATGTTGGTCAAGTGCATCTGGGAAGAAGTCGATATAGGGAGAAGTATTGTTAGAGGCCAAAATAAGATCATAAAAGGAACCCTGTGTAGAGTTTCTGGATATTGGGGAATAAAAAAAAAGAAGAGATGGGAGAATAAAACTTAATTTTAGAACAAAAATCAGGAAAAATGCACAGAAATATGCAATCTAACTCATATGATGTTTTTTAAGAAAGGGCTGAAAAAACTCAATGGCTAGATTGGTAACATGGGTTAAATAAATCAAGTAACCTATAATACTGTACTTTAACACGTTATAAACATTATCACTAAGCAGCAAATGATAAACTAGTAAACAGTTCAAGATTTCTTGGATTTACATGGATTTTTCTCCTTCATATATATTAGACTCTGTTGCAGGTTCTGTTGTCATGAAGTACCTCCCAGTTCTACCAAAGCAACCTAAGATCATTGAGACTAGGGACAGATATTCACAAAGCCTGAGACTGAATTGATTCAATATATGCAGGTTAGTCTAACCTGGTTAGGCTAAATCAGTTTTGTAACTAGACAGAGATCCCAGAAATGCAGGCACATGCCTGCAGTGGCTCAGGCTAGAAGCCGAGGAGGGAGCTAGAGCAGCCCTCCATTCTTTCCCCAGGGCTGAGCTGGGGGGGGAGGTGGCCAGCCCCTGCCAGGGCGCTGTGATTAGGGAGGGTTTCCCCTTCTCCTGAACAGCCCAGCAGGGAATGTTTATCACCCCTAACTCAGTGTTTATCACCCAATTAAGAAAACAGCAGAGGGACAGTACCAGCTACTTGTTGATTTTGCCTGTTGATTCTACCTGTTGGTTCAGCACTGACCGTAGCCAGCATGTAGTCTGCTAGTTAATACATAGACACCTCTTCAGCAAGGTAGAGGGGAGGGGAGAATTCCTACTTAGCAGGGAGTGGTGACGGGGAGTGGGGAGCATCCTGTAGACTTTCTGGAGCTCTGGCTAGGAGGCAGAGGGGAGGGGCCACCCTGCTGGGGAGCAGAGACCCCCACCCAGGCCAGGGAGCATGCTGGGATGCTGGGAGTATCTGGTTTATCTTAAACCAGCAAGGGGTCTGGGACAGATATTGCTTAACCCGGTTTGAACCTAATTAATTAAGTCTGATGCATTCAACCACATTTATCTCAAACCGGTTTCAGCCATTTTCAAACTGGCTTATGTGCACTGGACATCTGTTACAGCTGTAAACCAGTTTTTGATCACTTAAACCAGTTTATGTGTAATGTCTCTCCCTAGCCTAGATGTGTACACTTGTCATTCAATTAAAAATTAAACCTATGGCAGGTTTAGGTGCTTTATGATGTTCCTTTTCATGTTTCTCAATTGCATAAGTCTTATTCTTCCAAAATTGTCCTTGTATAAACACTCATTTTTAAAAACTGTCCTGAACTACCTGATATTGCTTACCATCATATTTGCTTTCATAGCTGCATTTGAGCACATAGAATTATTTAGTCTTAGAATTATTCTGCAAATCTTTCAATTCTAAGGACATTTTAATTTTTTCTTCTTTAGCCTTTTCAGATCTTATTTGCATTAAGAAGAAAATGCTGTCCATTTGCATAGAAAATTCAGTGACTGACCATAAGTCTTTTATGTGAAGTAGCTGATTAGGATTTTCTTCCTGTATGTTCCTTCTACTAGTTATTGAAACTGTTTGCATAATTTTTGCTTAAAAGTGATAATTTTGGTAATAATCCTGAACTGCTACTTTCCCACTTGGAAAAGTCATGTTTATTGAAACTTTTATTTAAACAGCTAGTTAGTCTGGTTTCACAAGTTTAATTTTATCCAGTTTTTCTAATGGTAAAATGGTAAAATTTTGTGAGATTTTGCTAAAATCGGTACCTTTATTACTCATATGTATGAATAATATATAAAAAGGTATCAAGATTATTACAGTATTATAAATCATCATATTAAAGGAGAAAATTATTTTGTGCCCGAACTGGGAAATTATCATAGCTGGTTTCTGATAGTTGCTATGTCTAATCTGTGTTCCATGTAATTAAAATTTTGTCAGAGTCTTGTACAGTAATTTGGGGTGGTTCAGTAATTGTCTTATACAGTAATTGGGGGTGAAAATACTTGTTGCCTATGAGCAGATAAAAGTTCTTCCCTGCTCAGAACTTAAAAGTAAAATTTTTTCCCCCTACATTGTTTTGCAAAGGACCCAAGTACCCTTATGATTTAGCAAGTGATCTGGGGAGAAGGGCATTAGGTAGGGAATAATACACTGCCATGTTATGTCCACTTTGGAGAAGTGACACACAAATTATGACATTAATACCCAGGTCAGTGTTTTTGCATTTGATATTAATATTCAGGATTGTCTTATGTAAGAACTGTATAGATTTCAAGTTGCAGACATTTGTTCTCCTTTTGAGCAGACCATTTCCATGCATTCCTGAAATTCCATGCATTCTATTAGATTAACTTTACAGACTTGTAAAAATGGGAAGATGTATTATTAAGGTGTCCTGTGTTGTTCTAGTCACAGGGTCAGAGGAGGGCACACTGAAGTACTCTGGGTTAGAATACAAGGCAGTCAAGGGGAAAGAGACTTAACAGTGGGGGTCAACTACAGACCACCCAACCAAGGGTAAGAACTAGACCAGGAATTCTTAAGTCAGCTCACGGAGGTAGTTAGGTCAAAGGATGTGGTCATCATGGGTGACCTATACTTTCCAGACATCTGCTGGGAAGAGCAGTCAGCCAGGTCTGACAGCTCATGTAGGTTCCTAGCCCAAATGCAGGACCTCCATCTAACCCAGGAGGTGCACAGCCCCACCAGGGGAGACACCTTGTTGGACCTGGTGCTGGCCACAGGTGAAGACCTGGTGAGGGGGCTGCGGGTGCTCGACCATCTGGGTGACAGCGGTCATTGCCTGCTGGAATTCACCATCCAGCGCAAGGTGTCAAAGGCCTGCAGCAAGGCAGCAGCCCTAGATTTCAGGTGGGCGGACTTCAATGAGCTAAGGAGAATAGTCGGGGAGGGGAGTAAGGTGTCTAAGAGGAGTGGTTGCTCTTTAAGGAGACGATCGTCCAAGCCCAAAGGGAGCAGGAGGGCACAAAAGCCCCCATGACTCACCAAAAGCATCCAGGAATGTCTCCTATCTAAAAGGGATGCACACACCCAATGGAAGGGAGGGGCCATCACCAGAGATTACTATACTACAGTTGCTTGGGGCTGCAGGGGGACAGTCAGGAAGGCCAAGGCGGAGATGGAACTGGGACTAGCTACCCAGATCAAGGACAACAAGAAGTCCTTTTTTAAATACATAGGGGGAAAAAAGAAGGTTCTGCAGAGGCAGAAAAGGATCTTGGAGTCATCATTGATGCCAAGATGAATGTGGGCTGGCAGTGTGGGGATGCAGTCAGGAAGGCCAGCCATACCTTGTTATGCATCCAGAGATGCATCTCAAGCAGGTCCAAGGAGGTGATCCTCCCCCTCTATGCGACACTGGTCAGGCTGCAGCTGGAGTACCGTGTCCAGTTCTGGGTGCTCCACTTCAAGAGGGATGTGGACAACATGGAGAGAGTCCAGAGGAGGGCCACTCGCATGATCGGGGGCAGCAGGGCAGGCCCTACAAGGAGAGGCTACAGGACCTGAACCTGTTCAGCCCCCATAAGAGAAGGCTGAGAGGGGATCTAGTGGCCTGTTACAAACTAGTCAAAGGGGACCAGCAGGCACTGGGGGAGTCCCTGTTCCCCCGAGTGCTGCCAGGAGTGACTAGAAATAATGGTCACAAGCTGGCAGAGGTTAGATTCAGATTAGACATCAGGAGGTGCTACTTCACTGTCAGGGCGGCTAGGATCCGGAACCAACTTCCAAGGAAAGTGGTGCTGGCACCTACCTTGCGGGTCTTTAAGACAAGGCTAGACAAACACCTTGCCGGGGTAGTATGACCCCAGTACTCTTTCCTGCCATGGCAGGGGGTTGGACTTGATGATCTGCTCAGGTCCCTTCCTACTCTACAAACTATGAAACTATGAAACCACTTACAATAGAACTTTAATGGGCATTTAAAATAGTAAAGTCCATTTCCTATATATATATAGAGGTAATGTCAGTTCTAATGTATAATATTTTGCGATGTACAATTATCAGGCTAGGACTTTATAAAAATATATACAAACTTAAATATTTTCCATTGGGTATTATACCTGCTTGAACCAAAACAGTCGGTGTCTTTCATACTTGGACCGAGCTGTTGTTTTCTGCTGGTCTGCCACTGCCTGGGCACGGGTAGTTTGGGCTACTCACTCACAGGGAGTCTCCCTTAACTTGCCCAACACACCTTGATCTCAAGGAAAAAATATAAAGAGAACGGAAGTTCCTGTGATGGTATAGACTACCGTGAGTGGTTCTCAGTCAATGGTGTATTCTGGGGCTCTGCTTCCCTGACACCCCATCCGCTTGCCAACCGAGTCTTGATGGCTCCAGGTGTTTCAGTTCCAGGCAAGGTGTAGCCAGGGGTTTTCTTGACCTTTTGTTTTCATTTACCCCTTCCTTTAAGACAGGGATGTTATAATAACTTATTTCAGTATCCTTATTATAATTTGACTGGTCAGTCCAGTACCTCTATATCATGATCTGGAAATTGTCCAATTCCCCCAATTTCATTAATGGGCCCAAGATATAGATATATCAATTAATGAACAGAAAGAATGAATAATGATTCAAAGCTTAAATAATAATTAATTTATCACATTAAGTTTTGCTCACATCCATTTCCTAGCATCAGTTAAGCCAGAAGCTTTTCCCCGCATCAAGTGCACCCACAGCTCAGGGTATCCCACCTTATGTTGCTTCAGTCACTGGCATGTCTTCAATCATTCTATAGAGGTGCCTGCACACCCTTGGAGTCAGGACCCCTTTCCTTTTTAGCATTTTACAACTCGCTGTGCTCGCTTATGGAGACTTTGTCCGTCCAGCTTTGGCCTGAGGCCCCACTTTGGTGCCTTATCCTGGATGTTGCCTTCAGGTATCAGGGAGTGTGTGCCTGCGCTGACCTTGCAGTTCTGCGGCCCTGCACCAGCTGAATGCTGGAGACCCCTCTGGGTCTCCAGTCAGAGGAACTGATCCAGCCACTTGCCCAGATGCTGCCGGGAGTGATTGACGCAGGTGTGCTGCTCACTTCCTCCCTTCTCAACAGCTTCCTGGGTTCTTTTAACTCCAGTAGTGGGTGCATTTTTTTTTGTCACTGCCCGCTCCACTCTTAAGCTGCAGCGTTTGCTTACTTACAAGCTGTGGCATTGGCATCACACACCACTCTGTCTTTGTTGGCTCTGCACCTGTAAGTAAGCACTATGAACAGATAATAAATAATAAAACAAAGTTATACATTCTGTTCACATCTCCTGAAAAGGCAGTGTTCTCACTGTGCACATGGAGTGGAAAAGTACATAGGGAATTTAGACAATGTATTTGATGTAGTGTCTCTGAAAATAGCATTAGTTCATTATCATTCTACCTGGCAACTATAACATAGGTTAGAAACCTCAGCCAGAAGAACAAATTTTGACAGACATGTATGACTTCGGCTTTAGAAAAATGCACCTTTTTCTGCCTGTAAAACAAAACTGGGATATTTGGGCCTGGGATTTTGAAAATTTGGTCATGACTAACGCAGTGTGTCCATTTGCCAAATAAACTACCTTGACCATCCAGTATTCAAAGCAAAGTTCACAGTTGGGCATCTGGCAGTTGATGAAATCAAATGCCAAAGAATAAGTGTTAATGTGAGAAGAAAAACTATTAAGTTAAATATTTTGTTTCATAACTATTATGTTACAGCATACACATGATGGTTCATGAATAATACAATAATCATGAAAGCCACTTCAAGGCTGACACAGACATTACACATACGCTTAAGTCCCATATGACAAAACTGTTTATTTTATGGAAGGATGCCCTCATAAAGTAACTTGCAACAGGGATGTCAAACTCAATCTAGTCCCATGGGCCAAATGAGTGCTGCAGGACCAGTCCCTGGGGACAAACATCCTGCCCTTGCCAGACAAGCCCAGTTGTTGTTTGGCTCCTTGTCTGAGCCGCTCAGCTCCCTGCAACTACTTGGGGCACACATGGACTTTATGGGTAGATGTATCGGTAAAGCAAGGAAACATAATCTCAAACATCTGCTGCTACTGAGTTTTGGGTTAATAAGAATTATTGAAGAGTAGCTGAGAATAATAGAATCACACGTTAGTTTACAGTCATTCCTTCATTTTGTCGTAGTATCCTTCCACACATCTTTCATTGTGCTTGGTCAAACTCAGTTCTTTTTGCCCCTCTGCTCCCAATACAAAAACGTGAACTTGGTGGGAGAGTTTTTCCTATGGTAAAAGCTGCAACATTGAATCTTAAAAGCATGAACAAATGAATTAAAATTCTCCCCTGGCTCCTTTTACTTTGCTCTAATATTTACTCTGTATTTAGTGCACAATGTTTTTCATCTTATGGGAAGCTGCTTATGAGGACTGTTTTAAAGTAAGCCCCAATCATTCTGTCTTGCTGACAATTGATCATAGACTGCAAAAGCCCTGTCCTTCATTCTTTTCAATAAAACTTCACATTTTCTAGTCTAATCTCATCTTAGAATGTTTGAAAATTGTTCAGGGTGGTTTATCTGTTAAATAAAACATTAAAAATGGTGCAAAGTTTTAAAATTGAATATTCTGCAAAGCAGATAGGTTCCTCACCCTTGATGAAAAACAGACCTGTGCTTGTGCTGCCTTCTGCAGACGGAAGGTCAGGTTGAAAAACTAATAAACTCATTTGCAGCATTGACATGTAGCTTTCAATATTCCATGGTTGACTTGAAAGCAAATAACTGTATCTCCAGTTCTTGTATTTGCAGCATATGATTAAAAAACAAGTGAGTTCACCTGAAGAGTATTTTTGTATTTGTCATATATGTTAATTATTTGTATTATGGTAGCATATGGAAAGCCTCAGTTATGAACCAGGAAGGTTTATACTATGTACTATGCAAATGCAGACCAAAAAAAGGGCATTTGCTGCCCCCACAGAGTTTGCAATTAAATAAAAGACAAGAGATAATACATTGAATATGGACAAATGTAAAGGACATGAGAAAATAATGGTGTAGCTGTGTTGGTCTAAGCACATAGGCAGACAAGGTTCTTTGGGTGAATCTGATACCTTTTATTAGACCAACTTAAGTATTTGGAAAAAAAAAATTTCATTCTGTCCAGGAAGAGCACACACCAGCTGCTCTAACTTCCTCAGCTTGATGAAAGGTTTTTGAACCTGAAAACTTGCTGTAAATTTTTTCCCCCCAACTACTTAAGTTGGTCTAATAAAAAATATCAGATTCACCCAAAGAACCTTGTCTGCCTATGAGAAAATAATGGAAGAAATGAGACAGCCCAGTTAAATTTCTCCTGCAAGTTTCTGTGACATGTTTATATGCATGCTACCAGCTTTGAGTTCATGAGCTATGCCTGGCAGGGGCTGTTATGACCACTCTTTTTTTCTCTGTAAACTTTGTCTTAGTTTTTTTTTTTTTTTTTTTTTTTACTTCTGCTTCTCTAATCTCATTCAGAGAAGCAAGAGCCATTTGACAACTTTTTGATTCAGTTTTATAAGATTACCTTGTATTTTCAAAGTTCTTTATCAAAATTATGTACTTATTCCACAGAATTCTTAAATCAAATAAGGAAGTATTGCTTGCTCATTTATGTAGTTTCTGTACAGTTTATGGGGTAGATTTGAAGTTTTCCGTATATAATCAGATAGCTGTAAAGGAAATGGCACTTACAGTTGTCAGGCAGACCTCAGATTTTCTTTGTCAGGTTTATTAAATCTGTATTACACTCTCTTCTTTTTAAAATGTTGCTGAATATACATTAGTGAAAACAGATTTTTTCATGGTAATACAGTGAAAAAAATCCACAATATTAGCTTATATTTTTAAAAAGTTTGAGAGAAAACATAAGCATAACCTCTTCAGGCACATTACACAATTAAACACAAGCATAGTTGGAATAGTATTTGACCAGCTCTAGTTGATACTGTGGTTCTTAGTGCCTAAAGCAATTATGTTGAAAGATAATTCATTTTCCTCTTGGAATGTTGGATTTAGAGAATTGTATTCTGTCTTCTGAAGTTTTAACATTAATAGACAAAAATTACAATTAGATGCTTCTTAAAATGTGCTTTCAGAATTTTGACTTAAGTAGAAATGCAGTTTTGCCAGTGTTGACAAAGAGGACAAAGATTATTTCTTTAGCAAAAATATCATGGGCTCACCTACAGTCATCAATGGGAAGAAATATTGTAGCTCTTCTGTGGAAAAGAATACATTATAACCCCAGTTCTGCAAACACACACACCGAGTTAATTTTACTTGTGTTAATAGCCCCATTAAACACAAAAGGAATAGTAATACTGGAAATATTTACATGCATAATTGTTTGTAGGATCAGGGTCTATAAAAACATGCCTGTCTATATAAACTGGAATACTGTTCCAATTCATAATTGTTTTTTAATTTCAGTTTATTTTCCATAATTGAGTCAGATCCTTAGTTGCTGCAGATTGGCAGAGCTTCGTGGAGTGGAATATAGAGGCTAGGTAATTCATAAACACTTGGCCATGTCTTTTATACATTTAAGGATGTTAAATCCTCCACTAACTTATACATCACTTGCAGGTGCAGGAATAACTTACAAACATTCAAGGAGGTTATGGAGAGGTTATATTGTGTTAAAAATGGCCACCTGATTTAAATTAGTTTGCCCAGGTACAGACCTCATGCTTAGGATGTTTATTCACGTGCTCCAGGAGGCAGGGAGGATGCTTTAATTAGCAAGCTGCACTAATTAAAAGCTCCTGACTGTCACATGTATCAGTGTCCCCCATCAAAAAATGGCAGTGGGACTCTTTGATCTAAAGCTCATTGAACAAGCTTTAGTTTAAAGTACCCTGCCACCATTTTTCAGTGCAGGGACACTGATACATATGATGCTAGAGGCTGCTGGAGCATGTTAATTTTGACACTCCAGCAGACTTGATTAATCAATTATGTTGGAGTAGCCTCACTGCACATCTGTAGAAGCCCTTAGATCCCTAGTTAGTAGGGCTGTGTGAAATGGCTGTTTCATTTCGGTTTCGGATTTGGCCATTTCAGAGGACAGCAATTTGTTTCAGTGTTTCAGATCACTGTTCTGTTTTGATTTGGCCAAATCTTTTTCATAGTTTTGAAGCTGTTTCAGTGATTTGGCCATAGGCTGTAATGGGGTATCACTAAAATGCCTATATCTGTGTCATTTCCTGCCTGATTTGAATGAAACTTGCAGGAATGGTAGCCCCTTCTGAAGCCATGAAGCCTGCCAAGTTTCAAGGAGATAGGTATAGGGGGTTTTGTACAACTGCACCTCAAACTGTTCAAAGCAAAACTTGGGGGGTGCATGCGTGTGTGTGTGAGTGTGTGTGTGTGAAGGAGCAGTGGGATGAAATCAGTAGGGATGGTAGCCTGTAACAGGGGACCTTCCTGTGCTGGGAGTTGTTATTACTGCTGGTGTTAGTGGAGGTGGGACTGGTGCAGACACTTCTCCCACCTCCTTGCTGCCACTAGCAACAGAAGGCTCTTGGCTGCTAGGGAAGAGGGTGCTTCTAAGTTTGGGGGGCGGGGAGCGGAGGAACTTGTAGTTCTTCCCCTACCCCCTCTAGCCTTTCGCTGCCCTGCCAGAAGATCTGGCACCTGCCTTTCCAGCACGCTTCATAATTTTTGTTGTGCTGAAAAATGTGTGTTTGTGTGTAATTGTCAGAGGCCAGCTGGGCACTGTGAGTGTATCAGTTCTATCACAGGCCAACTAGGAACTGTGAGGGTATCAGCCACTGGGCTATTTGGTTCAGTTTTGGATCGAGGAGGCAAAGTTGGGAGTAAAGTAAAGGCAAATTTATTATAGCTTACACAACACACAACAGTTAACAGAAAGATAAATGCAATAAGCAGATAATGCAGTATTAAAGAGCTAATAGTAAATAATAGCAACAGATAATAACAGATAGATGGATCAGTTCTGTCGCAGGCCAACTGGGCACTGCGAGGGTATCAGCCACTAGGCTGTTCAAAACAACAGATAGACAGACATGGGTTGGCAACTTATCGATAGTTCCTCAATGCCTAGGTACGTGTCAAGTGATTCCAGCAAAGTCTGATTGACGCTGGCGGAGGGATTACCCGGGAAAGGTCCCTTGATCCAATCCTCACTCACACCAGGAGTCTGGGGTCTGGGCATGGAACAGCAATGACATTCTGTTTCCTCCTTCCTGCTGGTCACCTGATGCACGCGCTTTTTATATGTAGTCTTATGCTAATCTGTTGGCTTTAGAGCCACTCACAATCTTGTCCTATAGCTGTTACCCTATGGGATCAAAAGGTGTTAAAAATTATCATAAAAGGTTACTAGCTAGACTCGGGTTTATCCAATAAGCAAATTAAAATGCAGCACCTTTAGGTTTGAAATTGATATTGCTCCGCCTAAGCCCGACCCCTTTTAGGTTTCTCTGACTATGCCTTCTTGGGATGTGCTTTTCTGGAATGTGTTGTGTATGCCAGGCAGTTAGATCCAGTTTTATCGTCAAGGCTGAACCCTGAGCAAAAACCCATTAGGTCAGCTGATCTTGCAGCTACAGCTTTGCCTATGGGGCCCAGTCAGTTCCATGAACAGTTAATTTATCATTTTGGTTAAACTTATGACAGACAAGTTACATTTGTGGGTTACAAACTTACAAGCTTTATATTAACTAATATTACCAGTTTAGGCAAAATACCTCCAAGAAGCACATATTTATTGCTTATTAATCCCTCTGGTTCTGACCATCACAGTAATACATCTTGCATGTGTTTTATACGTGCGTGTGTGTGTATAATATATCTTCTATCTGCTTACTATATCTTCTATGTCTGTAGTATATCTTCATCTATCTGCTTATTTTACTATACTATATCTTCTGTCTGCTTATTTTACTGTATCTTCTTCTATCTACTTACTATATCTTTTTTTCTGTAATATATTGGAAAGGTATATATCCAATTCTTTCCAAAAAGAGGAACTAGCAAGAGACTGACCAGGAAGCTAGTCACTGCAGCCAGCCACAGTACCTTTTGCACACTGTTGCTTCCAGACTGACACCTCACAAAAGGAACAGAAAAGGCTCTACACAGAGCCTTATATATGCTGTTTCTCTGTCCTTCCCCCAGAGCACTGGGATTGGAAGGGACAGATCACAGACACTGGCCAGCTACAGATATCAATATCAGAGCAGTCCTTCCCCCTCTCCTGTCTTCACCCTCCCTCTTCTGAGTTTATTTCCCTACAAGCCCACCTCTGAAACATTCCACATGGTTTGGCTTCGTTTTGGAGCCTTTTGTTTTGTTTTGGATTTGGTGTTTTGGGAACCAAAACAGGCCAAAACATCTCTGAAATGAAACAGCTGCCGAAATTTCACACAGCCCTACTAACTAGTTAAGTCGATCAAAGTGCAAACTGTACAGAAGTTCAGGGAACATTGGATCAGTCTAAAAATGGCTGACCCAATCTAAGTTAACTCTACGTTTGAGGTAGTCTCAAAAATGGGTTGGCCATTTTTATACCATCTAACTTACAGATTTCTCTACAGTTCCCAGTACAGCCTCAGGGCTGGGAAAGCCCAGCTGCTGGCTCCAGCCCCGAGACTGTACTTTTTCTACCTGTCCCCCTGGCATTGGACTGTTTTTAGCTCCTCCCCCCCATTCTGCATTCTGGTCCTGATGCTGGTTTTATCAGCGTTCACTGATTCATAGTTTCATAGTTAGTAGGGTCAGAAGGGACCTGCACAGATCATCGAGTCCGACCCCCAGCTATGGCAGAAAAGAGTACTGGGGTCAAACAATCCCAGCAAGGTGTTCATCTAGCCTCCTCTTAAAGACCCCCCAGGGTAGGAGCCAGCACCAGTTCTCTTGGAAGTTGGTTCCAGATTCCAGACGCTGAGTAAGTAAGTCAGGGTGGGGAGAGAGTGAGAGGGATGGGGGTGTTTTTTCTTGGCGGGAGGACCAGAGGCTAAAAATAGCCTGTGGTCCTGGGGGTGGGGAGAGTTCCCCCACGTCCCCTTGCAAACCCCATAAGCCCCCCATCCCACCAAACCCTCTGGATTCCACAAAACCCTCCACAGACCTTGCCTGTCCACTGATTCCACCCTCCCCCCTCTGCAGATTCTGCTAGCCCCCCCTGATCCTTCTCTACACACCCTGCCTGTCCCCGCAATTACCTGACACACCTCTGTGGACTCCATTAGCTTCCCTGATGCCTCCCATGAATCCTGTTTGCCCCTCTGACCCCCTAATCCTCCCTGTGGACCCCACCTTGCCTCCCATCCCCCTTGCGGACCCCCCCCCCCCCCGATTTCCCCCTCTGAAGCCTGCTTTCCCCTCCTGATTCCCCGCCCAGTCCTCCCTCTTAGCACCCGCCCCCATCCAGATCCACCTTAGGTTGGGTAGTTATTTTTAACTTGATATAACTTCCCCCTGACCTTCCTGAATGTCTATATGCACCCTTACTGTTTTGGAAGCACAGTAAATAGTACTAGTTTCTTATCTCTTTCAATCTTGAAAATTAGGATTTGAAATTAGATGGAAATAAAATCTTATAACATCTTTTCTCTTTTTTAAAGAAATCTTATTCTATTGGTGGCATCTGTTTTTAATTTACTTTTGAGTATGCGCTATGTTATAATGAATGCAAATGTTGAAATTGAATATGTAATAAATGAGGGTGTAATGATTTACATAACTGGTTCTAATTAAGATTGTCAAAAATGTGTTTTTCCTGTTCTCAGTTTTAAACATCGTCCTAATTTTGAGATGGAAAACTGTTCTCTATTCAAAGTAATCCTTAATGTTTGCTTTAAGAACATTCAGTATGGTCCTCAATGGTATATGATTCTGCGAGTTGTCATTTTTGTTCAAAGAGGAAGGGAAGGAAGGGAGGAAGAGGATGCACTGTAAGTTTGACACCTCTGGTGTATGGAATTTTCCAGTTTGAAGTTCTTCTCACTCAGAAAAAAATACTAAATTTATTGTTTTTGCACATAACCAAGTAGGTCTGTGATTTTACACATATTTTTTAATCCTGTCAAACACAGCAAATCATAAAATTATTGAGGTGTTCACTTTCATGTGCTCCATTTTGTTTTATTCTTCACTTTTTCCTTTCATCTGTCTGCAGACACCAGGGAAATAGCCATCCTAAAATATTTCACTAGCTTCTGGGCATCATCTTTGCTGCTTCTGCCTTCAGTGAAAGTAGCCAGACAAAAGATTATGGACCCCTTATCTGTGAGCTATTCTTCTTCTCCGAATCATATTCCTGCCTGTATGCCCTCAGATGTAACATGAGACTAAAAAACACACCCCATTTTCCTTTATGTTTAATTACTTATGGTGCATGATCATTATTTCATTTATTTCTTATACCTTTACACAGTAACATATGTAAAGCTTTCAGCAGTTCTTCGATCTTTGCAACTTTGAATTTTAGTGCTTAATTCTAATAGGCTGCCTAAAATTTTTATCTTGCTTCTTAAGTGATTCTCCCATTTGAGGCTTTCTACATGAAAGTGCATGTGTGTAAATACATGAGGAAGTGGTAAGATGTACAAGTGAGGAATGTGAGGAATGTGATGGTGAGGGGTTTTTTTTTTGCCTTCATACCACTTCCAGTCACAAAATTCCCCAGAGAACTCCTTTGTCAGTTTGCCTTTTGGTATTCCAGCTGGGAGAAGCTGGAACTAACATAACTGGCAAAACTCAACCAAATGTTCTTACAGTAGCTGTCAATATGTGATACAATATTTACTGTCACCTATGATAAAGTTCAACTGGATAAGCCAGGCTGCATCTTTGACAAGCCTGAATCCGGCCTGTGGAGCCCCATCATCCAGCCCTCAGTGCTGCCTCAGGGTCCAGAGCTGACCTATGTATCACACATGGTATACCCTTGACCAACTCTGTGCATAGGGCCCAGGACATGTATCGCACATGACGCTTGACAGTGCGGCATAAGGCACCAGCCCCAGCTGATCCAAGATGCATGCCACGTGGCACAGGACCCATGTAGCACATGACCCTCCTGGCCACTCTGGGGTTGGTGCTGTAAGCAGTGTGGGTGTTAGACTGACCACAGTGGTGCTGCATGTGGTGTGCATCCTGAACTGACTCTGCACGGGTGCCATGAGCAGTGCAGTCCCAGACCAGCAGAGGGAGAGCTGCATGTGCTGGATCCGGAGCTGCATGTGTGTGGCGGGGTGGGGGTGGGGGGGCAGGTCCTCAGGCCCAGTCCAGCCCATGGACCAGCCCTGCAGCATTTTTTTGGTCCATGGAACTAGATTGAGTTTAACACCAATCTGTTGTAAGTTACTTTATAAAGTTGTCCTTCCATAAAATGAGCAGTTTCATCATATGGGACTTAAGTATATGTGTTGTGTTTGTGTTAGCCTTGAGGTGGCTTGTCTGGTTATTGTTTTATTTATGAATCCTTGCCTGTATGGTTTAACAACAACAGTTGTGAAACAAAATGATTAACTTAATAGTTTCTCTTCTCTTAGATATTGTCTAACACAACAGCTCTGCACCACCAGTTTAAAAGGATATAAACTTAAGTACCACCAGCAAATTTTTCAGTTCAACCTTAAGTACCAGGAGTAATTTTATGTCATATAAAGTAATTATAATAGATCTGTTAATGTGTACCACTGACAGACTGTCTGTGTACCACTAGTGGTATGTGTACCATGGCTTGGGAACTGCTGGTGTAACATTTATTCTTTGGCATTTGATTTAATCAACTGCCGAATGTCCAACTGTGGACTTTGCTTTGACTACTGGATGGTCAAGGTAGTTTATTTGGCAACTGGATGCTTTGTGACTAAATTTTCAAAATCCTAGGTTTACAGGCTTATAGACAGGCCCAAATATCCCAGTTCTGTTTTAGAAGCAGAAAAAGATGTGGAAAAGAGCTTTATGTAAAATAAATACTTACCCAAAATATTTTATTTTAGTTACCAAGATATTTTCCATTTGCTCGCTGAAAATTTACAAACCAAAAATAATTCTGGAATCTGTTTTTTAAAGCTAAAATGTTATTTTTGTTTTTCATTAAAAACAACCCCAGAAAACTTCTAGGGGAAATCATGAGAAACCTGAATTAAAAAAAAATCCTCACAAATTGCTATACTAATTGCTACATTCTGTAAATAAAAGTTGCAGCATCAGGTTATTAGCAAATGACCACTAGCGTACTTCATGATGTATATATATAATTTTTTTGCTGTGAAAGGAGAGCCAAAAGGGTTTTGTTTTTTTCCAGTTTTTTTTTCTGTATAAAGATTGTGGTAGTATATAGTACTGATTTTTCAAAAATCCAGACTTTTTAGATATTGGCATAGCCTCTTGAAGTTAGTTCTTCTACTTCATTCTCGGAGAGAGAGAGAGAGAGAGAGAGATTCTGTTTAATCTGCAAGGCATGACAGTGTTTAATTAAGATAATGGTATGCCTGGTCTCTTGAAGTTGCTATAGCACAAATACCAATAGCAATTCCTTACAAAAATGAAATGCTAACAAAACATGAACTTGTTAAAGATGTTATATAGTCCTCTATTTGCTTGATATATTGCTCTGACTGTTCTCAGGTTGGGGGTGGGAAAGGTTTTAACTGAAAGGGAGACTTTTTAAGTATTTGCATATTTCTTGGTTACCTTTAAAATCCTTTTATCCTGTCTTAATAGAGGCATAAAAAGATTCACCCTTATTAATAGTCCCTAATTTACTATTCATTCATGGCTATGGAACCTTTAGTACCCAGATATTGTGATTATCAGTGCTTGTGCCATAAAAAAAATTATTTTGAGGTGGACACTGGTTCTGCTTCTTCCTGGTCTCTCTGAGGTCTTTCAGAGAGGCTAGCTAGTAGGGATGTAAATATAATTTTAAAAAATTATCTGTTTAACCTCCTCTAATTATCTAAATGGTTAACGGATGATACAGCAACTCAGACACAGCTATAGCTGGGAGCGAATCCCAGAGCCCTTTAGTGGGTGCAGGGAGACAGTGGTAAGCCTATTCAGAAAACACAGTGCATCTGAAGCCCCGTGCTGGGGGGAAGGGCGCACCTGTGAACAAGCAGCTAATTCCTTAATTGATGAGCCATTAGGCCAGCTGCTGTTTTCCTTTTTAACCTCATAAACCATGGGTACTAGTTCCTGCCCACCCTGCCACCTTCCGGTTCCTGATGGGGCTCTGCATGGCTTCCCTGCCCTGTCCCCCAGACTGCTTCATGCTGCACTCCCCCTACCCCGTCCTGCGCTAAACAGTAACTGGTAAACTAACCAGCCATCATGAGGCTTATCAGTTAAATGATTAATCATTTAACCTTTCACATCCCCCCTACCTACTGTTCTTGTTATCATTAATGTTTGGGCCTTTGCCTAACAAAAGCAGTCATACAATCACTTCTCTTCATGTGATCTCCAGACTGGTTTTCTACAGTTCTAAATTTCTATCCCTCAGCTTATTGTAAAAACTTTACCTACTGTGTTAGGGCTGTCTGTCTGTACTGTGTTGGGTCTCGCTGTATTTTGTATGTTGCCAGTCAAGTTAATATTTCTATAAGCATCTTTTTTTTTAAACGCTGATGTAATTGCTTTTTGGTTTGTAACAGATGTCAAAGTACTTAGAAGAGCCTTTATTTTATGGGTAAGATTAATTATTGAAGGCGACTTTACAGTAAGTACAAGTAGACAAAGATCAGTTGCATCATTTTTCACATAGAAATCAAGAACCATGGGAATGAGAAACATGCAAGGGAGAATAAGAGGAAAGAATTTTGTTTCAGTGACTCATCACTGGTATGACTAAGGAGCACATTAGCAGTTTTGGGGATGACTTATGTAGTAGATACCTTTAGGTGATCATAAAAATACTGTAAGGCAACCACTTTGCATTTTCAGTGTAATGAGAAAAGTCATTCTTGCATGGCCAACTAATAAAGAGCAGGATATAAATAGTAACCAATTTCTAATCATTAGGAAATTTCAAATCAAATGTTCCCAGCTGAGGAACCTCAAAGCCATAAACCTGGAATTTCAGCAATAATTAACTCTAAGAGCTAGTAACAAATTTTCCAACTTGAGATCTAGAAACCCTGTAAGCTGTTGAGGGAGATGGCACCCAATAAAAATGGGACAAGTTCTATAATTTGCTAGCTATTGTGTCAAAGTACCACATGCTACATAGTAAATCAGCAAGAGGAGCCTTTCTGAAATACTGCAAAGGATAAAATGAGGGAAGGAAGACAACTCTAACTTTATTTAATAGTCACTTAGCAGTAGGCAGGCAGAAATTCATAAGGGGTGACATTTAGCTCTGTATATATTTTATGGAATAAAGACCAATGTACGGGGGCTTTGCACTACTTAATTGGGGCTTCGTGCAAATTGGGTGTTTACTTGGGCCTTAGTGCAAAAATCTTGTGTGGGACCTCTACATGATATAACCAGAAAGTAGGCCAACAGGGAAATTTGAAAAATAAAAGAATTGGACACAACTTATTTTGTAGTAAATGTGACTCATGTAGGAATGATTCTAGGATTTAATCATTGTGTTCAAAACTATTCAGACCCATCATAAATCTTCAGATCAGTTTTGGTGTTCAGCAGAAATCTGCCATCCATCTTATTTAATTGATGTCGTGAACTGTCTGTTGTTACCTGGTGATAAATTTTAACCATAATTAGCTAAGGGAACATACAAGTACCCAGGGCAACATGTAAGTGACATAGCTAGCAAAGATGATTAATACAGATGGGAGAAAATGCACTAACTGATATCCTACCAACTTGGTGATCAGAGAGCAAGAGGTAGCTGAGTCCAGTATTTGTAGAGAAGCATACTCTTCTTTCACATCTCTTTTAGTATCATTCAGAGGCTAATAGGAGGAGGAAGTTCTCATGGAGGACAAATGATGACTTGATAACGTGTTATCAGTAACGTGCTGAATAAGCACAACATAATGTAAAGGGATAAGGTACTAACAAAAGTGAGGGGTCGGTTAGAATAGACCTGCCCCATCCAGTGGAGCAATGGGAGATTAAAAAGAAGTGTACATACTTGATCTACCGAGAGGATCACTGAATTGGTGGCAGTTCCCATCTTATCACACTACATTGATTCATCTCTTAAGGCATCTTTTTTTTTTAAATTGTTACTATGTACATGATGTAGGAATGGCTCCTATGATTTTATGTATAAACTTTAATAATAACTCTCTGCATCTTGGGGCTTTGCATTGCTGCCTCTTACCTCTTGCATAAAATAGATGAATATTCATTTAAATCCTTAACAGATTTCATAGACTCCGGTTTTTCTCTCTTTTGGAGAGTAATGCTGCGACAACTGTTTCAGGGATGGAGAGGGGAAGTTGACAGAGGAGGTCACTGATGCTATGCATGGTGTGTCAAATTAGTTTCTGGTGTTGTTCCATCTCAAATAGCTTCTCTCACAGGCAATCGCTAAGAAGGTTGGGCACAACTAATACTCATATCATTTCTTGACTTGACCCAATGGCTCCATGGAATAGGAAGAGTTAAGAAGTTGAAATAAGATAGTTACCAGTGACAAACTCACCCTGGGAAGGGTTTCTTTAGGCAGAAATTTAAATCTTTACTGGCCTTAGCAATCACAGAATTCTGAATGCATCTTAACTGCTTGAGCGAAGTAAAGTTACAGAGTGCCACCAGGACCACCTGATTCCAGAGGCTGTAATGCCTACCTGCAGGAGGCAGGAGTAATATATTTTTTTGTCCTGCATTGACAGGGAAATAAGTCCAGCTATCATAAAAGCAAGTCTGGCAGCATCTGGTCTTTCCAAGTGTAGGCTGTGTTCACTCAAAAGGGATACCTTTTCAGGTTTCATGAATTATGCTAATTATGGGCAAGAATTTACCATATTCTGTTGCTCTGGACTCATCTGGAATGCTTTCTCATCTGGGTTTCTTGACCTTGACCTATTTCTGTTGTTTGATGATTATCCTTATTTATTAGGCCCTGAGAATATCTTAAGCCACAGAGCTATCAGCTTTTCTACTTTTAATATTCAAGCTTTGAAGAATTATGCTCATGCTTAAAATAATTGTATAAGCATTTTTAAAAAAGGAAAAATTTTAGATATGGCCCCCAAGTACCGGATGCAGTTAGCAGTCCTGAGGGCCATATGTTTCAGTGTGCCTCAGTACTTCCAAAATATACAAAGGTCACAGTTGTCTTACTTGTGTATCATTGCAATATAATTAGGGTCCTACCGAAATTGCAGGAGAAGTGCTTCTTTAATCTTTTTCATTTTGCTGTGTGCACTCCCTCCCTCGCCCCCAACTCCCCGATTGACAGAGGGGCTCTGGTGGCCTTGCTGTTCGAGGCAAAAGCTTGGTTTAAAATATCCCATGGTTTTTGTCTCCTGCTGCTGATTGGCTGAGGAACCCTGGCATCCCCATCACTTGCTGCTGATTGGCTGGGTGGCAAAGATCATGGCATATTTAAAACTTTGGCTTTTGTTTTTGGATGCCTCCACTGGGGCCCCTCTGCCAATTGAGGGGGTGCATGGCAAAATGAGTAAGACTGAAGGAGCAGATGTGCAGTGCACTTCTGTTGCAATTTCAGTAGGTCCCTAAATATCCCAGGAACTCTTGTTCCACTGAAAATTTGCTTGCACTTCAAGTAAATTTTTTTCCTTGAAAATTAGTTCATAAATTGTAGAAGTCATACAGTAATGTAATTTAATGATACGAGTGAATAATAGGAATAGCTTAGACTGGGGGTGCTCAGCCTCCAGCCTGCAGGCCAATTGTGGCCTGCAGAGTCACGGGATCTGGCCTGCAGGCTCCCCATGGTTCCTCATGGCCACCCTTCCCTGCTACTGAATTCCCATGCTCCTTCCCCCTGAACAGGCAGATGGGACCGGGCTTACCCCCCTTTTCCCCCCACGTGGCTGAATTGGGGTGGGGCATGCCCCCTTTTCAGCCGTGTGGCTGAATCCAGGCCAGACAACACCCTCTTCTCCCTCGTGCAGGTGAATAAGAGTCAGACTATACCCCCTTCTCCCCCATATGCCTGAATCAGGATTGGGTCCCATCCCCTTCTCACCCATGCTGAATTGGGGGGTCTGACTGCTCCCTGTCCCCCTGTTTGTGGCCCACCCCAGACACTAGATCAGGGCCACAGGCCACATCTGACCCACAGAAGGAATGGACACTACTAATTGGACCTCCCGGAGAAAAAAGTTGAGCACCACTGGTTTAGGCTCTAGGCACAAGGATAAATAATCATAAATTTCACCGTCAGTAATTATCTAACACTGCTGTAATCCCCCCCTATAACTCTCAAGAAAATTACCCTGTCCATCTGTCTCTCCCACCACTGCTATCCTATCATCTTTTTCCCTTTTCATCTCTAAATTGCAATGGAGTAGACTAATACTATATTTACTTGCTCTCCACTAAATCCCCATTAGTCAATTTGCTGTTTTCTATGCTTGGCTCTTAGAAATATTGGCAGACATTTCTTTCCGGGCAGGATATGCAACCTCCACTTTGTCTTCCTTATTCTCCAAGTATTCTTTTTTTGCTTCTTTTCCTTCCCCCTGCTCCTCCTTTAACTTCAGAGACCTTTCCTTCCTTTTTTTCCTCCTCTTGAGTCTTCTTTTTGCCCTTACCCTAATTCTGGTTGCCTGGATTAGACTATGTGTGCAATTGAATTGGTCCCTTACTTTAAAATATGCTTAGCTTTAAGAAAGCATGTCAGTTTTATATTTAGAGTAATATAGTTTTCTTATCAAATTTGTTGTGTTTTTTTCTTAAAGCGGTGTGCATATTTGAAGGCAGAACCTACTTTGAAGGTCAAAGAGAAACTGTCTATTCAAACTCAGGGGACTGTGTTCTGTTTGAGTGCAAGGTAAGAGCACCACTGATGAAAATTTTTTTCTTCCAATAGGCTTTTAAAAATGTCTGACAGAGTTTTGATGAATAAATATGTTGAAGTACAAATAGATCTCTTTTGAAAAGTAGCTATAGCAACATCATCATGGGGTCCAATATTTATTTTGTCTTTCTGATTTCTACATCAAACTTCATAAGTAAAAACATGATTTTACTCTGTGCCAACCTTGCAAATTCAACTAGAGATTTGACTGTCTAGCTTTATTCTTTTCTTCTCATACATCATCATCATCATCATCATCAGTAATAAATATCTTTCAGGCCGTATTATGCTCTCATTTACAACAGTGTAATTCTATTTTATTTCAATTATGTGCTCAGCTACAAGGGTAGTAGAAGTGTAGTGAGAGCAAAATTTAGACTGCAGGATACTTCCAGCTGATGATGATCAGGGACCCTAGTTTTCTCTGTTAAAAAAATTTAAAATTCTCTGATTAAAAATCTCCAAATCTGTGTTTTCCCACCGTTAAAATGAAATACCACTATATGTATAGGTATCAGTTAAATGGATTTATTGATATATTTACAATTTATCAATAAATCCATTTAACTGATCTATTTACCATTTCTACACACTTTGGAAGTTTACCAGTGCCTCAACCATTACAATAAAATAAATTCAAAATACCTAGTTTTTTTGGCATTTGATTTTGTTTTTTTTTATCATGGAAAATCAGAGCTCCCCCTGTCTTCTTCATTCACCAAGATGTCAGTCAAACTGTGGCTCCCCCCACCTGTTGCTTTGTGGTGCTGAGCAACCCTTATGCTTTTGCCTCTCACTTCTAAGCCATAGCCTCCCAAGCCTTACCAGTACCCCACACCCCCAGCTTGCAGCTCCTGCCTACCCCCAACTTGCTCCCTCCTGGTGGCAGCTTTCCCATTGCACGAGAACACGAATCCGACTGTGGCTGTCCTTCCTGCTGTTTTGTAGCACTGAGCAGCCCTGCTGGTACCTTGCCCATACTGGTGTTGCTCACTCCCAAGCTACAGCCCCCTCAGCCTTGCCAGTGCCCCTTTTTGTCCCATGCTTTACTGTCCCCCAGCCAAGGGAAGCCTGGCATCAGGCAGGGCAGATGGGAGAGAAGAGGGGAAGAAAGGGGAGGATGAAAAAGAGGAGGGGAAGAGGGAGGGAGGTAGAACAGGATGGGCATGCAGCAGGGGCCATCCATGGGGCGGATCTGCCCCAGCCACCTTTTAGCCCCCGTTGAGTGGGGACTACAGCTGCCTGCCCACTGCCCCCATGCAAGTCCCCAGCACACTGCAGTCCCTGCCCCACTACCCTTGCCTGCTGCTCCTGGGCACTTGCTGCCCAAATGGTTTCAGATGGCAGTAGTGGCTGCAGCACAGTGTGTTCTGATGGAGACAGGCTGCCCCTAACAGTTGCAGGCTCACCTGTCACCACTGCAGATTCCAGATGTTCTGGCTGAAGCACTGCTGCCCCTGAGCTTTTTGACAGACTCGCTGCCACCATCTGGAACCATCTGGGTGGTGAGCTCCCTGGATCCTTTGGGGATCTGTGCCAGGAGGGAGTGAGCAGGGCCAGGTGCTGAGGGGAGGTATGTGCACAGTCTGGTGTAAAACCATGGCTGCAACCAGGCAGGGTTGCTAATCTAAGCTTCTTTTTTTTTTTACTGACAATTTGCAAACTTTTTACTGGCAACCAAACTTGTTTAACTATTATGGGTGTTAAACCGCTAATTTTGAGCCTGGGCCTTGCCTAGGGTCTGGCAGAAGGATTACTTTTACATTACACAAAACATATGTCAGTAAAACCATGTGTTAAAAAAAGTTTGTCAGTAAAAAGTTTGCAGACTTGTCAGTAAAAAAAAAAATTGCCTTGTGTTGGCACCCCTGCTCTCCTTCCTTACATAAGACAGATGCATGAAATTCTTCAACTTCACACTGATCCATGCAGATCTATAGATGGCAGCTAGAGACAGAGCAGTGTCCCCTTGAATGTTTTGCACCATGCAGTATTTAGCTGTGATGTACATTTCCATTATGAAAAGGAAAATCTTAAGATGTCACCATGAGGCTTAATCTTTATCACAGGGGTGGGAAAAATGGCAGGTCCAGTCAGCAGATCCACTTCCCAGCAGTCCTTACCTGCATGGCTGGGGCTGGTCTCCATGGGTACTCTAGCTGCAGCTGCAGCTGCACTGTGATAGTGCAAGGCTGGGGTTGCCATGGAGACCGGTCCCAGCCACTCTGGCAGCATGGCAGGGCAGGGGACTACTTTGGAGTTGCTGGGATCTTGTGGCAGGAGCAGCTTGGTGTGGGGCCAGGTTAGAGCTGCTATCTGCTGCCTGTGTACCCCTGCCTGGAGCGTGTAGGCTGCAGATCGTGGCTCTGACTCAGCTCCTTGGAGCAGTGATAGCATGGTTCCGAGACAGGGCAAGGCCATGATCTTCTACTTGTGCGCACCTTCCTGGAGTATGCAGGTAGCAGATCACAGCTTTGCTGTGGCCCCAGACCAGGCTGCTTCCACTGCAAGATCTGAGCAGCTCCAGAGCACCCCCTTGCCCTGCCCTACTGTAGGTCCTGCCAGCGTGGCTGGGGCTGGTCTCTGTGGCAATCCCAGCCTTGTGCTGTCACAGCACAGATGTGGCTGAGGCTGCCATGGAGACTAGCCCCAGCCATGTCGGCAGGGGTTGCTGGGAAATGGAATCTACTGCTGGCCGAATCAATTTGCGTCCCTCCCTGCCGCCCCTCCCTCCCCGCTTCTTAGGTTTATCACCTCTCTGACTCAATATCCATTATGTACTGTTGAGTTAAAGAGGTGATAAATATTAAACTTTGCAAAAATTGTTCTGAGTTACAGCTGGGAAGTGCACTTCTGTCTGCACCCCAGGTAGTGCAGCTGTGTTCTCTGTCCTTCACCAGTTCCTGCAGCTTCTTTCCCATGATACAGATTCAGTCAAACTCAGCTTGTTTGTGTTTTTTAGACGGGTGATTTTTTTAATGGAATTTAGATGGGCATTTTTAACCCATTTTTTACAAGTTTATATAAATTTATGTAGTCACCAACCCCTGAAGGAGAGGGAAGGGCTATTTGTTGACTGCAGTGTTGCCTGTGACATTGAATTGAACTACCATACATAAGAGAACAAATCCCACCAGGTCTTTTCTGTCAAACAGAAAGATAAGCCTTTGTCCCCAAACCTTGGCTCCTTAAGGTTATGGATATTAGATAGACATTATGGTAGATTACACTTCAGGCTCAGTGCCAAGATGAGTGTGTTCCCTGACTCAACTAGGATTTTTCCTCACTCTTTGGCAAGAGTGCCTGTGCTCTCAGACCTCCCTTTCACCTGCTCCAGACCTGTTTACTGGGTCACTTTGTAGCTGTAGGAACTGTGATTATTTTTTTCCAAGAGATGCATTTTAGAAAGTAGGGCTAGAGACCAAGGTCTGGAAATTGGGAGTATTTGTCAGTCTGTGTGGCACCTTAACTTGCTTGACTAGTAGCTATGAAATCAGCTTGAGTTAGGAAGGGAGAGCCTAATCAATCATGAGGAAATAAATTCTGGAGTTATTTTGGAAATATGGTTGAATAAGTCATATAGTTTTGAGGGTTGTGAAAAAGGGGTTCGTGGTACAAATACTGTTGGTGACCAGTTTGTTCATAATTGTCAGTCATAAAAGCCACCTGATGCTCCTTTGTACTTATTATAGTTAGCAATTATGATACCATTTAGTGAAGATGATGGTCAGCATATCTGTTACTTAGGCAATATGCAGATTTGCCCTTGGGTGACAACACCCACAATTAAAGTCCCTGGGCCTGAGAGTGATTCAGAGAAACAGAATTAAGAGTCTAGGATTCTTACTCATTCAGTGAAGAAGATTTAGGTGGCCACAAAAAGTCATTTAAGTGCCCCAAAGCTAAGCAAGAAGCTGCCCAGAGCCAGATAATAAGAAACAGAAAACACAGAGGTACATCTGAACAAGTGCCCTGTCCAGGGTGTAGGTGCCTGACTCTGGGATGAATGTTAGATACTTCTGTTCTCTCAAAATACAGGGTTTCTGACCTCCTCTGGTTGTATTTTTGGGTGCTATGCTTTGGACTGAACTCTGTCCTGGTGATGTGTTAGACATGCTCTGACCCTGACCATGCCTGTTGGATTGGGCCCCTCCAAGACTGTAGGCGGAAAAGTACTGCTTTGCATCTGGCTCATAAGGGAAGTTTGGCAGGAGATAGGTACTCAGCTGCTCAGACTGGGATGCATCTAAACATGCCCAGAAACCTAATTTTAGGCACCTACTGATTGTTGCAGTCTAAACTGTAGGCCCCAAATAAATTTGAGAGTTTTGATATCTAAGGTCTTTTGTAGCTGCTACAACTGCACTGATTAAAAAAAAAGAGAGAGAAAGATAGCAAATGAGATGACACAAATTTTGAATTTCAAATATTGAAATATGTGTAGTTATTGCTTCCAAGAATGCAATAGTAGGAATTGCATTTCAAAATGGCAAGTCAGATGTTGTCAGATGTTCAAATAAAATAGGAACCCATGGGTAGATACTGTTTTATTACCTGTGGGCTTTAGCTCATTAATAAACTACAATTAATGACCCTTATTCAAGAGGGACTTGATGATGATGCAGAGATGCTGATTTCTTGATTGTAGGCAAATGCTAATGTAGGGAATTAGTTCAAGTTTCAGTTGCGCACATAGTATCCATTTTTATTTTCTGGGTTGCTGCACTTGCATCTGTTGCAGAAACATGTACTTTTCAAGTGAATTATTAAAATTAAATGAACAAAATTTGTTCACCTGAGCATTCTAATATATGTCCTTTTTTTCATTAGGGAAGAGTTTTGAACATTTCATATGATATGTGGTATATAGTTTCATGACTGTTTAAATGTCTGTGAATCAGATTTGGGTTTTGTATGCCGAGTCACAGAAGATGAATATCAAAATTAAGCAGTGGTTTCTGACAGTTATCATTCTGGTTGCAGTGTTTTACTTTCACATTTTATGATGGAAAAATAATTTAATATTTAAACAACAAATACATAATTATTATTTTAATAGCATGCGTAGTATGTTAAGCACTTTTCACACAAATAAAAATAGGAAGTTATTGCCACAAGGAGTCCACATATTAATATTTTTTATATTTCAAAAGGTACTTCATTAAGAAATTATGGTGCCATGATCTATTCCTTTGCCATTTCAAGATTAGTTTCCAAATGTTTACAAATAGAATGAATTGTAGTGATCTGAAGTTGGTGCACAGTACAGTAGCCTGCCTGTTAGGTGCAGTATCTCTCTGTGAACACATTACATTGATTATTGTGAGACCTATTACATTGATCTGTGCTGACTGCCTGTGGATATACAGATGAGGTTTAATGAGTTAGTTTTGACCTTTGAAGTCCTAAATGGCTTGACACCTGCCTACTTGAGGAACTTTCTCGCTTCTTATACCCTACCACTGTCTTTCTCCTTGGGCTATAATTCAGTAGTTGAGACCGGGGAGGGGGGGCAAGGATCAGGGAAGGAAAGGGTGGCTCAAGGCAGAACTTCCTTGAGATGAGAAAAAAAATCCATCTGCTTCTGACAGAGCATTTGTTGTCAAAAGTTGGTTTTAAAACCCCCACCTCAGTCTGTTCAGTCTGTAGCAAAGTTAATTGCTGACTTTCTAGGCATGGGTTTATGAAGAGCTTTTGAGGACACAAAAGTTGTTTAAGGGATAATTTTTGGGAAGATGAGAAGTGTATCGTTGAAAAAATTTCTAGAGATGCAGTGTAGGTTCCTGCTGATTTTTGTTGTTTCATCATGCTTTCAAGGAGGTTTCAAAGGCTCTAGGAGTTTGGAACTGGGTATCTTTTGTTGCCTGTCCATTATATATCTAAATACTTGCATTTAATTTGATTTCTTAACTGTATTTATCATCACATAGTATTCACTAATGACCTATATTTTACAGGATCACAAAATGCAGCGTGTTCCAAAATCTGGCTGTCCAGCTTTGAATTGCCCAGAGTCTCAACAAATCTCTTTGTCTCACAGTTGCTGCAAAGTCTGTAAAGGTAAGAAAATAGCAAGATCCACATAGGCTTAGTGTAATCTTCAGTATTTATAGTTAACATCTGGGTTTTTTACTTTTAGGTAGGACACCTTTTTCATCTTTGTGAAAATGAATAAATGACTTGCACATCAAGATGTTTGAAAATTGTTTGAATGATTTGTAATAGTGTAATTTCTGTTGAAAGGGACTGCCAGAATTCATGCATTTCACTTCAAAAAAATCACTGAAGAAGAGGATGAGGCACAAAGGAGAAATCCTAAGAAACTTTACCTGATTGGTGTCACCAGCTTTAAAGTGCTTCATTTTCTGTCCCATCCTAAAGACAGTGAGATTGTGAAACAGAGATTTCTCCAATCTTTTTGGCCTATGTCTTTGTGGGCACAGTGTGCTTTACTATTATTCCTTGGAAAATGGTAGCAATTTAGTATAATTTTGCCCTTTTCTTAACAGTTATAGGTTGCATTCTGAGTGTAGGAGCAAAAACTTTAGGAGCTGTTTTGTCCTGTATATCTCAACCTTTTACATACAGACTAATTTTTACAAAAGGGCACTGATGTAAGGAACTGTTGCAGTTCTTTCGCCACCTATTTTAATCCAGGGTAATACTGATACTCTCCCCCATCCCAACTGCAAGGAGCTATATCTTTAAAAGTCTTACCCCATTTCTTTAATAGTTATAGGCCAGTCAGTCTTACCTTGGTCCTTGGGAAGACCTTTGAGAAAATTATCAAGGAGTACATCTGCAAAGGTCCAGCAGGGGAGGTAATGCTCAGGGGCAACCAACATGGGTTCATTGAGGGCAGATCCTGCCTGACTAACCTGTTTTTTTTTATGATCAGGTCACAAAGTCCCTGGATGAGGGTGGATGTCGTCTTCCTGAACTGTGAGAAAGCCTTTGACACGGTTTCTCACCACATCCTCCTAAAAACTAGGTGACTGCGGCATTGATGCCTACACAGTCAGATGGGTGGCAAATTGGCTAGATGGTTGCACCCAGAGAGTAGTGGTGGACAGGTCATTTTCCACCTGGAGGGAGTGGGCAGTGGAGTCCCCCAGACCTCTGTCCTGGGGCCTGTACTATTCGATATCTTTATCAGTGATCTGGATGTGGGTGTGAAATGCACGATGTCCAAATTCGCTGATAACACCAAGTTGTGGGGCGAGATGGGCACACTGGAGGGGAGGGACAGAATCCAGCTAGATACAGACAAATTACCAAGGTGGGCAGATGAGAATAGGATGGAATTCAATGAAGAGAAGTGCAAGGTGCTGCATCTAGGGACAAGGAACCAGCAACACACCTATAGGCTGGGGAACACCCTTCTTGTCAACATAGTGGCAGAAAGGGATCGTTGTTGACTCCAGGATGAACATGAGCTGCCAATGCAAGGAAGAGGTCAGTAAGGCTAACCACAACTTGTCGTGCATCTACAGATGCATCACAAGCAGGTCCAGGGAGGAGATCCTTTCCCTCTATGCAGCATTTGTCAGGCCACAGTTGGAGTACTGTGTCCAGTTCTGGGCACTGCATTTCAAGAGGGATGTAGCTAGCATTGAGAGGGTCCAGAGGAGGGCCACTCACATGGTCAAGGGGCAGCAGGGCTAGAGAGGCTAAAGAGCTTGAACCTATTCAGCCTCCACAAGAGAAGGCTGAGAGGGGATCTGGTGGCCATTTACAAACTCACCAGGGGGGACCTATGGGAATTGGGGGAGGCTATGTTCCCCTGGGCAGCACCGGGGCTTACTAGGAATAATGGCCACAAATTGTTAGAGAGAAGGTTCAGGCTGGACATCAGGAGACATTACTTTACAGTTAGGGCTGCCAGGCTCTGGAATGGGCTCCCAAGTGAGGTGATACTCTCTCCTACCTTAGGACTCTTCAAGACGAGTCTGGACAGATATTTGGCTGGGGTGATATGACCCTGGCACCCATTCCTGCCTGGGGCAAGGGGCCGGAGCTGATGATCTGTTTAGGACCCTTCTGACCCTAAGCGCTATGATACTATGATTCTGCTTTTTTAATACTGCTGATATACATATATTGGTTTGTAATCTAAGACAATATATTGATCACTGGAAAAATGTACATTTATTTTTCTGTAATGCTAAGGTTCTGATATAAGCCAGTAAAAGGCAGAAAATTCAATATGATGATTGTTTCTTTGTTCTTAACTTAGGCTTTGTAAGGAAGACAAAAAGACAAATCTTTGGCAGTTATTTTATTTCAGATACAGGGACAAATATTGGTTTTGAAATGCATGTAACATCATCAATAGCAATGGGAGTTATGAATGGCCCTTAACATTGCTAAGAATGTAGGGTTTTTGCTGCTGAACATCCTGTTTCGTATGACAGCAGTGTAATTTTTATTTTTTATGGTAAATTGTAAAATAAAATTGCGTGCTCGTTAACAGGATGTAAAATTTATATGGAGAGTGGGAGTACTACTGTACTTTAAAAAAAGTTTGCCTATGATACCTAACTAGTTCATGGAATTAGCATTATGATCATGTCAGCAATTCTAAGTATACTCTGTCTTTATTGTTGATATTACTTATTTTATATTGATCCACCTAGTTTTCACTCCTTCTGACTAGCCTCATACAAGAAAGCAACCTCTCTTCTGACCTTACCCCTTAGCAGATTCTGGTTTTTATTTTTCTGTTGTTAATGGTAACCTAATTACTGTTGCACTAAAGATGATCCACAGGAGCAAGCAAAAAAAGGCAGAACTGGGTGCATCTACACAAGACACAAACAGTGCTAATACGCTACTGTGCAGTATTATTAGGCTACTGATCAGTAACTATGGTTACTACACATTTATTTATTACTTGATTATACAAATACTAAATAAATGTGCAGTAACGACTGCATTAATGAACAAGTAGACATGCCCACTGGGAAGTAAGGAGAGAGAACTTCACTTACGCAAGCATCCAGATCACTGTTACATGATGAGAGACCTGTGTTTGTCTGGTAGCATCTTCACTTCAGTTTATAGTCATGAGCCCTTCAAGTTCTATACATTGCATTGCAGGTGCCTTTACAAGAAAGCAGGAACTGTAATAACAAAGGATCATTGTTTGACTAAACCTAAAGCCACTGTTAAAAAAATTGCAGCAAATTTAGTCATTGAACAAAAATAAAAGAACAAGAGAACAGTGGGGCAGCCCAACTGCACAAACTTATGTAAAGTGTAGAAATTGTACAGGAGCTTCAAATCTGTGACCACAGATTCATCATAGTGGAAAAGAGGCTCACAAAGTATAGCAATACTGTGACATTAGATAGCAAGATAATTTTTTGAATTAAAAAAAAACAACTATTGCATGAGGGGGTGAGGAGACTGATTTCACATCCACCAGTTTGGCAAAAGGGTACAGAAACATAAAAAATATTCTTAATTAAGGCCCAGTAGAAAACAGTCTTTCTTTGGGGAAAAGAAGGAATGAAAGGAAAAGGGACCAGAAACAGATGAATTCATTTCTTATTAAACTTTTCTAAAGTAGAAAGTAGCAGGGAATTGATTTAGTATAATACCCTGTTGAGACTTGAAGGGAGAAGATATAGAAAACAAAATAAGTTAACCTGAACCAAAGGTCTTTATGAAAGATAGAAGGATATTAGAAATGTACCTGGGAAACGAGAAGTACGAGGAAAAAAAATAGTACCATTTAGTAAATAAATTACGGAATTTCTTTTTTTAGAGCTGAATTTTTAAAAGAAAAATGAAGATACTGTTTGAACCATTAAGAACTAAGGGAGATTCTGTATAAAAACTTTCTCTTTGATAAGGTAATTTAAATAAGCCACCTATGAGCCATCAGATGTAGTTTTTTCTCATCATTGACCTGAGCTGGAGTTAACCTGGAGGTCTAGAAATGAATGTATATTGTAGCTACTCTGCAAGATGCTACATACTTGTTATCAAAAGGCAACTGCTTATCCTCTGGAGAGCAGGAGATGCTGTGCTGAAAGGAATTGTATGGCCTAACTTGAGAAAACACTGGAATGTTAAAGATGGTTTTGTAATCTTTGGTTTCTTTTTAACCATCCATCACTTCTGTTCTCATACAGGCCATGACTTTTGTTCTGAAGGACATAACTGCATGGAGCATTCTGTCTGTAGGAATCTAGAGGACAGAGCCGTCTGTAGTTGTCGAGATGGTTTCAGAACCCTTCGGGAAGACAATGCCTACTGTGAAGGTAATCCTTTGTAAAGATAGCTGAGCTGTATAAATTACTCTAAATTATTTCCATTAAGAACATATTAATTCACAAATTGTCAAAATGATAGGCTCATTAGATGTAGTGAATGTAATTTGCATATATTAATTGGTGAAAATAATTATCTCTCAAATTAAGTTTTTTTAATATCTGATCGGTGTCAAAGCTGTAAATTAATTTGGCTGAATTTTTGAAGTAGAAGCATACTTCCACTGTACAATCTGCCCCTGTTTTCATTATAAGCCAATACTCAGATAACATAAAAGTTATACATTAGAATAGCATTTTAATATAGCTTTTAATTATTTCTTTACGTTGCCAGTTTTCCATATCCATGTAGTAAGGAAACAAACACGTCCTGCCAGGAATGTTCAGCCTCCATAGTTTGTTTTTGACTTGCTCACACAATTCTAAGTAATAAAAATATCTAACCTGTTGCATGGCATATGAGTATCAGCAAGTAATACCTTTTCCAACTTGTCTTCTTTGCTCCCACCATCTATATATGTCTTTCTCATGGGGATCGTGATTCTTGAAATATGCATTCACTGTCCCCATTCTTAAGTGTCTATCAGTTTACGGCCCTCAGGTTGTAAGCATTTTGGGATTGATTCTTTGGCTGAACTTTGCACACAATCATACCTGTAACTGTGTTTCTATAAGTAGTCCATAGTCTTTAACAAGACTCCTCACTTGTAAACTTACTTGTGTACATAAGAACGTACACTAGAATTGGCCTGTACAATTAATTTTGTATCTTGGAGGTGCTGCTTAGTCCATGTTACACTCCTCCCAATTGAGTGTAGTATATCCATGTTCACGCAACACTAAAAAAACAGGTTGTGTGATAGTATCAGTTAGACTGTCCCCAAGATTTGCTTATGTCCCCAAGCACTGCCTCTGGTTGGGTGAGGGAGTGGCTCTCTGGAGACAGCCCAGTATATATGATGATACTGCTGTTGGTCACAGTAAGTTCACCATCTAGAGTTGACCATGTACCATGAAAAAGAAAATATCTTGTCTTGATTAAGCATTTGAAGAACAGTGGCTACGGAGCTGAGCTTGCTGCCAGCCCTATGTGCCAGATGGGGCCACGGACCAATCCATCATGTTGGGTTTAGGGCCATGTGATGTGCCTGACCCTGTGCAAGCAGGTCTGGGCCATGTGTTGGGCTTCATCCAGCCTAGCAGGTCTGGGGCTGCACAATGAGTCTGGGGCTTGCAGTCTGAGAGCACGCTGAGTCTGAGACTGCCTTCTGGCTTTGGAACCACATGCTGGGTCTGATCCCATGCACTGGCTTTGGAATCACATGCCAAGTCTAGGATCATGTGCTGGTTCTGAAACCATGTTCAGTATCTGACCTGTCACAGCCTCAGAGCCAACACTGGGTCCTAGACTTGGTGCATCAGGTCTAACAGCACATGGTTTTGGAGCTAGCATGTGGCATTGGACCTGGCATGCCAGAGCTGTGGATGTGTGCTAGGTCAGAATTGGCATACTGGCTCTGGCTGAGGACCAGCTCTGTGCTTCAGCTCTATCCAATGCGTGGATGGGGAGCAGGACTCCCCACAGGTCCAGAAAGTTTCTTGAGGGGTTGGGGAAGGTAGAGTGGTGGTAGTGTTGAATTGCCACAGTGCCCAGAGTTGTAGTTGTAGAAATCAAGCAGAAGTTATGGCAGTGCAGTCTTGCAGGATATAAATGGACATTGCCTAACATTGCCTTTGTATTGCCATAAATACATTTTAAGGGAACACAAATGGCAAGCAGATGTCTATATCCATGTCAGTGGCACAACAAAAGGTAGTGTTTAAAGAATGCTACTTTATGGCAATGGATGTCTAGTTGCTCTGGGGTGGGAGAATGTGGGTGATCTGGAGCTGCTCATCCTCTCTAGGCACCCTGGGCAGGTGCTCCAGGTTCTTGAGGGGCCCACTCTTGTGGACTTTGGGAACTCCCACACAGGATCAGGCCCTTCAAGTCCTAGGAACACCTTCCCAGCTTTCACTGCTTCTGAAGCTGACCCCCAATGCCTTTCTGCAAGTGAGAAAAATTGGGGTTCCCCACTTAGAGACCCACCTTAGGATCTCCAGGAGCCCATTTCTGTAAGCAGGAAAGCCTGTGCAGATCTCAGCATGGATGCAGGTAACCTGGGGGATTTCAAACCTCCATACCAGGAGTTGTGTGGCCCCATGTCTCCAAGTTGGGACCTATGGTGGGTTCTGGGCCAACCCATGCTTCATGTTGAGGCACAGGGAGGTGTAGGTTCCAACAAGGAGATATGGGGTGGTCTGGAAGCCTGGGAATTCCCAAAGCCCTGTGCCTCCGCACGACACCTATGACTGAGCTTATTGGATATGTTTTCACTGTGATGGCAGAATGTTCAGTCACCCTGCTGAGGTAATAAGCCCTGCCCACTTATTCCTGCTTTATGTATATTAACTCCCAAAAGGAAGTGGAGAGGGAGGTGGTGCGGACAAACTGGAGTACCCAAAGCTGCTGCACTTAAACAGACCAGAAACCCAGGTCTTGAGCATAGTGTTTTCTGTAGGGCATCCATGCTGCCTTCTAGGGTCGGGGGCAGAAGTGGGTGGGCAGGGCTTATTGCCTCAGTGTTGTTACTAAGCACTCCACCTCCATGATGTAGATATACTTTTAAGCACTACTACACACAAAATAATAGTAATAAATAGTAAGCAGTAGTTTAGCTATAAAGATTTATCCCTTGGGTTGAGGCATGAGGGGAGGCCACCTAACCCAGCCCAACCCAACCCAACCCAAAGAAACACCCAAAACAGAGCAAGCTGCACTCTGAATCTGGGAAGGCTGTATACATTTAGTCTGACCATTAAAAGGAATTTGGATCTTATCCTAGAAGGAACTTGTGTTCTTCCATGCTTTATAATGAGCTTAGATGCAATTATATTGGGTACCTCTGTATATTACAACAGAAGGCAGGACACTGCACTGCCTTCTGCCTGACTTCAGATGAATATGGCTAACCACTGCTCTCTATATTATAACATATAGCCTTCTCTTAGCAGAACTTTTGAAAGTCATTTAATTAAGGGCCAGAAATTCCTTTCTTATAGCTTGATTATAGCAGAACTTACTGTCCAGATCCAATTCTACCTCTAAAACATCTAACTGGTATTTACATCATTTTTAAACAGCTCAGGCACTAAACATGATGCTTTCCCACCTCAAGCAACAGCCAAGATTTCATTAAAATTCCTGGATTACTTATGTGTTCTTGTTTTGGTTTGATGAATTGGCTAGACTTGGCATTCTGTGCATGCCCAGAAATCATCTAATGTACAGTGTTGTGATTCATTTGGGGAGGGGGGGTGCAATTAAGTTGTGCATGAGTCCATGAATCTTTTGTTGGTACTATACAGAGTAACTGGTGCAGACATTGCTCCATATACCCTGGTGAGGGAGAGGTGCCATCACCTTTTTCCAGCAGCCTAATTGTTAGGATACTTGCCTATTAAATGGGTACTTAGATTCTTGGTCTCCTCAGCCATAGGTGAGTTTGAACCCGTTTCCAAATTTTCCAAGACAGTACTGTAAATATCAGCCCATGAACAAGGTGGGGTTGAGAGCGTTCTCTACTGTTATTGAAGTTAGGCTATTGGACAGCTAAAATGGGAAGATTTAGGGGCTAAAACAAGGGGATGCAAGGGATCATAGGTCTGTGGCCCAGTGAGATGGGCTCACTGGAAAACTGGGAGTCTGCCCTGAGTTTTAGCCTCTAAGGTAGATCTCAAAATGATGGAGTCTGCTAAGGCTATACAGAGGCTGTCCATTGAGAAAATGAAGAGTTATGTACTTCTATGGGTAGAAGAGATCTGCCTCTAGAGTTGAATAAGGCTCTCCACTGACAGCTCCATAAGAGGGCTCCATAATTCTATAGGGTAGAATAGGATCCATCTCTGGAGTCACTTAAGGCTGTCACTTAAGGCTTCCCATTGCCTGAATGGAACAGCCTGGCTATTCTATGTGGTGGAATAGGGTTAGTTTATGGAAGCACACTAGGCTGCCTAGAATGGGAGGGTCTGTGCAGCTTTCTGGGTAAAATAGGATTCTTCTCTGGAGCTAGATAGAGGCTTGGGATGAGCAGGAGGCTAAGTCCTAAGACATCTTGTAGGCAGAATAGCAACTGGGTCTACATGTTCTAAAATCCGTACTCTTATTCAGAGTTCTTGAAATTAGCTGTTCCGTGTATTGTTATGAGGTTGGGATAGGATTACTGGATGAAATTTGTGTTCCTTTGATCAAAGAGTTGCTGATATAAAGTGCCTCCCCCCTGACAGCAGATTCAAAATAATCTTGTTCAGATGCTGTTGATGGTTTGGTTTGTTTTTTGCCCACATGAGGCTCAATGTCTCTTCCTCCAAAACTGATCTTAATCACTTGGGATTTCTGCAGGGCACCCATTTCCCCTTTGACGCAGAAGTTACATTGAAAGAGTTTTAACTTTTGTAACTTGAAATCTTTGCCTCTGCCATGCTTGAACATTGGTAGGGGTCACCCTCAGAGTGGCTTCAGTGAGCTTGGAACAGGTACAAGTAGGTAAGATGTGTTTTTTCAGCAGTGCTCTTTTAAGTGCTGTGGAAGGAAAAGGGGTATACCTGTCTCTGCTGAAGTAATATGGCTTTCAGATAGCCTGTTGTCATAGTAACTGTGTAGCTGTAGGTGATGCATTGTGGTCCTTGAACCTGTGCTGTACCCATGCACTGTAAGATTCAGCTTCTGGCACTTTTCAAAGAATATGAATGGGAATATTTGTTGCTTGCTGCAGAGATTTCCTTCCCTTTGGAAGTATTTTGCCTGAAACCAGAATTTCTGATTTACAAATATTTATAGTTTCGTAGTTGGTAGGGTCAGAAGGGACCTGAGCAGATCATCAAGTCCGCCCCCCTGCCATGGCAGGAAAAAGTACTGGGGTCAAACGACCCCGGCAAGGTGTTTGTCTAGCCTTCTCTTAAAGACCCCCAGGGTAGGAGCCAGCACCACTTGGCTTGGAAGTTGGTTCCAGATCCTAGCCTCCCTGACAGTGAAATAGTGCCTTCTGTTGTCTAGTCTGAATCTACCCTCTGCCAGTTGTGACCGTTATTTTTATTTATTCTAAGGTGTTTGAAAATCTGCATTCAGAATCTGATTTTACTTTGTGTTGTCACAAAAATTCGTGTTGACTTACCTGGAAGAAAGAAGGGTAGTTTCAAGTAAAAAGTTAGGCTAATGCAGTCTTGTTTTCTGACCCAGTGAACCAAGTATGATCAAAGGAAAACAAGTCACTAAGACATTTGGTTATGGGGTTCCTCCTATACAGTCCCTCTTGTATGTGATCTCATATCATTTTCATAATTTTATGTCTTTTTATTGGGTACAGAGCTAGGGAACATGCAGAGCAGTGAGAAGGAATGTTGGCATTTGAAGCAGAGCTGGGGATGTGGGAATTAGAAGAATATAGACAGGATAGGGGAGCTGATGAACTTGGAGAGAGAGAGGGGTTTGGCCATCTGATGAAGGATGAGGAAAAATACAGATACATCACAGGGCAGAGGAATTTGGGAGATCTGGGGGAGGAGAGGCTAGTGGGAGAGGAAAAATTGGAGGTGGGTTGGGGTATAGTAGAGGCAAGGATTAAGGCTACATGCCTGCTTAATTATTACACATTCTCCCCTCCCATTTTAAGCTGTGCCTTCTTCCTGATACCCTTGTCCATGTCAGGCCAGTTAGGAAGACAGCTTGCCATTCTCTGTCAGGCTAGGATCTGGAAGGAGGATAAACTTCACATAAAGGTGGAAATGTGTGAGTTAAGACCTGGGAGACCCTGTTCACCATGTGAACCAGCAGCTGAGTTATTCTTCACTGAAGAAGTCAGAGTGTGGACAAACAGACCACAAACAGATTTGGAGCAGCCGGGGAGTTGCTGATGAGGAGTGTGAAGCAAGTGCTAGGTTTAACAGCTGTGTGTGCGTGGTCCTGTCCCACATGATACAAGTGAGTTAAGCTGCCCCAGTTTTGACCCTGGATGAAGCAGACTTGAAGTTGGATCAGTTTTTCTAGATTTGTGTTGCTGCATGTTCATACACACAACTGTTACAGTGCAGAAGGCTTCCCCTTTTGAGGCTGCTCCAAGTGTATATTTGTCCATACTCTCAGCTTCTTTTCCTGCCTCTCTACAAGGATACCGAATACCTGAAGGACTAGACATGAAAACATGCACTTGAGATGAATGGAGCAGTTTATTCCTCTCAGAACTGCTGCTTCAGGCTGTATTCATCTCCAGGGTGTGTTCTCATTCTGGATGTTCAGTGATGCTTTGCGTCCTTCCAGAGTGGCCAAATGTAAATCTCTGGGTGAGATTGTTTAGAGCAGGGGTGGGCAAAATATGGCCCGCGTGCCGGATACGGCCTACCAGGCCATTCTGTCTGGCCCACAGGGCCCCTAGAAATTTGTTAAAAATTAATATTTATTTGCCTCTGGCTCCTGTCAAAAGTGACTGGAGCCAGGGGCAGTAGGACCCAAGGGAAGCTACAGCAGGCCCCTGGAAGAGCAGGGCCCGCCCTGCACCCCCCCACCATAGATTTCATAGATTTCATAGACATTAGGGCTGGAAGGGACCTCGGGAGATCGAGTCCAGCCCCCTGCCCAAAGGGCAGGAAGTCAGCTGGGGTCATAGGATCCCAGCAAGATAAGCATCCAATTTACTCTTGAAGGTGTTCAATGTAGGCGCTTGAACCACCTCCGCTGGCAGACTGTTCCAGACCTTGGGGGCTCGGACAGTAAAGAAATTCTTCCTTATGTCCAGCCTGAAATGGTCTTGCAGGAGTTTGTGACCGTTCGACCTCGTCATCCCATGGGGCGCTCTGGTGAACAGATGTTCCCCCAGATCCTGGTGGTCACCCCTAATAAACTTGTAGGTGGCCATCAGATCACCCCTGAGCCTACGCTTTTCCAGGCTAAAGAGTCCCATGGCTCTCAGCCTGTCATCGTAAGATCTGTTTTCCTGACCTCTGATCATGCGTGTGGCTCTCCTCTGGACTCTCTCAAGCTTCTCCACATCCTTTTTGAATTGTGGAGCCCAAAACTGGACGCAGTACTCCAGCTGCGGCCTCACTAAGGCCGAGTACAAGGGGAGAATGACATCCCGGGATTTGCTCGAGAAGCATCTATGGATGCACGCCAGCATTTTGGTCGCTTTACTAGCCGCAGCATCGCATTGGAGGCTCATGTTCATCTTGTGGTCAATGATGACCCCCAAGTCTTTTTCTTCTGTAGTGCTAACCAACGTAGCACTGCCGAGCCTATAAGGGTGCTGCAGGTTTTTCCTCCCAAGGTGGAGAACCTTGCATTTTTCGGTGTTAAACACCATGAAGTTCTCGTCTGCCCATTTGTTGAGCTTGTCCAGGTCAGCCTGGATCACCCGCCTATCTTCTGGCGTGGATGCTTTGCCCCAAAGTTTGGTGTTATCGGCGAACTTGGCCAGTCCACTCCTAACTCCAATGTCCACATCATTAATGAATATGTTGAACAGTATGGGTCCCAGGACAGAGCCTTGAGGGACCCCACTGGTCACAGGGCACCACGATGAGTGGCTGCCATCAATCACAACCCTCTGGGTCCGACCACGAAGCCAATTTCCCAGCCAGCGGATCGTGGTGAAGCCAAAGCCACAAATGGGCAGTTTGGCCAAGAGGTGATCATGGGATACCAGATCAAAAGCTTTTTTGAAGTCAAGATATATGACATGAATCTCTTCTCCCTTGTCCAGGTGATAGGTCACCTGGTCATAGAAGGAAATGAGATTGGTCAAACAAGACCTACCCGCAACAAACCCATGCTGGCTGTCCCTTAGAATGTTAGCCTGGGCCAGTCCCTCAAGGATGGCCTCCTTAATAAACTTTTCTAAGATCTTCCCCAGGATAGAAGTCAGGCTAATGGGCCTGTAGTTAGCCGGATCCACTCTCCTCCCTTTCTTGAAGATCGGCACCACATTGGCCTTCTTCCAGTCTTCTGGCACTACACCAGAGCGCCAGGAGTTTTCAAAGATCCGTGCCAGGGGCTGGGCTATGACGCTCGCCAGCTCCTTGAGTACCCTGGGGTGCAGGTTGTCAGGCCCAGCTGACTTGAAGGTATCCAGCTTCTCAAGGTGTTCCTTCACGAGGTCAGCATTGATGGAGGGTAGGGGATCCCCCTCACCCAGATTTCCCTGTCCCATAGCAGGCATGGGCATCCCGTGTGACTGATGAAAGACTGATGCAAAGTACCTATTTAATAGGTTGGCTTTTTCCTGGGCATCAGTTGTCAGTTGCCCCATCTGGTTTAGCAGGGGTCCAACATTGCCCTTGCTTTTCCTCCGGCTCCCCACATATCTGAAAAAGGACTTTTTGTTGTCCTTGATGCCTGAAGCTAGTTGGAGTTCAGTTGCAGCCTTGGCTTTCCTGGTTTGGTCCCTGCAGGACCGGACCAGCGCGGAGTAATCCTCCTTGGAGGTGAATCCTGTCCTCCATCCTTTGTAGGCTTTCCTTTTTAGCCACAGTAGGTCCGCTAGGTCTCTGGAGAGCCAGGGGGGCTGCTGTGCCTTCTTGCTGCCTTTCCTCCGTGTTGGAATAGATTTAGCTTGTGCACTGAGGATCGCTTCCTTGAGAAGCAACCACTCTTCTTGAACTCCCAACTCCCTGTGGTCATGGTCCCTGAGGGCTTGACCGACTAGCCTCTTGAGCTTGTCAAAGTCGGCTTTTCTGAAGTCAAGGACTTCTGTGTTGCTGACTGACTTGCCAGCTTTATGGCGGATGGTGAAGGTGATCAGCTCGTGGTCGCTGTCACCCAACTTCCCATCAATCACTAGGTCACCGATTAGGTCGTCCCCCGTAGCCAGTACCAGGTCAAGCAGCGCTTTGCCTCTTGTTGCCCCATAGACTTCTTGAGTCAGGTAGAGGTCATCCACGCACGAGAGAAAGCTTTGCGCCTGCTCAGATTTAGCTGAGTGATCTTCCCACGAGATGTCCGGGTAATTGAAGTCACTCATGACAACCAAGGTCCTGGAGCAAGCGGCCTCAGTCAGTTCCCGGGCGAACTCCTGGTCAAGCTCAGGACTTTGAGTGGGAGGTCTGTAGTAGACTCCCACCATTGTGTCCCCTGTGCCAAATTCCCCACGAATTTTTACCCAGAGGGTCTCTAGCTGTCCATGCCGGTCGCCAACATCAGCTTGCAGGGACATGTAGCTTTCCTTCACATAGAGAGCTACACCCCCGCCCCTTTTGTCAACACGATCCCTCCTGTACGGGGTATAGCCCTCTATACCCGTGGTCCAGTCATGGGTGGAGTCCCACCAGGTCTCCGTTATCCCAATGACATCATATTTCTTTGCACTGAGCAGGAGGACGAGCTCGTCCTGCTTGTTGCCCAGGCTCCTGGCATTAGTGTACAGGCAGGCAAGTGTGCCCTTGGGGGCTCTTGCCTTGCCCACAGATTGTGCCAGGGCTGGGGCAGGGGTGGGCTCCCTTAAGTGCCCCTTTAAGTGCCTTGGTCCGCTGGCTTTGCAAGGGCTGTTCAGCGGGCCAGCAGGGGCAGTAGTCCCCCCATCCCCCAGCAGGCTTAGTTTAAAGCCCGGTGGAGCAGGTCAGCCAGCCTGGCTTAGAAGAGCCTCCTCCCCAGGGGAGAGAGGTGGAGGCCATCTCTTCCCAGCAGCTCGCTGCCTGTCTCTCCAAAGAGCAGGCTGTGGTCATGGAAGCCAAAGCCTTCCCGATAACACCAGCGCCGCAGTCTTTGGTTCACCGCATGGATCCTTCTCTCCCTCCTCAGCCCATAGCCCGAGACTGGGAGGATCGATGAAAACACCACCTGAGCTCCCAGACCCCTAAGCCCTGCTCCCAACTCCCTGTAGCGCCTCGTGACCTGGCTGGGGGTGCTCCGAGCCGTGTCATTGGTGCCCACATGAATCAGGAGCATGGGGTAGTGGTCTGTAGGCTGGAGGAGCTGTGGGATCCTCTCCGCAATGTCTCGGATGCGGGCCCCCGGGAAGCAACAGACTTCCCGGGCTAAGGGACCAGAGGGAACATGGGGCTGTTTCTGCCTATGCCAGAGCGGGAAACTCTGGTAAGAGGGGTCTGGGTGGCACACTGGTTCCTGTCTGGCCACCGGGCTGGGGTGTGGGGTTGGGAGCAAGGGGGCATGTGGGAGTGCTGGTGTCCAGAGCGGAGTGGTTCCCCCGCCTCTCTCCATGCTGGGGCAGCCCAGTCCAGCTCCACAGAGCCCAGCCAGCTGTGCCCCGGGCTCTTGCCAGCCTGTTCGGGGCCCTGTTGGCACTGCCCAGCTGTCACTGGCTCCCAACCCTCCTGTCCGGCCCTGGGGACAGTGTGGGGGATGCCTGGGGCTGCTGGGGGCAGCATGAGTCAGCAGGGATGTGGTGCAGAACTTCTATCCTGCGGCTGAGGCTTGGGACAGCAGCGGCCCGGCTGTCCCCCTCCATGGGAGGCTCCGGTGGGTGCCACCATACTGGAGGGAAGGCCCAGGCCCCCCCAGCCCCTCTGGGCCCCAGTGGCAGCTCACTTCCTGGCCCTAGGATAGGTGGCGTGGCTGTGCCAGGAGCGGAAGTGGAGCCGCAGCCGCTTTTCTGCTCCAGAAGTTCCTGTGGTCGCAAGGAGTTCAGGCACCCTGGGGAAGCTCCTAGCCAGCCCCAGTGGCAGCACAGGTCACCTCCCGAGGCTGCTGGGGGTGGCGTGACCTGGCAGGGTCTCGACCCTGGGCATGGGAAGCTCCAGGAGGTCACAGGAACTTTTAGAGGAAAAAAGCAGCCACAGCTTCACTCCAGTTCCTGGCACAGCCTCCTGCCTGTCCTGGGGCCAGGGGGCGAGCTGCTGCCAGGCCACTGGGCCCCTGATGGGTGGGGGGGGCTGAGCCTTCCCCCCCAGGGTAGCAGCACCTGCTGGGGATGCCTGTGGGGGGGCAGCCAGGCTGTTGCCATCCAAAGCCTCAGGCACAGGATGCGACTTCTGCACTGCATCCCTGGACTTCACACATACCGGGCCACATGGCACCCCCAGCAGCCTCAGGTGGTCCCCCACAATGCCCCCAGGGCCCCCAGCCTCCTGGAAGCTGCAGGAGCTTCTGAAGCAGAAAAGCAGCCATGGCTCTGCACTGGCTCCTGGTGCAGCCTCCCTGCCTGTCCCAGGGCCAGGCAGCAAGCTGCTGTCAGGCTGCCAAGCCCTTGCAGGGTGGGTGGGGCTGGGCCATCCCCCTGGGGGGGGAGGGCAGCCAGGCCTTTGCTGCCACAAGCCTCAGGTGCCCGATGCACGTTCTGCACCACCTCCTTGGGCTTCCTGTGTCCCAGGCCATGTCCTCACTGACTCCTGCCACCCCCAATAGCTCCACCCCCACACTGCCCCCCGAGCCTGACAGGTCCTTCCCCGGTCTCTTGGTGGCAGCAGGAGCTGCCAGAGTGCAAATGCGGCCATGAGGCTTCAGGCAGCAAGGGCCCAGCTGGCTCCCTCCTTGCAACCCTTCCTGCAAACTCCACAGCCACACTCTCCTCCAGACACGATCACGCATGCACGCACGCACACACAGAGCTCCCCACAAATCCCACATCCACCCACCCATACCCCCCCAACACCACTACACACCCCACACACTATACAAGAGTAAGACTACATTTTGAGTTATTACACAATCACTTCTACATAGAAAGCACAAACACACAGGTATCAGGATAAAATATATTTTTTAATTGAATTAAAATATAATATTATGGGTATTTGATTTTTAGTACATAATTTGTTTTTTCCTGGTTCTAAGATAGCAAACCCTCCTCTCCGAAGCAGTACTTCTGGTGGCAAGGATCAGAGGTCAGGGGCAAGACTTCCAGTCCCAAGATGATGACCAGGGGGCAGGGCATCTGTCAAGGGGTGGGGCTACCCATGAGGGCCTCAACAGCTTGCCAAAACTTGCTAAGTGGCCCTCCACCCAAAATAATTGCCCACCCCTGTTTACAGTATCAAGTGCTAATGCTAAGGAATATTAGTCTGTGTTAAGGTTAACTAGTGCTAGTGATCAGTCACACATTCGGAGTTAATACTGTCTCTCAACATGCACTGCTCGCACCTGCCACAAGGGCTAGGAACAGACATTACACCTAAACTGGTTTAAGTGATCAGAAATTGGTTTAAATGTGTAACAAACCAGACATTCAGTGCACACAAACCGGTTTAAAAATGGTTAAAACCAGTTTGAGATAAACCTGGTTGAATTTAATATCAGACTTAACTGATTTGGCTAAAACTGGTTTATGCAATGTCTGTCCCAGATGCCTTGCTGATTTAAGTTAAATCAGAGACCCCCAGCATCCCAGCATGCTTTCTGGGCTGGACTCTGCTCGAGAGAGCTGGGCTGGCCCTCTCCCCTCTGCTTTCTAGCCAGAGCAGGGGTGGGGCATGGCCAGATGCTGGCCTCCCATGGCCCCTGAGGCAAATTCCTTCCCCCCTGATCCCCTCCTCCCCGACTGCTGCTGCCAAATCCTGCAGATCTCCATGTCTTTCCTCCAGCCTGGCAGAGACCGAATTAACTCCTTCCTCTGTCGAGCTTGCTTGCAGCAAGGGTGGGTATTAATTCCACAGCAGTCCTGGAGTGCGGGGGGAGAGAGGCAAGCTAGTCCCCTGTGAACCCAGAGCTAAGACCTGCAGGACCAGACTGAGAGGTGAGAAGTGTTGGGAAAGACCTGACAATCATCACACATGAAGTTATGGGAAGCTGCAGACAGCTTCTGGCTGGACATTGCAGACCAACTAATGCAGAGAGCTACATTTACATTATAAAGCAGAACTTGTGAAACCTAAACAAAGCCCTTCTGAATGCCTGGCTGTAGGGAGACTCTCTGCCCTTGGGATTAGTAAGCCTTATTCTTGTCTTCCTGCTTTACATTTTAGGTTAGACTAAGTTGGGTATGCTCTGTTTTATTGGGCTATAGTTTAGCTTAGGCAAACGTTGGTAGTTCCCTATTGCTTCAGAGAGAGGACTTCTTTCCCATCCACACAAATCAGTCTGGCAGCAGCTTCCCCCCCCGCCCCAGCTGGTGGCTGGCTTCCTGTGTGTCCTGCTAGCCCCAGCTGGTGCCTGCCATGCCCCCTCCACTCCAGCAGGGAGGGGTGAGAGTCTTGGAGAGTGTCTCTTTCCTCCCTTTTGGCAGCGGCTGACAGGCATGCTCTAACACCCCCAGGCTTCTGGCTTGAGCCACTGCAGGCACATGCAGTGTGGTTTGCAGGGACTCCTGGAGCAGGTAGTATGGGAAAACCCTCCCCACTGGAACCTCCATCACTCTCAGGCTGATTGGGGCAGCAGAGCAGTGATCCAGGGTGGAGGTACTGATGGGGAGCACAGGGGGCAGTTGGAGTGGCAAGGAAGTGATCTGGGGGTGGAGGGGGTGATTTGGGTGTCAATAGGGGGCAATCTGGGGGAGAAGAGGGGGCAGCAGCCTGGCAGCTCCCCCCACCCCCGTCTCTCACTCCTTCCACCTCCTTTGTCCCCCCTCAAATCCTGACTCCTTCTATGCCTTCCTCTATCTGATTCCAGTACCCCTCTGTACCCTTTTTTCCTCTCTCCCCACTCACCCCATCGCCACCCACCTATTGCCCAACTGTTTGTTCCCAGCTGTCAGTCCATGACTGAAGTCCTGGATGATATCTGGTTGCCCTGGAAACAGTGCCTCCTGGGATACTGAAACATTGCAAATTGGTAGTTTTATCAACTGAACATCCAGACAGTCACTTAGGCTAGGTAGCACAGCTCGAAGATATTCCTTGCCCAAAGTGGCATAATTGTAAAATGCCTAAATGAGGGGGGATGTTGACCTGGTGACAGAACATTCTTCCTACTTCCCCACTACCTGTCACACACCCATTGTCTATCATCGCCTCTGATCCTCACTGCCATACATTTGCATGTTCACAGACCTTCATTTTGCTAATTGGCTTCTATTCCATTATGGAGAACAGAAAATACCAGTAGACTCTCTATGCCTAAAGAAAGGGTGTTTGTGCCCAAAATCTTACAAAGAACACTTTTTCCAATTATTTAGTTGGTCTAATAAAAGTATCACATTTACCTGAAGAACCTTGTCTTCCTATGTCCTTAGACCAATGAGGCTACAACCAACAAACACCCCTGAAACATGGAAGTTTCTTAATTATAATATATAATTTCACCGTCTTTAAACTATGAAATAAAGGTTAAATTGTAGCAAATTTAAATGTTTGAGAGCCTTAATCCTGCTATCTTAATACACTAGCGTTCTATTTTCTCATAGAGACCACTTTGGGAACAGAGCACAGGGGCATGGTAGGGTAAAGTCTAAGAGCGTCTCTTTTCCAAGGCAGAATAGGAATTTTTATTACTGTTTGTATTGTGCTAGTCTCCAAAAGCCCTGGTCATGGCCCAGAGTGTTCCTGGGCAAACACAGAACATAAAGGCAGTCCCTGTATGAAAAGGCTTCATTCATTGCCAGCCATCAGTCTCCGGAGACTCTGGAGATTGCACCTTTGGTGGGTTACCGGGTACCGCCACAGATTCTTCACTGACTGAGGAGTCTGATGCACGACAGGCAGACCTGCCGGCAAGTTGCACATGCAAACTTGGTTGAGCTAGCACTGGCATGCTGAGTACTGTTTTGTCTTGCCTGCCTCTGATGTGTCTGATGAAACAGCTTACAGTTTGTATATAAGACAAGAAATAGTGATGTCAGGTGCTTTGTAAGTATCCTGGCAAAGGAGAGCTTTAAGGGGGAATTGAAGTAAAATAATGAAGTGACTTTGCAGATGCTTATAGGAACTTCTCCCAAGTTTAAGGGGTCATGAAAGGATATGTTTGAAACTGTTATAAGTGAATGATGAGAGCTGGTATTATGGGCTGATCAGAATGGGAGGTGACTGCTCAGTATTGAATGAAAAATAGCTCGACTGCAGCTAGATCATGAAGGGCCCAACCACATATAACAAACAAGGACTTACCTATGCCTGGTCTTTACTTAAACACAGACCCTGCTTCACACTGATTTCCCCTGACTTATAAAATATACCACCCTTCAGCCCTTGTCCAGAGGTTCCCTTCTGAGATTCCCTCACTAAGCCCAGGAGAGCAATGTCATCTCTATTGCCACACTGCTGCACATCCCCATGGCAAGAAGACACTGTTTCTAAAATTTACTGGACACAAGCAGAATCCATCACCGAACTGAGGGATTCTTGATCCCTCATGGTATACAGCCACTTCTCTTCACACCACAGTCCAAGCTCTGCCAAACTCTAATTCCTCCATCATTTACTACAGCTATGTCTAACAGTGAACACAGCTGAATTGAAGTAGATTCATAGATTGTTAGGGGCTGGAAGGGACCTTGCGGATCATTGGGTCCAGCCTCCCCTCCGGCAGGAAGACAACTGGGGTTAAATGACCCCAGTGAGGTGACTATCCAGTCTCCCCTTGAAAATCTCTAGGGTAGGTGACTGCACCACCTCTGGAGGGAGTTTATTCTACAGTCTGGACACCCTGACTGTGAAAGAGTTTTTTCTGGTAATAAGCTTGAAGTGGCCTTCCAGAAGTTTGTATCCATTGGTCCTGGTCTTCTCCGGGGGTGCCCTGGTGAACAAATGTTCACGGAGCTCCTGATGCACTCCTCTGATATAGTGGTAAGCTTCTATAAAGTCTCCTTTTAACCTTCTCTTCTTTAGGCTAAGAGGCCCAGGTCCCTCAGCCTTTCCTTGTATGGCTTGCCTTGCAAGTCCCTGATCATATGGGTGGCTCTTTTCTGGACCCTCTCAAGTTTTTCCACATCCTTATCAAAGTGCAGCGCCCAGAACTGAACACCGTACTCCAGCTGTGGTCTCACCAGTGCCAAGTACAGCAGGAGTATCACTTCCTTAGTTTTACATTAGATGAATCGGTTGATGCACACCAGCATGTTGTTTGCCCTACTTACCACCACCTCGCACTGACAGCTCATGCTCATATGATGGTCAGTCATTACCCTTTAGGTCCCTTTTGGTCGTGGTGCAAATCAAGCTGTCACCACCGAGCCTGTATGTATGTTGAGAGTTGTTTGCCCCCAGATGGAGCACCTTACATGTGGAAGTGTTAAACTTCATCTAGTTTTGGTCTGCCAACTCTTGAGCCTGTCTAGGTCTGCCTGTATCTGCAACTTACCTTCTGACGTGACTACACTGCCCCATAACTTGGTGTCATCCACTAACTTGGCCATCCACTAACTTGGCCAGTGAGCTTTTCACTCCCCCATCCAAATAATTGATAAAGATGTTGAAAAGCACTGGACCAAGAACAGACCCCTGAGGGACACCACTGGCCACTTTGCACAGAATGACACAGATCCATTCATGAGAACTCTCTGGGTCCTACCCTGAAGCCAGTTTCCTACCTACTGAACTGTCCAGCAGCTGAGCCCACCATCTTCCAGTTTTCCCACAAGGATATTGTGGGATACTAGATCAAAAGCCTTTTGGAAGTCTAGGTATATAACGTCTATGATGTTTCCCATGTGCAGGTGGTGAGAGACCTGGTTGTAGAAGCAGATGAGATTGGTAAGACAAGACCTACCTGCAACAAAGCCATTCTGGCTGTTGTTCAGAATCTTACCTTCTGCAAGAGTATCGCACATACATTCTTTAATGAGCTTTTCCAGGATTTTCCCTGGGTGGAGGTTAAGCTGATTGGCCTATAGTTGCCTGGGTCGTCCCTCTTCTCCTTCTTGAGGATGGGTACAATATTGGCCCTCTTCCAATCCTCAGGGATTTCCCCTGTGCACCATGAATTTTGCAAGAGCTTTGCCTGGGGTTCCACAATTACCTCAGCCAGCTCCTTCATCACTCTCAGATGGAGTCCATCCAGTCCTGCTGACTTATAAATGTCTAGCTTTTCTAATTGGTATTGTACCTGCTCAGCATCCACAGTGGGGAGGTTGTCAGTCCTGGGATGTCCCCTATGAGCCTTATCTTGCTTTTCTTTCCAGTTGGTCTGGTGGAATACCAAAGCAAAGTAGGCATTCAAGAGCTGAGTTTTTCAGAATGATCAAATATCAGAATTCATATAACTGGAACACAGCACAATGCCATACTATTTTTCCTTCATACCTAATTATTGCAGTTTCATATTTTTAAAGCTAAAGGGGACCATTAGTTTTTTGAGTCTGACCTCTGGCTTCAGTGGCTGCCATGTGCCATGCATCCTGGGATACAGCCCTAGTGAACTCTATGTACAGCATAGTCTGGGACTGGCCCCAGTGAGCATTGAAGATGACACATGTCCTAGGCATTGCACACAAGACTGGTATGGTGCAGTGTCTGGGTCAGTGGGGCAGCACCAGGATTGGATAATGGGACTCCATGGGTTGGATCCAGCCCAAGGGATATATGTTTGACACATTTGTGTTTAGTGATCCTAATAACTTATGATTGACATTATCAGTCTTGCAACGGGATTGTCATTGACATCGTCTACAGGCGTGATTCAGCTGCTGGAGCCCTACCATCCAGCCTGAAAGTCTCAGAACAGCCCCATGTACCACATGTGCCCGCCCTGGCCCCATGCACTGCATGTGGTGCTCAAGTCTGGACCTGGTACTTCGGGTGCTGCTTGTGGCACAGGAGGCCAATTGGGACTGCACGTTGCATGCATCACCTGTGCCAGATTGCCTTGAGTGCTGGCTCCAGGGCTAGTCTAGATTGGGCCCACAGACTGTATTTGTGTGCTAGAGCTAGTGCACAAGGCTGGTCTGGCACAGGTGCCACATGCAGTGTGAGCCCCAAACTGGGACTGGTATGTTCTGCATGTGGTTCACGAGGCTGGACTTGGGTGCATATGCTGCATACAGCATGGGGCAATTTAGGGTGCGTGCTCCATGCAGTTCTCCTCCAGACCAACTCTATGTGCTGGGGAGCTCGTCTGGATCAGACCTACAGACCCACGCACCACAGCAGTCAGGGCTGGTTTGATGCAGTATGCACCCCATGCTGGCTCTGTGCGCGAGCCCCAGACTGAGGCCAGCGTACACTGCACACAGTGCACAGCGCTGGTCCAGGGCATCTGGTTCCTGTGTCAGACAGTACCTGTCATGAGTTTAACACCCCTGGAAGAAAGACTTTGCTGGTAATACATCCAGGCTCCATTTGGTGCCACCAGTAGTTAGAGAATAAGTTACTCCTTTTGGTACATTGTTAACCTTTGTATGATCCTTATTGAGCTATTCTTCATGGCTGCTCCAAGTTTGAAGGGGCAGATTAATGTTGCCATTGCAATGTGTTCTATCTTGCTTTCTAAAGTTTTCAGTTAAGCTGCTTTCCATCTCATGAAAGGATGTGAGGCACCTCGGGGCATTCTTCTTGCTATGCTAATGAAGCTTGGGGGCATTTAATCTTAATAAATAAGGACATTGAACCTGCAATGGACTCCATTTGCTAGGAGCCCCTGCCCATATCGCTGTGGCCAGTTTCCATGGAGACCCCAGGAGTGGTGGGACTGTGACAGCGCAGGGCCAAGGTTTCAATGGAGACTGGCCCCAGCAGCACTGACTGTATATGCAGCTGGGTGGGTAGCTGCTCCGAAGCTGGGATCTTGCAATGGTAACAGCATGGTTTGGAGTTGGGGAAGAACCGCAATCCACTGCCTCCACACCCCTGCCCAGGGCGTGCAGGTAGCAGATTGTGGCTCTCCCATGGCTCCAGACCACGCTATCACCACTGTAAGATCCTGGCTCCAGAGCAGCTGCCCACCAGCTGCGTATCCTGCCAGTGCTGCTGGGGCCAATCTCCATGGAAACCTTGGCCCCACACTGTCGTGGCACCACTGCTACTGGGGTCTTCATGGAAACTGGCCACAGTGACATGGACAGGGGCTGCTGGGAAATGGAGTCTGGCCACTGGCCAGATCCACCATTTTGCCCACTCCTGTTCTAGATACTTAGATTCATTTTCTGATCTTAAGGTGTCAATACACATGTTCCAGGGTGGAGGGGGGAGAGGGGACGTTTTAATTAGAGTGGCTCTGAGAGCCGCTTTAATTAAAGTGCCCACAGCATCACATGTATGCAGCATCCCATGCTTCAGAATGATGGCTTCAAAAGTTTGTTCGATGAGCTTTACTTAAAGTGCCCCTACCACTGTTTTGAAATGCTGGGATGCTGAATACATACGATGTGGAGGCTGCTGGAGCACGCTAATTAGCACGCTCCACCAGACTTGCAGCAGAGCTCCATCATATGTATAGATACCCTTAGTAGTTCCTTTGTAAGTCTGAAGTTTATAGTCTCATTATGAAATACAGGTAAACATGTTTTGTCTTTTTTCTACATTATGTAAAAAAAATTGTTCAGCTGTGGTTCTTGTCAGAGGTAATCTACTTTTCCAAGGCAGACAGATCCTTACAGGTTGGGTGGTCCAATACGCAAGACTACTGACATCTTTGAATCCTTCTCCTGACACAGCTAATCAGGGTGCCAATAAGTGCTACTTGTAGCAATGATTAAACCAGTGGTTCTCAAACTTGTTAGACTCACAGCACCTCTTAGAAAATGCTAGCTCTTAGTTTTCACTCAGATCTTGACTGCAGAAAAATGATAGAACAATTGTTTCCCTTACAAAGAGCTTATAGGCATTTAGATGTTAGGGTTGGAAGGGACCTTGTGAGATCATCGGGTCCAGCCCCCTGCCCAAGGGGCAGAAAGCCATCAGGGGTCAGATCACCTCAGCAAGATAAGCATCCAAGCATTTCTTAAAAGTATGCAGAGTAAGTCCTTGAACCACTTCTGGGGAGAGTCTATTTCAGACTCTGGAGACTCGGACGGTAAAGAAGTTTTTCCTTATGTTCAGTCTAAAACAGTCTTCCAGCAGTATGTGACCATTAGATCTTGTCTTCCCTTGCGGTGCCCTGGTCAACAGACGTTCTCCCAGTTCCTGATGCACACCCTTTACATACTTATAGGCTGCCACCAAGTCCCCTCTGAGCCTTGGCTTCTCAAGGCTCTTCTCATGCCTCTCAGCCTCTTCTCATAAGGCCTGTTCTCTTGACCTCTAATTATGCACATGGCTCTCCTCTGGACTCTCTCAAACTCAGAAAGACCACAGCACATCAGAATGGTTTTAACACTGTGAATTCCTATTTGGAATCTCTGGATTTATCTTGTGAGTCATGTGTGAATTGTGCGACAGCCCACAGCACCCTTGAAACATTTCAAGGCAGCACAGGGTGCTGTGGTACTGTAGCTGAGAACCACTGGATTACAGTGCAAATTCATTAATGTAACCTGTTACTGGAAACTAGGATGAAAGCAAAAAAATTTAATTACTTCACATAGTCCAGTGAGCAGCTGCTATGGTCCACTGTTTTTTGTGGATCTTTAGTCAGGTCTTCTGCTTTACTACTTTCATGTAACACTGATAATAAGATTTCTTAACTACTTATGAGACAGACAAAAATGAATTAAATGTTGTGAAAGATTAGTAATTAACAGTAATTATTGCACAGATAGGAGGGGGCGTCTACTGATTGTGGCATATCAAGGAGTATTCTACAAAACACAGAAGAAGTTTAACTGCAGTATTATACTTCATCTTACTCTCAGTGCAAAGTAAACAGAAATGATCCCTGTTTAAACAACAGCATGATGAAAGGAGCCAGAATGAATAAACTTTGGATGCATTCAGAAGTTTGATGCTGTAGATTCCTGCTGAAAACATGCAAATTGATACAGAAACAGGGGCAGAAATGTTGTCAAATATATTAATAAAAAATATCCCTTTTTTGGCAATGGGTGTAGGTTGTAGCCATGTTGGTCTTAGATAGGAGTGGGCAAAATACAGCCCACAGGCCAGATCCAGCCTGCCAGGCCATTCTACCTGTCTCACACTCACACCCTGAAAAATTTAGAAAATTAACAGTTACCTGCTCCTGGCTGCCTGTCAAAGATGACAGGAGACGAGGGCAGTAGAACCCAGGGGAAGCCAGCAGCAAGACCCAGCAGCCAGGCCTACCCAGACCAACCTCTAGCAGAGGCTTCTGGCCTGGGCCCCTTGGACTGTTTCCGCCTTCCTCCACCAGAGAAGGAAACTCAGATAAGAACTATGTGTGTGTGTGTGGGGGTGTTCATGAGTGTGATTATGCCAGTCATCAGGGCCAGGCTGGGCTGGCTCCTGCTGAGTCTTGCAGTTGTGGCCATGCAGCCAGTGAGCAGGTGCACAGGAGAACAGCAGGAGCGCAGGGCCTATGCCAATGTAATGGGACCAGTGCCAGTGAGACCCAGAGTGGAGCGGCAGGAGGGCAGGACCCCTGCCCCACCCCCTCCAGCATGGCTGGTGCCAGACCCTGTGCTCCTATGACTCCATTCTGGGCTCCATTCACACTGGCCCCAGGATACTGGCACGGGCCCCACACCAGTTCACTGCCATTCCCCCTACCTATAGCTGCCATTTCTATGCTTTCCTGTCTACTGCTGGCCACTCCAGCAACATGTGGCTCCCAGCTGCATCACCAGAGCATGGGCTCTGTGCTGGTATCCTGGGGCCAGGAGTGTTTGGGGGGAGGGGGTGCAGGGAGTGAGGGACAAGAGTGTGTGTGTATATGTGTTGCTTGTAAGGCAAGTCCCACATGCACACCCCACCATACACATGTACCCACACCCCTCTCTCATTGCCATACATGCAGACCCACATCCCCTCACACATGCAAGACATTCCCCACAAACCCTCTACTCACCCACACATCCAAATACACACCCACATGCTCTCACACCTTCCCCCATAGCCCACATACCCACAAACTGACGTCCCCCATAAACCTGTACCTACCCCCATGACCCCCCAATATACAAGAGCAGGACTTCATTTTAAGCTATTGTGCAATCACCTCTGTGTACGCTACACAAACGTAATCAGGACAAAAATATTTTTTGAAATCAAATTAATGAATGTTGTAGATGCTTGCTTTTTAGAATATAATTTGGTGTTTTTCTGGTTCCGAGATGGCAAAACCCCTTGCTGAAAGAAGTACTTCCACGAGCAAGGGGAGGGACTTCTGGTGGCATAGGTCATGGGTAAGGGGTGGGACTTCTGGTCACAAGATGGCAACCAAGGAAGGGGTGGGGCACCTGTCAAGGGGTGGGGCTACCCATGAGGTCCTCGACAGCTTGCCAGAACTTGGTAAGCGGCTCTCCACCTGGAGAACAATGAGACACCTTTCCCGTCCCTGTTCTAAGGACATAGGCAGACAAGGTTCTTTAGGTAAATCTATTGGATACTAAAAATGTTGGACTAAATAGAGATACTGGATTTATGACAAATTATAACCTGCCTAATGTCTGACTCTCCAGGTAAACCCTCCACTTTTTACCAGCTATTCTTATACCGTTCCCCACCCCACCCTCATGTCTCTCATCCTTTGACTACTTTCATTTCCCCTTCCCTTCCCCCCTCACTCCCCGCGCCCTCTCTCTCACCTACTGACCACTTCTATTTATATTGTAACTGGCTGGTTTTCTTACATATGTACTGGCCTCTGACTGTTTTACTACTTCATCCAGGAAGAGCACAGACCATCTACAGACACTTCCTCAGCCTGACAAGGGGTGTTTGTGCCTGAAAGCTTGCTAAGAAGAATTTTTTGAACTATTTGAGTTGGTTTAATAAAAGATATCGGTTTTACCCAAAGAATCTTGTCTGCCTTTTTTGGCGAAGTATTTTAATGAAAAATGGCATCTTATAAAATTGTGACCAATAGGGTTGGTCTGAACAGGACTGGAACTTAAAAAAGCCAAAACCTTTCAGCCTATTTCATCTAATTTTTAATATTAAACTAGCTAAAATCTGGAAGTAAGAAGAAAAACTCTTTTTTCACTCTATGGCAAAAGTGTTTCTATTAAAATCAAAAAGAGACATTTGAAATACAGATAAAATCCCAGGGTATTTTTGTATATTATATTTAAATCCTATAAGTCAGGATATGTGGTGCTTCTTACTAGGTATAGTTCTTTTGACTTCAACACAAGTAACATATTTCATAGAACTGGATCCTGCTAGGAGCTCTGAAATATAATAGTTGTCAGTCTTTAGCTACAGTGGGAGGCTTATATGAGGTCTTCCCTTCTTACATAAATTCCATTTTGTAAGGAAGGTTACTACATTAACATTCCTTGTAACTAAGAAGTAAAGATTTCTATCTCCATTAACTGGCAGCATTTGAGGGATTACCTTGTCAGGTTAGGATGGAAAATTAATCAAGTAGAAAGAAAAGCTCTCTTCCCAGGAGGGCAGAATGTTATTTCAAAATCTGGATTAATAAGTAATTAAATATAAAGAATTACATTTATTTTTCTGATCAAAGGCAATAAGTGTCAGTTTTTTTCATCATCATGCTACAGAGAAGTCTAATTGTGAAGAACTGTTGGCTGATCTCAACATGGCAATGTGGTTTATGAATACTGGGCCCAATTTTTTATTTGTCCCTGTGGCTCCTATTCTGTAAGGTTCTAGCATGTGTTGATAAACTCACTAAAATCAACAGGACTTGTAGAGCATTACCCAAAATGCCTTTTTCAGTTGACTTAAACAATGGGATGGCTTGCAGTTGCAGGATCAGGTCTTTGGTGTTTTGCTTTCCATTACTTTTGTATGAACAAGTTTCAGTGGCAGCTACAATCTTCCTCAGTTTTGGTTGATACTAATGTTAGCATTAAAGCTAGTTGAAACTAATTGTATAGTGGAAATGTTAGGTTTTTTTTCTATTCCTCTGCGGCCGCTGGGCTTCGAATGTTGTTCTCGTGAGACCTTTGCCCTGGTGGTAAATGTAAGGTGTCTTACGAACTCATGTCGTTGGCCGAGCAAGTGTCTCCCCCTCCAGACGCCGCCCCTGTTCTCGCCTGCCACGACTTGTTGTTCCTCAGTAGATGGAATTGGTTGTTGGGTGTGCTCGGTGGCCCGTGGTTTGCCCGGCGGTCATTCATGGGGCTCCACCACCCCTACACCCTGGCCTCATGCCCCCTCAGGTGAGTTGCCCCCCCATTGGCCTTGTCTCCTCTGGTGGGATCTCATCTCATGGCTTGACGTCTAGATGCTTGTCGCCTATGGCCAAGTTTGCCCGTGCGGGCCTGCCCCCTCGGCTTTTCTGGCCTCCACCCCTTCTTTCGGGGAAACACAAAAAAAATCGTCTGAGGCTCCTCCGTGGCCCTGTTCCTCAGGGATATCCCCTCACTTTCCACTCTCCCCCTTCTCATGGGGCAACCAAACAAAACATGTCAACAAAACACAAAATGATGAGCCACCTCCTGATGTGGCTACGCCCTGTCCCCATACTATCCTTCCCTTAACTCTGGCTTGGGGATGCTTTACTCCTCGCCCGTTGCCTTCGGGATTCACTCCTGTTGGCCCGGCTGGGACCAGCAGTGATACTTGCCCCAGTTGTAACCCCCTCGGCTCTCCCAGGGTCCTTTCTCTCTGGTGTGGCTTCCTCCTTGCCCTGGTTATCTCAATACTCCCACCTGGCGTCTGCTCAGGCTCCGGGTGCAGCTTTGGCTCCGTCTCTGAGTCTGGAGTTCCAATCACTCCCTCGCTGTCCCATGTGTGCTCCTGACGGGGTGGTCTGCCCCACATTGCTGATGTCTGCCCCCGGCTTGGGTCCTGTGGGGAAGAGCCTCTCCTCTCCCTGAGGCGGCTGCAGCTCCCCTCTCTTGCTGCTCTCTTCCCCCCCTCTCTGCAGCATCAGCCGCCATTTTTATTTCTGCCGGCTGGTGTTTGAGGCTGATGTCACTGGCCAGCCTTAACTGAATAAATAGGTGGCTGACAAGCTGTGCGGGCTCTTCCTTCCACCCCTGCTGTGCTGCGTCTCCTGTTGCCAGTAAGTATCCCTTGTTACGTCTTTCCCCAGGACACCCTCCTCCCCCCATGCTGTCTTTGGCCAGTGTCTTACATAGAAAGAAGTTTTCAGAATAAATAAATGTATTTTAAGTTCTACATCTTATTAATCAAAGAATGAATATGCTATTTTTATATAAATTACTAAAATGTAGCATCCTAAAAATCAGTATATCTCCATTTGTCTTCAGTTATTAACTATGGTTGGGGTTTTCAAAGATGCATAAAGGATTTAGATGCCAATATTTAGATGCCAGAAATTTACTACTGGTTTACTTCTAGTGTTTAACTGCCTTTTGCTGTTTTGAAAATCCTGGTCTATTACAGTAATTCTAAAATCACTTGATGTAAAGTAGCTGAATAATTGAAAGCTGAAAAGATTACACAAATGCCAGCTGTTAAACCACAGGAAAGACACCATTAAGTTACTTATACTACTTTAACTGAAAGATTGGCAGTATTTGGGAATCTGATTGTAATTAACACTGATTTATGTTAGCATTACCAGTAACTATAGAATGGATATGATTGTAGTTTGTAGTTGCTTAAAGTGTGCTTAGTATTTCAGTTGCATGGATAAAACAAGACCTTGCACTGTCTAAGGGCCACCTTTTGCACCTGACCCTCTAAATATGGATCTTTACAGGGATCAGTGAAATAATATTGGATTACCATATTTACTCAATTCCAAGATGCCCCCCCCATTCATCATGGGAAATATGAAGCCTCATCTTAGAATCAAGTACCTGCAGGCAGCAATGGATCCTGGGATGTTGTCTGGCTCCCTGCTGAGCCAGGGAGCAGAGGGGGAATCCACCTGGAGCCAGGGGGGAGCCCAAGACCCAGGACTGATTCCCTTGCTGGTCTGGTTGCATTCTGTGTCCTGCAGCTCTCTGGCTCTGGCCTTATTCTCCTAACACTCCCTGGAGCCAGAAAGCAGCATGATGCAGAATGCAGTTGGAGAACCAGAAGGGAATCAGCTCTGGGTCTCTCTGCTCTCTGGCTGCAGACCGATTCCCTCACTGCTCCGTGGCTCTGCACTGAATCCCGCACTGCTCTTTGGCTCCCTGCTGAGCCAGGGAGTGACAAAGGATCCAACATAGTGCCACCCAGGACTGCAGTATTATTTTCGTTTGTAATATGAAATTTTCAGAACACTTTCCTAGGTACAGAAAAGAGTTCATGAACTTTATTTTCAGTAAGGTATGCTGATTTCTGAAATGTACCAATTAATCTCATACGTTCTCAGTCTGCAGTTATATCAGACTACTTATTTTGTGCCTAAGGAGAGCCTCCTGAGAGGCTTTCATGTTTGACAGGTAATGTTGCATAATTACTTGTTTTATCATGTATACACTATTATATGAATTAATGATAGCATATTAAATAATCAGCATATTAAATAATCAGGAGATATGGTTTGCAAAGTAAAACATAATAATGGCAGGCAATATTTGTTTTTACTCACAGACTTCCTGTGTTAGATATGCTAGTGACTTTTCAAAGAGGTAGGGTCCAGGTACCTTTGTTTATCGGAAGTAATTATTTCATTTTTCTAAAAATGGCAATTAAACATGCACACAGTCTTGGGTAATATCTTTAATAATGATATTATTTCTTTGCAATAGTTTTGCCCTTCCTCAGAAGTGGTGTCAAGTATTTACTAGATGAAATAAAAACAAGTCCCCAAAATAAGTCTTCCAAATGTGGTCTTGTTGGGTTGTGGCACTTCACAAATTGGAAGATCCTGTACCAAAGAAGAAAAATCTTAACATAACTTTATTGCCCCCTGTTATGCAAGCTTTACTCTGAGGGTTGGTACAGAAGTTGAGAGACCTGTTATGATAAATTTAACAAAAAGTGTGAATGGAGAAACATCTAGCATGTATAGTGTGCCTGGATACCAGGGCAAATGAAAGAGGAGAGTTGAAGATAAGATTCAGGTTATGGGTCTGAGTAAGGGAGACAACACTGGTGCATTTAACACCAAGGGGAAATAGCAGATATTTTGAGCAAAAAAAACACAAAAGCTTTTTGGTTTAAATTTATTATGATATCTTCCAGAGCATATATCAGATGGAACTTGGTATGTGGGATTTGATAGAGCAAAACATTTCAGAAGTATAGTGTACATTTTCCTATCATGAGGGTAAAGATGGTAGTTTGAAGCCACCTTGGCAGATGAGATAACCTAATGATAACAAGCAGAAGGGAACCCTGAGGACTCTCCTCCTTCCACTTCCAAAAACTGGGTAAAAGAAAGAAGAGGGCTACCCAAAAGATGCTAAAGGAGTGTCCAGAGAAGGAGAAGAAGAAAGAATGGTTTTAGGAAATCCAAGGCAACACAATCTATCAAGGAAGAGGTGGTGGCTGAAAGTGGCAAGGAGACCAGGAGAGAGTGGATTTAGGAGGTATTTCAGGGGATGATTGTAGTTCCTTCAAAGAATTTCATGGTAAAAGGAAGAGAAGCTTGTATTTAGACAGATATTGGTTCAAGGGGTAGAGTTAGAGGTTAAGGGGTTTTATTGCGTTGTGAATGGAAGGAGCCAAAGGAGAAGAATTAGTTAAGGAGAAAGGCAAGGGATGAGCTGAGAGTTAGGTTGAGGGAAATCTGGAGTTTGAGGTACAGCACATAGAGCATGTCTACACAAGATGCTTCACTGCTCAGTAATGTAGTTACTGCGCAAATGCTGGAAGCAAATTTAATTGTGATTAGTTACTGTGCAGTTATACATGTGTAAGATGCAATACAGAGCAGAAAATTCCACCTCTGTATACCGCTGAAAACCCATCAGGTGTTAACTCATAACACGATTAATACTGGCTTATACTGAAAAAGACAAACTAGTTTTGAAATACTGTGGTATTGCTATATCTCACTATCAGTCACCTGTGCCAAAAAAATATATTTTGAATCTTAGTACACCATGAGTTTTGTTACTCAGCTACAAAAGAATCACAGGAGTAGAGTACTATGACCACTTACTGTTGCTAGGAAAGGTGAGAGAATAATTTTTAAAGAGTATCCCAGAATAGCCATCCTAACTCATTGTTCTTTATTGAGACCAACTCAGGAGGCAACTAATATATTATACACTTGCCAGCAATATGAAGCATCCCACCTACTATGTTCTTCATACAACAGACAGTAGCATGCTGCACTATGCTTCTGCTCCATATTGCTTTCCAGTGCCTCTGTCCTCCCTCTTGGACAGAACACCATGATCACGCAGACTTCTTCCACATGACTTTCAAAGCTGCTCTACCCCTTGCAAAACAATACTGTTTTTCTACATATTTTCCACAACCGAATGACACATTTCCAGATTTCAGCTTCCTTCTAAAACTATCCTCCTTCACTCTCCTCCATTTCTTTCAGGACCTCAAAGTCTTCTTCAAAAGAATACAAAATCTGACATGTTCACCTTCCTTCCTTATCCCAATACATCCCTCTTTCTTCTTCCCCCCAGTTCTGATACCAACAGTTTCTCATCTTCTTTTGTCCTCAAACTCTTATTCTACCTGTTGGAGAGATGTATGCTAGATAAAACCACTACAGGGTGGATATAAAATACCACAGTATTTCAAATCTAGTTTGTCTTTTTCAATGTAAGCCAGTATTAATCATGTTACGAGTTAACACCTGATGGGTTTTCAGCGGTATACAGAGGTGGAATTTTCTGCTCTCCTATCACTTCCTAATGGTCTCACTTCAGTTCCCAATTGAGAATTATGCACTTCACATAAATCGCTGTTGGAAATGGTGACCTTGTTTAGCAGGTTCAGCAGAGAGGTCAAAGACTGCATAGGAATGGAGTGTGAATTACATCCTTGTACTTAGCAGTGGATCCTTCAGGTTAAGATTGAGGCTCGCTGATGAGGCTGTGTGGGAGAGCTGGTCCATACTGTTCCTGTTCAGTGAATAAATATAGAGCCTCATTCTCCAGAGCTGTCAAGTCAGAACCTTTTACAAGCACTAAAATTCATATGGTTATTTTAAGAAAGAATAATGTTCTACCTTCCTCTTCAGTTCTGAAAAGTCTCATTTTTTGGCTTTGCCATGATTGCTGAGTTATGTGGGCTTTGACTATGTATTTAAACATGCACCATATGCTTAGCTGTGACAATATGTTGTAAAAGCTTAATTATTGAATTCATTGGTGTGAAAAGTTTTTCTTATTCATAGGGTTAATTTATTCTGCATCTTTATTCTAGACATCAGTCAGGGAAATACCTTTGTGCTTGCTATAAAAAAAAGAGAGAGAGAAAGAGACATGTTCTCTCCACTCATGGAGACACTACTGAGGTTGCAAACAATGAAGACCCTAGACATAGACCCTGATAATTTTAAAAAGAAAGAGCCTGGAGGCAGGGTATGAGGAAATCTGCTAGTCTGGCAAGAGTTTCCTATCTCAATCCTCTACAGCCCAGATTTATTGGAATTAGTGTCACACATCAATTTTGTGAGGTCTTTGTAGGCAGCAAAGGGATTAAAGAAAAGGGATGCCTGAAGATGGGGCTTTGTTTGTTAACCTGAACACTTATGATACTTTAGTGAGGACTACCAATCAAATTATCCTGTTGTGTAAGAGGTAATAAGGTGCAAATAAAAGCAAAATGTTGCCTTAATCTAAGGGGTTTTTCATTCAGAGTTGAATGCTTCATAGAGTTTCTGTAGAGGTATCCTGAGCGATCTGGATAGGTGCATAAATTAAAAAAATTAAAGTACAATTCCAGGTACCCACCCTTCCAACCATTTTCCTTTTTTAGCTCTTTCTCTAGGTATCTAGCATGTTGTTCTCCATAGCTACACTGTCATATGAATATGTTACAGCTAGTGGCCTACTGTCTAGTCACAGACTTAAAGTCTACTTGTCTCTCTTGTTCTCAGGTATGTAGAACAATTGGAGTGATGCATTCATCCTATTGAAACAGTTGACTAAAGGATTTTATTGGCTTAGTGATAAAACATTAAAGGTTATTAATATGCTAATAGGGTCTTTTGGTAGGATAAAATTAAGATAAATGCTATAGAATGCTTAGCTTTTTTAATATATTGGGTGTTTCTGCATCTAAAGGTGAATAAAAGTCTAAATCCCTGTTTCAGTTAGCAAATATGACAAAATCCTCTTATTCTCATAGCTTATAAAATACATGGTTGGGTTTTTTTCTCTCAGAGCAGTCTTCCTTGATTTGTGGACCCCCAGAGTAGTATAAATGAATGTTCTGTGTAGTATACTAGAGTGGGAACTGAATCATTTGACACAGATGCTTTTTGTCATGATGCTTAGGCACCTAATGCATACAACTCTTGGTATCACTTCTTTGCTACCATGTCCTTTCATTCACTCTATCCCTCTCCCACATATCTGTTGTATCTCATTATGTGCTAAGATTGTAAATTCTTTGCAGATAGACTCATTTTGATCAGCAATTGTGTACAAAGCCTGGTGTAATGGGCCTTGGAATCTGATTAGGGCCTCTGTGTACTACTCTAGTGCAAATAAGTTATAATAATATTTCCCCTTGCTTTCTCTAATGGGTATTCCAGGCCTCTTTTCCTGTCGTGATAATTTTTCCTCTCATAAATTGGGACAAAAATTAAAAATCACAATAATATTTGCAAACCAATAATAGGAAAAGAAGTTCCGATCCATTCAATTGAAACAGTTTATTTCAGTTTGACCTTTTTAATTTGAAAACTTTTAGTATAAATTGAAATTTCTTATTAATTCAAAATTTAAAAAATGATTCATTTACAAAATGTAAAAGCAGGATGTTTTGAGAATTTGAAAATGTTTCTTTGAAGACTTTTCAAATTGGGAGGTTTGTCAAAACTGACCCTAAGCAAAACAGCTTTGGTTCGACATGTTTTATTAGAAAAATCCCATTGAGTACTAGTGTTCTATATCATCCATGGGTTTTTACACACCATTAAATCCTTTAATACTATCCTTTGAGAATAGCATTTAATATTTTTCTAGCTGTGTTGAAGTGTTTGTAAACTGAAGCCATTTTTCAATGAGTAAGATCCTGCTGTTGTGCAGTTTGTTGGATTTCAGGACAAAAGTCAGAAAGAGTGTGGTCTGATTATTTATAAATCTACACTATCAATTCAATATTGAATTCCCCAGGTTTTCAGAGTTATGGCAATATGATGCATCTGTTACATAACCTGTTGCAGTAATAGCAGTTTGTCTGGCTGTTGCTTTTTTTCCCCCCCGTGTTCTGTTTCTTAAATATTAGCAAATCTGTTGTTGTATGATCTAGGATCCAGTACAAAAAATGCACCCCTTGTGCTGCTTTAATAGAGACTTCACTTTTCCATATTTTTAGTGTTCATAAAATATATTACCTGAAAATGCTGATGTTAAGCAAACACTTGCTCTTTGTGTGTAGAAATACATGAAAATAATATCTGCTGCCCTAAATCAGTGCCATGTTATTGCTGTTAGTGTTGTCCCTCTAGCACCTTACGAGGGAGGGAAAATAAAATAAAATAAAATGGAAAATAAAATATCACGGTCAGAAATGTTATGGACTGTGTTTGTGCAGAACAAAGACCCTAATACTCAGTTTTAATGACCAAAACCTTTGTAATATATTTCATAGATTTCATAGACGCTAGGGCTGGAAGGGACTTCAGAAGATCATTGAGTCCAGCCCCCTGCCCGAAGGGCAGGAAGTCAGCTGGGGTCATAGGATCCCAGCAAGATAAGCATCCAGTTTACTCTTGAAGGTGTTCAATGTAGGTGCTTGAACCACCTCTGATGGCAAGCTTTTCCAGACTTTGAGGGCTCAGACAGTAAAGAAATTCTTCCTTATGTCCAGCCTGAAATGGTCTTGCAGTAGTTTATAACCATTCGACCTCGTCATCCCCTGGGGTGCTCTGGTGAACAAATGTTCCCCCAGATCCTGGTGGTCACCCCTGATAAACTTGTAGGTGGCCATCAGATGACCCCTGAGCCTGCGCTTTTCCAGGCCAACAAGCCCCATGGCTCTCAGTCTGTCGTCGTAAGATCTGTTTTCCTGACCTCTGATCATGCGCGTGGCTCTTCTCTGGACTCTCTCAAGCTTCTCCACATCCTTTTTGAATTGTGGAGCCCAAAACTGGACGCAGTACTCCAGCTGCAGCCTCACCAAGGCCAAGTACAGGGGGAGAAGGACATCCTGGGATTTGCTTGAGAAGCATCTATGGATGCAAGCCAGCGTTTTGGTCGCTTTAATATATAGGAAGTGAGAGCTAATATCTGCAGGAGCTCCTGGCTTTCTGTAGCTTGTGATGAATACAAATGATGGTATTTTTAGCTGAATTAATGTGGTGGTGAACATGGACTTGCTTAGGGCCGTATCCTATTAAATCTATTAAGCACCTAAGAATGATTTTGATTCCACACTGTTAAAGTTCCTGAAAATCCATTCATCTACTTTTGTATGAAACCATCATCTTACCTATAAGACTGAATCCCAAACAAGCAGCAAGAAGGACCCACCCACCTTTTGCATAAATAGTTTTTCATCAGCCCTAGGGGAGGTGGAGTAGGATTACACATGGGTACCGCAATCCAGTCCATTTGATGTTTCTTTGATTTACTCTCTGGTTTTAAATGTTCAGTGTGTCAAAGAATTTTACATTAACAGTGAAAAATTGCATTGTGGGAATGTAATGGGTAAAGTAGGAGCTGTTTTATTTAGCAGTTGAGAAAGCTGTAGGAATGATGTGATATGAATATATTAGCTAAAGATGATAAGTAGTAGAAGTAAAGTGATTAACAGTGTGAAATTTACATTTATTATTATATCATTGTTAAAGCTGTATCCAGCTGAGTTTATAACTCCAGCCATTTGGGATTTGTTAGCCTGGGCAGTGACCGAGCATTGCACAGGTTTTCAAATCTGGTGTCTACTAGGCTTCCTTTGCACTTATGAGGCTTATAAACATAATTAAAAAAAACAAAGCAAAAACATATTTAGTTTTTAAATTATAATTCTGCTGGCAAGTTTTGATCCATTGGTCAATTCAGGATAGCAAAATAGGAAAGAATGCATGAGTCCACGCTTCCTAATATTTCATGTACAGAACAACTTCATGATACCAGCCTGAACATTAATAGTACAGGGAAAGTTTGCTAGTGATTACTTTTAAGTTAGTATAACTCTTTTCTGCAGCAGCAGCACATACCATATCATAAAGTACAGATGTTGGTGTGTTGCACTTGTTTTTGCCTCGTTATCTCTTTATTCCAGGATATTATTCCACCACAGATTGAACTAATTTTGTGTACAAAATGAGCCCCAAATCAGTCAGGTTTTCAACCTCCAAGTCTACAAAACTTTGTACTAATAACTTGCTCTGTAAATGAATAGGACAGCAGCTGTTCAATCTGAACTGATATTTTATCAGGTTACAAATTCCTCTGTCAGACTAGATCCACAAAAAAAAAAAAGCTCTTTTCAGGCATCTGCAAAAAAAGGTCCAACTATGGCTGCGTATTTATATATATTTCAGATAAATTACCAATTGGTGACTCGACATTTCTAAGAAACATTTTTAATAGTCCACTATCTATTACAAATTTACCATTAGCCTCCCTGTAGTATAGAAACAAAAATACCCTTTGGATCAAAGGTAGTATATATGGATGCGTCTACACATGCAAGCACATGCGCTTGCAGCAGCTCAAATAGAAGCAGTGCAAATTTGAGCCAGGGCTTTTTGCCTCAGCACACGTGCTCGGACATGCACTTTGGTGTGGAGCAAATTGTGCCACCTGGGGCAAATAACCCTGCCTGGCTCCTCCCGGATCTGCAGCCAGGGGGAGCTAGGGCCTGGGGCCAGCACCTGTGCTGTCCCTAGCAGTATAAGAAGCTGCCTTGTCCTGGCCTCATCCATACAAAAAGCTGCCCTGGCAAGCAGCTTGGGGTACTTGCACTCTGGAGCTTCTGAGCCCCAGCCAATTGATACCTGGGAATACTACTCCTTGTGCCAGCTGGGCTGCTGCAGCAGCATCCCAAATCCATTTTTACAAATACCCCAAAATCCAAGTTCTTCTACATTAAAAACAAAAAAAAGATCTACACCCCCCCCCCCAAGAGAGAGAGAGAGAGAGAGAGACAGACAGACATTGATAAGTTGGGTAAAGCTTTATTGGTATATTTACAATGTTAAAACAATTTGGAAGCCTACCAGTGACTCTATCATCATGAAAAAATAAATTCTAAATACCAATATGTGTTGATGTGTGCTTTTGATTTTCTTCATACATAATGGGTGTGCATTGGGGCGATGTGGTGTTTGTAGAAAGGGGGTGATAAGGGGTGTGGGAGAAGGCGGGTGGGTGGATGTGGAGGGATGTGTGTTGGTCTGTGGATAGGAGTGGGGCAATTGCTGGGGCCACTGTGGGTGTGGGGCACCTTGTGTGGGGGCTGCTCAGGAGGCGTGGGTCCCTTGGCACCCACAGGGTGCAGGCCTTCCAGCACATGGAATGCCCAGCACATGGAGGGCCACAACCCCTATCTCCCACAGGGTCCCAGCCCCCCTGCCCAGGGTCCCAGGTACCCTGAGGCTTCCCCTCGGGGTCCCAGCTCTACCCTGGAGGGCCCCAGCCCCTATCCCCCACAAGAACCCAGCCCCCCTGCCCAGGGCCCATAACTAACCTTTAACAGCAGCAGCAGGGAAACCATGCGCTGATCCCAGCCTGATTTTACCAGCCCTTGGGCTGCTCTTGCCGCCCAGCCAGGCTGGTCTTCATAGATTTCCTAGACATTAAGGCTGGAAGGGACCTCAGAAGATCATCGAGTCCACCCCCCTGCCCGAAGGACAGGAAGTCATCTGGGGTCATAGGATCCCAGCAAGATAAGCATCCAGTTTGCTCTTGAAAGTGTTCAATGTAGGTGCCCGAACCACCTCTGATGGCAGGCTGTCTCAGACCTTGGGGCCTTGGACAGAAAAGAAATTCTTCCTTATGTGCAGCCTGAAACGATCTTGTAGTAGTTCATGACTGTTTAACCTCGTCATGCCTTGGGGCGCTCTGGTGAACAAACATTCCCCAGATACTGGTGGTCACCCCTGATAAACTTCTAGGTGGCCATCAGATCACCCCTGAGCCTGCGCTTTTCCAAGCTAAAGAGCCCCATGGCTCTCACCCTGTCGTCGTAAGATCTGTTTTCCTGATCTCTGATCATGTGCGTGGCTCTTCTCTGGACTCTCTCAAGCTTCTCCAAATCCTTTTTGAATTGCGGAGGCCAAAACTGGATGCAGTACTCCAGCTGTGGCCTTGCCAAGGCTGAGTACAAGGGGAGAATGAGAATGATGTCCTGGGATTTGCTTGAGAAGCATCTATGGATGCAAGCCAGAGTTTTGGTCACTTTACTAGCCGCAGCATCACACTGAAGGCTCATGTTCATCTTGTGGTCTATGATGATCCCCAAGTCTCTTTCTTCCATAGTGCTAGTCAGCGTTGCACTGCCAAACCTATAAGGATGCTGCAGGTTTTTCCTCTCAAGGTGGAGAACCTTGCATTTTTCAGTGTTAAACACCATGAGGTTTTTGTCCGCCCATTTGCTGAGCCTGTTCAGGTCAGCCTGGATCACCCTCTTGTCTTCTGGTGTGGATGTGTTGCCCCTCAGTTCGGTGTCATCGGCAAACTTGGCCAGTCAGCTTCTGACTCCAATGTCTACATCATTAATGAAGATGTTGAACAATATGGGTCCAAGGACAGAGCCTTGCGGGACCCCACTGGTCACAGGGCACTACGATGATTGACTTCCATCAATTACCACCCTCTGACAATGGAGCCAATTCCCTACCTAGCGAATCGTGGTGAACCCAAGGCCACAATTGGCCTGTTTTGCTAAGAGGTGATCATGGGATACCAGATTGAAGGCTTTTTTGAAGTCAAGATATATGACATCAATCTCTTCTCCCTTGTCCAGGTGATAGGTCACCTGGTCATAGAAGGAAATGAGATTGGTCAAACAAGACTTACCCATGACACACCCGTGCTGGCTATCCCTCAGGATGTTGGCATCGGCCAGTCCATTGAAGATGGCCTCTTTAATAAACTTTTCTAAGATCTTCCCTGGGATAGAAGTCAGGCTGATGGGCCTATTGTTAGCTGGATCCACTTTCCTCCCTTTCTTGAAGATACGCACCACATTGGCCTTCTTCCAGTCGTCGGGCACTATACCAGAGCACCAGGAGTTTTCAAAGATCTGTGCCTGGGGCTGGGCTATGATGCTCGTTAGCTCCTTGAGTACCCTGGGGTGTAGATTGTCAGGGCCAGCTGACTTGAAGGTATCCAGCTTCTCAAGGTGTTCCTTCACGAGGTCAGCATTAATGGAGGGCAGGGGAGCTCCCTCACCCGGACCTCCCTGTTCTGTAGCGGGCATGGGCATCCCATGGGACCGATGAAAGACCGACGCAAAGTACCCATTTAATAGGTTGGCTTTTTCCTGGGTGACAGTTGTCAGTTGCCCCATCTGGTTCAGCGGGGTCCAATGTTGCCCTTGCTTTTCCTCCAGCTCCCTACATATCTGAAAAAGGACTTTTATTGTCTTTGATGCTTGAAGCTAGTTGGAATTCAGTTGCAGCCTTGGCTTTCCTGGTTTGCTCCCTGCAGGACTGGACCAGTGCAGAATAATCCTCCTTGGAGGTGAATCCCATCCTTCATCCTTTGTAGGCCTTTCTTTTTAGCCTCAGGAGGTCTGCTAGATCCCTGGAGAGCTAGGGGGGCTGCTGTGTCCTCTTGCTGCCTTTCCTCTGAGATGGATTAGAATTAGCTTGTGCATTGAGGATTGCTCCCTTGAGGCACAGGCACTCTTCTTGAACTCCTCTCTCCCTAGGGTCATGGTCCCTTAGGGCCTCACTGACAAGCCTCCCAAGCACGTCAAAGTTGGCTTTCCTGAAGTCAAGGACTTCTGCGTTGCTGACTGACTTGCCAACTTTATGGTGGATGGTGAAGGTGATCAGCTCATGATTGCTGTCACCCAGCTTCCCATCGATCACTAGGTCACCGATTAGGTCATCCCCAGTAGCCAGTACCAGGTCGAGCAGCGCTTTACCTCTTGTTGGCCCATAGACTTCTTGAGTCAGGTAGAGGTCATCCATGCACGAGAGGAAGCTTTGCAACCGCTCGGATTTTGCTGAGTGATCCTCCCACAAACTGTCTGGGTAATTGAAGTCACCCATGATGACCATGGTCCTGGAGCATGCGGCCTCAGCCAGTTCCCGGGTGAACTCGTGGTCAAGGTCTTGACTTTGGGTGGGAGTTCTGTAGTAGACTCCCACCGTTGTGTCCCCTGTGCTGTGTTCCCCATGGATTTTAACTCAGAGGGTCTCCAGTTGTCCACCCTGGTCGCCTATATCAGCTTGCAGGGATGCATAGCTTTCCTTAACATAGAGAGCTACACCCCTGTACCTTTTATCCACACAATCCCTCCTGTACGCGGTATAGCCATCTATACTCATGGTCCAGTCATGGGTGGAGTCCCACTAGGTCTCCGTTTTCCCTATGACATCATAATTATTTGCATTGAACAGAAGGAGGAGCTCCTCCTGCTTATTCCCCAAGCTCCTGGCATTTGTGTACAGGCAGGCAAGTATCCCCTTGGGGGCTCTTGCCCTGCCCACAGATTGTACCAGGACTGGGGCTGAGGTGGGCTCCCTTAAGTGCCTTGGCCTGCTGGCTTTGTCATGGTTGCTCAGTAGGCCAGCAGTGGCAGTATTCCCTCCCTTCCCCCAGCGGGCTTAGTTTAAAGCCCGGTGGAGCAGGTCAGCCAGTCTGGCTGAGAAGAGCCTCCTCCCCAGGGGAGAGAGGTGGAGGCCATCTCTTCCCAGCAGCTCACTGGCTCTCTCGCCAAGGAGCGGGCTGTGGTCATGGAAGCCAAAGCCTTCCCTATGACACCAGTGCTGCTGGTTTTGTGGCAGCAGGACCCAGTGCGGCATGCGGGGACCACGTGTGAGGCCCAGCCAGGTCCTGGGCCCCCTCTGCAGCCCAGCCGGGCTGGGCCCAAATCCCTGAGGCTCGCTAGTCCAGGTTTGCACTACAGCAGGTTGCACGGCTCCAGGAGGCACGCACAAGAACCACGCCTCCTGGAGCCCTGTGACCTGCTTCAGTGCAAGGCTGGACTAGCAGGCCACTTGGGGCTGGGCCCAGTCCTCACCTCCCCCCACCTATAGCCGAGCCAGGTCCTTCCGGCCTTGGGGCTACTTGTGCCTGGTCCGGGCTCTAGGGCTGGCTCCCACCTCTGCCCTCTGTACCTGTGCGGGGGGAGGGAGGGTGAGGACCTGGCCCAGCCCCATGTGGCTCACTAGTCCGGCCTTGCACCAGAGTGGGTCATGGGGCTCCAGGAGGTGCAGCTCCTGTACACACCTCCCAGAGCCATGCGACATCCCCCTGCCATCCTCACTGCCCCCCGACACCCATGAAGCCCCTCCCAACTTGAACTGTGCCGGGGGCAGCAGGGACACCAAAGAGATGCTCTGGCCAAAACCAAAGTGTCTCTTTTGGAGGACTGGCTCGGGGCATGGTCTTGAACCATGCCTTGCTCTGGTCTATTACAGAGCATTTTGTTTAGACTCCTGGATATAACATTTTTACGTTCCCACATGTGCCTGTTGCCCCACCTCAAACGGGTTTGAGGCAGGGCAACAGGCACGTGCGTGCTCATCTGGATGAGCCCAATGTGTGTCTATGCAATCTATATGTACATATAGATTGATGACGCTACAGTTCAGAGACAATCCATCTGGTCATTATGTCCTTAAAAGAGCTGGTTTTATTTAAATGATAGGACTAACAACTTAGACACTTCAAAAGAAGTTAGGAAAGATCTAAGCCAATGTAATCTTTGTATCTCCACTAATAGCTGTTCACAAAAAGTTATGCTGTTCCTATTATTGGAACACTTCAAACTGGAATTTTAAAAAGAAGAACCTAAATACTTTCCCAAATGCTTTGCTGTTCAAGTAACTTCTTAGTCTGGCAAAATATTGATAGAAGTGAATGGTACAATATATTGAGTGATTCTGGAGAATTCAGCAACCTCAAGTCTCCTTCACTGCTTTGTTCACAGATATTGATGAATGTGCTGAAGGACGGCACTACTGTCGTGAGAATACTATGTGCGTAAATACTCCAGGATCTTTCATGTGCATCTGCAAAACGGGATATATCCGGATTGATGATTACTCTTGTACAGGTAAGAGCTGATTATTTATGAAACGAAAAGACCTGAATCATATCAGTGCATTTTAAATGCTATTCTGCATTAATTAACTTTAATTAGCTTAACGTTTCATACATAAATCCCATGGAACAAAAAATAAGTGAATAATTACAGGAGTACAGTTTGTGTAAAAGCTGGTACATCCTGCAAATCATAAATAACTTGTATCATTTGTCTAAAATAGGCAATTGAGCCAGTATGCCATCACTTGCAGAAAGGTAATTGGAAGAGAAAGCCCAACAGGGGAAAAGACAACCATAGTACACTTAAAGAGAAATTTGGAAGTGCAGTGGGGTATTCTGGGGATCTGAGTGCACTTACCCAGTTAAATTTCCTGCCTCTTAGAGGCTGCTTTTTTTCCCTCCTTGGAATTCTTCTATAACGGGATTCTACAGTTGCCATTGTGCTGCTGGAGTGCATGATCTATCCTCCTCTGTTCCTCTTCCGCTTATGCTGTTCAGCTTGTGGTTGTCTCTAGGCAGAGTCTCTGGGCTATGTGGATGTCTTCCACTGCAGCTTATTCTCACCTTTTTAAAAAAAAAACAGGTATAAAGTAACAATTTAACATCTAATACAGCAGCATTTCAAAATCGCTGCTTCTATACTTGCTTCTGGGAGGAGCTCATTTCATTTTAACGCTAGACAGATGAGGCAGATGTGATTCAGAGGTTTGGGACATTGTCTTAGTGGGAAAAAAGGCTTTATTTGCCCTGTGGAATGCATTAGTTCTTTCAGCAAACATCAGAGCAGATTCGATTAATTGAGTTGGCTGTGCGTCTACTGGTGCAGGCCATTTAGTACTCTAGCAGCCTCTGCATCATGTGTATTCAATGTCCCTGCGTTTCAAAACAGCAGTAGGAGTGCTTTAACTAAAGTTTGTTGAACGAGCTTTGGTTAAAGTACCCCCAGCGCCAGTTTGAAGTGTGGGATGCTGAATGCACATGACACTATGGATGCTTTAATTAGAGTGGCTCTGAGAGCTGCTGTATTTAAAGCATGCTCCCCACCCCGATTACATGTGTAGATGCCCTATGACATTAGGAAGGTAATAACTTTCAGTAGTGAAATTTCTGCTAATGAACATTACCTTATGGTAGTTATTAGACATATATGCTATGGAAGCACTGTATTTTTGTGGTACCACAATACTTCTGACCACTTCCAGTGCAGCCATTAGTATTTTTGTGATTTGTAGAAAACTGTGAGACTCCTTCATTGCATTTCAATCACCAACGAGAAATTCTAAAAACCAGTGATTGAACATATAATTATTAAAAACCTGAGTTATAGTCATATTACTTTTTAAGCCACAGGCTCTGATCAGTAATAGAGCACTTTGCTTTTAGTAACCCATATTTCTGGCACAGAAGGCATTTACACTAGAGCAATTTGTTAAAGCAGGCAGGAATCTTGGGAAGCTGCTGTAGCTTTGCAAATTAGTGAAGGGACAAGACATTCATTTCTGCAGTGTTTACTATCTATTCACTTAGTAACATGTAGAGATTAACATTCAGGGTTTTTTTCATGTGAATCCCATCTTCTAAGTTTATAAGAAATATAAATAACGAAGGTATGCTGTCATTACTTTACTTTTAACATGGAGTTTGATGGTTTACTTGATACCCACCATTAAATTGAGTTATGTTGTCACCCTTGAAGAATTTATTTGTGTTGTGAATAGCAAAACACTAATTCAGGTTATGTTGCTTCAAGATTTGTTTGTAAACACACCAGTGCCAAGAAGCACTGAGCTAGTGCTTGAGGAAAAGAAATAATAACTATATGTTCTACAAAGAGTCCAACTGATTTCGTCTGGTCTGTTATTTTTATCTATATTTTTCCAAACACAGTTTTCCCCCTGTAGCATATAGTAGTACTTCTAGTCATGCAATTTAGAGAGAAACTTATTATACTTCAATATATTGTGATATCTTATTTTAAAAAGAGATTTAATGAGATCTAGTCAATTAAATGATGGCCAGAGTTTGAGGAAGTAAAGTGTAAAACGTTTTGTTCTGAGTAGAAAGTCACTGAAGTTTGTGGGAAGAATTTAGAATTTAACCTCCCCCCATGCCTGCCACCCCTTCTTCCACTATTTTAAGATGTTATCATCATCTGCCCATTATGAATGTAAAGGAGGGAAGAAAAAAAATTGCATGTGCGAGCACTCCACATTCTTAGTGTGAACTGTGCTTATGGTATATGGTCATTTACTGTATCATGCAGTTATTTTGAACAGGATCTTATATGTTGCTCTGTTAATGTGATGATGCTGGTTTTCAGAGTAAAAAGGATGAATCAAGACTTGCTATCTGACTGCAAAGCAGTAGTAAAGCAATTTTAACAGTTCAGGAAGATGGAGAGGCCTGAAACTTATTATTTTTAAGAGACCGTGTTAGAAATATAATAGTTAACTAGTTATGTTTATAGGAGCTAAGCATATTCCTTGAAGAATTTTCAATTTTAGATACTGAATTACAATTCTGATAGGAAGTTTTGATTGTATGGTCTATTCAGGGTAGCAGAATCAGAGAGAATACGTGAGTTCATGCTTCCTAATATTTCATGTACAGAACAGCTACATGATACCAGTCAGAGCATTAATATTTTCAGTTATAATAGTAATAATTAATACATTATGTTTATTATTTTTTCACACCAGTAGCTGGCTTTGTTTCGGTTGTTTTGAACCTCTAATATACTGCATAGCAGGCAAAGATACCTGAGAGAGGTCTGAATAGATGACTGTGAAGTGAGAATGATATCTCTAAATGGAACTGGTGTTTCTATATTACTTTAGACATTGGTACTGAAGTGTTTCAAAATCCATTGAAATTAGATGGGGTTTGTTGTACATGGATCAGTACAAGGAGTGGTTGCTGGTAGATTCTCCAGTCCTCTACATTGTGATGAGTACCTATGGTATTTGCTCCTAAAAGCAGTTGAAGGCATCAATGAGTCAATCTAGATTTACACTTTTCTAAACTGTATCACTTGCCAGCAACATCTAGAACATTTCCAGCAGCCAGAGATTGTCGTGGCATAATGGTGTCTTTGCTTTGCCTGCCTTTTGTATTAAGGACATCCTAAAGTGCCATTTTTGGGGCAGCTTAGCAATACTAGAGTGGCAAAATTACCTGAGTAAAGTTGGGTTAGCTGTGAAGAAAATGTGATTGTATCATATATAACCCTGTCCTGACCTCCCTTTGCTGGTGAACAGACTATGAGAACATCAAGCTTTCCTGAACATGAATGTACTACTATTTGTCAGATTTGCCACAATTGAATTAGGTATTTAGCCCTGTTTAACTTTCTGCTGCAGCTTCTCTGTCCAAGTCTCTATTCAGATCCTGAACAGATCTGTGGTTTAACACACCTCCTAAAATACTTTTAAAACGGTCAAAACAAAGAGGTGAAGGGTAGTTTCCTTGCCCTGGGAAGCAGGCAACAACTGACTCCTGAGTTCTGAGATGTAAACTCCGGCAAGTGTATTTCAGCTGTCTCACTTGTTGCGTTCTTGTGTGAATTGCATCAATGTGTGATATTTTGCTATATAATGATAATTGATAATATGCTAATATAGAAGCTGACTTACTGTAGAAGTTCTTACTGCACTGCAGGTTAGACTAAGAACTTCTGTGGCCTGTGCTTTGGAGCGCTGTTAAATTTCTCGATAGGAAACAAACTAGTCAGAGGGGACCGGCAGGCACTGGGGAAGTCCCTGTTCCCCCGAGCACTACCAGGAGTGACCAGGAATAATGGTCGCAAGCTGGCAGAGGGTAGATTTAGGCTAGAGATCAGGAGGCGCTAATTCACGGTCAGGGCGGCTAGGATCTGGAACCAACTTCCAAGAGAAGTGGTGCTGGCTCCTACCCTGGGGGTCTTTAAGAGGAGGCTAGATGAACATCTTGCTGGGGTCGTTTGACCCCAGTACTCTTTCCTGCCATGTCAGGGGGTTGGACTCGATGATCTGCTCAGGTCCCTTCCAACCCTAGAAACTATGAAACACTGTTGTTTGGCATTATTGCATCATTGTGCACAGGAGTTGCAAGAAAGGAATGAGATTGTGATAGCTTGAATGGGAAACTTTAAAACTAAATAAGTAATCTCAATTCAGCTTGCTAGCAGCATACTGTAAGATGTCCATCGTTCTTTTCTGAAACATACATGTGCAGATACAAAGTCATTGCTTAAAAAGGAACAAGTGAATAGAGGCAGGAAAACTTCATTATTTTTTCTTAGATGCGAAAGCTTAAAAAAAAAATTCTACCTCTGTCAGTCATGCACAAAATAAATGATTTAGAGGCAAAATAAATTTCCAAATCAGCCAGTCTCTCCCTGCCATGTTTATGGAAATGTTTCATTCATATCTGTATTACATCTTGATTCTCACAACAGAAGTTGTAATGAATACATAAATTCAAGATTTTGTTAGGTGCTGTTGCTTTTTAGTGGTGAGTTTTACATAGTTGGTTGATTCAGTGAAAAATATACGCAGTGTGGGATCTATTATTCTTGACTGTTTACATTCAGAGGTTCACCATGAAAGCTTGTGTGTGGTATGGATAGGAACTAAATACTGAACTACAGTAAAAGCTGCATTATCCAGCACCCACTGTGGCACTTCAGGTTTCACTGAGCCCCCATGAACTGGAGCATAGCAGTCTTTCCCAGTGTGTCCAGGGCCTCCCTCCCTGTCCCCCGGCACACTGATGCGGGCCTCTCAGGTAACTGGCATATTTGGTTATCTGGCACCCCCCATTTCCCATGGGGGCCGGATAACAAAGCTTTTGCTGTACATCCAAATGTTCAGAGGTAGATAAGCAACAAACGCTAAACTGAAAAGCTGTGCCCTGTGCTTAGTACACACATTCCCTGTATTTTCTCACTCCCCCTTTGCCTGGCTGCACAGGGCCTGTAGGATGGGCATGGCTATCTAATAAAACTGTTGTTTTGAGGTGCATATAAGGTACCCCTTCTATGTAGTATCTGAGGGCCAGATCCAGGTCATTCTTGTGGACACCCCCACTTAGGTGACTAATATTTCAATGCCTTACTGTCAAAAGGTGACTAGATTTGACCTCTAGAATTCCTACGTATTGAATAAGGAGAGGTGGGCTCCTTCAAGGGATGATAAGTATCAGGTGGAGACTTAGTGATCGGATTGTGCATTTAGTGTTTTTCCTTTCTCAGATAAACAGTATTTGTTTGTGGTTCCTTTGTTCCCAAGTTCAAATGATTAAGAGTTGGAGAGTCCAAATGAATACCATTAGGAAAAGATGAATTCCTAAGCACATTATCTACATGCACGTGTAATAAAAATGGACATACAAGCAGAACTGAAATATAGGCATTACGGTTTCTGAAGCGTGATTGTTGTCCATAAGCATTCCTCAGAACTGATGGTTGTGTTTGTCTTATACTGGTGTGATATCAGGCTACTTTTTAATGTTTATCTCCTCTGACATAGAGTGACAATGAACAGTTGTGCCTTTCCATAGGTCAAGTTAGCATTTGGAATTATATTGCTAATGTGGAAGTCTGTGGCCTTTGTTTCAAAAACACCCGATTACGTAAGTCCTTCAGCTTTATCCATCCAAATAGCTGCACTGAAATTAACAGTTAATTTCACAGAAATAACAGTTATTAATTAATTATTATTAATTAATAATTAATTCCACTATACCCTTGTGGAAAGTTAGTCACTTACACAGTTATTTTCAAAATGGTTCACAGCTGTTTTCATAATTCTTTCATTGAATGGCTTTCAGAAGATTTTCTTTCTTTTTTATTTTAATTTGAGCACATCGTACTTGAAGTTTAGGTGCAACTTTCATGTAAAGGAAAAGCTTAGGCTATAGAAAAATGGCAAAATATGCTGACATTTTTAAAGGAGATGAAAATATTATGCATTAGTAATAAGTGCTGACAGGCTCCTGATTTTTTCCCCCCTGATCTTTCAAATAAAATAGCAAAAGGTTTTTTTAAATAAAATTATCCCTCAAGAGCTACCTTTTGATACAAGTTAGTTTTGAGTAGGCTATATGCTGCAATCATTTTTCTAACATGCGAGACTATTATAACCAGCTCCTCTAAACAGCACTTAGATTTTTTTTTCACAGCAAGTCTTGAACACTATTAAGTAAAGGGAATGAATTGCCCCTTAAAATCATTATTATGTTGCGTTCTTTCTGGGCTGGTAAATGTTGTGTTTACATTGACATGCTCAGCAGATGATAGAGTTGTGCACTTCAGAAAAGCAGTTTTAATTGTTTCTTTGCAAAGTTCCCTATTTATGTTAACAAAAACTCAATGCTGAAAATGCAGGGCATTTTAACAGAACATTTTGTCTCTGCTAGAACCAGCATATTGGAAATTGGCTATTCAGAGAAATGTTAATGTCACTGCACAAACAAGTTGCAGAGTAATGAAGAGATGCTACCGCTGCCATGAACTATTTGAGAAGAGGCTAGTAATCTGAGAGGGGGAAACAAATCCATATGAATCAAAGGGGATGGTCCTCAAGTACAAGGGAAGGAATAGTATGTGCATGGATTTCAATTTTGCTCTTTTTGGTTTCTGGGCTTACTATAATATCTGTTAAACTCAATGGAAGGTTCTACCAGAGATTTGCCTGGAGTTTGGATTAAGCTTATACAGCATGTATAAGGCCTCTGACAGACTTTCATTTAAAGGTATGAGGGATCTGATCCTTGATCCCAACTGTCACACCAGCTTCCATGCCGCACGTGCATAGCAGAAGGTATGATTATGGGATCAGGGATTAGATCCTAATTCTGCTGTAGCTGGCAGTGTAGGGGGTGTCCAGTGATCTTGGACTCCCTTTAACTGGCAAGTTGAAAGCTGGCTGCTCAACAATGAGCTGACTGTCGGCTTGGCTAGGGGATTACTCCAGCTGGTGCTGCTCAGCATGGGATTTAAAGTCCCCGGCCTGGGGGAAGCCTGTGCTTCCCCCCATGGGGAGCCTCTGCTCCCTTCCTTCAGGTTACCTGACCAGAACTGCTTAGCACAGGGTTTAGAGTTCTGTCAGATGAAGCCAAAGGCTCCCTCTCCATTGCCAGAAGCCTCCTGTTTCTAGCAGTGAGTAGTCGAGGATGGACTGCCTGCTACAGGATTTAAAGTCCCTGTAAGATGAAGCTCTTCAGCTTCTCCAACCAAGCCTCCAGTAGGGCTGATGATTAATGATTGTCAGCTACTGGTCACACATTAAATTTAAGGCTTCATACAAATGAGTAAAAAATGTTATGTTGAGTAGAACGTCTTATGGCTCATTCCTCACTTTCTAGTGCTTTAAATCAGGTATGCATATAGCACCCTTCCTATGTATGCCATGATTAACGTGTGAATTGTACCATAAATGTAATGTGTGTGGAGACTAAGTCATTTACATTGCTCAGAAATTAATCAAACAGCACTTTCCACAATACTCTTAGTAATTTTTTTAGCATTTAATAATTTTTTTCTGACTAGTCCTTCATAGTAAACTGAATGTAATAATTATTTCCACCCAAATTGTGATTGAATACCACCTGAAGTGTTAGTACTCTGAAATTTTGGCAGCTATGCACATTTCACAAATCAAATTAAACCACAAATCTGGCAAACGGAAGGAATTCTGAGAACAGCAAGAAAATAATTGATTGTCTAGAGAGATTGACTTGACATATGGGAAAGATGCATAGAGATAAATAAGCATATTGTATTTTAGTTAGTTAATGATGAGGAATGTTTGAAGTGGAGATTGCCATAAAAATCAATAAAATAAGTAATAATTATTTGACAACAGGCCCTGGGAAAGTCTGCACTATTGCACACCAGCATACTGTATTTTTTGACTGCGTTGTATTGCATATCTCTCTTCCCTCTCTGCTCTAGAAGTAAAGCTATCCTCTAGAAATAAAGCTAGCCTTAGTGGTTATTCATCTGATACTGGAATCCCTGTCTTTGTGCCTTTTTCCATACAACCACTCCTTTTTCCCCATTCCATTCCCTTTTTTTCCTGATAGATTACATCCTTAAAGACTTGGTTTTTACTTTACCCCAGTCTTGAGTTTACAGTTATCAATCGATGTGCCCCTAGAAGCCCTCTCAATTGGTGTGATTCTTGTACAAAACCTATAACAGAAAAGGGATCATGTTTAGATTAATGGTGGAGACTTATTGATCGGATTGTGCCTTCAGTGTTTTTCCTTTCTCTTTCCCCAATTTTGTGAGGTTGTTCTCTTGAAGATGAAAATGGTTTCTTTGCTTTTTGCATAGTATCTCCAGACAGTGGGACTGTTCCTGATGGTGCTTAATTTGATAAATTGATTTTTTTTCCCTCAATCAAAATAACTTTTTCTTTCATCAAAATCATCGATTGGATTCTGTCAGAGTCATCTGCTGCTTTTGTTTCTGAGTGGTATTGTGTAGCAAGAACAATTTCTTCTCTCCATGGGGTACAGGTAGGGGCGTTTGACATTCCTATGGAGATGTTGGTGGAGGGGAACATCTGTTTGATGTGTGTTTGATGGGACAAATGACAAGCCCTTGGACCCATTGGTAATGGAATTTGGTGGGCTTCCTCAATGACCAGGTGATCCCTTATGGTTCTATGTTCCTATGAGATTGTCAGTGCCTCTCTTTGTGAGAAGGATACTGGTGAAGCCCCATCTTTGAAAATAGTCTGCTGAGATAAACTGTTTAGCCAACATTGATTTACGTCTAGTCTCCATTTATGGCAAAGATTGAGAAGCTTGTGAAAGAACCACTCTAGAAATCTTATTATATATCATTTTGGTGAAAGTGATAAGTTATTTTTTTCAAGGAGTAGATGATGATGCCTTTTTTTTGCTCTCTTAGCTGTCATTAAAAACTCTGAATATTGCTAGTACTCCAGTAGTTCCTTGTGGAAATGGGTAGAGTTATACCTTAGTGGTTTTACTTAATTTTTAGGGGTCTTATTGATTTGGGAGCTTTTGCTTCTCTGTCCCAAAGCCTCTAGGATGTGGGCTTTCAAAAAATTCCTCAGTATGATGGTGATACTGGATGGTAACTGTCTGGCTGTGACTCAGTAAAGATTCATAGCTTCATATTGATAGATTCATAGATGCTAGGATCAGAAGGGACCTCAAAGGATCATCAAGTCTGACCCTCTGCCAGTGGCAGGAAAAAGTGCTGGGGTCATATGACCCCAGCCAGGTGTTCGTCCAGTCTTCTCATGAAAACCCCCAAGGTAGAGGGGAGAACCACCTCTCTTGGAAGCCCATTCCAGATTCTGGCAATCCTAACCATGACAAAGTTCTTTCTGATGTCCAGCCTAAACCTTCTCTCCATCAGCTTGTGGCCATTGTTTCTGGTTATTCCAAGGGGTGCTCTGGTAAACAGAACATCTCCTATTCCCTGCTGCCCCCCAGTGGTGAATTTGTATACTGCCACAAAATCCCCCCTCAGTCTTCTGTTGCGGAGTTTGGAAAGGTCCTGGTCCCTCAGCCTTTCCTCATAAGGCCTTCCCTGCAGGCCTCTAACCATACAAGTGTCCCTTGTCTGGACCATCCTTCTTGAATTGCAGTGCCCAGAATTGGACACAGTACTCTAGCTGTGGCCTGACCAGTGCCGCATAGAGGGAGAGCATCACTTCCCTGGACCTGTTCATGATGTACCTACTAATGCATGACAGATTGCAGTTAGCTCTGCTAATTGCTTCATTACATCGATGATTTGTATTCATCTTGGAGTCAACAACAACTCTGAGATCTCTTTCTGCCACTGTGCTGCTGAGAAGGTCACCCCTCAGCCTGTAGGTGTTCTGGTAAATCCTTCTCCCTAGGTGACCTTGCACTTGTCCTTGTTGAACTACATCCTGTTGTTCTCTGCCCACTTCTCTAAACTGTCCAGGTCTGCCTGGATTTAGTTTCTTTCCATCAGGTGTTTGCTTTGCACCGTAGTTTGGTGTCATCTGTCAACTTGAACAGAGTGCTTTCCACACCCTCATCCAGGTGGCTGATGAAGATATTGAACAGCACAGGTCCAAGGACCAAGCCTTGGGGGACCCCACTGCCCACATCTTTCGAGGTTGATACTGACCCGTCCATCACCACTCTCTGGGTACTACCCTTAAGCCAATTTGCCACCCATATGATTGTGTAATTGTCTATGACATAGCCGTTCAATTTGCTTTAAGAATAGGATGGGAGACTGTGTCGAAGGCCTTCTTAAAGTTCAAGTAGATGACATCTACTTTGATACCTGCATCTAAGCTTTTAGTAACTTGGTCATAGAAAGAAACAAGGTTAGTCAGGCAGGATCTACTTGCTGTGAACATGTGCTGGATTCCTTTCAGCATTATATTACCCACTGGACTCCTACAAATGATATTTGATAAGATGAAATGGAGCTAATATATTGGCTTATTTGGAAAGAAGATGGTATGTCTGATTCAGGATGGGTACCTGGGTTCACAGATTAAGGCTGCACATACACAGTCAGATAATCTGGGAGAATTCTCCCACATTTGTTTTCCTGATAGAGAAACTTACCCAGACCTACATGCACAGATATTCGAATGCTGAGGCTCTGAAAAGTGAAGAGCTTGCAGTGCTGACCCTGTGCTGCCAGTGGGAGTGCACTTCAACTTGCTTTGCAGGCTTCCTTAGTCTGCCTGGCAACCGTTGGCAGCAGTGCATAGGGCAGCTCTGATTGTCTTATCCAGAGTACCCATGGTCAGTCTGTGTTTTCCTGCAGCACAATACGGGGATTGTGAGGGAGACATGTTCTGCTCTCTGCTGGAGCAACAGAGTCCAATAGGGGGGGCACTGTCATCCTGGGAGAGAGGCGGGAATGCAGGAGGACTATGTTCTCTTCTGAGACAAACCACAGCACATGTAGACATTTGCTGTCCCAGGAAAAACTCTCTGAAGAATGACTTAATCTTGCTTTAACCCTGGTTGTTCCCAGGTTCTTTTTCTCCTGGAGTGACCGATTTTACTGTAGGAGAAAGAGCCTGAGAATCTGCACACTTGTGGCTTCTCCTGAGAGAGCAACAACTCTCCCAGGACAAACTGAATGCCTTTACAAGGCCTATGTGTCTTGTTTAAATCCTTTACTGTTATAAGCCTTAAGTAACAAGGGTAGTTACCATTGTCGGTACTCTGTACCATCTACGTCTAAAGCAAGATGTTGGCATTTCTTTTTGATGCACTGTACAAGGGATTGAATCTCAACACCATTCAGAAACAGCAGCTGTGCAGAATACAGCTATCCATAGAATACTGAGTAAACTTTTAAAGGTTTCCTTTTGACCTGTAAGCTCCCAAACTATTTAGGAAATTAGGTTCTAACGGATGCCCTCTGTTTCTATGCCATAATGCACCAACTACCAGTATGTTCAGTGTTGGTAGTGCTCTGGCTGAAATTTTCTTGCAGTTGTTTACGAATGAAACTGATAGCAAGGTTCATCTTTGATTCCTCAGAATCCAAGTCAAACATCATACAAAGCCCATCTATTTTTTTTTCTTCCAGACAGTTAGGAGAGAGGTACATTAGAGGATTCTGAGATGCGACTGAGAGGTTATTTAAACTAGTATTTAGTCATAGGGAATAGTTTTCATTCAGCTTACATGCATTAATGGTTTTTACTCTGTCATAGTTTTTGCTTATATATTTTCTGCATATTTTCATTATTTTAAATGCTTTCAGAGCTGTTAAATGAGAGCTTATTATTTCTATTTAGAAATAAAAAATAGAAATTTATTTGCAAAGAAGAAATGACACCACCATTTTTGAGCTCTAATTCAGTAGAGAGCCACTCTCATCATACACAAGAATAGCTGTTGATTTCAGCAGATCAGACTTGCAGTTTGACTGGAGAAATGCAGGGTTTAATCAGGCCTTCAACATGATGTTCATATAATGATGACTTTAAATCCATACTTAATTAACTGTATAAAGCTGATCTGCTTTTTTCAGAGGTACCTGATTGTCTTCAACTTATACGCAGGATAACGTGAGAAGCTGATGCTCAGGACCTTTGAAAATCAGCTGCAGTTATAAATAATACTACACGACTTTAACTATTCTTCACCCCCTCTTCCCTTCATAGCCATGAAGAAGAGGAAATAAAAAATTGCACCTATGAGACCCCAGATAATTTTTGGCTTCTTGGTTTAGTAGCCTCATGTTAGTTGGTATGTTTGAAATGGTAATTGTATAAATTATAACAATATTAATAAAATATTATAGTTGATTTCCTCCAGTGAATATTGTATGTCTTTTGTAATTTTATAAAATTTCCAGTTTTTCAGAGCATGGGAGATTAGTATATTTCTGTATTTAAATAAAAAAAGACAAATTATAATTGTGCAGGGTGATGCAAAAAGTAGCAGACAGATTAAGAATAATAGGATACAATTAAAGAAAAGAAGAAAAACCCAGATTTAGCATGAAGGACATATTCCTCACCAAAAAGTATGTTAGAGCACAGAAGTGCCATGGTTTGAGTAATGTGGGCTAGCAAGCCACCTGAGAAAATACAGGGACAAGTAATTCTGTACTGGCAGTGAAATAAACGAGAGAAACCAATGTTTCTTTCATCTCTTGTTCCGCAATTTCTTTCAGAAAATATATCAGAAATAGTATAAAGCTACATAAAATATAAAGGCAATATATAATCCTGAATATTCTAAACCCACTTAAAATAATGCCAGGGCTTACAAGATTGCTGATTATAACAAACACTGCAAAAGTCAGTTTACATATGCAAAGCATTGCAATTCAAAACAAATTTGATTCTAGGTTTCTTATTTTGGCATGGTTTTTATCTATTTTATATTATTTTAATCCACATAAAGAGCTCAAATGTCTTTCAAGATAAATGCTCTCATAATATCTTGTACAATGGCCATTTTCTAGCCATAGCTGGTAGTGAAATGATGCTTCTGAGTGAGCTTGTTGCTATGCTACTACATTACTAAAATAGCAACAAAGTCAGAATTATCTACCTGCTAGATCTCTACAAAGAAGCTCATATTTCTGCTTCATTTGAATTGTCTTGGGTTGTCAGTGGGGATCAAAGTTCAGACCTTTATTTAATCTGAAACCAAACCTTTTTTCTTTCCTTCTTTTCCAGTGTCTGTTTTCCAGATTGTTTTCCTCTTCAGCTACCAACCCAGCTCTAAGCAACTGTTCATCAACTATCCAATTATAGCAGGGTCTGTTTGTCTGTTTCATTCGCTAACCCACCTGCTCTCCTAACCTTTACCTATTACTCAAGCATATCTGGAATCCAGATGCAGTCTTGTTCACCTGCCACAGTCACTTTTAGCATAGGCTAATGTGTTTAAGAATTTCCATCCATGGCCAAATAAAAATATATCACAGAAATCTGCACATATTACGGGAGAATTGACAGTCGCAGAAATCTCCAGCTTTTCCTAAATGAGAAGAGTTAAAAGAAGCAGCTGAGGATAGGGAGGATTAGTATGTGGTAAAAGGATTTTCTATATGGCTAACATGTTCAGAAAAGAGGAATAGGACCAAAAGAATTGGTTTGAGGGCGATTTAAAAAAATTGCCGTTTATGGATATTTTTATTGAATATGACTTAGATTGAGAGGTTGTCCTTTTAACAAATATATAAAAGGGTGTAATCAGCCAGGCAGGTGGCACCAGAAATAATACTGTACTCTACACTAAATGACATGAGATGTGGGTTTTCTGGTGGACTTTTACATTTGAATTACTCAGGCTTACAAAGGCTGAGATAATTAAGTGATAACTTCTTAAGTAAAAAAGAGAAGAGAGGTAGAAGGTATTACTTGTACTCATTTCCTTAGGTATTCTGTAGTTCCACCGGTGCGCTGTGACCAGTGGGGTCCCCCAAGGCTTTGTCCTTGGGCCTATACTTTTTAACATCTTCATCAATGATGTAGACGTTGTCAGAAGCAGACAGCAAGTTCTCCGACAGCACCAAACTCTGGGGTAAAGCATCCACACCTGAGGACAGGAGGGTGATCCAGGCAGATCTTGACAGGTTCATGAAATGGGCAGATGAGAACCTGATGGTGTTTAACACTGAAAAATGCAAGGTTTTCCACCTTGGCAGGAAAAACCTGCAGCATGTTTATAGGCTCGGCAGTGCTATGCTGGTTAGCACTACAAATGAAAGGGACTTGGGGGTTATGATTGACCATAAGATGAACATGAGCCTTCAATGTGATGCTGCGACTAGTAAAGCGAGCAAAACGCTGGCTTGCATCCATAGATGCTTCTCAGGCAAATCCCAGGACGTCATTCTCCCATTGTACTCGGCTTTGGTGAGACCACAGCTGGAGTACTGCATCCAGTTTTGGGCTCCGCAATTCAAAAAGGATGTGGAGAAGCTTGAGAGAGTGCAGAGGAGAGCCTTATGATGAAAGGCTGAGAGCCATGGGACTCTTCAGCCTGGAAAAGCATAGGCTCAGGGGCGATCTGATGGCCACCTATAAGTTTATCAGGGGTGTTCACCAGGATCTGGGGGAACATCTGTTCACCACAGCGCCCCAAGGGATGCCAAGATTGAATGGTCACAAACTCTGCTGCGACCGATTCAGGCTGGACATAAGGAAGAACTTCTTTACTGTCCAAGCCCCCAAGGTTTGCAATAGACTGCCGACAGAGCTGGTTCAAGCACCCACTTTGAACACCTTCAAGACACATTTGGATGTTTATCTTGCTGGGATCCTATGATCCCTGCTGACTTGCTGCCCTGGGGGCAGGGGCCTGGACTCGATGATCCTTCAGAGCCCCTTCCAGCCCAAATGTCTATGAAATCTATGAAATTATAGGCACAGAATTCATGCATTATTGCAAAACTGAACTCCAAAATCTATGCCTTATGCTTTCATTTTAGCTCAAATTTCACCAAAGGAGAACGTCCCAATATAAAAGGATGCAGTGGTGTCTACCTGAGGCTATAAAGAGCTTGAAAGAATGGCTCTGGAAGAATAATGTATCTCCATTCATCTCAATGGCCTGTTAACTCTGAAACTACTTATAAAATGTTGACACCATTGTCCGTGGTGCTCTCTGCAGGGCTACTTCCAAGCACACTTTTCCCATGCACTCCTGCTATATTCTCAAAACTAGAAAATACAACAGTAAAGCTACTCTAGGCCATTCCATGCAGTTGCTCTCCTGATCTCTGTCTTCAGTGCATTGGAGAATGGTCATGTTAGCACCCCGTAGCATTAGCCAGGGAAGAGGGCTTCCAGAAGAAGAAAATCTTCCCAAGATGGCTTTGGGTAATAGAAGATGTGCCCAGTTTCTTCCCCAGCTTTTATCTGGCACTGACTAGCAACAATGCATTGTCATTGGTATGGGCTGGAAATCTGACTAGGTAATTCACTGGTTCATTACGTCTGCAGGCTGCCTCTTTGTGGCATTCCAACCCCAGTGTATATCCCATGGATCACACCATGAGAAGGCTGCAACGATTTAAAAAAAAATAAAGATACCCTGATTTTCCTTAAGGGTGATTTCTTCAGGATACCTTAGTCTTGCTGTTTTACAAAACTGGAATATGCCCCTATCTCCCTGAGACAACAAAGATGAACTTATATCTACAGACTGATACAATGACAGTACAACATGGTTTTATTTTGAATGGGATAGGCTGTTTTCACAAATTCTTTAACACCATGTACTACAATTAGGGCTAAGTCGTGGTCATCTTATGAATACAAATCTCCTATTAAATCAATTAACATTTTATGAATTGAAAAGAGGCTTTTTCAGACATTAAAATTAAGAGGCGTTTATACAAGGAAAGAAGATATTATTACATTGGAAATGAGGTGAAAGTCAGTTAATTGGAGAGAAGCCTGGTCTAGGCAGCAAAAGTTGCAGAGCAATGGGTGCTCTCACCAAAAGAAGTATGATACTGTAAAGGGGAAGAAAAGTTTAGACCTCGGTGAGAATGAGGAGTTTGAAGAAAGACAAAGAGCTGACATCTTAGCTGGAACTGTTATCCACAAAAGGGACAACTGCTTCTTTCTGATCTTGGAGTTGGTTTTCTCCAAATCTTGTCCTTGACCTGATGAGAACAATTTCAGGGCTGCTCTCAGTATACTACATTAGTTGGGTAATGATCCTGGGGCTCAGGTAATTACCCTTTCCAGGGCTCCACTTGTACTCCAGGACTATGAATACAAGCTGTTGCAGGCGAATCCAGTTCTGTGCCAGCTGAGGATTTCCTCATCAACAAGCAGTTCATGGGTGCCAGCGTCGACGTGGTTTGACATGACATAGAATCTGTCCCAAGGTCAACTGAAGGGTCTAGAGCCAGATTTTAAGTAGGGATGGAGGGGTGTTAAAGGTTATGTAGTTATGCTCTATTAAAGACTGGCATCAGCTTTGGCTTATATGTAGTAGGCCAGTTTCTGAATCCAGAAGGTATTGCTAACTGGATACAGATAGTTTAGCAACCAGCATTTTCAGTCTTAAATTTTGTCAGTCAGCTGTCAAGTTACTGATTAAAAATACTTCTAATCTTAAAATAATAGAGTAGTAAGAAGGATAGAAAAGAGGGGGGTGAGGGAGGAGAGAGAGAGAAAGAAAGTAACTAGCCATCCATCAAGACTCATAAGAAGAATTTTTTTTTTCCTAAGGCTACATTGGCTTTTTTCTTTAATAATTTTGTTATACCCTAGATTTTAGATAGTACCTTCCTTCAAAATATAGGAATTTCAGTATAACTTCTGTACTGACATTTTTAAGGGAGACACTGTATAGGGGTCCAGTAAATAACTGATCCTGTAACAATGTATATCCTTTGCTGTTTGCCACTTCTCTAGAAAAAAACAAACCTATCCTTTTCAAAATGGTAATTCCTTTGCTGCCTCTTTGCACTACTATCCATCAGCTTTTTAGGTTTTGTCCTTTTTGGTAGATTGCCACATCTGTAAGATATGGTAGATATATGGTAGATCCATATCTGCAGGATAAATCTTATCTATAATAATTTCCCTTCTCTGTCTTCTGAACTGGTAACCTTTGATTAATTTGTTGAAATAGATCTCACCTAAATAGTGTATCAAGCTCTGCCTTCAAATTAAAGGTCACTGTTCATGGAATAATTCACAAATATTTTCTTAGTTTGGAAAAGTCTCCTCTGAGCATGTGTTGGAATTAGTGGCCTTGCTTGCTTTGGTGGTGCCACCAACTCACAGCAGTATGAGTTGTGTGCTTGCTGGTGTTTCCTTGCACGTTGCTTTCTGCTGAAATGTACCCTGAAATGGTTTGTTTCATAAAATGAACATAGTGTCTACTCTACTCACTCACTGGCTCATTCATTTAAGGGTTTATGTTCCCATGTGTAATTCCAAAAAGCACGTATTTTTACTGCTGCATTTTATTTCCAGTTTATGCTGAAATTTGCAAGTGATTCTAAAGGCCAGATAGCAGTTGTTTCTGCAGCGGTGCAGGAGGAGAGTGAGAAGAAGCCATGAACCTCTCCTTCCCTTGCAGTCCTTCACAAGGGTTTTCTGCAGTTCTAAATCTTTCCCTCCCTGAAGTCATTAGCTTACCAAAAGTGAGAAAGAGAGGCTTGAGGATAGAGCTCCGTCCTCACTAGCCAGAGGAACTAGACTGGCAAAAATGAGGAAATGCTGCCTGCTGTGAAAACTCATCTTCAGGCACATGCTGTGTTGGGCTAGGAACAGACATTACACATAAACCAGCTTAAGTGATCAGAAACTGGTTTAAACCTGTAACATAACAGACATTCAGTGCACATAAATCAGTCTGAGAATGGTTGGAACCAGTTTGAGATAAACCTGGTTCAATGTAGTTTCAGACTTAACTGATTTGGCCAAACCAGTGTATGCAATGTCTGTCCCAGACCCCTTGCTGGTTTAAGATAAATCAGACTCCCCCAGCATCCCAGCATGCTCTCTGGGCTGGGTGGGGCTCTCTGCTCCACAGCAGAGCTGGCCCCACCCCTCTGCTCCCTAGCTGCAGCTCCCCACCCCCTCCTCACCATTCCCTGCTAAGCAGGAATTCCCCGCTCCTTGCTGAGGAGGTGTCTGTGCTAGCAGACCACAAGCTGGCTGCGGTTGGTGCAGAATCAACAAGTAGCTGGTAATGTCCCTGTTTTCTTACTTGGGTGATAAAAACTGTTATCAATTTCCTGCTGGGCTAATCACAGCATCCTGCCAGGGTCTGCCCACACCCCGCCCTCAGCTCAGTACTGTAGAAGGGAAGAGAGGGCTGCTCCAGCACCTCCTGGCTTTTAGCCTGTGCCACTGCAGGCATGAGCCTGCATTTCTGGGATGTCTGTCTGGTTACAAAAATGATTTAGCCTAGCCAGGTTAGACTAACCTGCAAAGATTGAATCAATTCAGGCTCAGGCTTTTGGAATGTTTGTCCCTAGCCTGGGTGTCCTGAGGAACTCTGGCTCAGTCAGCAGAATTTTTGTGGAGAGTAGCATTGGTTCAGAACATTTCTTCACTGATCTGATATAAGCTGTTTCTTACCAATCACAGTATAGTTTTGAATTGGGAAATGATTCAAGTACCTAAAAGGTACGTTATAATGGAAAGGGACAATAGATTAGTACTGGGAAATAAAAATTAAGGTTCAGTTTGGGAAAACTCAGTTATATGTTTATGTATAACAGCCTGAAACTCAGATGCTCAGCAGATTGAAGACACTTGAAAAGGAGGAAGGCCGAAAGAGACATAGTGATGATAAGGGACAGCAGTCAAACTTAGGTTTCCAATGTGATATTCCAGCCAGGAATTCCTGTGCAAGGATGTTAATTAAAAGCCTGTCTAAATGCAGCTGTTCCGAGACTACACCTATATATTGTGCTCAGTGCTAGGCATCTTGTTTCATAGATTTCATAGACATCAGGGCTGGAAGGGACCTCGGGAGATCGAGTCCAGCCCCCTGCCCAAAGGGCAGGAAATCAGCTGGGGTCATAGGATCCCAGCAAGATAAGCATCCAATTTACTCTTGAAGGTGTTCAATGTAGGTGCTTGAACCACCTCCGCTGGCAGACTGTTCCAGACCTTGGGGGCTCGGACAGTAAAGAAATTCTTCCTTATGTCCAGCCTGAAACGGTCTTGCAGGAGTTTGTGACCGTTCGACCTAGTCATCCCTTGGGACGCTCTGGTGAACAAACATTCCCCCAGATCCTGGTGGTCACCCCTGATAAACTTCTAGGTGGCCATCAGATCACCCCTGAGCCTGCGCTTTTCCAGGCTAAAGAGTCCCATGTCTCTTAGCCTATCATCGTAAGATCTGTTTTCCTGACCTCTGATCATGCGTGTGGCTCTCCTCTGGACTCTCTCAAGCTTCTCCACATCCTTTTTGAATTGTGGAGCCCAAAACTGGACGCAGTACTCCAGCTGCGGCCTCACCAAGGCCGAGTACAAGGGGCGAATGACGTCTCGGGATTTGCTCGAGAAGCATCTATGGATGCAAGCCAGCGTTTTGGTCGCTTTATTAGCCGCAGCATCGCATTGGAGGCTCATGTTTATCTTGTGGTCAATGATGACCCCCAAGTCTTTTTCTTCTGTAGTGCTAACCAACGTAGCACTGCCGAGCCTATAAGGGTGCTGCAGGTTTTTCCTCCCAAGGTGGAGAACCTTGCATTTTTCGGTGTTAAACACCGTGAGGTTCTCGTCCGCCCATTTGCTGAGCTTGTCCAGGTCAGCCTGGATCACCCGCCTATCTTCTGGCGTGGATGCTTTGCCCCAAAGTTTGGTGTCATCGGCGAACTTGGCCAGTCCACTCCTAACTCCAATGTCCACATCGTTAATGAAGATCTTGAATAGTATGGGTCCCAGGACAGAGCCTTGAGGGACCCCACTGGTTACAGGGCACCAGGATGAGTGACTGCCATCAATCACAACCCTCTGGGTCCGACCACGAAGCCAATTTCCCAGCCAGCAGATAGTGGTGGAGCCAAGGCCACAACCGGCCAGTTTGGCCAAGAGGTGATCATGGGATACCAGATCAAAAGCTTTTTTGAAGTCAAGATATATGACATCAATCTCTTCTCCCTTGACCAGGTGATAGGTCACCTGGTCATAGAAGGAAATGAGATTGGTCAAACAAGACCTACCCGCAACAAACCCGTGCTGGCTATCCCTTAGGATGTTAGCCTGGGCCAGTCCATCAAGGATGGCCTCTTTAATAAACTTTTCTAAGATCTTCCCCAGGATAGAAGTCAGGCTAATGGGCCTGTAGTTAGTCGGATCCACTCTCCTCCCTTTCTTGAAGATCGGCACCACATTGGCCTTCTTCCAGTCTTCTGGCACTACACCAGAGCGCCAGGAGTTTTCAAAGATCCGTGCCAGGGGCTGGGCTATGACACTCGCCAGCTCCTTGAGTACCCTGGGGTGCAGATTGTCAGGGCCGGCTGACTTGAAGGTATCCAGCTTCTCAAGGTGTTCCTTCACGAGGTCAGCATTTATGGAGGGCAGTCCTGTAGTGGGCATGGGCGTCCCATGGGACTGATGAAAGTTTGATGCAAAGTACCTATTTAATAGGTTGACTTTTTCCTGGGTGTCAGTTGTCAGTTGCCCCATCTTGCAAAGCCAGCGGATCAAGGCACTTAAGGGGGCACTTAAGGGAGCTCACCCCTGCCCCAGCCCTGGCACAATCTGTGGGCAAGGCAAGAGCCCCCAAGGGCACACTTGCCTGCCTGTACACTAATGCCAGGAGCCTGGGCAACAAGCAGGACAACCTCGTCCTCCTGCTCAATGCAAAGAAATACGATGTCATTGGGATAACAGAGACCTGGTGGGACTCCACCCATGACTGGACCATGGGTATAGATGGCTATACCCTGTACAGGAGGGATTGTGTTGACAAAAGGGGCGGGGGTGTAGCTCTCTATGTGAAGGAAAGCTACATGTCCCTGCAAGCTGATGTTGGCGACCGGCATGGACAGCTAGAGACCCTCTGGGTAAAAATTCGTGGGGAATTCGGCACAGGGGACACAATGGTTGGAGTCTATTACAGACCTCCCACTGAAGGTCCCGAGCTTGACCAGGAGTTCGCCCGGGAACTGACTGAGGCCGCTTGCTCCAGAACCTTGGTTGTCATGGGTGACTTCAATTACCCGGACATCTCGTGGGAAGATCATTCAGCTAAATCTGAGCGGGCGCAAAGCTTTCTCTCGTGCGTGGATGACCTCTACCAGACTCAAGAAGTCTATGGGCCAACGAGAGGCAAAGCGCTGCTTGACCTGGTACTGGCTACGGGGGACGACCTAATTGGTGACCTAGTGATTGATGGGAAGTTGGGTGACAGCGACCACGAGCTGATCAGCTTCACCATCCGCCGTAAAGCTGGCAAGTCAGTCAGCAACACAGAAGTCCTTGACTTCAGAAAAGCTGACTTTGACAAGCTCAAGAGGCTAGTTGGTCAGGCCCTCAGGGACCATGACCCCAGGGAGATGGGAGTTCAAGAAGAGTGGTTGCTTCTCAAGGAAGCGATCCTCAGTGCACAAGCTAAATCTATTCCAACACGGAGGAAAGGCAGCAAGAAGGCACAGCAGCCCCCCTGGCTCTCCAGAGACCTAGCGGACCTACTGTGGCTAAAAAGGAAAGCCTACAAAGGATGGAGGATGGGATTCACCTCTAAGGAGGATTACTCCGCGCTGGTCCGGTCCTGCAGGGACCAAACCAGGAAAGCCAAGGCTGCAACTGAACTCCAACTAGCTTCAGGCATCAAGGACAACAAAAAGTCCTTTTTCAGATATGTGGGGAGCCGGAGGAAAAGCAAGGGCAATGTTGGACCCCTGCTAAACCAGATGGGGCAACTGACAACTGATGCCCAGGAAAAAGCCAACCTATTAAATAGGTACTTTGCGTCAGTCTTTCATCAGTCACACAGGATGCCCATGCCTGCTATGGGACAGGGAAATCTGGGTGAGGGGAATCCCCTACCCTCCATCAATGCTGACCTCGTGAAGGAACACCTTGAGAAGCTGGATACCTTCAAGTCAGCTGGGCCTGACAACCTGCACCCCAGGGTACTCAAGGAGCTGGCGAGCGTCATAGCCCAGCCCCTGGCACGGATCTTTGAAAACTCCTGGCGCTCTGGTGTAGTGCCAGAAGACTGGAAGAAGGCCAATGTGGTGCCGATCTTCAAGAAAGGGAGGAGAGTGGATCCGACTAACTACAGGCCCATTAGCCTGACTTCTATCCTGGGGAAGATCTTAGAAAAGTTTATTAAGGAGGCCATCATTGAGGGACTGGCCCAGGCTAACATTCTAAGGGACAGCCAGCACGGGTTTGTTGCGGGTAGGTCTTGTTTGACCAATCTCATTTCCTTCTATGACCAGGTGACCTATCACCTGGACAAGGGAGAAGAGATTGATGTCATATATCTTGACTTCAAAAAAGCTTTTGATCTGGTATCCCATGATCACCTCTTGGCCAAACTGGCCGGTTGTGGCCTTGGCTCCACCACTATCTGCTGGCTGGGAAATTGGCTTCGTGGTCGGACCCAGAGGGTTGTGATTGATGGCAGTCACTCATCCTGGTGCCCTGTAACCAGTGGGGTCCCTCAAGGCTCTGTCCTGGGACCCATACTATTCAAGATCTTCATTAACGATGTGGACATTGGAGTTAGGAGTGGACTGGCCAAGTTCGCCGATGACACCAAACTTTGGGGCAAAGCATCCACGCCAGAAGATAGGCGGGTGATCCAGGCTGACCTGGACAAGCTCAGCAAATGGGCGGACGAGAACCTGATGGTGTTTAACACCGAAAAATGCAAGGTTCTCCACCTTGGGAGGAAAAACCTGCAGCACCCTTATAGGCTCGGCAGTGCTACGTTGGTTAGCACTACAGAAGAAAAAGACTTGGGGGTCATCATTGACCACAAGATAAACATGAGCCTCCAATGCGATGCTGCGGCTAGTAAAGCGACCAAAATGCTGGCATGCATCCATAGATGCTTCTCGAGCAAATCCCGGGACGTCATTCACTCCTTGTACTCGGCCTTGGTGAGGCCGCAGCTGGAGTACTGCGTCCAGTTTTGGGCTCCACAATTCAAAAAGGATGTGGAGAAGCTTGAGAGAGTCCAGAGGAGAGCCACACGCATGATCAGAGGTCAGGAAAACAGATCTTACGATGACAGGCTGAGAGCCATGGGACTCTTTAGCCTGGAAAAGCGCAGGCTCAGGGGTGATCTGATGGCCACCTAGAAGTTTATCAGGGGTGTTCACCAGGACCTGGGGGAACGTCTGTTCACCAGAGCGCCCCAAGGGATGATGAGGTCGAACGGTCACAAACTCCTGCAAGACCGTTTCAGGCTGGACATAAGGAAGAATTTCTTTACTGTCCGAGCCCCCAAGGTCTGGAACAGTCTGCCAGCGGAGGTGGTTCAAGCACCTACATTGAACACCTTCAAGAGTAAATTGGATGCTTATCTTGCTGGGATCCTATGACCCCAGCTGACTTCCTGCCCTTTGGGCAGGGGGCTGGACTTGATGATCTCCCGAGGTCCCTTCCAGCCCTAAAGTCTATGAAATCTATGAAATCTGGTTTAGCAGGGGTCCAACATTGCCCTTGCTTTTCCTCCAGCTCCCCACATATCTGAAAAAGGACTTTTTGTTGTCCTTGATGCTTGAAGCTAGTTGGAGTTCAGTTGCAGCCTTGGCTTTCCTGGTTACCAGAGAAACATGGATAAATAGAGAAGAATAAAGAGAAGAGCTAAAATAATTAAGGTGGTAGACTGATATATAAAAACAGATTATGAACAGAACTTTCTCCCTGCTTTGTATCAAACACAAACTCATTTTTATTTGATAGAGAGGATTTCTGTAACAGTTTCCCAAAAGAAACTCTGTCCTTGGAGAGGCACAAACCCAAATGGAAAAATCATTCTGTTACTGCTACTGCTGCTGCCTGTAGTAGCTTTAGTGAAGAGGTCTATCACATAACAAAAAGTCAACAAATTCAATCATCTATAAACAGTCTTGATAAAATTCTATAGAATTTGGGGCCCAAAGTAGCTTAAATACACTGAAAATGCCCAAGCATTTTATATGTTAATATAGGGGACTACTAAATAGTTCTGGGATGAATGTTAAGCTGCTAATAGATAAAAGCCTAAAGATATCGGCAGGTGCATTACATATGCTAAGCACTTATACAATCCAGATCTTATTAACAGTGGAAAGGTTCTGAAATAAATGCATCTGTAAAATGCACTTGGTTTACTGGAGTCCCCTTTTAATATGAAGATGTGGGTGTCCAACCTTAAAAAAAGTGAAAAGGAGCTAAATTTAGAAAATGTTGGCAAAATTACCCTTGAGATGTGTCAAACTGGACACTTACATAGAGGTACCGAACTCACTCGACACTTTTTTGGTATCTTATCTGTTCTCTTAAGAATTGAGATTAGGATAAATAATTTTTCTAGTAAAGAAAGTGTCTGTTTTGCCTACAGATTTTTAGGAGCTTTTTCATTTTGGTGATAAGCCACTTGTTAACCCATGGAGGACCATGGCTATCTGCCAGACATAACAGCAGCAGCAAACCATGGCAATCCCTTAGGCTAGGTACAGACATTCAGAAAGCCTGAGGTGGAATTGATCTAAGTTATGTGTGTTTCTGTAAGTGGCATAGTTTAGATCAGTAGCAAACAAAACACATTCTCCCTTTGGTGGGGGTGTGCAAATGTTAGACTAGGTTCTACCATTTTTAACCAGTTTGTGTGTCCTGGCCTTCTTTTCTGTTACGAGTATATAATTTCTGATCACTTACACCAGTAAAAGTATAATATCTGTACCTGGCTCTAATGTCTTCATAAGTAGTGTTGTACATTCGTAGGTGAAATGCAACAAGAATTTTTTTGCTTTGATTTTGAAAGATGTCTCGATAAAATGTTTGCACATAGATGGCTTCATTAGCCTGTCGTTTACAGTAGTGTAAATCAGGAGTAACTCTATTGGCTTCTATAATTATATTTAAAAATTGGTATGAGGGACAAATGTAGACTGGGATACCTTAATGTACGCTACCATATCTTTTTAATTTGATTTTTGCTTTCACAAATTAAGATTTTCTGAATATTTTTATTTACCTGGCTTATGAGATATTCCCTTACAGAATCTTAGCAATATGTTCATAAAATTAATGACAATAAAACAGAAAACAGTTTCATTATACTTTTTTCTAATGTGAAACAACATTAAAATTACACGATAGTTAATCATACAAAAATAAATTTTCACTACTTCTACCATTCTAAATATGTATCTCTGGATATTAGAACTAATTCTTAAATACTTAGGAAGTTAATGTCTGCTTAACTTAGAAACTAGAGTTTGGATTGGACTGACAAAGATAAGCGGCTCTGAATCTCATAAGCCAATCACTAGGGAAAATATATTGTCAGCAACAGTAATTAAAGGAGGTAATTGTGTCATTTACCCTGTTACAGACCACTGAATGTGACCAGCATGGGACATACCAACTGTCACACTCTGTTAGCTTTGATGTTCAGGGGCTTGAAAAACTCAACAGTGCCTAAGTGATAGTGCAGTTAAAAATATTAATGAAGACAAAGTTTTCAAAATATTAGATTGTATATCAGTGGACAGTTGTTTTCAAGATAGGAGGATAGATTTATTGTGGAAAGTTTGGCTTCATCAAATATATTGGGGCGAGGCATTAGTTTTTCGCTGTGTTTTTAACAAGTTCAGAAACATTATGTTTGGTGAGAGGAATTAAGTCATTAAAGGAGTGTATGATGTTTGATTTTATCACCAATATAAAAACTTGCACATAATTTTTACCTAAAATGTTTTTTGATATTAGGAGGAGGGTAAGATGAAAACATGATCAATCTAAAATTGCTAGTCCTAACAGGTTTGTCATTCTGGCTAGGTTTCAGAAATTTAATACAAATTTAAACCCCCATTATAATGTTAGTGCAACACTGTTAGTTCAGGGCCCCCTGGAGCACAACAGCTTGTAGGATCAAGCTATAAGTGGTCTAGACAGATAAGAGCACATGAAGGCAAAGGCGATCTGATTTAAAAGGCAAGTACATCCTGCAAAATAAGTAAAGTGAGATGAATAATTCAGGGAACATGTTTGGTCAGTCTGAGGTTTGCTTGTTTGTCTAACTTCAGGGATTAAATGCGAATTTCTTTTTGAGCCTTTACAGTATAAACAATGCTTTGAAATATAAGCTTTAGTTCTGTTTGAAAGAAACTTTTTGTAGGATTCAGCCAGACCACTGCATTTTAACTAACTTTTATGTTACCTTTTATGCATTTATTTCAATTACTCTAATTTTCCAATGAAATCTTTTTTCCCTAAGAGCAGATGTTATTGGAAAATTATTTCTATGTGTTAATGCAGACAAGGTTCTTTGGGTAAATGTGATATCTTTTATTAGACCAACTGAATAGTTGGAAAAATTGTTCTTTGAAAGCTTTCAGGCACAAACACCCATCTTCAGACATATGGAGAGTCTGCTGTTATTTTCTGTTCTCCTGGATGGAATTGAAGCCAATAAGTAAAATGCAGGTCTGTGAAAATGCAAATGTGTGGCAGTGAGCATCAGAACCCATGGAAGATGATCGGTGTGTGAGAGAGGTAGGTGGTGGGGGAGGGGTGGAAAGGGGGACGTTGACTTGGTAACAGAATGCATCTGGCAAAATGTAGAGGTTACCTGGGGTTATCAGATGGTAGACAGGTATAATGTGCCGTAAATCAATGTCTATATTTGGTCCATGATTTTTTGTATCCAGTAGATTTATGAAATGAAGTTCATAGGCTTATCTACAAAAGGTGTTTTGTAAATTCCCTTTGAGGATTAGAACTGACAGATTGGAGAGAAAGTGTGCACCCACAGGTAATTGGGTATTTCTGTCTTTGATAGATTTTCATTTTGTGTTCGTTCTGGTACGTAGTTGTTGTTTGGTTTCTCCTACATATTTTCCATCCGGGCGTTTAGTTCATTAGATGAGATATATTACATTTCTGGAGGTGCAGCTGTAAGATCAAGGAAAGGTGATGATTCTATTGTGGGGGGTGTAGTTATTGTGGGAGTGGTGGAGATATGTTGATAGGTTTTTACATTTTTTGACCTGGCATGGTCTGGATCCTTTTGATGTGTTTTGGGCCAAAGGAATTTTGCTTCTGGTGATAAGATTGATGAGGTGTGATGCTTGATTAAAGGCTAGGATGGATGGTTCTGGGAAGTTCTTTAAGAACTGGGTCTTTCTTCTACTGTGGTTTGCAATTTGAGGATTTTCCATATAGGTTCCAGGGAAAGATATGTCATAACTAATGATTCATAGGGATTTTCTCTTTGTACTGCAGCAGTTCTTCACGTGGTATCTTGTAAATCCCTGTGGTAAATCTTCATGTGGCTCTTTCAAAAGTATGATCTGTCTCTTTGGAGAAGTGTCCTTGTTGAGTGAAAGCCCTTTTGAAATTTGTGAGGTGACTATGACAGGTGTTCTCTTCAGTGCAAATTGGTAGTATCGAGGGCTTTATATTACAGCTTTTTGATGTGTTTAGGGTGATTGCTGGTTCTGTGCAGATACGTATGTTGGTCTGTGGGTTTCTTGTATATTATGGTTTGTATTTTACCATTCCAGATATTGATCATAGTGTCTAAAAAGGAAAGGTTGGTGCTGGAGAATTCAAGAGATAGTCTGATGGAGGGATGGTAGTTATTGAATTTGTGATGAAAATGAATCAGAGATTCCAGGTTTTCTGTCCAAATTATGAAGATGTCATCTATATATCTTAAGTATAGCATGAGTTTGATGGTGCAGTTCTTGAGGAATTCTTCCAGGTGGGCCATATTGGCATATTGTGGGGCTATTTTGGTGCCCACAGCTGTGTCCATGGTCTGGAGGAAGTGTTGGTTATTGAAAGTGAAGCTGTTGTGTGTGAGGATGAAGTTTACAAGTTCAGTAATATCTTTAGGTCTGTCTTCTGAGTTGTAATCTTACTCCTGTAGATATGTAACCAGGTTTGGACACCATCCTAGTGTGGGATGTGGGTATATAAACTAGTAACACTCATGGTGGCTAGAAGGGTATTGCTGAAAAAGTTGCTTGTGCTTTTAAGTTTTCACAGAGAGTCTGTTACGTCTTGGACAAAACTCATGGTTTGGGTGATGTCATGATACAGCCACTCCAGAGATGGCCATGATGTCCCTAGGGCACCATGACCATGCAAGCTCTGCCTTATGGGCGCCTACTAATCTCTCCTGCTATGTCTTGCTGTCATAAATGATGGATTGGGAGGCTGCTCTCAAGTTGCTGCTCGGTTACTGACAGTCTCCCTGAAACCCGGTAGGTTGCTGGACCCCTTTATTGGGCCCCACACTTCAGAGGTATCTTACGATACCCGCCCCCCCCCCAGCCTTATAGGCTAGATGCATGGCTGCAATACCGCTCCTTTACCACACCCCAAGCATTGCAGATGTTAGACTGATGTTGTCTCCTTGAGTTGAGGCCTCAGCTTAGTCCAGCCTCAGTAACTACACCCTCTGGTGCTGGGATCTGCTCTCCCCTTTATCAAAGTGCCTCCTGACGCTGGAGTCTGCTCCCCGCTTTTTGTCTGTGTGCCCCCTGATGCTGGGGTCTGCTCCCCCCATTATGGCATCCCCACTGGTACTGGGGTTTCCACACTGTAGTGGACCCCCAATGAAGATTCTTCCTTCCCCAATAGCCTCAGCCCAATCCACTGGTCTATAAACAGAAATCAAAATATGAGCCCCTGGGCTATAACATAATGCAAACAGGTCAGGGTATGCTCTGTCCTTTTAAAAGCATTAAACCTCATAGTTTCATAGTTGGTAGGGTTGGAAGGGACCTAAGTAGATCATCTAGTCTGATAGCCTGCCATGGGCAGGAAAGGATGTTGGGTGGCTGTATAGCCTCTTTTTGAAGATCTCCAGGGTAGGGGCAAGCACCACTTCCCTTGGAAGTTGGTTCCAACTCCGAGCCACCCTGACAGTGAAGTAGTGCCTCCTGATATCTAGCCTGAATCTACCCTCAGTCAACCTATGGCCATTGTTCCTTGTTACCCCCAGTAGTGCTCAGGGGAACAGGAACTCTCCCATTGCCTGCTGGTCCCCCTTGGCAAGTTTATAGGTGGCCACCAGATCCGCCCTCAGCCTTCTCTTGTGGAGGCTGAACAGGTTCAGGTCCCGTAGCCTTTCCTTGTAGGGCCTGTCCTGCTGCCTCCTGACCATGCAAGAGGCCCTCCTCTGGACCCTCTCAATGCTGTCCACACCCCTCCTAAAGTGGGGTGCCCAGAACTGGACGCAGTACTCCAACTACAGTCTGACCAATGTTGCATAGAGAGGGAGGATCACCTCATTGGACCTGCTTGTCTTACTGATCACATCCTCACATTGGAGGCCTATATTCATCTTTGAATCAATAATGACTCCAAGATCCTTTTCTGCCTCTGTGCTGATGAGAAGGGAGTTCCCCAGCCTCTAGGTATGCTGCTGGTTCTTCCTCCCCAGGTGCAACACCTTGCACTTGTCTGTATTGAAACCCATCCTATTCTCATCTGCCCATTTCTGTAACCTTCAAGATCTAGTTGCGGCCTGTCCCTCTCTTCTAGCGTGCTCACTTGTCCCCACATCTTAGTGTCATCTGCAAACTTGAACAAGGTGCTTTTCAGCCCCTTGTCTAAATTGCCGATGAAGATATTGAACAGTGTGGGACCGAAGACTGAGCCCTGGAGAACCCCACTGCCCACATCTCTCCAGTTTGAAAATGACCCGTCTACCACCACTCTCTGGATGTAGCCCTCCAGCCAATTTGTGACCCATCTGACTGTGTAGGCATTGACACCACAGATCCCTAATTTTTTAATGAGGATGGGGTGAGAGATAGTGTTGAAGGCCTTCCTAAAGTCCAGGAAGACTGCGTCCACTGCGACACATGCGTCTAAGGCTTTTGTGACCTGGTCATAGAAGGCCACCAGGTTGGTCTGACAGGACCTGCTTCTAATGAACCCGTGTTGATTGCCCCTAAGCATAAATTCCCCTGCTGGCCCCTCGCAGATGTGCTCCTGGATAATTTTCTCAAAGAGCTTCCCCAGGACCGAGGTAAGACTAACAGGCGTATAGTTTTCTTGGTGCTCTTTCCTCCCTTCTTTGAAAATGGGGACCACATTGGCCCTTTTCCAGTCATCAGGCACCTCACCAGAACACCATGAGTGCTTGTAAAGCTGTGCCAGGGATCCTGCAATGACTTCTGCCAGTTCCCTATGCTGTCTGGGGTGGAGATCATCAGGGCCTGCTGATTTGAACACATCTAGTCCCTCCAGAAGTTCCCTGGCTAGGTCCTCACTGATCCTGGGCCTGGCTGTGCGACCCCTGGGTACATCCAGAATCCCAGTGGGGGGAATGTCCCTGTCCCTGCTCAGAAAAATGGAAGCAAAGAATCTGTTAAAGAGATTAGCTTTGTCATCTGGTGCTACCACCAGATTACCAAGCATGTCTTGCAGAGGCCTCACATTATTTGGCACCTTCCTTTTACCCCCTATGAATTTAAAAAAAGACTTCTTGTTATCTTTGATCCGGGTCGCTAGTCCCAGTTCCATCGCTGCCTTAGCCTTCCTAATAGCCCCCCTACAATCTTGAGCCAAGGAGGTATAATCCTCCTTGCTGATGGCCCCTCCTTTCTATTGGGTGTATGCCTCCTTTTTGGCTTTGAGGCGTTCGTGGATGCTTTTGGTGAGCCATGGGGGCTTTCAAGCACTCTTGCCCCCTTTGATCTGCATGGGGATTGTCACGCTTTGGGCTTGGAGGATCGTCTCCTTAAGGAACGACCACTCTTCTTGGACTCCCAACTCCCCTCCCCTCCAATTCCTCAGTGCCTCCCCAACTATTCTCCTTACCTCATTGAAATCCACCCTCCTGAAGTACAGGGCTGCTGCCTTGCTGCAGACCTTTGACACCCTGCACTGAATGGAAAATTCCAGTAGGCGATGGTCACTATCGCCCAGGTGGTTGAGCACCCGCAGTCCCCTCACCAGGTCATCACCTGTAGTCAGGACCAGGTTCAATAAGGCATTTCCCCTGGTGGGACTGTGCACCTCCTGGGTTAGGTGGAAGTCCTGTAATTCAGCTAGGCACCTATGTGAGCGGTCAGACCTGGCTGACTGCTCTTCCCAGCAGATGTCTGGGTAGTTTAGGTCACCCATGATGACCACATCACTTGACTTGACTGCCTCCATGAGCTGACCTGAGAATTCCCAGTCCAGCTCTTCTCCCTGGTTAGGTGGCCTGTAGTAGACCCCCACCATTAGGTCCCTTTCCCCCTTACCCCCTTGTATTCTGACCCAGAGCACCTCCATCTGCCCTACCTCAGACCCAGTGCTGTTTGCAGAGGATGTGTGTTGCTCTTTGACATAGAGCGCCACACCCCCACCTTTTCTCCCTGTTCTATCCCGCCTATATATAGCCCTTGATGTTTACCACCCGTTGATGTTTACCACCCAGTCATGCATGGGCTCTGTTTGGGTGGAGGTCTCAGAAAAGCCCCGGGTAGGCAGCACCCCCTGAGCAGGGGCCCTAATGGCACTCCGTGTCCACACCTCCCCCTAGCACTAAATGCCTTGCAGGCCACGGTACCTGGTGAGCTCCTGGAGCCTCTTAATCCTTCCAGAAGTAGAACAGACAGTCAAACATCTCCACTTAGCTTCCTCAAAGACAGCTCCTTCCCCCTTGGCTGCTGACAGAGAACTACCCTCTAGTCCCAGCCCTGGGGTTTATATGTGCCCCAGGCCTTATTTCTTCTGGTCAGCTGCCAGCCTGCTGGTGCAGGCTAATTTCCTCATTTCTGCTGCCACAGTAACCTGCAGCTGTGGGGTTCCTGATTGACTGCTAGGGCCCGCTCCCTAGGCAGTTTCTGCCCTTAAAGGACCAGGCACCTTAGTGCCCTGCGACAGGTGACAAGAGATTTTAGGATGGATTCGATGAAGCCTGGTGTTTCCTTAGTTCAGGGTTCTATGATTGCATATGATAGGTCTGTCTGCGTTCCTTTGTTTGTGGATTTTAAGGAGCATGAAAAAGTCCCTGGGTTGGGTAGTTGGGGGATGAAGTTCTATAGTTTTCCTTGTAGTTTAGATGGAAATGCTTTGATGGTGGTTTTGAGTTTTAAGGGGAAAAGGGGAGTTGGATCTTTCTCTAGTTTTTCATAGTAGGTGGACGCAGAGAGTTGTCTGTTGGCTTCTATCATGTAGTCTTCATGGTTAAGGATAACTATAGCTCCTTCTTTATTTGCTGGTTTTATTCCTATTTGGTGATTGGATCTTAGAGATTCTATGGCCTTTCTTTCTGAGAGGGAGCTGTTGTTATGGTAGTGTCTGTTGATTATTTCATTGTTCGTTCTTCCTTTGAAGCAATCAATATAGTGGTCAAGGTTTAAATTTCATCCACTGTGAGGTGTCGAATCTAATTTTTTTTGGTTTTGGGGGGATTAATCTTTTCCTCAGTGTTGTCAAAGGATGAAGTGTTGCTGGAAATGGATTTATTTTGGTTGTGGAAATATTCCTTGAGATGGAGGCATCAGAAAAATTCTTCTCGTTCTCCACATTGTGGTATATTATTAGGGGATTTTTCTGGACAGAAATTAAGGCTTTTATTGAGGGTAAATTTTTTAGTTTTGGTAAGTGTGTGCATGGAGAGATTAATAATATTTGAGGGTTGATTTGTTCTTTCAGTTTCATCGAGTATGAGGTTGGAATGTTGAATGGTATTGTTTCTCTGATGGTTGTTCTGTGGCTGGAAAGTTGTTCCTGTAGTAATTCGTCCTATTTCTTCTTTTTATGTTGGATAGATGTTGTAAAAAATCTTTGGTAGTCTCTTTGTATATGTTGTATAATGTTTGGGAAGGTATCTGGATTTCTTTCTTTTAAGTTGTCACACTATGCCTTTATTTTCTTGAGTTAATCTCTCTTAGAGTAGGTTATGTGAACGAGATGATCTCTAACATTTTCTGAATTTCTCCTGCATAGGCATATTTGGACTTGTGTGTAGTGTTAAATAATTTTAGACATAATTCTTTATTTATGCAAATGTATTAGTATATTCATAGCTACTATCTATGGGCATCTATGCATATAATAACCTGAATAACCTGCCCAACTCTCATTAAGAATAGACACTGGTGACCTTCTTAGAGAGAGTGCAGCTAACTATTCTTAGGGATTCAGAGTCAGGAGTGAGAAACAGTGGAGTTGTTAGTTGTTATCTCGTTCCTTGAGCAGTGCTTTAAGAGGCTGTGAAGCCATAGCTAAGTGCTGTCTTACAATTAGTTCTTTCTTCGTTGCATATGCTTCATATGCTGGATCCCTCTTTTGATACACACGCACCTCATTTGCACAAGATTGAATTATTTTTTAATATTAGCATCCATTAGGGTCACAGATGTGCTGTGTTCTTCCACATGCTCCTGTAAAAGAATGTAAGGGCAGGACTGCTGTGATCTTCCCTGTTTCCTTGTAATGCCTGTGACTGAGGAAGAACCTGGTGAGTGGTCAGTTTGGTAGTTTTGCTTTGGCTAAACTGTCTCAAAATCTTCTATAACATTCAGAACCCTTCTGTTCCTTTGACACAGAAATACCATGATCTTTATCAGTTTGTCAGTATTAAGAATTAGACTTCCTTGTATGCAGGCTTCTGGTTTTGGGGATATATTATAATGTCAAATGACTTCTGGCCCCCATACAAATATCAGAGGGCCTCTGCAATAATGACTGCCCTATACAGGGCTACTTAACATGGTTGCCTTCAAGTCTGCAGTCTGTAAGTCCTGTGATTCTTTGAAAGACAGGCAGAGCAGATATCTCTATTTCTTAGGAGAGTCACAGATATCAAATAAATAGTAAGTGTGTTGGTCATTCTGTTGAAGAACATCTAAGTTTCCTGAAGCTTCCTCTCCTATAACAGTCTGTGAAGATCTTATGAAAAGACAACATTAATTCTCCTGTGAGTAGACAGACCTGCCTTACCCATACATGAGACAAGTGAAGCTTGAGTCTTTCTCTGAGAAAAGGCTCAGCAGCTTCAGCACTGATGTCCCCAACACCAAAACTGACTCCAGTATTATCAGCACCAAAGCCAGCACTGCCAACTTCAGCATTGAATTCCAGCACTGAAGGGGTGTGCCCACATATGGAGGCAGAAACTCCATTGCAAAGCTCCTATTATAAGACAGACCACGTAAAAAACCTTTGAAAGCAAATGTGCCAGATCCTGCCTGGCTTCAAGAGTGGATTTCAAAGTGTAGAAATGTGTAGTGAGATTTCAAAGCTGGCATTTAAACTAGCTAACTCAGATAACAGATAATTAGCATTTTATCTGTGGCAGTGCAGACCTCAGCATGGACAGCAAAATCTGCCTGAGAATCAGGGTAAATTAGTCTGTCCTAAGCTGCCTGCTACCAGAGCTTGGTTACTACCAGTTTTTAAGGGAATTTATTTAAGCTAGCTTTGGTATGTCTATGTTTTGCTGCAGTCAGTGTAGTGAAGATGTATCCTGTGACACAGAGACAGACTACTCTAGCATTGCTGTCAGTTCCAGCAGCATCATTGTGGAAGCGCCTATCAGTAGTAGTACACCCCTGAGTGAAGGTCATTTTGCCTCATCATCACTAGGGCACAGATTTTCTCCATCTTCTGATAGAAAACCTTCTTCTCTGAGGTAAGTGGTTAATACCACAGATTTCCCTGCAGAGTTAAACTGCCACCTATTCTAGCTGATACCAAACAGGTCCACTGTATTCCTTTGGTAGTCTGGCATTTACAGTGCACGTGTCCACTGCACAACAATAAAAGTTCACCGAACCTTTATCTCTGACCAGATGACCCATGCAAGAGTACCAGGAAAAAAACTGATCAAGGGGCAGGGCAACAGCAGTGCGTATATCACCACCAAAGTACCATTCATCTTCAGTTGACAATAATAAGAATCGTCTGTAATGGTACTGGTGCCAGAAGATTATAAGTCAGTCAAAGAGCCCCTTATATCCTCAGGCCGTAGAACCCTTGTTCTCAAGTTCTTTGATTTCTTGTCTTGCCAGGATTGTCCTCCCCATAACTAGGAAATGGTGGGACTTCTTAGCTCAACTCTGGCCCTTTGGTAGGTGCTGTCTATGGTAACACTGAAACATCATAGGGTCATTGGAAAATCAAGCACAAAGGGACCTTATTGAGGTTATCAGTCCAGCCCCTACTCAAGGCAGGATCATTCCTGACTAAACCGCCCCAGCCAAGTGTTTGTCTAATTTGCTCTTGAAAAATTCCAAGCTTGACAATTCCACAACTTCTCTAGATAGGCTGTTTCATTGCTTAACCACCTTCACAGTCAGGAGGTTCCCCCTAATCTCAACCTAAATTTTTTCTGTTGTAGTTTGAGGCTATTGTTCCTAGTCCTGTCCCCTACAGCCACTCCAGCCTCTTTATAATCATCCTTCACATGTTTAAGACTTATCAAATCTCCCTCATTCTTCTCTTTTCAGACTAAATAATCCTAGTTCTTCCAGCCTTTTCTCAAAAGTTGTTTCCCAGGCCTCTATATCTGCAGTTGCAGTCTGCTGGACTTTCTGATCTGTCAACATCTTTCTTGAAGTGTGAGGCCCAAAAGTGGCCTTCAAATGAGGCCTTACAAGGGCCAAATCAACTGCAGTGGAAGAATTACTTTCCTTGATTTGCAAGTGACACTCATGTTACCCAGTATACTGCTGGCCTGTAGGGAACCCCACTTCATACCTCCTCCCAATTGGCCATTGTGCTATTGCTGATGATTCAAAGCAATCACCTTTGTCAAATATTACTCCCAGCATGTGGCAGTTAGGTTTGATTCTGAGTTCAGCAGGACATTCCAGTTGTTATTCAGAATCATAGAAAATTCAGGTTGGAAGGGACCTCAGAAGGTCATCTAGTTCAACCCCTCTGCTCAAGGCGGACCATCCCCAACTAGGTTATCCTTGCCAAAGTTTTGTCTAGCTTCATCTTACAAACCTCCAAGGATGGATATTCTGTCACCTCTCTGGGTAACATTTTATAGTGTTTTACTTCCCTCCTAGTAAGAAAATTCTTCCTAATATCTAACCTAAATTTCCCTTGCTCCAGCTTGATACTGTTGCTCCTTGTTCTGTCATCCACCACCACTGAGAACAGTCTAGCTCCATTCTCTTTTGAACCCCCCTCAGACAGTTGTAGGCTGCTATTGAATTTCCTCTTAGTCTCCTCTTCTCTAGATCAAATAAACCCAGTTCCCTTAGTCTTTCCTTATAAGTCATGTCCCCCAGCCCCCTCACCATTTTTGTTGCCCTCTGCTGGACCCTCTCCAATTTGTCCACAACCTTTCTGTAGTTGGGGGGGGGGCACAACTGAACACAGTACTCCAGATGTGCCTCACAAGTTCTGAATAAAAGGGAATAATCACTTCTCTTGACCTGCTGGCAACACTCATACCAACACAGCCCAGTATGCCACTAGTCTTCTTTGCAACAGGGCACACTGATATCTCATATTCAGCTTTTTGGCCACTCTCACCCTCAGGTCTTTTTCTGCGGAGCTGCTGCCAAGCCAGTCAGCCCTCAGCCTGTACTGGTGCATGGGATCATTCCATCCTAAGTGCAAGACTTTGCACTTGTCCTTGTTGAACCTCATGAGATTTTTTTTGGCCCAGTCCTCCAATTTGTCTAGGTCACTCTGAATCATAGCCCTACGCTCCAGCATACCTACTAATTCCCTCAGCTTGGTGTCATCTGCAAACTTGCTGATGGTGCACTCTATGCCATCTTCCAGGTTGATAAAGACATTGAACAAAACTGGCCCCGGGGCACTCCACTTGATACTGGCTGCCAACTAGACATCGAGTCATTGATAACTGCTCTTTCAGCCTGATGCTCCAGCCAGTTTTCTGTCCACCTTATAGTCTCTTCATCCAACCCACACTTCCTTAGCTTGCCTGTGAAAATGTTGTGGGAGACTGTATCAAGCGCCTTGCTGAAATCAAGGTGTATCACATCTGCTGGTCTCCTCACATCCGAAAAGCCAGTCACCTTGTCATAGAAGGCAATCAGGTTGGTCAGGCATGACTTGCCCTTGGTGAATCCATGCTGACTGTTCCTAATCACTTTCTTCTCCTCCAAGTGCTTAGAAATGGATTTCTTCAGGCTCTGCTCCATGATTTTTCCAGGGACTGACCAATACGTAGTTTCCCAGATCCTCCCTTTTACCTTTTTGAAATATGGGCACTATGTTTGCCCTTTTCCAATCATCCAGGCCCTCCCCTTAACCCCATGAGTTTTCAAAGATGGTAGTCAGTGGCTGGGCGGGCTCATCAGCCAACTACCTCAGCACCTTCAGGTGCATCCTATCTGGCCCCATGGACTTGTATACATCCAGCTTTTCTAAATAGTCCCTAACCTGTTCTTTGACTTATTTTGGCTGCTCACCTCCTTCCTAAATTGTGTTGCCTGGTGCAGTAGTCTGGGAGTGGACCTTGCCTGTGAAGACTTAGGCATAGAAGGTATTGGGCACTTCAGCCTTTTCTGCATCCTTGTCAATAGGTTGCCTCCCCCATTCAGTAAGGGACCCACACTTTCCCTGATCCTTCTCTTGCTACCAACATACTTGTAGACACCCTTCTTGTTACCCTTAACGCCCCTTTCTAGCTGCAACTCCAGTTGCACTTTGGCCTTCCTGCATGACCAAGCAATAAATCTTTTATATTGAATGTTATATAATGTTATGTATATAATCCCTGCATGCCCAAGCAATGCTCTTATACTCCTCCCTATTTATTTGTCCAAGTGTCTACTTCTTATAAGCTTCCTTTTGCAACTTAGTGTACTGAAGAGTTCCCAGCTAAGCCAAGCTGGTCTTCTGCCAAACTTGCTAGTCTTCCTGCGCATCAGGATGGTTTGTTCCTGCATTCTCAGTAAGGCTTCCTTAAAGTATAGCCAGCTGTCCTGGACTTTTCTGTCCCTCAGACTGGCTTCCCAGGGCATCCTGCCCAGGAGTTTCCTTTGCAAGTCAAAGTCTGTGCAAGCTGTCCCAAACTGTCTCCAAAAACTTCCCGGATTGTCTGCACACTGCTGTATTGCCTTCCTAGCAGATGCCAGAGTGATTGAAGTCCCCAATGAGAACCAGGACTTGTGACTGGGAAACTTCTGCTAGCTGTTTGAAGAAAGCCTCATCCACCACTTCCTCCTGCTCTGGTGGTCTATGAGAGATACCCACTACCATATGACCTTTGTTGCTCTCCCCTCTAACCTTAACCCAGAGACTTTCAATAGGCCTATCTCCAGTTTCATACTGGAGTTCTGAGCAATCATATGGCTCTTTTACATAAAGTGCAACTTCTCCTCTTCTCCCCTGCCTGCCCTTCCTGACCAGTTTGTACCCACATGTGACAGTGCTCCAGTCGTGCAAGCTATCCCACCAAGTCTCTGTTATTCCAGTCATGTCATAGTTCCATGACTGTGCAAGGAATTCCCGTTCTTCCTGCTTGTTTCCCAGGCTCTGTGCATTTGTGTACAGGCACCTGAAGTAACTGTTAGTGGACTGGCCTGATTTCTTAGGAAGTATGAGAACACCTTCCCTGTTGCCCCCTCCGGCTTGCTCTTCCTCCAGGTCTCCTGCTTCCCCACTTACCTCAGGGCTTTGGTCTCCATCCAAACCTAGTGTAAAGCCCTCCTCACTGAGTTAGCAGGCCTGTCTGGAAAGATACTCTTCCCTCTCTTCATCAAGTAGATCCCATTTCTTTGCCTGATGCAGCTGACCTCTTCCCACGGTGCAGGGCAGATATTGCTTGTCTGTTGCCTACAATGGCACACACACAAATTCAAAGAAAAGACAATCATTTGTCTGCCATATGGTAGTTGTGGTTCTTTGAGGTACTGTGATCAGTCTGCATCCCGTGCCCTGATTTTTGCAGTCCTCAGCTAACTGGCTTTGGATTGTTAGACTGCTGATGGAGAGTCACAGCCATTCCACCCTTTCTGCCCTTGAACAGAAATACAAAGAAGCACTAGACTTGTATATAAGCCCAGGTGGACACTGATATGTATTTTTTTAATTGAACCTGCACACATGGAGTGCATACCCGCCTGCAGTGGAATGCACTCATGAATGTAACAGTTAAGCCATAGTTTCTGCCCGTCTAGTTAAGTAACTATTGTTTTTTGGACTATATAGAATTGCCATTCTGTTTTAAGGAACCGCTCCTCTGTTTCTTAGAAGAGCTTTTGCATTCTTTGATTGCTGAACATAGCATTATATAGAAAAGGATCATTTTCTAAGTGATGTGTTCCACGCTGGTACATTGGTGTATTCTGTAGGATAATCACATGGGTCTCTATTCTTTCCTCCCCCACCCAACCACACTCTGTTTTTATACCCATTACTCATTTAGAATTCTCTACTGAAAAAGGGTGTTGCAGAGAGAAATTTCTGAAAGGCCCTCGGGCTAGCTAGATACGATATAGTCTTTAACAAGGAAATATGAGAACAGACGAGAAACTATGAACCTGAACAAGTCTTAAGAGCCATCTCTCTGTTACCCTTATCACCATCCCCACCTCCATATAGTAGAAATGAATATAGGATTAAGGATCAGTATCTAATACAGGAATTTGTCCTTGATGTCATAGCCATATATAACATGGCATCATTTGGTAATGAATCAGTAAATTATAAGCTTTGAAATTTGGGTAAATAATAAAATCAGTAGTATTGTGTTGACCAAACAAAAGAAAGGAGGATATTTTTTATTTTATTCTGGCTATATTTCTTTTAGTATCTGAATAAGACACTAGATAAATCTGGATTCAGACTCATTATCCGCATCAATTTTGACAATAGAATAGAAAATGTTAAGGCATCAATTTATCATATTATCTGTGAGGAAAAGTATACAATACACTGTAGGATTTATTAATATTTACATAAAACTAGTACAATAGTTAGCCAAAAATGTAGTAAAAAGAACGTGTTGCGAGACCAAGTGAAATTGATAAAATATTCCAAAAAGGTAGAAACATTTATGTTAAAAATGAAAGAAATGAAGGAGGCAAAGTATTAACTAAGAGATAACTTTGGGCTCTGGCAGGAATGAAGTGAGCAATAAGGTCATGCACCTTTTATCCAGGCAGGACCCTCTTTAGGTGGGATTTTCAAAAGCACTTGACCTAAGTGCTGCTCGCATTGGAAGTCAGATCCAGCTTCACTGTTGCCTTCAGGGGTAACAGTTAGACTAATACTAAGCTCTTTGGAAATCCCATCCTTAAACTTTCCTCTTTAAGAACAAATATAAAAAAATGGCAGGCATGAAGGAATCTGAAGGCTAAATTAAAGCTTGTTTTATTTTAACTGTCAACCTATATATTTTTCTGTACATTTCTTCTGCTTAACTGGTTGAACATTGTAAAGATTCACAGGATGTTGAATATATCTTTCAATAGAATTTCCCATGTGAGGGCTGCAAACAATCTTATAATTTATAATTAAGCTTCACAGTGCTTCTGTAAAGTGAGGGACTTTTGTTTCTTCTTCACATTTTGAGGATAGGGAATCTAAGTCACAGAAAGTGCAGAGGGCAAATTGAAGATTAAGTATTGTGACTTGAGGTAGAAATACTTCATTCTTACCCTGACCAATAATTGTGGGGTGATACTCTTCAAAAAAAGCAGGAAGGAGGACCCGGGAAACTATAGGCCGGTTAGTCTTACCTCGATCCTAGGCAAGCTGTTCAAGAAAATTACGCTGGCACACATCCGGGAGGGGCCGGCAGGGGACTGCATGCTTAGGGGCAACCAACACGGGTTCGTCAGTGGCAGGTCCTGTCAGACCAACCTGGTGGCCTTTTACGATCAGATCACCAGATCATTAGATGCAGGGGTAGCAGTGGATATAGTCTTCCTGGACTTCCAGAAGGCTTTTGACACTGTCTCTCACCCTGTTCTCATTAAGAAACTGCGGGGGGGGCTGTGGTGTAGACACCCACACAGTGAAATGGGTCGCCAACTGGCTGGAGGGCCGCACCCAGAGGGTGGTAGTGGATGGGTCCTTCTCAGCCTGGAAGGACGTGTGCAGTGGGGTTCCGCAGGGCTCGGTCCTCAGGCCCACGCTGTTCAGCATCTTCATCAGTGATTTGGACGAGGGGGTAAAAAGCACCCTGTTCAAATTTGCTGATGACACTAAGATGTGGGGGGGACATGGGCACACTGGAAGGATGCAACAGGCTACAATCAGACCTAGACAGGTTACAAGGGTGGGCAGACAAGAATAGGATGGGTTTCAACACAGAGAAGTGCAAGGTGATGCACCTCGGGAGGAACAACCGGCACCATACCTACAGGTTAGGGAACTCCCCTCTTGTCAGCACGGAGGTGGAAAAGGATCTTGGGGTCATCATTGACTCCAAGATGAACATGGGCCGGCAGTGTGGGGAGGCAGTTAGGAAGGCCAACCTCACCTTATCATGCATCCACAGATGCATCTCAAGCAGGTCCAAAGAGGTGATCCTCCCCCTCTATGCGGCACTGGTCAGGCCGCAGTTGGAGTACTGCATCCAGTTCTGGGCGCCACACTTCAAGAGGGATGTGGACAGCATGGAGAGGGTCCAGAGGAGGGCCACTCGTATGATCAGGGGACAACAGGGCAGGCCCTATGAGGAGAGGCTACGGGACCTGAACCTGTTCAGCCTCCAAAAGAGAAGACTGAGGGGGGATCTTGTGGCCTGTTATAAACTAGTCAGGGGGGATCAGCAGGCATTGGGGGAGTCACTGTTCCCCCAAGCACTGCCAGGAGTGACCAGGAGTAACGGTCACAAGCTGGCAGAGTGTAGGTTTAGGTTAGATATCAGGAAGTGCTACTTCACGGTCAGGGCAGCTAGGGTCTGGAACCAACTTCCAAGAGAAGTGGTGCAGGCTCCTACCCTGGGGGTGTTTAAGAGGAGGTTAGATGAACCTCGTTTGACCCCCAGTATTCTTTCCTGCCATGGCAGGGGGTCGGACTAGATGATCTGCTCAGGTCCCTTCTGACCCTAGAAACTATGAAACTGTGATACTGGGTTCCATTAGACTCTGAGAAGTCATAAAGCTAGTAGTGAATTGGGAGATGGCACGGGAAGCCTGGTCTGCTAGTAATTACTGTATCATATTGAGAGCTGGAGAGAAAAGAGAAAGCATGAGCCACTACCCAAAGCGAGGAAACTGATTTTCTGCTCAAAACAGAAGCATGAAGGTGCTGTAGATGGATGCAGGTTATTCTCCCTCTCTTCTCTCCAGCAGCTTTATGAAGGGAGTAGCAGAGTCGAGTGAGGACAGATCAAAGGTTTATGCAGTCATGCCAGTTGCACTCTGCTGTGATTCCTGCCAACTTCCCAGCAGCATTTCAATTCAGGCAGCACTAATGGAGTTGATTAGTTTCATGGTTCATTATGATCTTCCTTTATTTACTTTTCCTATTAATTCCTATTATTCCTATTAATTACTCTTCACTCCTCAGATGTTAACAACTTTCTCTCACTTTAATGGTTTTGATCTTCTACTAATCAAGCCATCTTTTCTTCAGAAATATTGTTGTCTGTTGGCTTCTCGTCATCTCTCTTCTATTTCACAGCCCTGCAGACTGTGTTCAGCTCTTTTCAAAATCCTAAGTCCACCCATTCAGTCAAGTCTTCAGCAACTAGTTTCAGCTTTTGGCTGAGCATAGAAAAGTTCTTGATAATTCAGCTGTGAAAGGGTTAGAAGTGACTTTTTTGCCTGATCAGGCTTTTTGCCTAAGGAAGGGTAAGTTAATTTAAGATTAGTCTTTGTCCCTCTTCTGTGAGGCCATAGCTCTGGAAAAGGACCTTTCTTCTTCATTCTGTCTTCCCAGAAAAATGTATTGTGAGGTATGTGTGATCTGTGAGAATATATGGTAACATTGATACGTTTCTCTTTGGCTTAGCTGGCTTAGGTGCTCTGGCTTGTCAGCCAGTTAGTGGCGTTACTGTATGTTTCATTATTAGAGAATCTGATAGAACAGAAGTCTTAATTTCTTCGTATTGTGTATTCAAGTTTTGTTAAACTTACTGAAATAGACCAAACTGCACAAGTGCAACAAGATAAACTCCAGCTCAGTCACTATTGCCAGCTGATGCCTGTCTTTACTATTCCTTGAAGTCTCTATACTGCCTCCTAGATCTTTTCACTCCACAAAATGGCTTATAGTCTAGAAGAGTAGTGGATATTCATCATACTGTTTCCCATCAACCTGTGATTGAATCCATAGCTCTTATTCAATAATATATTCTCCTCCTTCTTGTCTCTCATTATTACTGAATTCATCACAGTCTTGTATCTTTGTCGTAATGAATAAGCACTTTCACCAGCTCCAAAACTAGAGTTTAATGTTCGAAATTTTGCTGAGTCTTATATTATTTCATTTGATTTTTTTTGTTGTATTAACACCAAATGTAGAATAAGTAAGCAAGCTAATACATGAAAAAGAGAAGTTAACATTTGGATGGGGATGATGGCACCTGTACTCCGTGAAGAACGATGGACTAAGTAACTACATGCAGAAATAGCATTTCAAAGAACAAGATTGTCTGTCATTTGCCACTAAGAAAAAAACTGTTTCAGGCAGCTAGCATGCACGTGGCATAACTATTTATTGATATTACTACTGTGTTCTACAAATACAGAATAGTGTGACTGTAGTTTAGAGGGAGAGTTGCAGTTTGCACTAGTAGCACAGATATAGCCTCTTTGTTAGTAGTGGGAAAATGTAGCACATCTTCCTAAATGTTCTGTATATACTCATCTAAACATAGCATGAATTTTCTAAGCCTGTTAATTAGAGTTTAAATTAATTAAAACAATATCTATAAAGAAATTTAGCATCTGTCTATTCCCAAAATATACTAACATAATATTAATATAATATTAATAGAATAATATAATAATATTAATAGAATAAGTCTTTCAAACTCTCCTTATATTTCATTTGTATTTTGTATATGAGCTATATGCGAAGAAACTGATCTTAATTAAGAAGTTATTAGTGATTTATATCTTTAGGTAGGCAATCAGTTGGTTGTGTAGCTTTTAAATGGTATCTTTAAATGGTATCATTTTGATGTCAACATAAATCCAGCCAGTCACCACAATTATATTTGATTGTATTTGTAGTGAGTCAGTGATGCCAGGGAAACTGAATGCATGTTAAGATTTCTCGGATAGATTACTTAACCCACCTTTCACTGCTCATCAAAGATTTTCCTATACTAGTTTGAGAATCAGGCTGGAAGTTTTCTTGGCTTTTCTGTTTCTGTTTCTGGTCTACTCTGAGGTACAGGTAGAACCCATCAGGAACAACAAAACTGGATTTTAGGGAACAAGTGCCAGTCATCAGGAGGAAAAAATATGAAAAATATCTAATGTCTTCAAAAAATATTTTTATGTGGCAAAGAAGACTGAGGAGATATTTGAAAATGATTGTAAATATCTACCAGATGATTCTAAAGAAGATGGCTATAGATTTTATCTGTGGTTGTAGGGGACAGGATAAGCAATAGCCTCACATTGCAGCAAAGAAAATTTAGGTTAGAGAATAGGAACAACTTTCTTGATGTGACTATGAAGGTGGGCAAGCACTGGAACAGTCTGCCCAGAGAAGTAGAATCTTCATCCCCGGACATTTTCAGTATCAGGTTAGACAAATACTTGGGATGGTTTAGTCAGGGATGGTTCTTGCTTGGTCAGGGGGCTGGACTAGATGATTTCATGAGATCCCTTCCAACTCATAGGAGCTCCTACCTGATCTGAGCCCACAAATACATTAATCTTAATTAAATCTGGAGCACCATTGCAGGGCAAACTTGTATGGATGCCTTGGCATATTTCCATGTTTTAATCAGTTGATTTTTTTTTGGTGTCTGAATTTCCTGCATCGGTAGTACTGGTTTTGGGAATAATAATGATAGCACTGATGTGTTTTATTCTGAAGTTTATGATGTGCTTTCAACCTTAAGTCCTTTCTAAAGTAAGATTGGGGTGGGAGGGTGCAGTGAAGAGTTTATTGATTGTTTTTTCTTGTCTTGGATAATAAACCAGTGCCTTAAATAATCTTAAAAAAAAAAAAGCCAAAAGTGGGAAGAAAAGACGCAACAAATAAGCTGAGTGATGTGTGGCAAATGTCATGCTAGTTTAAATTAATTTTTCTTTGAAATATATATATGGACAGAAGAAGAGTTGATGGTGATTTGAGAAGAGACGAGGTAAGAGTACCATAGTACGAAAAGAAAGATGTGATATTTTGTAATGAAATGAAACAGAATGCATCAGTAAAGGCATCTCAGTTGTGTGTTATGGTATATAGATACAGGCAAATGGATTGCAGTTACACCATTTTCATATTTCTTTTACCAAAGCATTTGTGTTCTAAAGGACTGAAAGGAACATTCATATGCAGTTATCAGGGCTGGCCCTGGGGAGGGGTGGGGGTGAATCGGGGCATCTGCACCAGGCCCTGCGATTATGGGGGGGCCCCGCAGAGCCAGGTGGAGAGGCCATGGCTGCTGCATTTGAAGTTTAGCTCAGCCTCCTGCCTGATGGGTTGGGCATTTCTTTGCCTGTTCTAGTTAGAAGTTCCAGCCACTACCCCTCCCTTTCACTCCCCAGCATAAGCATGCCGTGGGATGTGGAGGGGACCCTGCACAGGCTGTTTTGCCTTGGGCCCCGCATCCTGTTGGGATAGTCTCTGGCAATTATTGTGACTGTGAAATTGTAGCAAAACCTTGGTAAATTTTGGAGTTAAAACACTTTTTGTAAAAATAGAGTTCATTATTATGGAAAAAGTTAATCAATATTTCTGCTATATTTAAACCTTCAAAGCAGAGATATCAAGAATTCTAACACCTTTGAGCACAGAGGCACAGTCCAAAAAGGATTTTAGAAATATTAGATAATATACCTTTAGAAGAAATAACTGAAACCAGCGCGTTTTCTTCTTATGGAAAGTATATTTATGCAAATTCAGATTCGTAAATCATTAAAATCTCTCCGCAGAAGTAATCTTATCATCATGACTTTTTATTATTTTTATAGCTGGCATGACCATGCCATCAACATGATGATGTACAGCAAAGTGAATATTGGACCTCTGTTAATTGTTTGCCGCATTATTTCTAAATGTGCTGAAACAGTAGCTTAAGCATTTTCAAGTAGCTGAAAAATGTTGTCATATTCCCCAACCCTTAATCTCCTTCTCTTGAAACTAAATATGGCAGCACAAAGGCTAAGCAGAGAGTTGTCCACAAATGCCCAAACATTCTGGCTGCAACATGGCTAATACCAATTTGTACTGCTCTGTTGCGGTAGATGTCTATTAGGTTTATGGTGGGACAGTGCAGGCAGCCCAGAGCTCCTGGGGCTTAAGAGGACAGATTCTGCATGCCCTGGGAATTCCTGCATAGGATCGGGCCCTGCAGGATCCAGGAGTGCCTACTCAGAGTGGCTGAAGAATGCGGGTAGCTTTTGACTATAAACCTAACAGACATCTGCCACAATAAAACAGCACAAATTGATACCACCTAAGTTGTGAAATGACAAAGGCCTGCCCAGCTTTCCTTGCTAAAGTTCTGGGAAATCTCTGAGGCATGTACCTGTAAGCAGGGAATACTCAACTCATTGTCCTGCTTGATGCGGGACAATAGGCAATGTGTATTTCACCCAGTGTCGCAGACCATCTGTGGTGTGATATTTTAAAACTATTTTATAACTTACCCACAGGACTTTCCCAGTAATGAAGCTGGGGTAACTAATTCTCCAGGTCCTTCTTTTTCCCCTTTTTAACATGGGCACTTTGTTAGCCCTTCTTTAGTCTTTGGGAGCCTTTCCTGACATCCACAAGTTTGCATATATTTTTCTGTATAGTATAGAAGGTCCAGATGACTTAAATTTAGTCAAATTAGTCAGAACTTCTCTAGTATATCCTTCACTTGTGATGATATCAATAAAATCATTATCTATTAACTGTAACTGGCTTCTTCAGAAGTCTTGTGGATTATATTTAGGGTGAAGGCACCAGAAATACTTGTATATAGTAGTTTTTGTATTCAGTTTAACAGTTTGTCATCCGTCTGTAATTGAACTGGTGGTTCTATGGCTGCCCGTGAAGAAAGTATATAGACAAGTCAACCAACATGAAACATAAGTAAATTTTATGAACATTAAATGTATATAATATAAAATTAGAATCTAAGTAGGATGGAAAGGACAAATGCTCGTTCTTCCCTCCTGTAGTCATTTAAAAGATGTCCCCTTCTGTAACTAAGTCTAATATCTGCAAGTTGTTCGTAAACATTTTCTTCTGGATTAGCAATAGTTAAGTCACAATCTGAGAATCATTCGTAAGAATCATGTGTTATAATAACGCCAGTTCAAAATAAATAATATAGCATCATTTCGGACAATTTGTGCAGCTATTTTGACTAACTAGTATTCTGGTGTGTTGCTGTCTTTTCATTATGAAGTGCTAGTAAAGGAATCTTCTGTGAATTTTTCTACGGCAGTATACTAAACACTTAGAACTTGCTCAATTCAAGAATGAGAGAAAAGACACAGAAAGCTCCCCTTCTGTTCCTCTGTTGCTTAGCTGTTCATTTATGCCATGCATTTAAAGGAAAATTCCCTTTAGAGTCCAGACAATGCATGCTTATAATATAATTTTCTGAGCTAAAAAATTCTAGGACTGTAATTTTTGTCTCTTTGAAGGATCAGTATCATGCCAGATATTCTCTGAGGTCCCAATTCAGCATGGCTTTATAAGTCAGTAATCATCTTGATTTCACTGGAACTATTCATGTGTTTAAACCTTGCTGTACTGGAGATTGAAGGCCCAGTTTCTTGGTATGAAAACCACAATCTCTTTGTGACATCATAACTCTGAATGCCTCTCCAGGCTCTTAGAACTGTTCCAGGAGCACCAGTTTTCAAGAGCAATAGTTGGACTGTGACTAATTCCTTTCTCCAACGTGCAATACAGGCTAGGAGTGGCGAGTATTGTGGGTTATCACCAGGGATCCAGGTTTTCTAATTCCTGTGGGAAAAACGTGGATTTTCTCTTTTAAAGGAGAAAAACCCAGGGAAATGGAGGTTTCTCCTTACAGGCTGGCAGAGTTCCAGCCTGAAAGGGGCTGCTTGGGGCTGAAGGGAGTGGGAGGAGAAAGATCAGGGGCAGAGGCGGCCACGCGGCTGGCTATACAGCCAGGCAGCGTGGTGGAGCTCCTACAGCAGGTAAGTCTTTGGGAGTGGGAATAGGTGATGCATGAGGGAGCAGAAGGGGCATAGGCAATGCAAGGGGAGACTGAGGTGATGGTGGCTTGTGTCAAGCCTGCATGGTAAAGGAAGGAATATGACAAGGTTGGCAGCTGGGGCGGGAGGCACTGCCGAGTTGGTTGTGACCAGGACTGGGGCCAGGGCAGGAGCAGGCTTAGACATACATGGCTGCGGGCCCAGTCAAGGAGTGAGGTGGGAGAGGGGGAAGCAGCTCCCTGCCACTGTGTGCACCCACAGGGAGGGGTCAGGCCTATAGGGGATGCATCAGGGAGGCCTGGGTGTGGGATGCAGGCCCCTTTAGATTTCTGTGCCCACAGCAGGGTACAGGCCTGCAGCCTGACTGGACCAGCAGCAGGCAGGAGCTGTGTCCATGGCCCAGCAGGTAGGACCTGGTATGGGAGGGCAGAGCAGGGTGGGGAGGCTTGATCTTGGTGCTATCACCACCAGGAGCGCTGTGCTGCCATGGCCAACAAGGTAAGGCGCCCTCTGCCTGCCTGGCAGCAGCAGGGGGGCACAATTCTGTGCCACTGCAGTGGCTCACCTTGGCAGCCATGGCAGGATGCCTGATGTGGGGCTTTTAGTGGTGACAGAGTAGTGCCTTCCCCTGCTGCCAGGTAAGCAGGGGGCACCTCACCTCAGTGGCCATGGCAGTGTGGCTCTACCTCCTGTGCTGGATCCTGCCCACTGGGCCATGGAGGCAGCTCCTGCCTGGTGCCAGTCCAGTCAGGCTGCAGTCCCGTGTCCCACTGTGGGCTCAGAAATCTGGGGACACGTGTCCCGTCCCCTCCCCTCCCCCATTCCCCCTGATGTGTTGCTTATGGTGTCACTTATGCCTGCACACCCCCTGCCCCACGCATGTACCCCCTTCTCCATACACTGGGGGCTGGGGCCCAGAGGCAGAGGCAGTGGGTTGGGAGTGAGGGGCACTAGCAGAGCCAGGGGGCTGGAAATTGGGAGTGAGGGGTACCAGCAAGGTTGTGGGGGTATAGTACTGTGTTCAGGAGTGAGGGGCACCAGCAGGGACAGGTGACTGCAGGTCAGGAGTGAGGAGCAGGGCTGCAGGAGGTGGGGGTCTGTGGGTTGGGAGTGAGGAACAACAGCATAGGCAGGGGTACAGCACCAGAATATCAGGGTTGCTTAATGCCACAAAGCAGCAAGGGGGACAGTTGCAGCTGGACCTGTGTCTTGATCCAAAGGGTCAGGGGGAGCCCTGATTTTTTTTTAATGATAAAAAAACCCCCAAAACCAAATGCCAAAACATACAGGTATTTAGAATGTATTTTATTATAATGTTTGGGGCACCTGTAGACTTCCAAATTGCTTTAAAATTGTAAATATATCAATAAAACATTGTGTTCAGCTGATACCTATATATACACACACACATATATATAATGGCATTTCATATTAATCAGGAAAAAATACAGATTGTGGTGTTTATAATCAGAGAATTTTGGATTTTTTTTAACAGAGAAAACTGGAATCCCTTGTTATCACTGCAGAACCTGCAAGTAATGGGGCAGATGGGCACTCTCCTTGGTTTGAATGATAGTTTCATTATATTGTACTAAGTTTTGCATCCTTCCAGTAATAAAAAAGTACTGCTGTCTATATTTCCTGCTACCCAAGATACTGTTATACTGGTACTGAAAGATATTTGGGACTGTCAAGTAAATGCGTTTTTAATAGTTCCATGGTTACTTCTCCGTTTTAGATTATATTAAATAAAATGTGAGGGAAATTGTCTTATAATCAAATAACATGAGGAAACACGAGATAAGGTTACCTCACAGTTGACCTTCCAGTTGACATTCATATTTAATTTGCAGTTGTGATTTTTTTCCTTTATTCTAATGAACTGATCTAACATAAATATGGCTTCAAACCAGCATGAACTCAGCCTGTGGAATTCACTGCCACAGAAGTTCAAAGTCAAATACTGTAACTTGGCTTTTAAGAAGGACCAGATTTTTTTTGTGAACAATAACATTTTTAGTTATTCTTGCTGAGATTAGGATAATTAAATTTCATGCTTGAGTCCTTCAGTCTTTACTCATTGCATTCAGTGAAAGACTCAGCTTAGCAGGAGACTTCAGTAAAGATGGCAGGATCAGGGCCCAAGGTTGTTCTGATCACATGGCCCTACTCAGGATCTGTCATGGCTGGTGCTATACAAAGATAAGGCTTTCTCTTTGTGCACAGTGTTGTACAGTTAGCTAGTTGCATTATGGGACCTTTGGCTTCCTCTGAAGCAAAAAATATTTGTCATTATAAGAGGCAGAATTTCAGCCTTGTATCAGAGATCAGAGGCCGTATAGCAAATAATCTATTCTTGTAATTTATGTCCAGTAAATTAGTGTCTAGCTGTAATCATCATCACATATTTAGTGCTTTGCAAACATTAAGTCTTATGCCATCCCATGAGGTAGATAAGCATTAGCTCTCATTTACCCAGTGGAAGCTGTATAGTGAAATGACATGCCCAACACCATCAAAGAGATGCCGTCTGAGTTTAGAATGAACGCTTGGAGTTCCTGACTGCCTCCATGCAGAGGCCTCTGGACCACTTAGTTGGCCAGAGTAAGGAAGGTTATGGGGAAAGGTACATTTATAACATCTTCAGAAGGGGAAGCAGCTGCTCAGGACCACACACAAGCTGTTAAGTGTGCATGAGCCAATGAAGTGAGCTAAATCACCCTAACTTTTATTCCTGGATGAAGCAGAGTCAAAGGTGGAGCAGTTTGGCTACAGTTGTATTGCTTCAGGCTCATGCAGCACTATAACAAAGCAGCAGGTCCCCTTCTGCTTTTGTAGTTTGTGCAAGTGCAGATTCCATCCATACCCTAAGGCACGGGTGTCAAACATATTGTCTAAAGGCCAAATCCAGCCAATGGAGCCCTGCATCTGGAGGAGGCCTGTGTGGATACCCCCAGTTTGGATCTGGCCTGGGGGCCAAACAAGTTTGACACCGCTGCCTTATGGTTTACAGATAAAAAATGTTTTATAATAGTGACTAAATTAGCAGAAACAATGATATAATACAGTGAAACATCACTTTCACTTTAGCCCATGTATTCCAATTAAAGGTAGAGAATTTTTTTTGGTGAATATTAATTTTGATGCAAAGGAGGAGTTTGGGGACAGACTGAAGTTATTTATGAATTAAAGTTGAATTGGAAGAAAAGAGGTGGAGGGAAGGATCTGAAATATGCCGAATGACATTTTTGTGGTATTTTCTAAATGAAATGTTTTGCTTCAGTGATGCCAGCATTTTTGAGGTTTCTTTAAATGAAACTTTTTGACTTAATTTCAAATGTATTTTTGGTTTACAAATTTACTTACATTTTAAAAGGGCCAAAGGATATTGTTGAAAAAGTTAATAACCCAGAAAATGAGAATAGATCGTTTTGTTTTGGGTAAAATTTAATGTTTCAGGTTAGCTCAATATAAAATGTGTTGGTTTTTATTTTGCCCAAAACAAAAAAATCTGACCCAATGTCTGTATCAGTTGGAGTAGTAAACCAAAATTGTGGTGTTCATCCAGTTCATGCTGGCCCACCAGAAATTAGGAAAACATAAAATGAAAGTCTCATTAGTGTAACACTGAAAGGAAGATGCACCTTTGTTCTTAGTTTGTTTTTGTCTACTGAGCAAAGATCAAAACCATGTCCTTGGTCTGGATTAAAATTTTCTGTGTGCCTACATTTACCTGATACCACGTCAACTTTTGAGTTCCTGGTCCAGGAGTGAAATTGAAAATGACTTGGGTAGGTACCTGGCATCTCTGTGTGTCAGTGGAGTAACTCTGGAGATGCTTAAGAGCAATTTTGATTTATGTGCTTTGGAGCTCTATACAGCGAGAGGTAGATGTGTCCAAGGTATAATTCAGAAGGCCCAGTATCCCTTAAGAGGTAGCCAGTGGGAAATGCCAGACCACAAAGGTACATTTGAATTCCTGCCCTTCTCAGGCTATTCCTTATGTATCTTTATTCACTTGCAGTTCACAATGCTTAGTTCCAATTCTGAAATAGCTATGTATTGGACTTTTTAGGATGAGCATTCACAACAGATGGTAGATAGTGGTGGGGCCATCTTTGGTTCAGTACCTTGGTACTTAAACCATTTACAAATTCTGTAACCATTAGAGTACTGGGTAGAAGATGAATGGTGTCATCATCATTTTTTATGAACTGAATACAGTGTTGTTGATGCGAGTTAGCTTTGGTTTCTGTATCTATAACAGCTGGCAGGATTGTAGGTAGAGTTTCTGTGCTTTCTAAGCATGCACTTGAGCTGGAATGGAGACTCTAAATTCTGAAATGGAGATATGTGCTTTATTTAGACACATAATGAGTTTTTTGTGGCTGTTGGTCCAGGGCCATTTTGAAATGCTTTTTAGTTCTTAGGCAACTAAAACGCAACTAAGTATAGCAGGGTTTGGCAACCTCTGGTCCACATCCGGCCCACCAAGCAATTTTGCCTGAGAAACCTGAATATCAGTGACATTTTGACGCTGGGGCAATTTGGTGGTGGTGGTGGTGTCAGTGGGATTATACAGAGCTCAGCTGGGTTGTGATGTTTTGGCAGCAATTCAGTCACAGGGAGAAGAGTCAGAGACTGCATCAGCAGTGCTAGCTTGACTTGGACCAGGCTATGTTCTGTTGGCCCACTACTTCCTGAAGTTATCCAACCCCCTTTGGAAAGTACCTACAGCAAAGATGGTTGGACAGCTGAATTTGTTCAGCTTAGTGAAACAATTACAAGTTACTGTTGCAAACTTTGGAATGCTGTCCACAGTTTAATCATACTTCTTTCTGGTTATTGAAAAATGTTATTTTTATCATTGATCATCTTTCAGAGACAAACTCTATCATTTCATTGTAGTAACTATGAATGAGTTTGAAGCTTATTAAAGTGAAATTATATTTGAAGTTTTTATAGTTTCAAAATCTGATAACATACATTATTGTTTTACTTTTCAGAGCATGATGAATGTATTACAAACCAGCACAACTGTGATGAAAATGCACTCTGTTTCAACACTGTGGGTGGGCACAACTGTGTTTGCAAGCCTGGTTATACAGGAAATGGCACTGTATGTAAAGGTAAATTATCAGAAACACGGTTGAAACTTGCATGTTTTAGATTTTGTGGACATTTAATTTATCATAGTTCTTACAAATCTGTATGCCTTGAAGATGACACTATAGAATGCTAGGCCATGATTCTACAACCTGTGTGGACTGATCTCCATTGACTTTGTTTGTTTAAAAGTTCAAAGCGGTTTGTGAATTTAGTATTTATAAATTGATTGCTCTAAAATTTTGAGTAAACACTACAGAGTAACCCATTCAAAATAACTGCAGTACCAACAATATTACAGCTATGAAAATGTATTATCAAATGCAGTTTATCCACCATCAATCACTTGCTATTTTACTTGAATGAATTGTAGATTGAACTGCAGGATGTTGGGCATGCTGTATCACTTTGTTGTAAGTGAAAAAAAGATGGTAGTAAATGTTAAACATGAAACCTTTACTCCCCAGGAGAAGTTGGTCTCATGGTTGCTTGTACTGTGAGGCAGCGTCACACAGTGGCAACTATTAAAAATTATATTTTGAGTCTTACAAAGAAACTCCATTTTCCAGAGCAGTGAAGCTGTTTTTAAAACTTCTAGAGCTCTATTTCAGTACTATTAGGGCACTAAGTCTTGGTTCCCCAAAAAGACCTTAAGTGCCTGAAGTGGAACATGGGTGGAATTTTTCTACCTCAAAAATATCTGCTCAACCTTGTACTGAAATTCTGTAAAATTCCCTGCACATGCCCAGAAGGCTGAGTAGTTCAGTGGCTAGTCCATGTTTAAACCCAGTCAGGTTCTTCAAACTAGACATTTTCCCACCTAAGTTGCCTGAGGGGCCCAGTCTGGTAGATTTGTTCAGAATCTCTCTAACACCCACTTACAGGAATGAGCTCTATATAAAACACAGCAGTGGCTGCCAGTTTTAATTAAAAAACATGGTTGGAGGTGGTAGTAGTTGTTCCATCCACCTTCTGTACAATGTTCAGGTGCCCATAAGGAGAGAGAAACTGGTTCAAAGCCATCCACAGCCTGAGAGGGTTCAAACCTGCAACTCTGGTCTCCAAGGAGAGTGCCCTCACCACTTGGTACGCAGCTGTTCTGGGGGTGGGAATTTTCCCCACACTTCCTTTCAATCCTGTGTCACTTTATAAACAAGAACTCAAGATTCATTGATCCAGGAAAAAGAGGTGTGAATCTGTATCCCAGTGATTGGCTCCTTCACCCAAGGAAAAGTAAGTCTAGATTCTGATCCCTGCTTACAGGGGCATTTGTCATTTTACAGTAAACAAACTTTAGATACAATGGATACATGTAATCACTGGCTATGCAATTGTGCTGCCCCCCTCTCTGGGCCAGTGAATCTTTAACATTTTTTTTGTTTGCAAAGTAACAGAATGAGACGTAGTTAGCCACATTAGGCTGAGGTCAGGCAGAAAGCAGGATAGATATACAAGTTAGACTAATTAAATAACATTATATATACAGAGCATAAGATTTTATGAACATATGAGTGACAGCAAACAGCATAAAGAATGCTTCAGCTCCAGAGCAGTCCCTAGCTTAGTGGGTAGAGGAGAAATATGGGTTTGAATGCCTTCAGGTTACAGAGAACATTGAACCCAGCTGTCCCATTTCCTGGGTGACTTGGCTAGACCCTGAGTGATTGTATAGGACATTTCAGAAGAAAAGGATGACTCCTCCTGTTTGAAAGATATACCCTAGGCATCCCATCTAATTTTAGGAGAGGCTTCTGAGCTGGGAATCCTCATCTGACAGTTGCTTCTCTGTAATCTGGAGTTGGATACCTGAGCCCATGACTGGAATGGGATTGGAAACACATCCTTCTCCTTAGCGTTCCCAATTAGGCAGTGTAGGTCATACCCAGTTAAATGTATTCCCTGTTGTGCATTTCATTCTCAGGCACCTAACTCCCCTCCATGAATTGTACAGGAAGCTTAAGTGTCTAACTCAGAACCATGGATCTCACTCTAGAAGCTTGGCATCTGACAGCTACACATCACAGCCCAAATTCCTTTCTGGATCTAGACCAAGGGTGGGTAATTATTTCAGCTGGAGGGCTGTTTAATGACTTTTGGTGAGCTGTTGAAAGCTGCAAGGGTAGGCCCGCCCCTTGACAGGTGCTCCGCCCCCTGGTCACCATCTTGGGACCAACCAGAAGTTCCACCCCTAACCTTTGACCTTTGCCACTGGAAGTCCCACCCCTTTCCTCAAGAAATGCTCCTTTTTTGAGGGGGGTTGCCATCTTGGAACCAGAAAAAAACAAATCATATACTAAAACCAAACATCTAATATAACATATTTTTATTTTATTTCAAAAAATATTTTTGTCATGATTTAGTTGTGTTTGCATAGTGTATATAGAGATGATTGCATAATGGCTCAAAACAAAGTCTTACTCTTGTATATTGTGCATGGGCAAGTGTGTGAGGTATGGTTGTGGAGTGGGGAGTGTATATTGGGAGGTGTGGGGTTTCTGGGGGGTTTAGGGTATGTTGCAGGGTATGTATATATGTAGGGGGATTGTGGGGACAGGGTGTGGGGTTTGTGGGGTGTAGGAACCTCCCTCCAAAGGCCCCCCAATAGGGCACACCCCTGCTGCCAGCAGCAGCAGCAGGCAGCAGGCCCTTGGGGTGTTCTTGGCCTGCACAGGTGCTGCCACCCAGCAGTGCACAGCTCCAGTCAATTCTGGGATCTTCACGTGGCAGCAAGGAGTGGCACCAAACCAGCCTGCCACTATCATGCGGGGCTCTCCACAACTCATATGCAGCTTCCAGTACTCACGCGTCACCAGGAGGGAGCCCTGCGCAATGGAGTTGGCTGCCTTCCCTGCTCCCTGCCAGCACATGCAGGTCCTGGGACTCTGCTGGGAAGCAGGGGGTGGGGCTCCCTTTCACTTCCAGTGGAGTCCAGGCAGCTTTACATGGCAGCAGGAAATGCGGAAGGCAGCTGGCTCCATCGCATGGGGCTTCCCCTGCTGGAGGGAAGTTACACATGCAGCAGGAAATGGGGAAGGCAGCCAGCTCCATCACATGGGGCTTCTCCCTGGTGGTGGGAAGTTACACATGCTGGAAGCTGCATGTGAGTTGCAGGAAGCCGGGCATGAAAAAGGGGCATGGGCCACCCATGCAGCTCCCAGAACTGGCTGGAGCCATGCACTGCCGGGCAGCAGCATCTGTACGCTATAAACACCCTAGGGGCCTGCTGCTGCCACCGCCGGCAGGGGCTGTGTGCCATGGGGGACGGAAGTTAGGGGCTCTGCACACCTCCCACTCTCCCTCACACTCCACACACTCATACCCACACCCTACCCACCTGACCTCCATGCTCCTGCAGTCCCCCTGAGCGTGGGCCCGAGGCTCTGTGCTCCCACCAGCTCCATACTTCTGCCAAGCGATATTTCCCCCACCCCCCTCGCCTCCTGCCACTTCCCTTCCTGCTACCCAGAGTGAGCACTGCAGCGAAGGCAGGAGGAGGAGCCACTGTAGGCTGGGAACGCTGAGCAGTGGCTGCAACAGGGGCAGCAGTGGCCCTGCCTGGATGCTGTGCATGCTGGCCGGGCTGGGGCCCTCCTGTGCATTAGGGTGGGAGCAAGGTATGCAGGCTGGGCAGGGTACAATTAATTTGTGCGCACCCATGGGCAGGATGAAGTTGCCTGGTGGCCCAGATCCAGCTTGCAGGCCATATTTTTCTGTCTAGACTTAAGTCTTCTTTTAATGACGAAGCCATATTACAGAAGATCTGCAAAACCAAGGTTATGATCAGCAGTAACTTTCTGAGAACCCCTAGATAACCTGTGTCCTGACAGAATTCCAGTATTTGTAACAGAAATGAGACATAGTTTCAGTGGAATACAGCATTGTCCATGTCCTATTGTAGATGAGATGTGTGCAGTTAATTTGTATAATAGCTGGTGGCATTTCAGTGGTGGATGGAGAAATTCTAGTGTGCATGTGTATGTGGATAGCTTAGTTTAGAAAATGGTGCCCTTGAAGAAGCTCAGCTTAATTGCTTTCAGTGCAGACTTTAGGTCATAATTGGTAAAAGTTTTAAAGCCTTTTAGGAATGATAAATTTTTTATCATTTGGCTTTAACACCAGAGTACAAAGAGTCAAGTAGCCTGTTAATATGACACTCATTTGTATCAGATAGGCATAGGCCTATATAATGAGGTAGTGCTGTCTTAAGAATGGTTTTGTCCTCAGGGAGACAACCCATTTTGGACCTTTCTAACGCAGATGAGAGAATAAATATGATCTGGTCCCATATCTGGCTAGTGAAGTAGCCTACCCTTCTCTCTGCTTTTCTGGAGTGACTTTTATCCCTTGGAGGAACTGCCTCTAGTCTGCGCTCAAAGTTGCAGGGATTGCATTTGTGTCTGGCTGCTACATAAGGGGTATGAACACCTGCACAGTTGCTGAGCATAATCTAGCTCTTAGCTAATTGATTCTAAGCATACATTATGCTTTTACTATTTCAGCATTTTGCAAAGATGGTTGTAGAAATGGAGGAGCCTGCATTGCTTCCAATGTGTGTGCCTGTCCACAGGGCTTCACTGGACCCAGCTGTGAAACTGGTAAGAATATAATTTAATTAATTATAAAATCACCCTAATAAAATTGATAGTGTAAATTATGCAGAAAACAAATTTTCAGGTTTGTATCCTAAAAGAGGCAGCTACTGCTAGAAAGTGCCTGGATACGAAGTAGGTGAGCTCAATGACTTTTTTACATGCTTGCTACACTCTTGGTTTGGATAGGGATGATCCTGCCTCAGGCAGCGTGTTGGATTAGATGGCCTTGGAGGTCCCTTCCAGCTCTACTTCTCTATAATTCTATGATCTTAGCTAGTGGCTCACTGGCCTTGTAGCATAGGACATGAATGACTATCTTAGGTTTTGAAATTTCATAATTACCGTTATTATTTACTCACTTTTCCATATTGAATGAATTTTGGTAGCTCTAACAGGCTACAGCTCATTTGAAATCTACGTATTAAACCCAGATTGTTGTTCACTACCTCAGCTTTGTCAACCTGTGACATTAGTTCAGTAACCCAAATTCCTGTTCATTTTTATTTTGGGACTTTTTGGTCAACACATCATTCTTTACTTAATGTAAGATGGGCTTCAATGTTCCCATTCTTTTAATGTTTTCTCACAACCCTTTTGTTCTGTTCTTGATATCTCCCAGGATGGCACTACCATGAAACCTTCTTTTAAAACTTTCATTCACGGTTTGGGATTGTACCAGTTAGAGCAGTGAGGGGGTTTACCAAGCAATGTAATTTGCTATTATTGCTTCTACTGAATATCTTGACTGCCTGTAAATAATCTTTCAAAGTTAAAATAAATAATTTTGGTGTGTTGATTTTTTTATAATGGATTCTAATGGTAAATGGCCTCAGGAGGCAAAAGGGAGAGCTCTCTAAGATTGATTGGCCTCACTATGCCTAATAAAAGGGCAGTCTGCCATTTATGATTGACTATTGTTGCCATACTATATTGCCTTCAATAAATCTTCCAAATGCAAACACTGACTGATCTAAATTTTATTCTGCAAATGTTCTAGTCCATTTGAGAGGTGAAGAATTTGCTTGCTTTCATTCCGTGTCACTGTAGCTTGAATGCATTTTGTCAGTATGTGCAGGAGGGGCACTGTGTGTAATAACAGAATCTGGGTTGTTGACTTTTCTCTAGAAATGTCAAAATAGCATTTTTCAAATAGTTTGATTATTTCATTTGCTTTTCAAAACTGGGAATGATGTGCTACAGAATATCAAGTTCTCTGTGATGTAATGGTTTCATATTTCTACTGCAGCAGTCTCTATGACTAGTCTAGGTAATGCTTGATGTGTAACAGTGATTCATGAGCTTGTGATATTTTTTCCTATATATTCTTTACAACACTTCAGTGCTAGCAAAAAAACATGCTGAACGTGCACAGTTAGTGGAACACAAAGACTGAGATTTTCCAAAGCACTCAACATTGACCTAACTGCTCTCCTTGAAGTCACTAGGAGTTTGGAGAGCAGAGTGCTTTTGGAAATCCTGCCCTACATTTCCTATATATCCCTAAATATTTAACCTGAATTTCATAAGATAGTTACGATCTGATATCTCCTGTCACTTGTGCATGGCCCATACCCCTCAAGCCCAGAACCAGTAGTGGTATAGGAACCTCTATCACGGTCATACAGTATGGGAAGATTTGTTTTTGCAGGGAGAAAATCCATCATTATCTAACAAGAGTGTCATAGTGTTTAGTGACTCCACATATCCATAAATGGATAGTCTCAACTGCTAGTAAATTAAATAACCTATGATATTAGAGGTCAGTCAGAAGTCAAAGGAGATCTGGTTACCTGCTTTGAGCATTCATGTGCACAAGAAAAGCTACTGCATACATTGTTTGCTAGCTCACTTGCTCTTGATGTATCCTTTCTTGTTCTTGGACAGGATTCTAATTAATTTCACTTGTCACTTTTAAAACATTATGTTGGTATATTCCAACCAGAATATTTTCCAAGCAAAAAGAAGAAAATTCTTGCTATGAAAGAGAAAGCTGTTGCTCTTTCATAAATGGAGTTATGAATGTAATTCCATCTACCTTACCTAGTGACAATCTGAATTTAAAATGGTACATTCCCACTGAATATAGACCATAACTTCTAGTTTGCTTGGTATGAAATGATTGGGGCAGCCATATAATAAATAATTTATATTGGAAGTTTGTTACTGCTTCATTTTCTACGTATTGAATGTATCCCCCAAGGAGCTTTGATCCCTCCCAAGGCACAGCTTTTTGGCTGTGCGCTTGTATGAGGAATGATAAGAACATGTATACTTCATATTTCTTTATTTCAGTTTATAATGCACACATTTTTTAAAGTTTGTGTCTTAGAATCCAGACACATTTGCCATAAGATAAGCATACAGACAGATGAAAATTAACCAGCAGCTGCTCCTGAGCCCCAAACCATACAACAATTAACCAGAGATTAAATGAAAGCCTCAGCTATAATCAGCAGTTCTTATTGTGATCTCTTACCCTAAAAGTTGAGTATGTAAGGGAGTTTTTGCATCATGTTCCAGCCATTAACCAATTTGGTCTATATTGAATGATGGTATAGAGACAAAAAGGCAGGGACATGTCTAAGAGCTCTCTCTCTCATTCTTCTATACTCTTGGGGGAGCTTGCAGGTTAAATAGCACCTCCAATCACAACCATTGAGTTTTGGGGGGATTGTTTTTTCTGAACCTGTTTCTGAGAAAAAATGAAATTTACATTTGTCAACCATTTGCATATGCTTAGGAATTCACTTAAATGCTCCTGTCCACCCACACACCAGGGTTCAGGTCAATGTTTTCCTGCCAGTCATTTAACAAGGAACGCCTACAAAAATTCCTTTGTCAAATCTGTGATTAAACCCCTCTTATTGACTTGAAGAGAGCCATGGGATGGAAAGCCTGATTTGTTTTCTGGTTTCAAGTAAAATGATTTCTTATATTCAAAAGAGGAGATGGCACAAGCCAAATGTATCATTTGTTCATGAAAAACTTACAGAAAAACACCAAGTTCTGTAGGTGCACTAACAGGGGATTAAGACATGATAGGGAAACCTGGTAATGGCAGTGATCACAAAATATTCTGAAAATAGCTTCTGTTAGAACAATGTTAATTCCAAAACCACAAAATTTGTTCAACAGTTTTTTTTCAGAATCCTGATGAAATTCGATTTCTGCTTCCAGGACTAGCTCTGTATTTTAGTTTAGAGAGTACATTAGGTTTTAAAAAAGCCCAGACACATTAGAAATAGACCTGGAAGCAAGAACCAGAGCCCAAGATTCAGTCCTCCCAGGGAGTACCTATATCGCTGGTTTGGAGAATCAGGCTTCCTTTTGCTTGTTGTCCTTCTGTCTCCGTCTTGCATTCTCAGCTTCCTAGTGGCTCAACTTCAGCAGAAGGATGGAGGGTGCCCTACCCAGACTACAATTCTAGGACCGAAGAAGTCCTAGAATTCTGGTCTTCCACTTTTGGGCTGAGTTCTATAACCACTAGTCCTTTGCATAAAAGAGTGGGCACCAGCACTCTTGGCCATTTTTGAGAGTGAAAGTCACTGTAAACTGTGCATTGTACTGAACTGAATGCTGTGTTAGGCATCTTCTTTCCAAAGCATTGGAAATTCTTAATATGTTGCTGTGACTCAGACACTTAGGCTAAATATAGACATTTAAAAAGCTCAAGGCAGAATTGACCTAAGTTACAGTTTTTTATAAGAGGTGTGTCATCGTCAAGGAAAAACGAGTTCAGACAGCCTGTTAATGGTGGTATGCTCCAGGTGGTGCTATACTTAGCATAGGCCATCTTGGTAGCCCTTTGAGGACATCTAGATTTTTCTGTTGACAACTGTAAGGATCATGGATGTACGAACCTTAATATGAATCTCACTCATGGGTGAGGCAACCCATTTATAGGTATAGTAACATCTAAGTGGAGGTGTCTACTAGAATGATTTGCATTTGGCCCTTAGTCTTTAATTTTTGTAAATTTATTTTTAATATCTGTTGTTCACAAGATTAAAATGCAACTCAAATAAGTGGCTTGCCTAGGTAATTGCTATAGACTGGATCTGTAGACTTGAATACTAGTTTTGGTACAAGCTAACTATTTAGCATGTGTGACTGATGCTCTTTCCTGCAACTTAAAATTAATTTGTTCAGGTGCACTAACCATGATAATAGAAGAATTCAGATTATTACCATTCCAAGGGGAGCCTGTGAAAATCCTTTAATTCAGAATCTGAGTTGTTAGGAAAATAGTTTTACTGGTACTCTGAATATAATTCATTGTCAAAGCTACTATAAAGCCTGTTAACTTTGCTGATATTGCTAAACCTGGCGGAGTATTTTAGCACTTTTAGCATCACAAGAGAATTGCTTTCATTTAATCCCTTGATCCCTGGTGTTCAGTTAAAACAACCACAGCCAGTTCATGGCTAGACAGGTTCTAAATCTAGGAAACAGTGATACAAATGGTACTTGAAGCCTGTGTAGCATTGGACTCTGAAAGAATTGGAATTACTGGTAGCATACCCTTTAAAGATTCTAGATGCTAAATTTATTAGAACCTTGCAATGGACTTTTTAAGTATCACATTTAGAACTCTAACAATTAAAAAAAAAAAACAGTTTGCCTTGGAAATTTTTCAAAAAGAAATGTATTTTACTAGCCCCGCTTGTTGTGCCCCTGCTTTCACATCAGAAGGTACAAGTTTGGACTAAGTGACCTTGTGAGTGCCCTTCTACCCTACTGATTTCAGTTCACTGCTAAATCTGCATATTAAGATAAGATTTTGAAAGGTTTAGCAAATTGCGATTCCTGATTTGACACATCATCTAACAGCTTAACTTTTCAAGGGTCAGTGAGGCCCCTGAAAAGTGTCTCAAATCAGGCACATGAACTCATTGGTCATTTGTAGGGATCTCCAGAATTTATACTGGAAGCACGTGGTTCAGAGGCTTCTTTAATTCTGGACTTTCTCCCATGCGCTCCCCCGTCTGATTGGTAGAGGGCCCCGTCGTTCACTGCTTGATGGCTGGGAGGTGAAAACCACAGCTGCAGTTGCTATGAGGTTGAAAAACATCAGGTATGGGCAGCAGGTGATAGGGCCTCTTGGCCAATCAATAGTGGGGGGGCATACAGGGGAAACTCCAAGATTAAGGAAGCCACTGCACCGCCCACTTCCAGCGTGAGTTCCAGAGATCTCTAGTCACTTGTGAAGATCTTGGCCTCTGGTTCTAAGTGAATCAACAGTTTATGCAAGCAAATAAAATAATACTGTATTTGAAATTTAAATGTCAATCAAGTATTTCAGTTTGAATCCATATTTCTTAAATAAATTAGTTTAAATTTAACTTTTAACATTACATAAGCATTTCTAGTTCATTTTCTAACCTTAGTCCATTGCCAGAGCTCTAACTTCAGCCAGTAGAAGCTTTGCCTAAACAAAAAAGAAAGTTGTACCACTTTAGTGGAAATTCAATGTCCTTTTGCTTTACATTAATTTTTAAAATTACCAAAAATCACCAAATTAAAAATACCAAAATAAAATTTTATTTATTAATGTAGGTATTAGATTTATATGCTGTCATCCCCCAAAAGAAGTTCAGGGCAGCTTACAGTAAAACATAAATAAATTATAAAGACAAAAAATATTAAAATAAATAATGCATAACAGAACAAACTCACCAGACAGTGCCCAAAACTTAACTCCACCAAAATAAAAATGTCTCACAGCATTTCTGGAAGATGAGCAGGCTCAGGCTGTGATGGATCACACAGGGAAGGAAATACCAGAGCTGCGGAGTGACTAGCAAGAATGGCTTCTATCATGTTTTTGCTAAATAAAGTTGGTGCACAGATGGAGAATGCATGAGATTGTTCTGGGTTCACCTTAGGAATCACAATAGAAAATAATGGAGAAGATGGTTCCTTTAGGAGTGCAGAACCCAGATCCTTTAGGGCAGGGGTGGGCAAAGTCCAGCCCATGGGCCAGATCTGGCCTGCAGTGGACTCAGTTTCAAAGCAACCCCTGCCCACATGGCTGAGACCAGTTTCCATGGACACCTCAGCCGCAGCTGCGCTGTGATAGCACAAGGCTGGGGTTGCCATGCAGACCAGGCCCAGCTATGCTTGGAGGACAGGGGGCTGCTCTGGAGCTGCTGGCATCTTGCAGTGGGGGCAGCTTCATCCAGGGCCAGGGCAGAGCTGCAGCCTGCATGATCTGGGTAGGGGTGTGGAGGCAGAGGATCATGGCGCTGCCCTAGCTCAGGACCATGCGGTCACCGTTGCAAAGAGCTGGGGCAGAGCAGCAATCCACTGCCTGTGGTGTGCCCCTGCCTGAAACATGCAGGCTAGAGATCATGCCAAAGGTGATCCCTGCTGCCTTCTGCTGTGCCATGCTGCATGGGGGGCTATGCCATGATCCCCCCAGAAGCCCCAGCAGCTGCTGCCACAGCTGGTGAATGCAGGGCTTTTATTTTTATTTTTTAAAGAGCCAGGAGCTAGGGCCAGGTGGGGCAGCTACCAATGGAGCTGGGAGAGCAGATAGGGGATGAGAGCTCATGGCAATATCTCTTCAAGCTAGCAATAAGCTTGAAGAATCAGTTCAGTGGGGATTGCCCAGGAGCTGGTGAGTGCGGGCTTTTTTCCCCTTTTTTTAAAGAACTGGGAGCTGGGGCTGGGCAGGGCAGCCATGAGGGGGGCTGGAAGAGTGGGCGGGGGTCGGGAGTGCTCAGGGGGAGCTGGGGGAGCAGGCAGGGAGGGGGCTTGGCTGGGGTCCCTCCATGGTCTACTCCCCCCCCTCCTTCTGCCCCCCACCTTACCTGCACGGAATCTGGGTCAAGCTCCCTGCGAACAGGGACTGCCCAAATCTCTGTAGCTCTCTGAATGTTTTCCAGAGTGATTCAGAGAGCTTTGAATTGATTCAGACCTTTTTATTGGTCTCCTGATTTCATTTGGATTCAGAGATCCAGCTACTGAATCAAGCCAAATTTCCTCTGAATTGAATCAGCACCCGAAGCTTTGCACAGCCCTACTGCTAGACCTTGTGAAATCCTCACATGATGGAATGAAAGCAACTGTAATGTATGAAAACCAAGAGTCTGACTTGTTCAAAATCAACAACAGGGTGAAGTAGGGCTGTATATTGACTCCCACATTGTTTAATATTTATGTCTCATTCCTGTTTCAACACACATTCCATGATGTTTGAGAGGATGTATATGTCTACGCTAGACATGGTGAAGGACTGTTCATTGCAAACTTTCAAACATTGTAAAGTTTAGAGCTAAAACAAAAGTAAAGGAAATCATCATAAGGAACCTGTTTGCAGATGATACAGCTTTTGTGGCAGTTCTCTGACTCATGCAAAATCTGTGGGCTAGCAATAAGTTTGAAGAAGACTGTTATCATGCACCAAGGCTCTTCAGAATCAGTTCCAGATATCACCCTAGATATAATATTCATCTGGAAGTTGTTGACTGATTTTTCTACCTTGGCTCTACTGTTACCAGCAATATAGATCTTGATGCTGACTGAGCTCGCTATAGTAGAATCAGCAAAGCAGCCAGGAACTTTGGTCTTTTCCAAGACAGAGCCTGGAACAATAACAAACTGTCAGCTAAAATGAATATCTGTATTTTTGAGATGTGTTTTATCCACTCTTCTGTATGTGGCTCAGAAACATGTATGACCTATGCCAAACATCAAAACTAAACAGCTCTCATATCAGATGCCTGTATAAAATTCTTCGAATAAGATGGCAAGACAGGGTGATAAATGTGAAAGTGTTAAATCATGTTGATATGTCATTCATGAGACCGTTGATTAGTGAGAAAAGAGTCAAGTTGCTTGGTCTTGCCAAGTGAGTGCTGGATCACATCCTGAAGCATGTGCTGTACTCTGAAGCTTATGAAGGATCTAGAAAAGAGAGGCAGACCACTGCATAGATTTTGGGATGCTTAAAAAGATGACTTAGTATCCTTTGGAATCTCTATGGATGTTTGGGAAGGGAGTGCAGAATGCTGCTCTGGTTCGCAGAGTCAGCTTGCAAATGGAGCGAGGCACTGAGGCAGGCTGGATCCAGTTTTGTAATGACCAGTGTCAGAGGAGGAAGGATCTGCTGCACAGATTCAGAGCATTGCTAGTGCATGGGTGTGCACTACCTGTGGGTGGGACTGTCACTTGTGCATAGGACTCAGCAGCCATCAGAAAACTCATACAACATGCTCTGTAAAAAGCAACAGTGCCAAATGAGATGGATTACTAGCTTCATGGACCAGGATAACATCCTTTTGAGTTGTCATGGTATATGCAAATAACAAACCTACTCAGTGAATTTACATAATATTACTGAATATGAAAATCCGTTTTGAAAAGTTATTTTAAAGTACCGTAGAAAAAACAGTATACAATTATGTGTACACTTCTGGGCAGTAGCACACCATCAAGTTTTTAGTCTTCTATCAGAGCTAATGAAAGACTTAAAATAATTATATTTTGTACCTATAACAATTTTTTAACAGTTCTGGGTGTTTGCTTGTACTTGATCCTTTGCTCTACTGTACTTCAAGAATGACTGTGCACTTTAAAAAAAAAAAGTTTGTGTAAATGTTTTTGATGACTTCAGTAGTTTTTAATGGGAAGCTACTATGCAAGAAGTTTCCCTTCTGAGTTCTGCCAATATATTGATTAGACTCTAAATAACCAGGCTATTCTAAGACTACCTCTCTTGGTAGTTGCAAGGTATGCAAGTCATTACAAATGGTGAGATTGTTTATGTCATGTAGAATCATTTGTTAGGGATAGGCTGAAATCACCAAATTAATTTTTGGATGATGACCTCATGTAGTGTTCTTATTGCTGGATATAAAAGATATTGAATATGTCTGTAGGGCATGTAGAAAGGCTAAGTGCAAATAACCAAATGATGGGGTATACCACTTTACACCAGCTGAGGATTCAAACTAAAGGGTGTGTTTTTGGTTTTTTTAATTTGGTATGAGTTTGATGAAGACTTTGAGTAGTAATTTTCAACATATACCATAGGGCTATGGTCAAATTAGAATTTATAAAAATGAAGGAAGTGAATTTTTGTCTTATTTGCAGTAAGCTTTCACCAGGAAAATTTCAGAAAGCTGAATCTTTACATCCTTCAAGTGTGGCAGAAATATTAACATGCCTTTCTTGTGTTAGCACACGGGAGCCTGAGGCTATGGCAAGGCTCGCAGACTTTCTCCCTAGTTGGGAAGGTGTTCCAGGCAGTGTCGTCTTCTTTGACTTACCCCAGTTCAAAAAAACAGCTTTAAAAATAATGGATGCTTGAGTCTGAATCTCTAGGTTGGCTACCTTTAATCTGAATAGATTGTTTTAAGAATTATCTTAGTTTCTTTATCTATCAGAAGCTAATGTCTATCATGCCCTAACCATCCTACAATCATCTCTTGTGGGCATTGTGGCCAATTAAGTGGGATTTTTGGCATGTAAAATATGTATTGCCTAGTTACTGGGAGCTAGGATGCTTTTTTGCTTTAATGGCTCCTGGTGAAGTAGAGAATGTAAGGAGGGATAGCACATTATTGCTTTTTCAATTCCCACTGAGGTCCAGCAAGGATGTGAACTCCCAGTAGCTCTTGGATGGGGCACCAGCCCTGAAGGGTACATGCAAGGAAGGGAATTCCAGAGCTGAGGAGTGACTAGAGAGAATGGCTTCTACAGTACTTCTACTAGTAGAATCACAGTTTCAACGGAATAAGCCCTAACTGTACAAGTGTTCAAACAGTTTCTATTGGACCAAAATGGTTGGGTCTGATAGAAACTTCTACCTCATCCAACAACCTAGTAAATGCCCCTGGTAGAATTTTTACCAGAGAGACAAAAAATTTTTCACTTCTCCAGTAGAAGCCTCCATGTTGCTTTCCAGCATCCCAGAGTGACTTGCTTTATCCCCTTCCCTTCAGGGACACGGTCTGTAACTCAGCTGGGCTTCATTGTTTCAGCCAAATCACAGACTAAACCCCTCCCTGTCAGCCACAGGACTGGAAAAGCCTGGCCCCTTTTTAACAGCCCCAGAACTGCAGCTGTTAAATCCCTAACCCTGAGCAGGTAAAGGGAAAGTAATGCACCAGCACCCCCAGACCCTGCACTATTCTCCAAATCCCCTGGCTCACCCCCTGGAGACCTCAGTTCTAGCCCAGGTCCTTGAGATCCCTAACTAACCCTTGCCATGGACTTGGACTTTGCAGAAAACACCTCTACTATTCCCAGAGCCCCTTTATCCATTCCCCTAATGGACTCCAGACCCTATGCTATACCCTGAACTAGATCCACTCCCCCCCACCACCGTGGACTGGCCTGCCCCTGCCAGAGCCCCCTGACTCACCTCACCTGGAACCTACCTGAACAGCTAGTCCATGTCAGTGGACTTCATTCTCAGCAAGGGCCTGTCAGTGCTGTTTGGGTAGAGCAGGGGGCAGGAATCCAGATCCGCCAAACTTCCACCAGACCCTTCCACCTACCCAAAGAGCACTGACAGGTCCCCAGTAGGAGTGGAGCACATTTGTATGGATGAGCCAGACTCTATCAGAACCACCCCAACTCTGGCCGTTGTGGGGCTTCATGTGTTGCAGTTCCAGCTGCACCACAGGCAAAGCCCCACCGCTGTAGCAGAGACCAGTAATAGCTAGGACAGACAGCCATAGCAGCACTATGGGCAAAAACCTCATTGTGGCTGCCAGATCTTGCCCCCCCTCCCTCATACCTAAACAGAGATTCCAACTCCCTACTCTCTTCCCCATGGCAGCACCCAGCCCATGAGCACACAACCCCAACCTGCCAGTATCCACCCTCAACCCACCAGTACCTAGTGCACGAGCACCGGACCCCAACCAGACTCATCTGGTCTGCACTGGAACTAGGTCTGTTGGCTGGTGCCAGAGAGGTAGTGATCCACTGCAGGCTGCTGGAGGGGAAATTGACAGACTTGAAATGATAGCACCACCCACTTGGGGTTGCTCTGAAAGCCTGACAACTGGGAGTGGTATGAAGGGTAGGGAGGAATAGCCCCCTGTGGTGGACAACGAATATGCCCTGACCTGTACCCTTGGGTACTGTCATGTATCTCCAGACAGACTGGGGAGCCTGCAAAGCGTGTTGGGATGCGTACTCTGGGCCTCACCTGGCTGAGTGCCTGCATAGTACATTGCTGCCCTCCAGATGTTTGCACAGTGTTCTACCAGTAGAGTTTGCAGCTGCTTAAATTAAACTACTCGATTTCTACATTTGAACACTTGCACTCATGCTAAGTGTGTTACTGAAAGATTTATATTAAGTATTGTGCATATTTTTGCTGGTGTGATTTATTTTAAATTCTGGTCTCTGCTACTCAGTGCAAGATTCATGTCATAGACTGTCAACCTTTATTTTCTTTAAAATTAAGTTTCTTTGTTCTGTTTATCAGACTCTTGCAAAAATTAAAACCCGCTAATGCCACCAGTCTTTTCAGAAACATTCAGTTATTAGTTTTTCTATTTTGCTAAATACAATCAAATATGTTACTTCTTTTGTTTTGTTCCTTGTCAACTCTGGTAAAAGTAATTTTACTATTCTCCATCCCAGGCTTTGAAAAATTTGGCCAGATATTTAGCTGATGTACATAGATGTGGCTCTACTGAAGTCAGTAGCATATTTCCACGTTATGCAATATAAGAATCTGGTTTATAATCTTTAAGAACAATTCTTCTGTTTCTCCAAATTGTTTATTCTTTAAGAAATATTTATTAATAATTTCAACGAGCATTATCCTAAGAAATGCTTATGTGTATTACTGTGGATAAAGAAAATAGCTATCAATTTTTGTCAATATAATTTTGTGTGAGAGATGGGTTTTTTAAATTTCTTTTTATTGGACCACCTGTGTGGTTGAGAGGTTTGGCAAGCTTTTGGGCACACATTGCCCTCCCACAGGTCTCAAGGGCAAAAGCTTGTGAAACCTCTTTTCACCTGTATACTAGGTCAAACAAAATATATCACAAAAAAATCCTTGCCTCGCACATTTTATGGACCATCACAGCTACATTCCCATAACATTCCATTCCCACTATTAATAACATGTTGTTATTTCTGAGAAACAGTAAAAAAAAAGCAAAGACCACAAAAGTGTATTGCTGCATACAACCAAGTGCTTTAATATATTCCTGTAAAGCAGGGCTCAGGTGAGCAGGAATCTTATTAAGCTGGAGCCTGGCTAAAGGAGCCATAACATTCAGTGCAAAATTTTCAGAGCTTTACTCCCATAAATCACCTTCTTTCCCTCCAGTATATTAGTATTCAAGATGAATAGACACCCAGTTCTGCATGCATAAAGATAAAACCCGTTACCATTAATGTTTGCACCCTTCATCAAGTAAGAAATATATCAAGATTTAATAAAAGTCAAACTAGGGTCAATTTCAATGGATATTTTATGCCACAGGGATCTCTAGTGTGATGCATTTTTCTAAGCCATTTAAATGCCACCACAAAAGACATCCTGCATTTGTCTGCAAAATTTTTCTGCATAGCGTTTTGTAGACCACATCCTAAAGAAGACTGAGCATTTAAGAATAAATCCTAAAGTAGGTACTCAGAAAACGCTTCCTCTTTTTCACTTACACAGACTGTTGGGAGCAAACCAGATAGAGACTTCCTTCCTCTCTATAGAGAAAAGGGAACCAACACTTTTAAGATGTTGTACAGAATGGCTAGAACTCAGGCTCTAACTCCCTCCAGTATGTGTTTCTCTATAAGCCTGTGTAGGAGTTTGTTTTTACTTGGTGGAGGCGAGGGACTAGACACACTCACAGTGATGTGGAAAACAGTGGCTGCATAAAGTCTGAATACAGTAGCTGTAAAAAAGGTGTGCCTCTTCAACAACAACAGAATCTCAGATTTGGGTTGGGGTGGAATAATTCATCCTAAATCAGGATAAAAAAACCAGCAATTCATACTTTTTTGTGGGTGGGAAAACTGAAAAATTCAATGTGGGAGAAATTAAATAGGAGCAGGCTTATTCTTGAGGCATCCTGCTCTCTGAGGATGCCTAACTCAGGTAGGAAACTTGGAGCCTGCTTACTCAGTGGGTATATTGACAAGAAACCAAGCCCTGCCCCTGGCAAGATGTTCAAATTCATAAAATCACTTCCAGATGTGGCATGCTGTCCAGTAGCAGTCTGGCTTGATGGCTTGAGCCAGATGGGTCAGGCTGATTGGTTGGGACATTTCCCTTCCCCAGCAATCAGAAGAAGGCAGGAGGAAGGCTTGCCCAGCCCTGACCTAGGTGTGAGGTAAACAAGAGGACCTAAGGGGGGAACTAACCCCTCAGACTTTCTTATTGGTTTGTTTCCAATCTGGGGGTGGAGCATCCAGAGGGAATAAAAGCCTGTGTGGCCAGCGTACAGGCAGGTTCAATGGGGGACGACAAAGAGGGCTGCGGACGAGCTGGTGGAGCTGACCAGCGGAGTGGAGCAGTTGCTCTAGAAGTCCCTAGAAGATGCTTCCACTGAGCAGGAAGCACCACTCAGCTGAGTGGGGAGTGAGCTATGGCATCAGTGCACAGATTGGTGCAGGGAGGGTCTAGGAGCAGACTGGACCTTGGTGGCTCCCCAGCCCTATACAAAGGAGGAGGACTCGGTGCATGGATTGGTGCACAGGGCTGTAGAGCTGAAGGGATCGCTGTGGGCTGCATGAGGCAGCATGGCTCCCCAACCCTTCACAAGGCAGGAGCCCTCGGTGTACAGATTGGTGCATAGGGCAGTGCATGGGGCAGAGAGAGCTGAGCAGAGCTGACAGTACACCATGGCTGCATGAGGCAATATGGGTCCCCATCCCTGCACGAGGCAGGCACCCCTTCGGTGCATGGGGCAGAGAGAGAGAGCTGACAGGGCTCAGTGGCTGCATGAAGCCGCTTGGGCCTTCCTTCAGTGAGCGGCAGCCGGGCAGGTTGACCACTCCAGTGAAGGAGGACGCACTACATCCAGCCCACAGATAGAGATGAGCCTAACCCTCCAAAGCTGCTGGGAGTCATGAGTTACCCGGGAAGGGGATTTCCACAGGGGGGATGGGGCTCTCCCCCATTCGGGTGATCAAAGGGAAGTCCCTGACGTAGAGGGGGAATGACTTCCAGTGGGAGTAAAGAGAAACCTAGAGCTCCACCTGTTTGTTAAGGGTGGTGTCCATGATTATGGGGCCTCTCCTAGCTGTGACCTAGGAGAGGGTGATGGTGTTCCTTTAAGGTAGTGGGTTCCTTGCCCTGGTACCGCTTCTTCTTTGGGCACAGCTGCTGTGCCACTGTTGTGTTCTGGTTCCTCGTTTTGTTGGGATTTTCATTGTAAACTTGCATCTTTAATGTTGCATTGTGAGAGGATTGTAAGCTGCTCTGTTTATCCTGCTAGTAGGGTCTGCTAGCTCAGCCCTGACTCTATACCTGAATTTATTGTATCGGTTAGCATTATGTATTGGTATCCATTTCATAGATTTCATAGACATTAGGGCTGGAAGGGACCTCGGGAGATCATGGAGTCCAGCCCCCTGCCCAAAGGGCAGGAAGTCAGCTGGGGTCATAGGATCCCAGCAAGATAAGCATCCAATTTGCTCTTGAAGGTGTTCAATGTAGGTGCTTGAACCACCTCCGCTGGCAGACTGTTCCAGACCTTGGGGGCTCGGACAGTAAAGAAATTCTTCCTTATGTCCAGCCTGAAACGGTCTTGCAGGAGTTTGTGACCGTTCGACCTCGTCATCCCTTGGGGCGCTCTGGTGAACAAATGTTCCCCCAGCAACTGGTGGTCACCCCTGATAAACTTCTAGGTGGCCATCAGATCACCCCTGAGCCTGCGCTTTTCCAGGCTAAAGAGTCCCATGGCTCTCAGCCTGTCATCGTAAGATCTGTTTTCCTGACCATCCCATTTGATGTAATATCACTGCAAGTTCTGTTATTGTTCATCACTGCCAGATTTTCCTTTGTTGATTTGCTGTCTAACCTGTGTTTTATCATTGAGTGTCCCCACACTTGCTGCCTGGAGGGCCCTGTTGAGGGCAGGGGCTGCATGTTAACTGGAAGTTCACAGGGGACCGAGGCCTGTGCCTGAGTTCATGGTTAACGATAGTTATTGTCTTTGTAAACCTACATTTGTAAATAGCATATGTATATATAAGTGTATGTTTAGAAGTTTTATATAATATTGTATACTTAAACCTATAAATAGTTAAGTATCACTGGGTGTCCCTGGTCCCTGCTGTGCTCTGTAGGGAAAGGAGGTGAGCTGGCCTGCAGCTAGGCTGTCACGCTCCCACAGCATACACGCATCCGCTGACATCCCTTCAATTGAAGAGGGGCTACCAGCTGCTTACCACCTGGGTTACACAAAGGGAAAAGAACAGGAGACTCAATATGCAGAATTTCCCTTCACTGTCTCCAAGAGCCCCCAGATGAGTTTCATGGAGAAGGAGGCACTTTGAATTTAGAAGGGGTCTTCAGAATTCGATTAATAAACTGGCCTAAGAATCTGTGGTATTTGATGCTTGTAGTCTGATAAGCACTGGAGAGAATTGTAGTCTCGAGGGAAAAGTAATGCTGCAGATCCCTCATTGCAGATTAAATTTAGCAGACAATGAATGTGTGTTGGATGAATTGTCATTGTAGTGCACAGTGCTATCAAACTTCAGCTAATTACCTGCCTGCAAAAGTAGAGCCAATTGTCTATTAGATTTACACTTGCCTTCACATTTACTAACTAACAGGAAGTGTGTGTGTGTGTGTGTGTGTGTGTGTGTGTGTGTGTGTGTGTGTGTAAAATCAATCACAAATTGTTGAGGAAAGTTCTAACTGCTGAAGAATGAGATTTTTTTGCGAGGACGCAAAGTACCAAGCAGTAAAAGAGGCAAGAGAAATACAGATATGTGCAGTAAGAAGATAATGCTGAAATACCATGTATAAAATACACGTGTAAAATGTATATAAATAGCACAATGAAATTCAGTGTGCAGAATGTTCTGTTTAGGGTGGACTATCTTGAAATAACTTGAACTAAAGTGATTTATGTTTGCCTGTGCTACGTTCAATTATGACTCCACAATTGTTCTTAAAAAACGCCAGCAGAATACAGTAGTGTTGTCCATAAAATCCTTCACTTTAAATTACTCTGACCATTGTGAATGTCAGTATGCAAACTGAAATACAAAATCTAATTTGGTGCTGAGCAGAATGGCCCATACAATTTCCAGATTTGATATGGTTTAGTTAAATTCAGACGAAAAAGAAAAGGGCCCCATAAAAGAATGTTGTAGGGTGGTCTATGAACCCATGAAATATAAGGAAACCTACTAAAAACACAAAACTATGATGTATGGTCTTTTTTTCTGTGGACCCCCATTTACCATGTCAACCAATCCTGATCTGGTTAAAAATAGTTAGCTGTAATTTGTAAGGCAGTAAAGCTGCTGTTGATGACAGTTTCAATTGCAGAACATATTGCCTTTCTGCTTCTTTCAAAGTTTATGGATGTATGTGTTACTCTACCATGCAGCAGCAATACAGTCATCCTACTGCATATTAATAAAAAATATATTCCCCATCTCTTATAGTGCAGTGCCCGTGCTTAAGACAATCTAGTAGCAGGCAGCATAATGAAGCCTCAGTGTTCTGAACTCAGTGATCTTGTCTCTGTGCAACGTAAAAGATATGCAGTTAAATAACATATGACTACATAATTTCTATGAAGCAATATTCTTCACCATAATAATTACTATAGATAAGCCAAATGGGTTCATCAGTCTTCAGGTACTCTAAATCTGGAAAGCCAAGAGAAATGCAGATAAGTCACATGTTGCCTACAGATCTTAATATTACCCCCAATGATTTTTCAGCCACAAATCTTAATTCATTTTACAAACTATGAAGTATGGCAAGCATTGTTGTCCCCAAATTGTAGATGTGAGGAATAAGACAAAGACAAATTAAGTGAGCATCAAGAATCATGTGAGATTATTTAATGGCAGAAATGCAAGAATAGCACTCCTGAATTATGCTCCCATACTCTTTCTATTGAACAATGCTTAATACCATTGGCAAAGGATGAGCTGTTGTTTTCATCATATTATCCCATATGGAATTTCTACAAACAAATAAATCATTAATTTGCTAGACAAAAAATCTTTATAGTTAAGATTTTTAAATTACAGATTAATCTATTCCAAAATGAGTAATAACAGTGCAGAAAAAGTCAAGTCTTTCAGGCTAATCAGCTGTAAAATAAGCAACTGGATAAGCTGTACTTTTATTAATCTGTTTGTTTCTGATTGGTTGCATTATTTAGAATAACTAATCTTAGTAACTGTGTTGCAGTCAGTGGGTGCATCTGCACGTTCATCAATGTGCAGTAATTTCAGTGCATTAAGTTTGGTACTTGTGTAGCCAAGTACTAAATCAATGTGCCATAACCAGCATTACTGCACAGTAGCACCAGTGCACAGCTTTTTATTGACACTACTGTGCAGTAGTCAAATAATACTGCGCAGTGGTCTATTAGCACTGTTTCTACTGTGATACGTTCTGCATAGTATTATTAGGCTCCTGCTCATTTAGTGTCTCATGTAGACGTCCCCAGTGAGAAGAAACCAAACAGCTGGTGGCTTTAGAAGTTTTGAAAGTTTGATTTTGCTTCAAAATTCTCTCCTTAATTATAATTACTCTTGCAAGCTTTCTTTGAAGATAATTAAGCATTTTCAAAATGGTTTCAGTAAACTTGGCTGCAGCTGCCATCCTAGATTCCCTTTTAAAAGCAGAAGGGGGAAAAAAACCACGGAAGTTTTAAGACATTTTAAAGAGTTCATTTTGTCTTGTAGACATGTCTGTCACTACTTCAAAAATAAATGTTGACTGAACTTAGTTTTACCCATCGACAACATGAACTGAATTGAAGCAGAAAAGAATATTTCAGATAATATTCATACTTTTTCATTGTATTTACTGGAATACAAGACCAGGTTTTTTCCTTCAACTAGCATGGGGAAAAAAGCCTCTCATCTTACATTCACATACAAAGAAAACCCATGAAATACATTGGCTATAATTAAACTGCTTCCAAAAGCAGCATGGCTGTGTCCAGACGAGTGTAGCAGTGCGGTATGTGGGCGCACATGCAAACGTTCCCTGTACTGCTACCTTGTAGTGCAGGGGGGTTTTTTGACCTCAGGAGAAAAAGCAGGGCGGCAGACATGGTGGCAGCGCACGCTGCCCAAAACCAGAGCTTGGCCAGCCAGAGCCACACTCTAGTTGCTAGCCAGCCTCCCAGCTGCAAGAGCACCACAGCTGCAAACTTCTCCAGCACCCAGGACCCCAGTTAAGGCTGCTGGGGCCAGCGAAGTTGCTGGTCCCAGCCTCCACTACTCCACCTGGTGTAACTTGCTGTGTGCAGCTTCCACAGGTAAGTGCGCAGGATTGAGGCCCCCCATAGGGAGGGAGGAAAGGAGCTGTGCAGCACTGGGGCTGCTGCTGCCCAGCCCTGGGCGTGTGTGGGGGTTGGCACCCAGGGCAGCAATATGCAGTGACAGGGCCCCAGGGAGCAGGACAGGGTTCTGGGCAGCTTGTGAGGGGTGCAGGGTGGAGGAGCTGGCTCCTTGCTACTGTGTGGACTCCCGGGGGGGGGGGAGGGGTGACTCATGCCCCACAGATCTGTGTACGGGGTGGGGATAGGATGCCCACTGCAGGCTCGGGTTCCTGCCCTGCTGCCCTCCCCCATGGCACCCTACCCCCGCAGCAGGGCAGTGTTTGTATGTATGTTTTGACTGGTCCTTTTTTCCATTCCATTTTTCCCTTTGAGTGGTCATGCTCCCTGAAATTCCAAATTTTCTTTACTTCCTCAGATTAACTGGATTTTAAATAGTAAAACATATTTTTTTACTGATTCTGTGGCTGAAAATGCTAGAAGTTTTAGCTATTTTTAAGAAGATTTTTTTTCCTTTACTTGATTCAATACTATACTCCTCTGTAGGGAAGATCCACAAAAAGCATTGCAAAACCCAAAAGTAGCATGTTACAAAAAAAAGTTTGAAGAGGTGAAGCATTCTAGTGTTTTATTAAAAATGCCTTTGGAGGAATTTTTAATTCATCCAAATATTTACTATATTGTTTTCAGAAGAAAGCTCTTCATTTATTAAAATACTAAATACTTGAATTATTGAGCTGTTTAACATGCAACATGGTATAAATAGAACATGTAAGGTGCAGCTGGGCAGTATAACAATAGAATTTCTTTCCATTATATAACACAAATCAGGAATGACCTTCATAATTCACTATAAACACTCTCATGAATTATGAACCATTCTCCTATTAGTGGAAATAGTCTGTAGCACTTCCCATCCTTATATCTTTTATTTTTCTATCCCCTACTCTTGTTGTCATTATGTGGGTATCCAAAATATATGAATACATATGCCTAGTACATTTTATTTTCTAGGTTAAGAAAAAGCATGTGTAAAATTAGCTACTTTTAGCTACCAGCCACAGTGCTCCTGCAGCTGGGAGCCTGGCCAGTAGCTGGAGTGTGGTTCCCTTTGTCCAAGCTCTGGTTTTGGGTGGCACACACTGCTGCAACGTGTACCACCCCTTTTTTTTGGCTTTTTTTTTTTTACTCCAGGGTCTCCCAGGATCAAAAAAATCCCCTGCGCTACAAAGTAGTGGTACAGGGGAAGCCTGCCTGTGTAGTGTGTGGCACCATAGACAGGTCTGCGGCACCACATACTGCACATCCACACTCGTCAGGATGCAGCCTTGGAGTCTGAAACAAAGCTCACTGGAGCTGATAAAATTCCCCTCAGAAACTTTGGTTAAAGCACCTAATACTTGAAGCAGGTTCTCTATTATGTGCCACTGTGAGCTATGGCCAGAATTTGACTTGAAATATTTGGCATCCAGCATATTGTATAAAAACTTGAGGGCACGTATTTGATCTGTGTATCAAACTCTCATTCTCCTCAAAGAGGGTTCTGCTGATGCATTGAGAATCCTTGCATAGACCTTTCAGAGTGAGAGTCAGAAAGTACCCTGCAAAATGAATTGTCTTCTGTTTGGGCAAAATATGTTTATGTAAGCACTTTAGACCAGCTACCAATAGATACTAATTGACAGCATTTTTACAGAGCACTGCTTGTGAATTTACCCTTTTTGTACATATGCAAATAAAGTATTGTAAGTCTCAAAAAAGTTCATGAAACCCAAATGACTACTTCCATGTACCTTGTTGAGGGCTGTGAGGGGAGAGGTGGACAAATTCATGCTGTCTAAGGAAGAAAGTTTCCTTTTTTGAAATAGAAGTAATACTGACACCAAAGCATTAAATTAGCTTAAAGATTAACCGCTGCACTACAGAATTTAGACAAACTGACAGCAAAACGGCATCTTAGCATCTAAAAATAGAAGTCACTACTATCAATTAGCCTTAACTCTTTAATGGGCACTGACATAACCAATTTAATAGATTCTGGTAAAAAAAAAAAAAATACTACCTGATTTTTTTTTTTTTAAACTATTCAAGCATACATCCAATTCATCATACCTAATTAGGTGTTCTGAATTATCATCTTCAATTGTTACAAGTGTCATATCCTTTGATGGTATTGGCTGCATAATGAGAAACTGTCATAGTCTCAGTTGTCTGTGGGTTTGTGATTGATCAATTTTTGACAACAAAGAAATGTTAACAGGGCTGCATGGTGAAGCAGTCACTGGAAAAATCCCTTTCATAATGTTTCTATCTAAATTTGGAGCACTGCCACTGCCACACATGAAATAACAACACGATTGAATTTCCTTTTGCTGGCATTTAGCAGGACCTATGGGGGTGTGCAGAAATCAATGGGGGATCAGGACTCTGGAAAATTACATACTTGAAGAATTAATGAACTATAATTCCGTATTACATCTTCAATCACATTTTGCTTCCTTTTCATTAATGGAACTAAATTAGTTTTCCATGGACAGGGTACTTTAAAAATGCAATCATGCTTTTGCTAGGATACAAAAAAAATGACCTGTTTCATCGATAGGTTTATCCTTTCATGCTGCCTGACAGTAAGAATTTGTAGTGAAGAACAAAACTGCAGCATAAACTCAACCTGTTGAAGTGATTTGAAAATGATGTTTATGTCCCATGCGCTAACTAATTTGTTACCCTTTGGTCCAGATTATGGCTTTTGGCTGACTCAGCCAAATTCCTGCTTGAGTTCTGGGGAGGAGAATATGGAGGGGAGATAAATGAACAACCCATTAAAAGATCTCAAAAATCACTTCCTCCTATGCTGACCATTCAACTCCAAAGGTGGTGCAGGAGAAGGGAGAGAGACCATGGCACCGTATTTATCATTTCCCTTGCATCTTATTTGAAATGGCTTGTATTTGTATGATAATGCAGTCCTTTCATTCAAGGGTTGGGCCGTGCTGAAGTACAAGATGAGAAAGCTGAAAAAGTACTCTTCCACGATGTTTTCCTCGTTTTTTTGCACCTCACACACCAGCTTGGTCCATAGTCCGATCCTCCATATTTGAAAGATTTTTTTTCTCTCTCTTTAATTTTTATTGGAATGCTGAAGTACACACACAGTAATATCTACAGATCTGTGGCTCAGCTGGATCTCAGTACATGTGAGATGCTATGCAGTGAATGAAGGTCAGATCATACTTAGGATGCAATACCTGGTTTTTAAACATTCACAGTAACCTCAGTATACCAGAATGAAGTTCTAAAAGAAAATAGGCTGTAGGTTTTTTTTTTTATTCGAGGAGGAAACATCATTTGGCTACAAGTAGCAGCCTTAGAAGAGAGGAGTTGTGTGGTCTTTTCAAAACGCATTTAAAAGGCACTCAGAACAACTTTGCTTTTCTGGTAAAACAGGATTCTTCCTGGTTTAGTTTAGCTATCTCGACTTTTGTTTTCTTCTGGTTTTCATGTTCTCTGTATCATGTTTATATTCATACAGTTTAGATGTAATGGAGCAGTATGGAACTCCCAAAGGCTGGTATCTTGTTTTAACAGAGAGATCACTGCTGTATATTGAACTTGTTTCTGGCTCTTATGTTTCCCCACTGGGGCCTGAGATCTGTGTGAGATCTCAAATCAAAGGTCCAGTTGAACAGCAGGATCTGCTCAGCACTCATCTTATTAAAACTTCTCTATTACAAGAAAACCAACGAAAACAATTTTCTGTTTTTTAAATGTAAAAGAGAGTGAGCTACAACTTCCAGCAGGGAAAATAAAACATTTTCACAGATACTCCAAAACATTGCAGGAAATACATATTCATTGGATTTTGTGTGTATTTACTATCTTTTTGCATGGAATAAAGTCTTTCCTTATTGCCTACAGTATTTTCTGAAATCTGGGATGAGATAAACAGGTTTGGAAAATCCAGGCATCATCTGACACTTTCCTTGGCATTTTATTTTCCGTAATAAATCTTGCCATTTGTAGGTAACACTTACCTTTTCCACGTTTTGTTGAAAAAAAGTTGTTTCTAAAACAATGCTGGTATTTGGTTGTTCAAATGGCTCCTGGTAGGAAAAGACCATTTTGTGTTTACTTATATTTTTACCTAACTTTGAAATTGGTATGTCTCCTAAACCTATTGTGATATGTTTTGAAATAAGTTTGCTTATCAGAGGCATGTGCTAATAACCGGACTTAAATGCCCAGGGTTCCTGGAAGGTTTGTATTTGCATTCTAGTTGCTAAAACCAAGATTGTCACTTCCTGTTACTGGTGCTAGTCAGATGAAGCTGGGAGAGGCATGCTAGCATATACTATCATCACACCTTCAAATTGCTGTGTAGATATATATCCAAAGAACGTTGGGTGCAGTGGAACCCTTCCCCAGGAAATCTACCAGGATGGAAAAAAGACTAACTTAAAAATATTCACACCTTGGAATTTGCTGCTATCTTCTTAAGAAGTAAGCATTATCAGGCCTCAGTTTTTGTTGATTTGAAATATGTTGTGTGTTGGTTTATAATGCAAAGATTGTTATGATTGAGTTCTTCCCTGTTACACTGGTTCAATCCCACTGATGTTAGAGGTTTTACATAAGCATCCCTGAGAGAAGAATTGGATGCTCAGTGTTAAATATGAATTAGTAACATCACTCTATTGGGGCCTCTCTCAACAACTCTTGAAGTCAGAGAAATGAGAAGATAGTGTAAACCTGTCTCTTGCACACTCCCTGGATCTGTGCTAAGCCAAGCTTGACCACACATGGGAATTTGCGCCTACAGCTGGATAAAAGCTGGCAATTTTATACCATTTTGTTTGTTAGGTTGTTCTTTGATTTTTGTTGGTAATCAGCAAAAAGCTGTTAAATTGAAGCTCTTTAGGACCAGCTTTTTCTCCATTTCCCAATGGGCAAGGTGAAACTATTGTCATAGCTTAGGAAACAAGTGTTTCTTTGGTATAAATCATAATGATTTAAAAGGAATAAAGTCTTCTTTCATGCCAAAGGGAGATGCATGTCAAAAATTTGGAAATGCCAGGCATAATAGTTAGGTGCATATTTTATTAGAATAGCTTCAGTTAACAAGATTTTGGAAGTGTTTTTCAGTCAAAAGAAAGAGCAAGGAAGTCCAAAAATGATTTGTATGGCTGATTTTTAATTTTAAGAATCACAAGTATGCTTAACTTAGTTATTTTTAAGCACAATCACATTTGAAGGCAAGTTGCCACATTTTGTCACAGTGGAATGCCAGATTTTGGAGACAAAGGCAAAGTCTACACTCTCTTTTGCTCTTCCAGAGCTCTAGATTCTGGGAAAGATGGTTCCAGACTGTATTTCACTGGCAGAAATTAGCCCATTTCTACTGAGCTATAATGCTGCAGGGGCTCCTGGAGCCTTGTACTATCACACTGGTAGTGAGTGGACTTTACAGCTGCTCCCCAGCCTGAGGGGAAGGATTACTTCCACCAGCTGCCTTGGTAAAGTCTGGCTACTCAACATGGAAGGATGGGAGATACGGAAAAAAGGCACAGGCTGAAATCCTCTCTCCACTGAAGTCAGTGGGAGCCTTGCCATTGATTTAAATTAGGCCAGTGTTCCACCCAAAGACCTAAGCAGCAAATGCCCATGGCTTGACAAGTTGTAAGTTGTACATGTTGTCCTTTACTTCACATGCTGTATCCTACAGTTTTCCTTTTTTCTACATGGCTTGAGACATGCAAGCCTCCATCCTCCCTCCTCCCCCCATCATGACTTCTTGTGCCATTGTCCAGACCCTTTGTTACTAACATTCTCACAGACATGGAAGTTAAATACCTTTAATTAACAGTGTCATGTTAATTACATAAGAAATGGCTGAAAACATATCTAGTATATCTAGCTTTTTCAGAGGAGACAGGAGAGGTACTTGTCTACCTTGTTAGTATAAGATGGAGTTTGATCATTCCAGTTGATATAAATTGGCTCTGTGTCAGTTTGTGTCAGTTTTGCCTACCTTTCAGACATCACCAGTGTCCTCTGAACAAAGCACAGCCCTTCATTGAATTGTGCCATTCTTTACAAGGGATTTTTAGATCAAAAAGTTAGAGTAATGGTTTTTTCAGTAACCTCCTTATATAGGGTAGCATTCCATTTTCTTGTGCCTAACCAGTACAGCATAAAACAGGAGTTCATTAGAGCTGTTAATGTTCCACATAGCCTACTGATATACCATAGCCATTGGCCAGGCAAAACTTCAATCAGTTCTTCTTCCCCTGTCAACTCACACCTCTGATTGAGCAGCTGCAAGATGATTCATAGGAGAACATTTCACCACGGGAAAGAGAAAAATTACTTCTGGCTGCTTTCCCCATAGTAATAAGATCATTTTAGTTGTAGATCCTCACATAACACTTCCTGAGCCATCCTATGCTCATTTGAAAATAGAAATCCTTTTATCCAAATGTCAAGAAATTTTTCCATGAAATCAGCACTTCAGCTTTTTAAAATGCTCTCCTTCAGCATTTTCTTCGTGTTTTAACAGAGTTGTGAATTTGTCTTCTGACAGAGCTAGATTCTTTTGTAATTAAAGCTTAACATTTTTGGATCCTTAGGATGTGGTTTCTCACTGAAAGAAATCTGTATTCCACCAAGAAACATTCTGGAAAATATTTTTTCTGAGGATAGTTGTAATGAGAAACTCAGGGATTTCTTTTATTTACTGCAAAACCATTTAAAGATTAATGGATTATTTGGCATTGATGCAAAAAATGGTTACAGTAGAATGGTATTCAGGCAAGCAATCTGTCAAGAATATGACAATTCGTAAAGACCAACAGAATGCTTCCATCAGCACATTTCATGGTAGGCATTTGTACATAACTTTACCCAACAACTTTTTATACTGCAATAAGGAAACTGGAGGAATGCATTTCTTTGTTTATTGGCATCTGTAAAAGCACTTCATCCCAAGTAGTATTTCTTGTGATATAGGTTTGTCAGTTAGTTTGCAAATAAATACAGAATAGCTCCTTTGGCTGTCAGTTTACCAATGCTGACATGTCATTCAAGGCTTGTTTTTCCTGAATATAATCAGTAAGTGAACTCATCAAAATGCATAAACCCTGTGCCTGCAACGCTGTATTTATAATTATAAGATTTACAGTTTAAAAAAAATTGTCCTGAAGAGAGAAACACTAGCCTTCTTTAATTCGTATCTGCCTCTATAACCTACATAACCCCCTTTCTTCCCCATCATTCGTAATAAATAAATTCTACATTTCAGTAGGAGAAATGTACAGTCTAGTATTTTTAATGCATATGATTAAGTAGCAACCATAAAGATTCACATCCAGTCTGAACAACAACAGTATTCTACTTCCTTCCACCTTTGAGACTACATACTTCATTGATTTTTGCGGGGGTTGTAGCTTTGACCAACCCCAACAGGCTGTCATGTATTGAACATATGATCCCAAGCCTTTAGCACAATAACTTAGATCATGCACTCGCAAGCAAGCTAACTCTCAAACTGTACACTCCTCAGTGATGTGGGAAGTTCTAGGTTTCAGATCTTTCCTTCTTTTTTTTTTTGCCTTACAATCTGCCAGTGTCTAAGAGAACAAGGGAACACCAATAGCATAAGGTGTAGACTGCAAAGCAGCCTTTTCTCACCCCAGCAACATAATTCTCATTGATTTTTCTCTGATCTCTCAAAACTGTTCTGAAGTCTCACTGTCTCCTGGCTCCTCACCAGAGAAAGGCCAGAGTTTGTACCATATGAGAGACAGACAGACTACACTGCTGAAAGTTGTAAAGATTTGCCTTTTCTGAATCCTGTAGCAGGACTTATTTTATTGGTGTCTTGGGATAGATTGCAAAAATTGAAAATTCTGGTGATTTTTTTGCACTAAAGGATTTTTATTTCTAAGTTCCTAATACAGAGTAAGGACACCTTTTGACCATAAAAGTTTCAATGAGATAAATTACATTAGAATGTAATTCTAGTGAGCATTGTTGTAGCATAGTCAGAGTAATCTTTGACAGAGAAGGCGATGATCAGGATGAGCTATATTAATGAGATGTAGTAGACTATAATTAGTTGTAAACCATTTTAAAGTCAATACAGTAATGAGTTAACATTGAAAAAAATAACTATTAATGCAATCCTTTTAATACAAAAGTGTAGTATGTGAGTCGACTTCACATGTACCTAAAACACACAACAGCAATTTGCTCCCAGCCCCTACAGAAATAATGCAGCTAGAAAAAAATGTGGATGTTGAATGAGAGATACACAAAAAAGATATACTTACAAAACACTTATTATTTCAACTCCTTCAAACTGATACGTATATGAATTAGGGGTGTGCGAAGCTTTGGTTGCCGATTCAATTTGGAAGAGATTTGGTCTGAATTGGTGGCTGAATCATCGAATTGGAATCAAATCATGAGACCCATTAAAAACTCTGAATCAACTCGCAGCATCCGAATCAATTTGGAAAAGATTCGGTGATTCGGCATTTGGAAGGTGGTCTTGCTTGCAGGGAAACAGAAACTGAGAAGGGGTGGGGAGGAGTGGGGAACAGAGTGCTCTGATATTGACACCTGTAGCTGGCCAGTGACTGTGATCTTTCCCTGAGTTCCCTTCCAATCACAGTGGTCTGTGGGAGGATGTAGAAGCAGCATATAAAGCTCTCACTTTTGTGAGCTGTCTGTTTGGAAGCAACAGCATATGAAAGGTGCTGGCTGCAGTGGCTGACTTCCTAGTCATTCTCTTGATAGTCTCTCTTCTTGGAAAGGATTGGCTACACCTTAATAATTACCCTTGTCTAAAACACCTCTACATATCCCTATCCAATCCATTTCTTTCAATTTATTCTTCTCCCCAAATCCTCTTATTTGTTCTTGTTATTTCCCCCCCCCACACACTTTTTAAAAAAGAAAGCCACGTTATCCCTAGCAGTGTCTCATCTATCACTGTGCAGGAAAGCACATATATTACATACACACGCACACATATATTAAACAGATAGAAAATATATTACACACACACACACATTTTCCAGCACAGCAAACATTATGAAGCGTGCTGGAAAGGCAGGTGCCAGGTCTTTTAACAGGGGAGGGAGAAGGAGAGCTGGAATTTTCCCCTTCCCCCCAAACATAGATGCACCCTTTTTCCTGGCAGCCATGAGTCTTCTGCTGCCAGTGGGAGCAAGGAGGTGGAAGCAGTACCTGTCCCTGCACCTGTACCACGTCCAGAAATAGCTACCAGTACCAGCATGACAGTCTTCTCCATCCCAGTTTCAGCTTGCAGTGTGAGCCTTCCAGTGCCAGAGGAAGAGCTGGATCTGGAAGCAGGGGAACCAAGTGCCATTGCCAGGGAAATTCTGGGGAAGGAGGGGGAATCTGAGTTTTTGCTCCACACCCCTCAAAGTTCCCTTAGAGGCAGGTCTCCTTCTCCAGAAGGCACCTTGGAGGAGGTTATGGGGACAGGTGGCTCAGCTTCCCCTGTTGTTGTGCCTCTGCCTGCTGAGGAGGGGGATAAGGCAGGATCCCCACCCTCAACCCAGAAGTGTGGGGAGGTAGTGTAGTGTGGGATCATTTTGAGTTGGCAGATTATCCCAGGTATGCTACCTGCCAGCACCGCTGAAGGCAGATCAGCCTGGGCAAGGACGTGAAACACTTCGCCACCACAGTGATGCTGCTGCATATTAGAAGGCAGCTGATTTTTCAAGTTTACTGTTATACTTGGTATACAATACAGTAGTGTCCAGAGCTGCAGAAATAGTTATTGTTCCTGGTAGTGAATATCCCTATTTATTCTTATTTATATTCCTTAGTTCCTATATCCCAAGTCATTAATACCATTCAGATAGTAAAGTCTACCACTTGGTGTTCATTCTGTGAGAATAGCCGTTATTTTGTAATGGAAATATTGTTGCATAGGTAAGAGGAGAAAATCTGACCCATGATGTGAACTATAAGTTAGGCAGCATTGCAGTCCCTGCTGTTGGAAAACAATAAAATACAATATACTCACTTTATATAATGGATTAATGTGTTTAGTAATCAATAAGGAAGTGCTTGCTATATGTTGTATCTGCTGGAGGTGTCCAGAAATCCATTCAAGAAAGGGGCCTTTGGAAAATTTTAGTCAGTAAAAGGTGTTGTTTTAAGAAATCCACATTACAACAGCATGTTAAGAGAAAAAGGGTGTGTTGTATTATATCCTGCGGGCCGTGCTATTTGTTTGAACAGTTATTAATCAAGTTTGAAGTGACAGGGCTGGTATTGTTCTCAATACACTGAGAACAGGAGTAGCTGATTTTCTCAGAAAATCAGAAATTTCTCAGCTGAAATTGTAGAAATGTTCGCAAATGTAATGTTGGCAAAAGTGAGAGTGTACTGGAGACCTGTTCATTTGGAAGCTATCCTTTTCTTTCCGAGGAAATAAAATTTGAAGGAAGAAAATCGGGCATGGTTTGGAAAACATATTATTTAAGGTAAAAACCAAGGATGAAATATCAGATTCTGTTTTTTTCTGGCTACATGCACTCTCCCTTGAAAGCAGTTACACTGCCCAGTAGTTGTAACCTATGCTCTAGAAGGGCATTAATTCACTGGTTCAGGGAGCCAGGTTTTATTTTAGTATTCTGCTGAAATACAGAATACTGAAATGCATGGCCTGGACCTATCAGAGGACTAATAGTTGGAAATATGTCTTATTGTTTGAATCGAGACCTATTCTTTTCTTACTATCTTTGGCAATAACAGATAGGAGGCTATCTATCATTTATTGTGATTGAATGAGTTATTAATGATTAATAGAGAAAGCTATTAGATCGTTGTCTGTATTCATTAATATAGGCTTGTAGGTATCCTGTATGTTTTATGGAAAGGGTTAAAAAATGCTACATTTTTATTTATTGCAAGACTGAGGATGAAAATATTTTTTTATAAACCCTAGTAATGCAACAAATATGGTGTTGTCAACAAAAGAATGCATCTGATTCATCAGAGTTTTTTTTCTTTTCTTTTTGTTCCTGTACAGACATTGATGAATGTTCAGATGGCTTTGTTCAATGTGACAGCCGTGCTAACTGCATTAACCTGCCTGGCTGGTACCACTGTGAGTGCAGGGATGGCTACCATGACAATGGCATGTTTTCACCAGGCGGAGAATCATGTGAAGGTCAGTACTTAATAAAAACTTCAAAACCTAGTAGGTCATATGCTATTGTAATTTGCCTTACAATAATGCCTAGAATCGTCAGCTGCAATTAGGGGTCTGCTCTGCTGGGCACTTCCTGGAAAAGTCTGAAAGACATTCATGAAAAATCAGTGACTTGCCAAAAAGCACACCCTTCAGCCTCATGGCTTCTCTCATGCAGTAATAACTTTGCATGGTCCTCAATGTGAGAGGCAGGAGGAAGAAATAGTGTCTTGGCATAGCTGTGATATGTGATGAGGATTGCAATCCTTGTTGGAAAAGCCCAAGAATTGCTTTTCCTTCTTCCTACTCCAAAAGACAAGGTGGGTAGCTTCAACCTACCCTGGATTGGCTTTCTATCCTGCCTAGCTGCAAAGGAAAATAGAGAAGAAAGCTATTCCACTGGTTAAGGAGTGACTTTCCAAAAATAAAAAAAATTGTCAGATATTACCATATTTGCTTGAATATAAGACAAGGTTTTTTCTCACCAATCAATACTGGAGGGAAAAAGCTCCTCATCTTACAATTGCATACAAGGAAACCTCATTAAATACATTGTCCATCATTAAACTGCTGCCAAAAGCAGTGTGTGTTTATTAATGGAACCCAACTATGAAGTTGACTTAATGCAGCTAACACAGAACATGACTATAATACACATGGCCCATATTGGGCAAACATACAGATGGATTTTTTGTGTGGTCCTTAAAGAAAAAAGGGTACTTGTTCTCCCAGGAGGGAACAGGAACTGGGCCTGGAGGTACTGCAATACCAGCCCAGCACTCAGAGAGCCTGGAGCAAAGTCTGACACCCTCCCTTGGTGCCAAAAATGCTGATGGGAACTTTTTTTTTGACACTTAAAAAAAAAAAAAAAAAAAAAAAAAAAAAAAAAAAGGGCATGTATTCAAACTGGCGCCAGGCCTAGTGGTACTGCAATACCAGGCTGGTACCTGGAGGAACAGCAAAACCAGGGTTGGGTGTCAGAGGAAGTGGCCAGACCCTCGCCTCGCGAGCGGCCCCCTGCCCGCTTCCCCCCCCTCCCGCCGCCGGCGTGGTCCCCCTGCGGAGCTCCGGGTTGACATACACTCGCGGAGGGCTGCCCGGGCCCCTGCCGCCTCGTCCCGGGCCAGCCGCCCCTTCCCGGGGTCGCTGGGCTCTGACCCTGCTGGGCCCAGAAGGATGGGGCAGCTCCACCGAGCAGGGCAGGCCCTTCCCAGAGGCCCCCAGGCCAGGGAGCAGGCCGGAGGCTTGGTGGGTGCGCTCGGAGCCTGCTCCACTGACTCCACGCACCGGTTTGCAGCATTAACACCCTTCACTTACTGAGTGGTGCTGAGCTGTAGGGTCAGCATGGCTTGAAAACCTGTTGACTCTGCTAGGGTCCAGCCCAATGAACTATATGTAGGGACCAACCTAATTCATGGAGGCTGCCTCTGGCTTTCATGGTCCCAAGTTGGAATTTGGAACTGATTTGGTTAATTTGGCCCGAGGCGCAGCATTTTAAAAAAATGATACTATATATAAATATGTACAAAGGTGCTACTTAGAAGTATGATTACAGCAGTTGTCATCAACCAGTGGTTCTCGATCCACTGGTAAATCTTGGAGGCTCTTGCAGTAGATCTCAGAGCCACTTGGAGTTGATTCGAGGCTTGGGTGGGGGGCTGAGTGCCTGTGTGCATGCACGCACATGCCCCAGCCCAGCAGGTCAGTTGTGAGGGAGAGAAAGGGCAGAGGCTAGATCAAGGCCCCTGCAGTGAAGGATAGTGCCGGAGAGGCAGGAGCAGGGGTAAGTTGAGTGGGGCCCTGGTCGGGTGGGACTTGCGTGCTGGGGAAGCATGCCTCCAAATAATTTTTTCTCCCTCTGCCTTGAACTTACCGGCCTTACCTGGCCCCCTCCCAATCCTCTGCTCCCCTTCTCAGGGCTGGGGTCAGTGCACCCCTGAATGTTGTGCCCTCTCTGGCACTGGGGTCCCCACGCTACCGTGGAGCCCCTGTGAGGCCTTCTCCAACCTCTAATAGCCTCACCTGGTCCTCCGGTGTGACGACAACAACAGAACAATAACACAAGCCCCTGGGCTACAACGCAAAGTTAAACCTCCTGGCTAAACATCCTCCAAACCACACCACCTCTCACCCGTGTAACTAGTGGTGGGTACATTCAGGCCTTATTCTCCTTCCCACCTTCAGGCAGTACTCCTTTTTCCTATCTGCCAGCAGAGAGAAAGAGAGAGAGCCCTCACAGCCTCCAGTGTGTCCTATAGTAGTCAGCCCTGCCCCTTCCAGTCACCTGACTCTCTGGGTGTGGGCCCTCAGCGCATCCTGGTTGCCCCTAGCAACCAGGACCTGAGCTACTACTCCAGCTTTCCAAGTAGCAGGTACCTTAGTGCCCTGCTACAATGTAGATCACTATAGGCATGTTTATTTCAAAGTCAGTGTTTTCCAAGTTGCCTCTTACTTCCATGTTCTCAGGGGAGAGCAGAGTCTGACAGTACAGTAGGTGGGAAGGGGCTGGAAATGGAAGAAGTTGGGGAGGGGAGTGGTCAAGGGGACCATTTCACCCCTGGATGTATTTTCCCTGCTGTACCTCTGACACAAGAAAAATTCAAGGCAAATCTCTAATAATTAGACTGTATGCCTGGAAAATGTTAGCAAACTTATGAATTTTCCACACATAGAATCTAATTATTGGGCAGTCATCTTATATTTGAGTAAATATGGTACTTAAACATGGTCCTAATGTTTACTAGAGTAGGGTAGAGATTACCAGACTTCCTAGCAGGGGGTGCAAATATACTGTGGAGGCTGCTTCTTTGAAATCTCAGTATAGGTGTGTGTATCTGGTTAGCTCTCCTCTACAATTACCTTGTGTACTAATATGCTCCTGTTTAAGAAACTTGTCTTCTTGCAGAGAATGATTTAAGGGCCCTAAAACTTCTTCCTTGCTTCTACTCTTAAAATTATTGCCTTTAGAAAGTGGCAATTGGAGGCATACATTACAAGCTTGCAAATATGCGGGGAGGGTCATTTTAGCATTGTAGAGTATCATTTCAGAGATATGAGTGAATTGTGTTTAGGAGAACGGCAGGTAAGTGGGTATGCAGTTCTTTTAAAAAGCAGCTCTCTTAGTCTGAAATCCTTACTCTTTTAAACATTTATGGGTTACTACTATAAAGGACTTCTTCAGAAAAAATAAGGCTGTGTGATCTGTCACAGTCTGTTTAGATGAAAATTGTGAGTATTCTTTCATATTAGGTAGTTGTAAACGCTAAATGCTCACACAGCGTGAGCCTCTTATCTTTGTTGTTTAAGCTCAGGTCTGTGGGCAGTGTCAATCCCAAAGGGAAGGAATTGAATTAATTTCACTAACGTAGGCACACAGAATGTTCTCCACTAAGAGCAAGAGTGACCTTTTCAGTATCCACATCACCACTACTTTACTTCAACACGTTCTCACCACAGCTGAAAGCGTGTACTCCCAGGTGAATTAGCTGCTTGGCTATTTGAATCAGTTACTGCCTTGATAAGGCTGGCTCTGAAGAAATGGCTACATTTTAGTGCTAGTCTGACAGATGTTAGAACAGGAACATGTCGAATAGTTTTGGAGAAACTGTGATCCTACTTGACCATGAGATCACCCCGCTATTCCAAATGATGAACCCACCCGTTGTTCGTGGTTTATTGGTGGCTGATTTCCTGCATTTGCCTGGTAGCTTTAGCACTGTGACTTGGCAGATGCCAGTCTATCCTACAAGAGATTTGGTTGTTCACCCATATTGAAACTCATGGTATTAAACTTTCTGCAATGTGTCTCTTACTACGGATGAGCATTCAAACTCCCAAGCAACAATGATCCTATTTCTATGCAAATGAAAAGCCAAGGGAAAAGAAATGCACAAACTGTTATGTATATTCAGAATTGCCTTTTAATGGAATGCTTTTTACAGTTTTCTACAAGGTACCAGAAGCTGTTTAATAAATATATACAGAAAGTGACATCTGATTAGAATAAATTCTTAGGTACTAGGAAAATACCTGCATATTGTTGATACTCCACGTCACTAACAATGGAACGCTTTCAGTTTGATTGATTGACTGTTTGCAGCTCTAAATTTTGGAATATGTAACAACTAAAGACGGGAAGGGAGATTAATATTTTATTGGTATCACTCTGTATTCATTCCTGTAGGATGGAAGCCTGACATTGTCTCTCAAATATGGCATTGCAATACAGAAAGTTGAACATCCTAGGGACAGATTACTATTTATACCTAATAAAAAATACTAATTAGTAGAAAAACCTTTCAGACAAAGGAAAACCCTAACCTTTTAATCAGAACTACAGCTGAACCATAAACCATTTCAAAGTTTTATAAACGTTTTTAAGATTCTCCCTGCTTTTGACACCTCTTCATATCACTGGTTTATGTCTATGTCAAGAGCAAAGGATCCAAATACAACAAAAGAGCCCATACCTGGTAGTATTTCTGACCTGACCAGAAAAACAAAGCAAAAGAAATGTCACCAGAGTACAAAATTTCTAGTCCAGCTCTTGGTTGAAGCATTCTTTTTAGTTTGTACAAGCAGCCACATTTACATAAACAGAAGTGAAATGAGAATTTTGAGGTTTGCCTGAACAATTTGGGGTAAATTTGGAGTAACTTCAACCCTAATGTAAGCCTGCTTAAGTCCTTTTATCAATAAGGGTCTGTAAAATAAAGAGATTTAGCTCAAAGCTCAATGAGATAAAATATATTTGAATAAGTAACCTCCTTCATTTCTCCATGATCAGTGGACTTTCTTAGTTGCTCACACCTTTAAACCTCTGGAAATCTCTGAACAAGCTACACTCTTCACACTCAGTTCTGTATTGAGGAGTGAATGTTTTTTCAGAAATCTCTTGGGCATACCTTGGAGGGCTCAGAAATGATATGAAGGAGAAATGCAGACTCCAGTGTAGAGTTCTCCAAAAAATGGGAAAGCCCCTTGGTTAATGATAGTATTCTTCCTTAAATTATGGTTTATATACACATACTGCTTTTGAAGTGCTAGTACACCAGGAACTTGGTATCCAGATCTTCTGGTTAGCAGTGTTTGTGACATCTTCACTTGAGTTCTGGGTGCTATCCCGAAGGCATATGGAGTGATGCAGGACCAACCACCTCTCTGGTCTTCTTACCACTTGTAGGATTAAGACTTATCTCCCAGTATCCACACAGCACTCTCCTCTCACAAAGAAACTTTTCAGTTTAGTGCTTACAATCTTAGCTTAGTGAGCATTTAGTTTCCAGGCTTAAAATATTTCTTCTTGATTATTTAATTTGATCTGCTTCAGAGTTGGATCATTCTAGCCACCTGATCACCTCAAGGTGTGCCCTTGTGAACTCAGCGCCTGTTAGCTCCAGGGCTGCTTCATCTAAGCCTTGAGCTTCAAAGGAAAAACTGTCCCTGTGAAGAGCATGGAGGGACAGGGACATGTGCCCCTTCACCGCTGAGTAGACCAGATACCCTCAAAAGGCTTTATTTAAAAAGAGGTATTAATCACCTCTCTGCTTTCATTTCAGGGAGTGGATGAAATTAAGTAGTGATTGAACTCCTGAGAGTATATTGTCAATGATCGGTAAGACCATAGTGACTGAGCTGCCTGATTTATTGTACGCTTTGCCAGTAGTGCTTCTTCAGTGCTTAATGACAGTGTCAGTACTGAACACTTAAATTTTAGCTTCTTTTATGGGCTGTGCTTTCATCTGGGAATTTACAGCCATACCTCCGTTCATGTTAATGAGGTACACCATATAAAAGAGCTTCAAGTCATGGGGGACCCAAAGTCCCCTTTGTTGTCTGTAGGGCTTTAAATTCCAGTGGTATGCAGGCCCAGCCTGCTATCTCAACAGTACTTACCAAATGCTACTGTAGGGCTTTAACTGGCAAAGCTGCACCTGCACTGCCTACCGTGATATGGAATTCCTCTTTGAGTTGCACTGGAATGAAGGCTCTCCCACATACTCCCCTGCTGCTCCCATGCTTTTATGCATCTGGGACTTCTAGAAATTTCTACAGACCTAAATATAAGATCTGTGTTGATAACCAGGTGCCCTGCTGTCCTTCCTCTTGGCCTCTAATCCTTTTATTTATAGTGTCTATATGTGTAGAGCCTCTGGGGTCCTTATTATAGGCATACCTTTCATGTACAACCTCATAAAAAAAGAAAAAGTCAGGTCCTGTCTATGCTCCCCAGTGCCTGCTCTTGAGTTCCAGGTTTTTGACAGGTCTAAGAGCAGATGCTGAGGACAAGTCCAAAGCAGCTTCCTTCCAGTTTGGAGCACATTGGTAGGCGAGACATGCTCAGATCCATCTTTCCTGGAGTCACTGCTGACATGGTATAGACAAGCCCTCAGTGGCAGAACTCCTCATAACACTTGGGATCCAGAGGAAGAACAACCTCAGAATAAGGACAGAAGGACTTCTCCTTTAACTCTGGATGAAGTATTGATTGCTTTTACACCATCTCATCCAGTTTACTATAAAAGCTTCCAAAATTTGATGAAGAGTTGCTAAATTGTTCCAGGTCCTACTTATGAAATGCAGGAGGCGGTCGATAAGTTAATAGACATTTTTGCTTACAATTGTGCCAGAGAGAGTAGGTCTTGGGATTAATGAACCCCTGATAAAACTTGCCAAAAATGTCTGGCAGATGCTAGATACTGCTCGCCCATGGTCAAGAAAAAAGGACAAAAAACTTACCGTTTGTGGTAGTGGAATAACTTTGTTCTCATCAGGCACTGGATTCTCTATTGTGGCAAATTCAAATGAATTAAATAGATGGCATCAACCTAAAGTTACCCCAGATTATAAAGAAAAAATCACTTTGAGCTTTTGGATTTCAAAAAGAACTTATCAATGAATTTAACCTTTCAAAATTTCAAGCTCATAGGCTCTGCTTACTAGATCTGATGTTCTTAATTATACATTTCCAGACTTTATTAACAAATTGCCACAAGAAGATTCAGAGGGATTCAAGACCCTAATATCTGAAGTGCAATTGAGGTGAAGAACATTTCTGCAGGCAGCTCTGAATACTACAGACATTGCCTCATTACCCATGGCAATGTCCACAGTAGTAGGGTGCTATTCTGGGCTTGGGGTTCCAAAATACAAGAGAAGTGCAACAGCAGTGAAGGATCTTCTATTTGAGGGTTTAAATTAGTTTAAACTAATTAAATTGTAAAATGGATGATCCCCTCTTCACATTTTTGAAGGGTTCTTAAATCGTACCTTGCTCTCTTGGATTTATTTGTGGCAGATAGGAGCCATGAATGTCAAACTTTCTGTTCCTGAGGGAAAAAGAACCTGGCATCCCTGTCAGATGCATTATTTCTTTCTTGGCCCCATGCAGTAGTACATACTTATCCCCTAATTTCACTGCTCTTGAAGGTTCTCAGAAAAGTCAGTTAAGATGCAGCCAAGCTCACCGTAATCTCTCCCATATGATTGAGGCGATTCTGGTACTCGGAGACAAAGCAATTGTTAAGCTGTTCCTACAAAACTATTTCCACTAATCCCATTTGTGTATTAGAGTGAAGGGGCCATCCTTCTTCCCAAGCCACCCATCCTCTACTTCAGATGTGGTTTCTCAAAAGGACATATTCAGCGTACACAACATTCTACCTAATACAGTGTAAGCTACTTAAGAACCTTGTTGGTAAGGAGGGCAGCCATTCATGCAAATTGAACCAGCGATTTGTCAAACCTGATTGATTTCAGTATTAAAAGTACCACTTGAACTGACTTAAAGAAGGTGTCTAATTGATGCAGGAACAACCTGCTGCCTGCTCTTCCATCTCTTAGACTCGTTACCTTGTTGTTACACATAGAGCATGTTCAGCCTTTGCTCAGATGTTTGCACTTCATTAAAGACTTATATTCAGAGCACTTACCTCTAATAGCAGCCTTGAAATTAATAATATGGGACCAAGGCTGCTAATAGCACTACACAGAAATAGTCAAAAGTGGGGGCATCTGCACAAGAAGTTACTGCACAGTAGTTCATTGCTACTGTGAAGTAGCATTGGTGGGCACTAACCATGACACGTCACTACTTCACAGTAGTAACAAACTACTGCACAGTCTGAAAAAAACTGTGCCAGGACTCAAGTATGCAAGTACTAAATGACTGCCCAGTAACAGCTGCACAGTTCACCACTCGTGTAGATGCAGCCACTGTCTAGAAGGATTAAGCTCCCTGTGCACAGGTAGGACAGTTTTCTAGTTGCCAAATTAGCCCTCTAAATGCTGCTTAGAGTTAGACTTTAGGAGAGACTGTGCCAGAAAGAATTGCCACTGAGTGGGGACGATTTTCAGTTTTATATGAGCATCACCCATTCCAACTTGCTTATGGGACTGCTTACTCTCTCTAAAGAATTTTGGATTTCCATTTAATTTTACAGGGTACCCTTCTTAGCAACTTGTATGTACCAGCCACTGAAAGGATATACAATATTTCCCATTCCATTTTTTCCTAGGGGTTTATTGGAGTTTTTCCATCCATAAGAGAAGTAGCCCCACATAAGTACCAGCAATGGTTCCTCAATTTGAATCCGTAGAACCATTTCCTCTCACGCATCTATCAGGTAATAGCTTATCCCCCCACAATGGCTTCATTTGTCAGGGTTGAGGACAAAGGAAGGCAGAGCCTTCCTTAGGCCTTGTCTTAAGTTCCTACCAAAAATCATGTCAGATTATGTATCAATCTATAATATTTTTCTAAAACTTATTGTTATCATTTTAAAGCTAAACACTAGATGGGTACATCCAGGAGTGAGTCCAAGAGGGAGGGAAGGGCTAAACACCCCTCCATCTCTACAATACGTACACAGTGAGCTCTTTGAGCTTACCAGCTCCTCAGCCTGGCTCTTGGCTGCAGTCACTGATTTGTCACAGCTGTCGGACCCAGAAGCTGAATGTTGCTACTGCTCCCCACCATTTTCCCTGCTGCCAAATTCAGTGGCAGGCAATGGTATGTGGGACTGGCAGTGGCTTTCAGGGGCTCCAACCAGGATCTGCTCTAACAAACTGGTGAGCTCAGAGAGCTCATTGTGCATGTGCCACACAGCCAAAGATGGGACTGAAGGAGCATTTAAACACGCTCCCCTGGATCCACCTGGGCGTAGCATTTTAGGTGCCTTCCTTCCATCCATTTTTTGTATATTTAGTCCTTAGTCTTTTACCAACAGTGAGCAAAACCCTGCAGGTACTCTCCTAGCTTGCTCTTAACCCTCATTGATGGGTTACCCCCTTCACATTCAAAGATTGTCATAGGATCATTGAAAAGTAAGACTGGAAGGGGCCTCAGGGGCTCATCTAACCCAACCACCCTGATTAAACTATACCAGTCAAGTGTTCTGCGTAATCTACTTTTTAAAATTTTAAGGGTGGAGATTCCACAACTTCCACAGCTTGTTCCCAATGAGAAAAAAAAGGTCTTCCTAATATCCAACCAAAAGTTCCCTTCCTGCAATTTAAGGTCATGACTTCCTGTTCTGTCCACTGTGGCAATGGAGACTATTTTTCTCCATCACCGTTGTAAGCACTCTTCAGTTATCTGAAGACTGTTATCAAATCCTTTGTTCTTGAAACTAAATGATCCCAGTTATTTCAACATTTTCTCTTAAGTCATGTTTCCTAAACCTCTAATCATTTTTGTCACTCTGCTGGACTCTTTCTAGTTTGTCCACATCTGTTCGAAGTGAAGGGCCCAAAACTAGAGACAGTACTCCAAGTGAGGTCTCACCAGTGCTGAATAAAGAAGAATCATTTCCCTTGTCTTGCAAATGACACTCCTGTTAATACAGCTCAATATGCTATTGGCCTTTTTTTGTAATGAGAATGAGCGGTTGGCTGTATTTAGTTTATGGTTCCCTGTAACCACCAGTTCCTTTTCTGCAGTATCTCACCTAATCATTCCCCAGTCTGTATTTGTGTATGCAGTTGTTTCATGTTAAGTGGAACATCCTGCACGATTGTCCTTATTACATTTCAACTGATTGATTTTGGACCATTTTCCAGTTTCTCAAGTTCATTCCGAATCCTAATCCTACTCTTGGGAGATTCTGCAACTGCACTCAAGTTGGTATTGTCTGCAAGCTTGCTAAGTGCGCACTCAGTGCTGTCCTGCAAATCATTAATGAAGATATTCAATCATACTGGACATATGGAGAGCCCTGCTTGATACTTTCTCCTAGTTAGACATTCAGCCATTGATAACTGCTACTTTTTGAGCACAGTGAACCAACTCAGGTGGGTGGGTTTGGGGGTATCTAAGCGAAGGCAGGCTCCAGAGAATATTAGAGTCTATTCCACTAGAGCACAATCAACCTCTGCTGCTTCTCTGAGAAGTATTCCCATAGCTCACCTCCACAACTCTGCTACCTAAAGACCCCTTTAGCAGTCCTTATGCCTCAGTAGAAACATTCAGAGCAGCTGCTTCCTTTGGTTGATCTTGAAATGGGAATTCAACACCCATCCTTTTCATAGAATTATGGAAAAGTAGGGCTGCAAGAGACCACAGAAGGTCATCTAGTCCAGCCCCTGCTCAAAACAGCAACATCTTTATGCAGACTGTCCCATACAAGTGCTTATGTAACTTATTCCTAAAGCTACACAAACAAAAACAAGGATCATAACCCAGAGATACCAAGAACACCTTAACCCGTCACAGGTAAAGCGGGGGGATAAGGGATCTGTCTGTGTCCTGCCATTTCAAGGGTTGTTAAATGGAATAGTGAAATCCAAGGAAAAGGAATACACACCCTGCTACAGAGCAACACAAAACCTCCCAGGGCCTGAACCAGTCTGATTGTGGGGTAAAATTCCTTCTTGATCCCAAAGGTGATGATCAGTTTGACCCTGAGCTATGGGGCAATATCCTCTAACCAAGAACTTTCAGGTTTTAGTTCCCTCAGGAGCATTGGCATACCCCAAAGAAATCACTCAATGCTCCTGAGGAAGGTGAAAAATAACCCCTGACATCTGTAGTGACAAGAGCGGAAAAAACTCCTTCTCAGCCCTGTGGGGCAGTTATACAAGATTGATAAAGGGCTTAGAAGGTAAGCCATCTGAGGAGAGGGAAGGATATAATCATATTCAGCTGGTGGAAAAGGCAATTAGAAGTCCCTAGCAAAGTTCAAAAGCATGGGAAAAACCAAACTCACTCCATCTGTTCTGCAATCTGAGGACAGCTAACAACTTCACACATCACACCCCCTTTCTGTCATCCTTTCCCTTTCATAAACTTATCCCAGGCCCCTTAATGTGCATTTGTAACTAAGCTTGTTATGGAGCTCTGTTTCATACTTCTGATGCTGAGCATTGTCCTCTCTAATATCTACCTACTCTGGGCTGTAGTGCTTTTGTGATCTCCCAGCAATCCATGCATGTTCTTCTGGGCATCCATCTGTAGCTCTTCACAGAACACTCCAGGCATAACTACCACTAGACCATCCCTAATAATGCTTATGCAGCCTCTTGCTGAAAACTTCCAATGAAGGAGATTCCAAAATTTTCATAGGTAGTCTGTTCCACTGCCTCACCGTTATAACAATAAAGAACTTTTTTCCTGGTGTCTAATCTATACCTATTTTGCTGCAATTTCAAGTCATTGGTATATGTCCTATTTTCTGCTGAGATGGAGAAAAATAATGTGTTATATTTTTGGTGGGGTTTTATATGCAGAAATAATACAATAATTAGCACAGTGACTGATGTTCTTTGAGATGCGTTATCCATAAGCCTACGCTTTTCCAGACTAAAGAGCCCCATGGCTCTCAGCCTGTCATTGTAAGGTCTGCTTTCCTGACCTCTGATCATGCGCGTGGCTCTCCTCTGGACTCTCTCAAGCTTCTCCACATCCCTTTTGAATTGCGGAGCCCAAAACTGGACGCAGTACTCCAGCTGCAGCCTCACCAAGGCCGAGTACAAGGGGAGAATGACGTCTTGGGATTTGCTTGAGAAGCATCTATGGATGCAAGCCAGCGTTTTGGTCACTTTACTAACCGCAGCATCACATTGCAGGCTCATGTTCATCTTGTGGTCAATGATGACCCCCAAGTCTCTGTCTTCCGTAGTGCTAGTCAGTGTAGCGTTACTGAGCCTATGAGGATGCTGCAGGTTTTTCTTCCCAAGGTGGAGGACCCTGCATTTTTCAATGTTAAACATTAGATTCTCGCCCACCCATTTCCTGAGCCTGTCCAGGGTCAGCCTGGATCACCCACCTGTCTTCTGGTGTTGATGTTTTGCCCCAAACTTTGGTGTCATCGGTAAACTTGGCCAGCCCGCTTCTGACTCCAATGTCCACATCATTAATGAAGATGTTGAACAATATGGGTCCAAGGACAGAGCCTTGGGAGTCCCGACTGGTCACAGGGCACCATGATGATTGATTTCCATCAATTACCATGCTCTGGGTCCGACCACAGAACCAATTCCCCACCGGTGGACCCAAGGCACCACATTGGCCTTCCTCCAGTCTTTGGGCACTGCACCAGAGCACCAGGAGTTTTCAAAGGTCCGTGACTGAGACTGAGCTATAATGCCCCCCTGCTCCTTGAGTACCCTGGGGTGTAGATTGTCAGGGCCAGCTGACTTGAAGGTATCCAGCCTCTCAAGGTGTTCCTTCATGAGGTTAGCATTGATGGAAGGCAGGGGATCTTCCTCACCCACACCTGCCTGTCCTGTAGTGGGCATGGGCGTCCCATGCGACTGATGAAAGACAGATGTGAAGTACCCATTTAATAGGTTGGGCGTCGGTTGTCCCATCTGGTTCAGCAGGGGTCCAATGTTGCCCTTGCTTTTCCTCCGGCTCCCCACGTATCTGAAAAATGACTTTTTATTGTCCTTGATGCTCGAAGCTAGTTGGAGTTCAGTTGCAGCTTTGGCTTTCCTGGTTTACTCCCTGCAGGACTGGACCAGTTCTGAATAATCCTGCTTGGAGGTGAATCCCATCCTCCACCCTTTGTAGGCCTTTCTTTTAGCCTCAGGAGGTCTGCTACATCCCTGGAGAGCCAGGGGGGCTGCTGTGCCCTTTTGCTGCCTTAGGGCCTCACTGACAAGCCTCCTGAGCTTGTCAAAGTTGGCTTCCTTGAAATCAAGGACTTCAGTGTTGCTGACTGACTTGGCAGCTTTATGGTGGATGGTGAAGGTGATCATCTCATGATCGCTGTCACCCAGCTTCCCATTGATCACTCGGTTGCTGATTAGGTTACCCCCAGTAGCCAGTACCAGGTTGAGCAACGCTTTACTTCTCATTGGCACGTAGACTTCTTAGGTAGAGGTCATCCACGCACAAGAGGAAGCTTTGCGACTGCTCGGATTTTGCTGAGTGAGCCTCCCATGAGATGTCTGGGTAATTGAAGTCACCCATGACAACCATGGTCCTGGGGCATGTGGCCTCAGCCAGTTCCTGGGTGAACTCCTGGTCAAGCTCTTGACTTTGGGTGGGAGGTCTGTAGTAGACTCCCACCGTTGTGTTCCCTGTGCCATGTTCCCCACGGATTTTAACCCAGAGGGTCTACAGTCATCCACCCTGGTCACCAACATCAGCTTGCAGGGATGCATAGCTTTCCTTAACATAGAGAGCTATACCCCTTCCCCTTTTATCTACTCGATCTCTTCTGCACAAGCTATTGCCACCTATACCCATGGTCCAGTCATGGGTGGAGTCCCACCAGGTCTCCATTATCCCTATGACATCGTAATTATTTGTGTTAAGCAGGAGGATGAGCTCCTCCTGCTTATTCCCCGAACTCCTGACATTTGTGTACAGGCAGGCAGGTGTTCCCTTGGGGGCTCTTGCTTTGCCCACAGGTTGTATCAGGGCTGGGGCAGGGATGGGCTCCCTTAAGTGCCTTGGCTTGCTGGCTTTGCAAGAGTTGCTCAGCGGGCCAGCAGTGGCGGTAGTCCCCCTGTCCCCCAGCAGGCTTAGTTTAAAGCCCGGTGAGCGGGTCAGACAGTCTGGCTGAGAAGAGCCTCCCCCCCAGGGAAGAGAGATGGAGGCCATCTCTTCCCAGCAGCTTACTGTCTCTCTCGCCAGAGAGCGGGCTGTGGTCATGGAAACCAAAGCCTTCCCGATGACACCAGCACCATAGTCTTTGGTTAACTACCTGGATCCTCCTCTCCCTCCTCAGCCCATACCCTGAGACTGGGAGGATTGAAGAGAACACCACCTGTGCCCCCAGTCCCTTTAACCCCGCTCCCAAATCTCTGTAGTGCCTCATGACCCTGCTGGGAGCGCTCTGAACTGTGTCATTGGTGCTCACATGAATAATGAGCATGGGATAGTGGTCTGTGGGCTGGAGGAGCTTGGGGATCTTCTCCGCAATGTCTCGGATGCGGGCCCCTGGGAAGCAGTAGACTTCCTGGGCTAAGGGGTCGGGGTGGCAGATTTCCCCCTCAGTCCCCCTCAAGATGGAGTCTCCCACAACAAACACTTTACGTTTTGTCTGGGGGAGAGCAGGGGCGGTAGCTGCAGTTGAGCCTGTGTTGCCTGCGGGAGCTGGCACCTCAGCAGGCTCTGCTGCAGCTGCAAGAGGTTCGTACCTGTTGCTAAGCTTCCCCGGGGAGGGGCCTTGGTGCTGCGGGCCTTAGGGACCTTGACCACCTTGGTCCATCCCTCTGACTGGACAGAGTGGGAGGTCCTCGAGTCCTCCCTGGACTGTGGCTTGGAGCTCCTCCAGCTGGCACACCAGAGACCCCAAAAGGGAGCAGACCCCACAAGGGGAGGTGGCCATGCTTCCAGGCCCCAGAGCCTGAAAAAAGGACAGGCAGCCCCCACAGCCAAGAGCCAGGGGCTCCGTCAGCGTGGAGCCCAGAACCATGGACTCCATCTAGGTGGCCATCTCTGAGGGGGCGGGGGCCGCAGACCCCGAGGGGACCCTTGGGGTGCAGTGAGTGCCCATCTGCGGCATGCCGCTGGTAGGTGGGCTGGGCCTGAGTCTGCCTACCCTAGGGGGCTTGCAGGCAGGACCTCAGGCCCTTCCGCGCACCCTCCTGAGTGAACTCCACACTAACTCACACACTGGCAGACAAGCGCACCTGTTTGCACAGCCTGTTCATGCAGCTTTGGTCGCATGCTGAATGAAGTAGGGGCCTGGGCGGGGTGGAGCGAAGGGAGACCCGGCCCAGCTCCCACTCAGCCGCCGCCTCCCACTCAGTGAGGGGTTAACCCCCTCCCACCACGGGCCCCGCTTACCTCCGGCTGTGCTGGGGGTTGGTGGGGGGCTCCGCAGCTGCTGGGGGGCTTTGGGGGAGTGGGGGCGCAGTGGGCTTTCACCTGCACTCTCTTGCTACTCCTGGAGCCTAACTACAGCTTTTTTGCTGTTGGTGGGCCCTTTTAAAGTACAGTGCACAGTGGGCCTGCTGTCGATGAAACTGCTCTTGGGCTAAGGGGGGCCCTACCCAGGATTTGGGGGACCCTGCCCCACTGGAGAGGGACTGGTGAGTACCCTCCCCCTACCTCTCTCTCTCTCTCTCTCTCTCCCCACCCCCGGGGGGCTGGAGCAAGTAGGGGCCTAGGTGGGGCGAGACCCAGCCCGGCTCCCACTCAGCCACCTCCTCCCACTCTCTAAGAGTTAACCCCCTCCCACCATGGGCCCCGCTTACCTCCGACTGTGCTGGGGGTCGGCGGGGGGCTCTGTGGCTGGTGGGGGGGTTTCTGGGGGGACTTCGGAGAAGCAGAGGCTTTCACCCACACATCTCTTGCCACTCTCAGAGCCTAACTCCATTCATTCAGTGTGGTTTGGGCCATAGGAAGTTTCTGGTGATGAGATTAGCAAGGTTTGGTGCTTGTTTAACGGCTAGGATGGGTGGTTCTGGAAAGATTTATTTGAGCATTTGGGTCTTCTAGCATGGGTTGTAGTTGTTTGAGCTGTATGGGTTCCAGGGAAGGATGGTATGTCATAAATAATGGAGTGAGGTTCGTGGGGGTTTTCTTTTTGTACTCAGCAGTTCTTCATGTGGTATCTGGGTGGCTCTGTCAAAAGTGTGATTTATGTCCTCAAAGAGTGTCCTTATTTGGTGAAAGCCCTTTTGAGATTTGCCACTCCCACAATAACTACACCCCACAACAGAACCATCACCATTCCTGGATGTTACACCTGCATCTCCAGAAATGTAATATATCTCATCCAGTGCACTAAATGCCCTGATGGAAAATATGTAAGAGAAACCAAACAACAGCTACGTACCAGAATGAACACACACTGAAAATCTATTAAAGATAAAAATACCCAGTTACTTGTGCATGCACACTTTCTCTCCAATCTGTGGGTTTTTGTGAGGGAAGTTGCAGTGTTTTATCAGAGAATTTGCGATTTTTAAAGAGCGAAATCAAGGATCCCTGATTATCAAAAGACAAAGCAAGTTTGTAGGTTATTGCAATACCTATATAAAGTTGTTTAGAAAATCAAAATCAACCTCACAGGTACCGAGATATCAACTTTTATTCATCTTGTTAGTCATGGCCACCATTTTCAAAGATGGTAGCCAAATGCCAAGATTTGAAAAGTGACTCCCAAGGTAAATTTCTTCCTTAGCACCTCAGTTATGAATTTCAAAAATAAAAAGGTCCCTCCCAAAAAATGCACAGGCTTTATATATATGGACTACAAAGTGGTATAGAGTAAAGAAGGAAGTTGAGTACTGGTAAATGGTTACTCGAGCAAAGCATTCCCCATATAAACAGAGGTAAGACAGGGATGTGTGCTGTCCACGAAGTTAAATGTACATTATAGATGGATGATGTGAACATAGTATTGAAGCATACGGAGGACTATGGTGAAGTGTCAAAGGCAAAATTAAATATGCTAAAAAGTATGTTGATGGAGGTGAGAAATTGAGAAAATATACAGAAGTTTGGCCTGCAGGTGGTAAAGTGTGTGATCAATATCTTGGGAATCCTAATGGACACTGAAGGGAAAGCAACAAAGGTGTGGGAGAAGTTAGAGAAAAGAGGGAGATGGATATTGGGATTATGGAGTGGTAGAAAGTTATTTTTCCAGGATAAAATGGCTGTGGTGAAAACAGTACTCTTGCCAATCATCCTCTACATGGGAATAATGCATCATGGCAACAGATAAGGAGGGTACAGAGGTAGATATGTTTTTTCTTGAGGAGGAAGTCAAAGAGAAAGGGAAGTAAGAACAGGGGCATACAAAACCAGGTAATTAGGAGGTTGGGGAATGCCAGATTTGGAAAGCTTTGTGTATACTAATTTTATAAGTATGTTCTGAAAAGAGATAACAGAGGAGTTTGGGAAGACTGCATATTTCTGCCGTTACCTGGTAGGAAGAATGTTAAGACGGGCCACGTACAAAGGAGAATAGAAAAAGCTACGTTCATGGCAGCCACTGGACCACTATGCGAAAATGGAGAGCTTTGTATGGGTATATAAACTTGAGGGATTGGGATTAGAGTGTTTGAAAGACTATAAGAAAATGATTAATGTGACAAGAAAGAAAGATAAGATAACAATAATTGGATAGCTGATGGAAAGAGATGGCAAATATGTGGAAAGAAATGACAGATAATAAAATAAAAGCAGAACATACAAATAACATATGGATGATGATCTGGAATAGTCTTCCTGTGTGGGGCATTCAGCATAAATTGGGCATAAGATTGGCCGTGTGCCTGAGAGAGGGATATGGGGCTGAAGAATCTGTGTCACATGTATTTTGGGACTGCCCTTTTATGTAAGGGCTATGAGAGGAAGTGTCATTTTTTGCAGGCAATCAGTATGAATTGTGACTTAACATAAGAAATGGTGTTGTATGGGTTAATACCCTAAGGACTGCAGACATGGAGACAGAACCATAATCCTTTGTGTGACAGTAGTGATATGGAAGGCGAGAAACCTACCATTGGTCAAGGGACTGGCTTTCACCACGAGAATGTTTGGAGTTGGCAAATTATGAATTGAAATACTATGTGGATCAAGATGCAGACGTGATGGGAAAGGAGACAACAGAGAAGAGGTGAAGGAAAGAAGAATGGCTGTATTTATTTCAAAAGGACAAAGGGGCAGGGTGAAAGTTGTTGCTTCCTCCTGGGTTGGTTTGTGAGAGGCTAATGTGTTAATGGTGAAAAGAGAAAAAAAATATTGTTGTTGGGGAGTGTGGCGGGGAGAGCACTGTTTGTGCCTGCCACTTTAAGACCTGACCCAAGCAGCCAGCAGGTGCTTGATTGCGGCAGTCATTTTAGATCCCTGGCTGCTTATATTAAAAATAGATCAGTTCCCTGCTGATGGGCCAGGCAGTAACATCGCCTAGTTGCAAGGCTTGGAGGTAAGGGAGGAGCTGTAGGGGAGGGCTAGGAGGCTCCCAGTCCTGGGCATGACCTAAAACTGCACACTGCTGGGAGTGGGTGGCCTGGTGGGGCTCTCAGTGGCACAGGAGCATCCAGGAAATGCCAGGCCAGTTATCACCCCAGTGAAAGTTGGGTCAGGGTGCCTTAATAACTCCGCCTCCCACAACCAGGTGGGTCACCCATTAGTAGGGTCCAGAGGGCAGACCCCCGAGAGAGAGTGGGGCTAGAGGCTCAAAGGCCTGATGTAGAGTACCCTCAACTGGTCAGTGCTGGGGCCAGGACCAGAGCGTTCAAAAGGGCCAGGGGTCCACCGCGAGGGGTGCCCAGAGCTGAGGGCCTGGGGTTCCTGATCGGCCTTGGAGGCGAGACCAGGGTCTGTGTGGCCAACGGTCCTAGGGAGACCACGCCTGAGAGGGGAAATAGTTTCAGGGAGCTAGGCAGCCCTGAATGAGGGTGGGGTAGGCTGCCTGAATGGAGGGATCTTAAGGGGTCCTGATTGGAGGATTCTGGGGCCCAGTGTGGGGCCGGTGAGAGTAACATCTGTGGATGCCATCTGCGAGGCATGGGCTGCAGTGTAGGGGAGGAATGGAGATGCAGATAGTACCCCCTGGCATTGGGGCAAGAAAATGGGCAGCCTACCACCTAATTAAGATCATTAATTAGATAACAACAAGGCATGGCAGTAAAGAAGGCAGGCGGTTGGCTCAGAAACAGATGGGCGGGCCAAAGGCAAAATCGGCCTTGAGAAGGCCCCCTGTTACAGGAAGGTTGTCAAGTTTTATATTAATGTAGTTTCTTTTAGTTGTTTTGTGATGCAAATTAAAAAAAAAGACTCCCATCAGCATCTTAGCCTTTTGGCTAAGATCAAGGGGACACTTGTCTGCCTGTACATGAATGCCAGGAGCTTGGGGAATAAGTAGGAGGAACTTGTCCTGCTTAACATAAGTAATTACGACGTCATAGGGATAATGGAGACCTGGTGGGACTCCACCCATGACTGGACCACGGGTATAGATGGCTATACCCTGTACAGGAGAAATTGAGTAGACAAAAGGGGCGGGGACATAGCTCTCTATGTCAAGGAGAGCTACGTGTCCCTGCAAGCCGATATTGGTGACCAGGGTGGCCAGCTGGAGACCCTCTGGGTTAAAATCCATGGGGAATGCGGCACAGGGGACACGATAGTGGGAGTCTCCTACAGACCTCCCACCCAAAGTCAAGAGCCTGACCAGAAGTTTGCCAGGGAATTGGCTAGTAAAGTGCCAAAGACTGGAAGAAGGCCAATGTGGTGCCTATCTTCAAGAAAGGGAGGAAAGTGGATTTGGCAAACTATAGGCCCATCAGCCTGATCTCAATCCTGGGCAAGGTCTTGGAAAAGATTATCAAGGAGGCCATTCTTAACAGACTAGCTGAAGGCAATATCCTGGGGGATACCCAGCATGGGTTTGTTGTGGGTGGATCTTGCTTGACCAATCTCATCTCCTTCCATGACCAGGTGATCTGTCACCTGGATAAGGGAAAGGAGATTGATGTCATATATCTTGATTTCAAAAAGCCTTCAATCTGGTATCCCATGATCACCTCTTGGTAAAACTGGCCAACTGCAGCCTCGGGTCCACCATGATTCGCTGGCTGGGGAATTGGCTCCGTGGTCGGACCCAGAGGGTGGTGGTTGGCGGAAGTCAGTCGTCATGGTGCCCTGTGACCAGTGGGGTCCCCCAAGGCTCTGTCCTTGGACCTGTATTATTCAATATCTTCATTAATGATGTGGACATTGGAGTCAGAAGCGAACTGGCCAAGTTCGCTGATGATACCAAACCCTGGGGTAAAGCATCCATACCTGAGGACAAGAGGGTGATCCAGGCTGAGTTTGACAGGCTCAGGAAATGGGCAGGTGAGAACCTGATGGTGTTTAACACCGAAAAATGCAAGGTTCTGTACCTTAGGAGGAAAAACCTGCAGCATCCTTATAGGCTCAGCAGTGCTACACTGGCTAGCACTACAAATGAAAAGGACTTGGGGGTCATCATTGACCACAAGATGAACATGAGCCTTCAATGTGATGCTGCAGCTAGTAAAGTGGCCAAAATGCTGGCTTGCATCCATAGATGCTTCTCAAGTAAATCCCGGGATGTCATTCTCCCCTTGTACTCGGCCTTGGTGAGGCCGCAGCCGGAGTGTTGCATCCAGTTTTGGGCTCCACTATTCAAAAGGGATGTGGAGAACCTTAAGAGGGTGCAGAGGAGAGCCACACACATGATCAGAGATCAGGAAAACAGACCTTATGACGACAGGCTGAGAGCTATGGGGCTCTTTAGCCTGGAAAAGCGCAGGCTCAGGGATGATCTGATGGCCACATATAGGTTTATCAGGGGTGACCACCAGTATCTGGGGGAACAATTGTTCACCAGAGCACCCCAATGGATGACGAGGTCGAATGGTTATAAATTCTAGCAAAACCGTTTCAGGCTGGACATAAGGAAGAATTTCTTTACTGTCTGAGCCCCCAAGGTCTGGAATAGCCTGCCATCGGAGGTGTTTCAAGCACCCACACTGAACACCTTCAAGAGAAATTTGGATGCTCATCTTGCTGGGATCCTATGACCCCAGCTGACTTCCTCCCTCTTTGGTAGGGGGCTGGACTCGATGATTTTCCATGGTCCCTTCCAGCCTGAATGTCTATGAAATCTATTAAAGCATTTTTGGCACCAAGGGTAGGGTGTCAGGGTTGGCTCTGGCTTTCCTGGTGTGAGCCTAGTATTACAGTACCTCCAGACCTACACACACACCCACGCACACTCTCTCTCTCTCTCTCTCTCCCCCTCCCTCCTGACCCCTGTGATTTCCCCAAGCTTTTTCTCCCATGGTGAGACCTGTCCATTGCAGTCTGGGCAATCTGACCCTTGCAAGTTTTCCTGAATGCAGGACACAACTGCACAGTTTTGTGGTAATGAGGGATTGTGTTTAGAATTCCCCCACTGCTTGCTCCTTCGCCTTTTGGCTAGGAACAAGTGACACTAGGGGACCTGAACCTTCAGCCCTCCAGGCTTGGGACTTGCATGTAAGATGCCTGCCATGGATTTGGGGAGTATCTGAAGCCCAAAGACTGATGTGTGGGTCTACCACACATGCAGACTTGAATGATTGATTTCTGCTCAGTTAAAATTTGGTACTTTATTATTGGTCTTTGCCTAATAGAATTTGGAACTGACTTAGCCCTTGAAAGTAAATTAAAAAAAAAGAATATGTGATTGTCACCGTTAAAGGTGTTGGTGACAGACACACGGGTTCACAGTGTGTTTATTGTAATGAGAATAAGAATAATGTAACTGTATAGGTGTGGTTTGGACTTTCTAGTGAGCCATATCAGTCATGGGACAGATTGGAAGAGGTATGTACATCATGCTCAGTACTGACTGTATTTTAATCAGCTTAAAAGTTGATTTCTATTACTGAGCACATGCTGCTTTTGGCAGCATTTTAATGATAGACAATTATTTAATGAGTTTTCCTTGCATGTGATTGTAAGACAAGGATTTTTTCCCCCATGCTGATTGGAGAGAAACACCTTGTTTTATATTCAAGTAAATATGGTAATTCTGGCATCAGAATGAAACATGATGTTTAAATGTTAATTTATTTGTTGTTCCCATTGTAGTCTACACTGAGACAAGCTGGTTTATAGAATAATTAGAGCAGGGATTCTCAACCAGGATTCTGTAAGATTCTTACAAGGGTGTTGCACGCTGTTAGTGCCTACACAATTCACAAGATAAACCCATTGATTTCACATAGGAATCCATATTGTCAATCCTATTCTGACCTGTTGTGGTCTTTCTGAGCATTTTGCAAAACAAGAATGCTCTAGTGTTTTTACATAGTAAAAAAAACAAGTTAAAGAAAAAAGCTGGTGTTTTCAAAGGGGGGTTAATTTAATGAGGGGGGTCCTTGAGTCTAAAAATGTTGAGAACTACTGATTTAAAGTTAGACCTATGGGAAACTGCCTGCTTTATTCATGTTGGTTTGAACAATATTTTTCATATTAGTTTCACTAAGTGTGCTGTTACATCTGCTTAGGGACATCTATAGTAGGTTACATCCATTTTTGATTTTGACTAGAACCTTGTTTCATTCATGGCTACTAACATATGCTTCCCTGATATACCCTAAAATTAGGTCTCCTAATGCCTAAAAGGTAAATGTTGGAGTAAACATGGAGCCTCAAGTTTAATATCTGCTAGCAAAATCTGTTGGCATTACAACTCTGGGTATTTTGTCTATCATGTAAATGTACAGTCCTTTTTGGAATTGTAATAAGCTTTTGACCTCAACAGCATCTTGTGGCAATGATTTTCACTATTTGTGTGTGTGTATTGTATGAAAAAGTATTTTCCTTTTATCAAGCTTAAATTCACCATTTTTCAGTTTCATTGACTGTCTCCTTATTCTTGTATTGAGACAGGGAGAAGAAAAGCTGCTGATGTACCTTCTCTGTCATTTGTTATTTTTAGCTACTCTTAACATGTCCTTTCTTATCCATCTGCTTTTCAAGGTGAACAGTCCCCTTCCTTTCACTCCCTCTTTATATGACATTTCTTTCATGCCCTGATCATTTCCATCACCTTGTCTGAAATCCTTTGAATTTTACAGCTTTGGGGGGGAGGGTTGGAGCTGGAGTGACCACTACAGCATGCAGTGTTTTAGATGAATCTATTTATATAATGACTTCAAAATATTTTCCTCTTCTACTCGCCATGCCATTTCTTATGCATCTTAATATCTTGTTTACTATTTTGCCCGCAGCTACACATTGAACTGCAATTTTAATTGAGCTGTTCTGTTTTAAAGTTTAGATTTATATAAGATCCATCTGAAGAAAGATTCATTTCCATCTTTGGAGTATTGTGCAAAACGTGGAGGCTGAATATGAAATGACTGTCAATTATTTTTTATTTTGTGGGGCTCCTGTATAGTTAGTATCATAAATATCAGATTTTTCATGCAGATTGTAATTAATAATGTGCAGGAAGATTGTAATGACAATTTATGATAAAAGTTGATGGAGTTACAGTATTTTACACAACAGAGAATCTGGCCTTTGATTTCTAAATACCATTTACACGTTATTTATATCAAGTAATATTACATATCTTATGCCCTTAGAAAATTATTGGTGGGGTGGGGTTCTTTTAACAAAAGGGAGACAGACACCTGAAGACATTAAGATAAAACGTATTGAAGTATAAGGCAGTGTTTCCGTTAGTTTGTCCTTGCAAAAGTCTTGTGTGTGAATTTGTGGACTATTTCTCTAAAGTAGCCTGAATGCTTTGAAACAGAATTGTTTCAAAGCTGTTTAGATTTATTCCCAAGACAGACTCATCGTGTTCTTTATTTTGTGTGTTAGACACAAAGGCCATACATGTCTCTGTAATAGGCGTAATTAATAAAATCTGGATAGTACACCTTTATCAACAGTACACTTCCCTCCAAGTAAGTTCATAGGTCATGAATCACCTTTCATGTTAACTTCTCTGCCCATGCATAAGAGAACCCAGCAGCATTAAACAGATTCAGGAAAAGGTTTTGATAGCAAGTTCAGTTATCTCTGATGCTTTCCTTGTTAAGTAGAGTGATCTGTTTATTTTCGGCTGAAGGCATTAATGGCTGGGAATCATTTATATTGGCTGTAGCAAGACTGTTGTTAATTGAACAGGGTCTAAAAGCATTATGTGGCATGTCTTCACAGACATTGATGAATGCGGAACTGGAAGGCACAGCTGTGCCAATGACACCGTTTGTTTTAACTTGGATGGTGGGTATGACTGTCGATGTCCTCATGGAAAGAACTGCACAGGAGACTGTATCCATGAAGACAAAATCAAGCACAATGGACAGATTTGGGTGCTGGAGAATGACAGGTGTTCTGTCTGTTCATGCCAGGTCAGTAAAGGAAATGAACTACTCTTACAGTGCTGCTGTAATTAGTGATAGGAATGAAGGGTGTGTGTTTGAGGGGGAAGAAAACTTCAGGTTTCCAGTAAAATTACTATTGCCCTGGATCCCCTTCTCCATAAGAGTGATATCACAGGGAAGATGATTTCCACGGGGCCATTTGTGGTCAGTATGCTTCTGTATGTTATGCTTTTGCCCAATATGGAGCTTCCCAATTCTGCCTGCATAGATATTAATCCCATGGACAGTTGGCAATGTAGTGAATCCTGAGAGAAGTATACAGTACTAAAAGTAAGGATAGCCCACCTCCACTTTTTTTCCACCTGGAGAGGTGTCATTTTATGTCTAGAAGTGTTTTTATGTGTGTAGATTTTGGGGATGTGATAAGACTCAGGGTTATCAAATACAGAGAACTGATAAGAATGGAAGGGAAGAAAAAATATTTTCTTTTTGTGCCCTCCCTTCTGCATAATATGGGTTATCCTTCTTAAATACTTGCTGGCATGTCTCCTAAACTCATGCTTAATGCAGAAAATGTTGCTGATGAAAAGAATAATTTCATAGAAGCTAAGATTTCACGGGTGTTTAATTTAGCCCTTAGATAGGTGCAGTGTTCTTCATCTAAATAATTTATAATAGGTATAAGAGAGATGGATTGCTATGGAAGTTTCAAACAAGACCTAGTAGCATTGTACAAAAATAGTGTAATCTTAGTATAATCCATTAAAATCTGGCTCTCAGAAAAAATACCATATTTCATCACCTCAGGAGAGACTTGTTTGAAGAGCTGCTGTGTTATGAAGCATGTGCATGAGGAATTAACAACATTTAGTGATTTATTTACTCTGCAGATGAATTTACGATAATTGTACATTTTATACTGTAATTTTCATCCCTGAATGAACCAGTTTTAATATAATGGAAAATGCTTTTTACTCCAAATTACTCTTGAATTATCAATATTTGATCTAGAATTAGGCCATCAAGCCTAAGTTTTGCGCTGTGACTATTGTGAGTTATACTAATTTCTGTTGTTGTTTTGTGTTTCTCTGTTATGTAACAACAGAGAGGATATGTGATGTGCCGACGGATGGTTTGTGACTGTGAGAACCCTACTGTTGACTTGTTTTGCTGTCCCGAATGTGACCCAAGGCTTAGCAGTCAATGTCTTCATCAAAGTGGGGAGCTCTCATACAACAGTGGAGACACATGGGTGCAGAACTGTCAACAATGCCGATGCTTGGTAAGTATTCTGATTGCATCAATGTGGAAAGGAACAAAAAAAAATTTCAAACATTTTCATGACTCCAAAAAAGTTCACTTGGAATGTATTTGCTTGTTTCCTTGTTCATAAATTTCTGTAATCAAGGTTTGGCTTGAATAGTTTGGCCAAGTTTCATTTAATCACAAAATGAAATTTGTTTAATCCTGAAAGAAAGTTTGTTTTGGCATATTGGAGGTCCTTCAGTTAAGGAACCTAAACAATGGCAAGTAATTTAGGTGATAACAGTTTGAAGAACAAATTCTGAATATTGAATTATTAAACTAATATCATAGTAAATAATTTCTGAGAAGTCCATAGGCTGAAATTTGTTCATTCAGGTATTTTAAATAGCAGTTAACTTGACCTGTTTATGAATATTTCACCAACAGGAGAAAAGACAAGATTTCCTGAGTGCTTTATTCTTTGTGAATTGTTGCACTTTACTACCTCTAATATGATGAAAGATTTTAAAATATTAAAATCAGCTTGAAAGCATGTCCCTTCGAAGTATAAGAATTTTTTCCCTAGGGTAAACATTTCATGCACTGAGGCAGTACTACTTCTATGTAGTGCTGTATAATAAACTTCCTGGACAGAAACAATCACCAGATGAAAATAAATAATTTCATATCTAGATATAAATGTGATTCATCTGATGGTTTTCTTTGGGCTAACAGTCATGAAAACCAGCAAACTTTCTTAGGTTTCAACTTTACCTTTGCTAAAATACAGTAAATTAGGTCCCCATGTGCTTCATTAAATGTTAAAAGAAGCCCTGCTATTTGGGATTTACATAGATGACTCCTTTATTCAAATGCTTCTATGTAATTGTAGCCAGTTTCTTCATCTACCAGATGGATGTTTTAGGTGATAACTTTTTTGTTCATTCTTTGTACTTTTTCAATCCAAAAATATCAATTAAAACAGCAAGGTTAGGCATTGTTTGCTTTCATACTCTGCATCATGTGATTCATAAGAACAAGGAACACCAGAGGCAGATGGGAAGTTTATAAAAAAAACCAACATTATACTTTCTCCATGGAGAAAAGTAAAACAAAGTCCTGTTCAACAAATTCTTAGAAGATCTTGCTCAGCTCTGTGCTCTGGGGACCACTTAACTCACCACTGTTTAATGGATGATACATGGTTTTTGTATATGAGCTACTTCTGTAGGGCCAAATGTTGGCTTCTCAACATAAATTTTAACTAAACAAGCTCTAGGCATGTTAAGGTTGTTACACAAAATCCTAAAATGGATTGGTAACCACAAAAGAATTTTGAGACCTGCAGAAAAATCTCTTATTCAACTTATTAGTACTTGTTTCAGTTCAAACCATCAAGGCCAGCTTGGGCATCAACTTTTGAAAGTCAGCTAATCTGGTCCTTCAGTTCAACAAAAAAAAAGCAGCAAATTCTAGATTTGGGGATATTTACTAGAAATGTTGTCATCATCTTCCCTTTTAAATGTGGAGCTGCAGTTAGCTTGATTGCCTTTACTGACTGTATCTGCTGCAGTTTTATACCAAAATGAGATCTCTAGTGTAGAGACCTAAACAGGTTAGGGCTTCATGAAAGAAAATCAGTAACTTGAATTGAACTTAGAAACCAATCAGAAAGCATATAGATTACAAAGTTCTTGTATAATGTGGAGTTTCTCTTAAAACCTAACATAGCCACATTCTGCACCAGAGGAAATTTCCAAATGGCACCAGGTTGTAGCTCACTGCAAAGTGCTTTGCAGTTAATGTAATCGGGAGAGGGCTAAAGCCACATCATTAGGATGAGGTTGTAAGGAAGGGACATAATAACATTCTTCTCAAGGACATGTGGGAAAAGATCACAAGCAGTGAAGATAACAACACCCATTTACATAGCAGCTGAGCAGAGAATAAAACTAAAGGTGAGTGAGTTGATAGGGCAGAGTTTGTCATTTCAGTTCCTATCTTTAATGCCTTTCTGAAGGCTCTGATTCAGGCCCCATATTTGATTAGACATTAATGCAGTTGAGCTTCTTATTCAAAGTCAGGGTAACAGCACTTTGCTAACTTCCCGAACAGGCACACAGACAGTGAACAGACTGGGTGACAGAACAGAACCCAATACAGCCCAGCATGAGAAAAACCAGAGAGGAGATGAACACTGCACCTCTCAAAAGAAGGAAAGGGTATAAAGTAGATCTATGAACTCTGTTAATATTCATAGGTATATCAACAGTACCTCATAGTCTGTGATTTCATGGTCCCTAGTGCCCCTAAAAGTCATACCAAACACATGCAGCCTAATCCTCATATTTGCCCTCTTACAAGTCAGGGTTATTTTCTTTTGAAATGCAAGGATTTATACTAGTATAAATTGAAAGAGCAGTTGAAATTGGAAGACAATCTTTATTTGTTGTCCCAAACAAGCTACTAAGAAAGCAGACAGTCTAGGCAACCTGTCTCCTCATGTAGCATTGCCTCCCCTGGGCAGTCAAATTGCACTTGTTGTGCTGCCCCTTAGGCTTGTACATCCACCAGAGGGTGTGAATTTTGTCTGTCCTACAGTAGGGATACAAAAAGATGCTAAACAAAAAGGGGAAAGAACGTCATTTACCAACACCTCCAACTTCAAACTACAACTGCAACTATTTTTAAAATACATTTAACTTAAATATAATATGTTTTTGGTTTCAAGTACAGAAATAAAGTAACCAAGTTCTGGTACTGTCAACAGGAAATGAGTATGAAAAATGTTTGCATGTCTTCTTAATTGAAAGAAATGGAAGTTTCAGCCAGCTGAGAAAGATAATGCATAGACATGGAAACACCTAATAGTAAGTCAAAACAACATGGAATACTTGGTGATCTCTGTGTTCTTAAAATGTGTTTTTTTAACAGCAAGGTGAAGTTGACTGTTGGCCACTGACTTGCCCAGAAGTGGACTGTGAATTCAGTGTACTCCCTGAGAGCGAGTGTTGCCCACGTTGTGTCACTGACCCTTGCCAGGCAGACACCATTCGTAATGACATCACTAAAACTTGTCTGGATGAAACAAATGTGGTTCGCTTCACTGGATCTTCTTGGATTAAGCACGGCACAGAGTGCACCCTATGCCAATGCAAGGTAAAGAACATAAAATGAAGCCAAGAGGCCTCTTTGCTAGTTTTTTCAATGGTTCATAAATATTAACACATTTAGCACTAATACATTTAGTCTAGTCAGTGGGAAGTCAGTTGCTGCACTTACTTTCAAAGCAGCAGAGGCTGCCATATAAAATATTCATCTTTATTAACTTCAACCTCTTCTGTCAATGCTGTGGTTTTTTCAGGAACCAGAATGATGGCTTAAATGCACCGGCAGCACAGAAATAGCATCATAGCCCATGCTGTTGCAGACTCTGGATAAGTTAGCAGACTTGTCCTTTCCACTTGTCTCTCACTTTCACTATGATGGCAACTTACTTTTACCAACTCCATGCTGCCTTGCAGATACCTACAGTATCAATTTTCAAAGGTCAAAAATGTAACTTCATAAAGGAATTGTAGTTTGGAGAGTTAACATCAAATTACCTAAAACAGTATTTCTTCTTTTGAGGATCGTGATGATCAAATATTTTAAGCTTTATAATGACAAAATGGAACTCCCACTATGTCTTACTTGCTTTACAATTGACAGAAAAGACAGCATGACAACCTGAATATTCAATATTCCTTGGGGTCAAAAGGGTACAGCCAAAAGCTTATCTGAATTCTGCTGCCTTTTCAAAAATAGGGGTGTTACAATAAACATTTCCATTAAAAATGCAGGTGAACTGTATTTTTGCAGAATGACAAATAGCAGGTCAACAGTGGTTGAGGGACAAAGGGAAGAGACAGCAAAACATCCATTCAAATTAAGATCCATAAACCTTACTGAATAATACTATGGTTTCTGGGTATCATCTCATGTCCTTTCCCTAGAGCTAAAATAAGAACTAAGGCTCCAGTTTGGGGAACACATAGAACCAAGATCCATATATTGGCTTAGTTGTATCACCCTACCCTTGTGTACTGACCTGACTTGATCCCAAGATTGGTCTGTCTGAATTGTATCTGTTTGTACAGAGTTAAGAGTTCCCCTCCTTGCTACTGCCATGTAAACCAAAATCATTATTTGGGCCTATATAAGTCATATACATACTACACCAAACTCAGTAGATCCTGATAACTCAAGTCAAAATACATTTGAAGGCCATGAACATGATGTACTAGTTCTGCATGCCCACAGAACTAAATTCAGGCTCTCTCTATCAAGAGAACATGAGTGCAGTACCAGGTAGAGGGAAGACATTCAGATCCACTCGCACCCGCTCAGAGCAGTGTACCCAGTCAGGAGGGAAATGGAACAAACAAAGTCTAGGAATCCACAGGAAACTCCTGGTAGTATGTCCCAGCTCACTGATGGGGAGGGTGGATCTTTCAGTGGCTGATTTTTTTTCTCCTAGGACAGTTACAAGGTGCAGATAGTCCCAGACCGGCATTGTGCCTGTTTAAATTAGATTCTCGCTGTACTCCTGGCTTTTCCATGTCAAGAATTCTTGAATATTGCAAAGTAAAAAAGACACCAGTTCTTAATACAGAGCATATATAAGTTTGCTCCTTAATATGCAAGGACTTATTTTGTTTCCTAACACTATCTTTTGCAGCATACTGTATTTGTATCCAAATAAATCAAACTAATACCAGAACACAATTTATATAGTTAATACAGTAACACAAGTTATTACTATCATAGTAGTATGTACCTCATTTGTATTGCTTCAGCCCTACTCTTTCCCTGCTGTGCATCATGTGGAAGGTCAAAGCTGCAGGATAAGCCTCTCTAACCAAGCTATAGCAAAATAGGTTTACACAAAATCCTTTAAGAATTCAGAAATCCAGGCATCAGCTAAAGCTGACTTAGCCACAAAACCATTTCAAATCACAAGTGAAGAAGGAGAATACTGGGATTGTTTAGCCTCCTGTCACATACAGAGTCAGGGAAATGTGTGAATGATTCTGATTTCCACTGGCCTTTAATCAGTCTGGAACTTCAGTTGACTAAAGATACCTACAGAATTTAAAAGAAGCATGCACATTTTGTTTGCATTGTTAAAGTCAGAAGAGAGAAAAGGTAGAAAAGCAGAAAATATTATCTTTTCACAAATACTTTAATCATTTTTCTGTTCCAGGAATTGTTCATATTTATATAAAAGCAGCTAAATGATCAGTGGAAACTTTAAGAATTAATCGTTGACTGTGCTACAGCTTGCATATATTAACATGAGGTATACAGTGCTGAATTAAAAGTAATGGTGCCTTCTGTCTCATCTAAATAAAATTCCTAGAGCCCCGTCCTCTCTGACAGCTGTATATGCACAATAGCCCGAATCCTGATACAGTCAGTAGCATATCTCTTACTGATTTCATTTTCTTTCAATTTTTTGTTCTTTTGGTTTTATGATATAGAACACAATACACTGAGCATTTAGTGGAACCATTAGATTCCTTTTATATGGTGTGCGCGGCTAAAGTGATGCTAAAATCTGATCAAATTATTTATATATTCGTTTATAAAAAGTGGTCAATTCCATTCTTAAATTAACTGTACAGAATATTAATGTGTTTCAATCTTTTTCCCCTCTTTCCCTTCTCTAGAATGGTCATGTTTGCTGCTCCGTGGATCCACAGTGCCTTCAGGAACTGTGAAGCTAACAACCATTTTTCACAAGCAGTTTCTGGTTAATGAATTTTCCTTCAAAAAGAGACATTTCGACCAAAAATTGTATAAAGCCAAAACTGAAATCTGATCAGTTTTGTCCATCTTAAAAGTGCAGAAATGTTATAAATGAAGTGAGCTGTCCATTACCTGAGTTAGAGTGAAATGTATAGGACTTCAGAAAAGCTCAGAAATGTAAGCTCAGAAATGCTTGAGGTCAGACTCAACTTCTGCCTATTTGCGTGTCTGACATCATTATGCAGAATATTAGGGTAGAGTAAAGTGACACATTGTAACGTTGTACATAACGATGTCAAGATACAGAGTCCACTAGAAGTAACCTTTGAGCCTACTGAAGCTTTGAAAATACAAGACTTCAATAGGCACAGAGACTTTTTCGTAATATTTGAATCTGCACGATTTGTTTGATTGCTCACTGCAGAATCTAACATAAAGTTGAGTAAAAGGATGAACTCTTCAGGAACAAAGAATATGCTGGCTAAGATATGTTATGTACAGTACCTACTGAGAAAAAAAGATACAAGTTATTGTAAAAAAAACCGTAATGCACAGGCATGGCTACTTAATGTTTTCTGATGGGAAAAGTCATCTATATTTCCTTGTTTTACTGCACTTATTATTTCTTGATTGAATTTGTTCAGTATAAGCTCGTTCTTGTGCAAAATTTAAATAAATATTTCTCTTACCTTATAATATTTTTTGACTTTGAGTCTCCTTCACTGTTCAGGATGGTATTTTTATATAATATTGATGCTTATAACTCCTTTGTCAGTATGGTTGTCCATAGATGTTTCTACCCAGCACAACTTTGTTCTTTCATTTCACATCTTTGTTAGTCTTTCAGGAACTAGTCTGGCAAATGCCTGTACATGCAAGTGACTTCACTCAGGGGATAAGTGCCATTTCATTAAATAGGATGACTTAGATGCATAAAGATGTTCAAGATCAGGTCCTACATGTTGATTTGTTATTGTCGCATGGATTAGGCACAACTTTAAAACCCCCGTAACACTGTTCTGACTTATTGGAAATGCTCTATAAACAGCTTTTTGTTTTGTCAACACCTCAACTTATTCAGATACTTTTGTAATAATAAATAATAGTCTGTTAGTGCACAATTATTCTTATAATGTACTTATTCTGTTGATGCAGAAGCAATCATCTCTTCAGCAAAGGGGACTTAAGTTAAAAAATGCTATTTTCCCAATTGTGCTGTTGTGACAATTAACACAAAAGTATCTAACCAAGGCTATCTATATTTATGAGGCAATGAGGATAGGGTACACAGGATGACAGGCACTTGGATCACAAGAAATACAAATAACAGGGACAAAGTTGAGAACAAAGTTGGCTAGGTTATAGTGGACCTTAAGTTGAATATGAGCCAATAATGTGCTCTAGTTTTTAAAAAAGAGCCAACAACATTCTGGGTTGTCTGAACAGGAATGTCACTTGCAAATAAGGGATGTGATTCTTTTACTGTATTTAGCACTGATGTGATATCACCTGCAGTACTGTGTCTAGTTTTGGGCCCCACACTTCAGAAAGGATGTGGACAGAATAGAAATCCATCTAAGAGCAACAAAAAATTGTTAGACCCAGGAAACATGACTTATTAGGAAAGACTGAAAGAGCTAGGATAATTTAGTCTGAAGAAGAGAGGACTAAGGGGGATTTGATAAGGGTCTACAGATAACTGAAGGGCAATTACACAGAGGATGGAGATAGATATTTTTCTGTGGCTGTATGGGGACAGGAGTAAGAGCAATGACCTCAAGCTGCAGCAGACGAAATTAGGTTACAGTTTAGGAGGTGGTCAAGCTTTGGAACAAGCTACTTAGAGAAGTGGAATCTCCCTCCCTGCGAATTTTCAATATCAGGTTGGACGGACACTTGACTGGGATAGTTTAGTTAGAGATGATCCTGCCTTGAGCAGGGGACTGGGGTAGTTGACCTCATGAGATTCCTTTCAGGTCTGCTTTCCTATGATTGTATTATCCATGTCTTAGGGAATTATTACAAGCATTGAAAAGTAAGAAGAAAATGTAATATACCAAAAATGCAGCATCCCTTTAAATAATTAGACCAGCATGGAGTCAAAGGCTGGACATATATTGTCCTTTTAAATATCTTTTTTTTTTGTCTTTAGTTAGTATTGGTAGAATATAAGATGATGAACCATTTTGGTTTTATTACAAAAATGAACTAGAATTTTGGTTTAACACAAAATTTCTATTATAGCCCTTCCTAGTGATTATAGTTTTACTAGGGAATTTCATATGCCAGGGTTTCAACAAAGCAAAATGTTTTCTTGCAAAAAATGCTATTTTGCAAGCAGTATTTTATATATGAGGACAAAGTGCAAGAGTGCCAGGCAACCACGAGTCAGTTAGGTGGTTGCTTGTATCTCAATGTTCTTTATTACATGCATGTATGTAAATAAGGTAGGTACACAGGATGACAGGCACTTGGATCACAAGGCATACAAATAAAATGAAGACATATTTAGACAAAAAGAAGCGTGGTGAAATATTCTACAGTGGACTATTAAAGCTATGAAGGTTTTCAGACTGAATAAATCTTTCCTTTTCAAGGTCTTGCCCATAAATAATAGATACTCAAGGGATTTACTGTTTTATCCACAGTTTCTGGAAAGCCGCAATCAATGTTCTTTAAGAAGTGTGTTAGGTCCTTGAAAAAGAGACTGTTTCTATACCTATTCTTGTCTGCTAATAATTGCCAAGGGTCATGTTTGCCCTCCGGGACATAGGCACATCTCTCATTGAATTGAGTGACAGTTGTGTCCCTGTATATGAGAGCAGATTTGACAGAAGGTGCTACTATTTAGGGACTGAATTTTGATTTCATTCTAAAATGCATGTTAGAAAGACACATTGCTAGGCTGCTTTTTGTTCTGCAAAACACAAAAGGAGCTAACATATGGCTCAAGGGCAAATCTCTGGCTCAAGTAAAGGCTGCAGAAAACCCTGAATGAATGCGGTGGAGCTACCTCAGAGTATGCATAACACAGCTCTACCAATGTCCGGGTTGTGACCATACATATGCAATTTCAGGGTGGGACTAGGGAACGGGAGTGGAAGTCCAGTCAGTTGGTCCACAACTACTGTAGCTCCCTTGTATATGGCATGGCTTGGGTTGTATACCAAGATTGGGTCTGGATCACAGATAGGAAGATAAGAGCCAAAGAAAAAAATTATCTTCACTTTTTTTTGGTCTTTGTATTTTTAGAGGCACAGTAACATTTACATTTCATCTTAGCTTGTACTTTTAAACTAAGGATGTGAATGGTAGAAAACAAATCTCCCTCTCTTTTCATTTATCACCAACCCTTTGCTGGGACAGTTTTTTGCTCTTTTTGTGGTTGTCATTGTTGCAGTTTGATCAAACAGCTTGCAGTACACCAAAATCTAAGCTAAATATAGCCGAGTCAAGACATACACTAATCGTTTTATCAAAATAAACCTTGAATCCAATCCTTAGAGAGCCAGTTGATACTATATGTGCTTGAGGAGCAGAAGTTATTCTTCTGAACAAATCTGAAATCCTCTGTGCTGAATAAAAAATGAGGGTGAGTTGACTGAACATTATCTAATCTATCATTGCTTGAGGTTGCTAATTAGTTGGGAATTCTTCTAAAGGTCAACAAATTCCAAAGAGACATCTCAGTGACCCCTTTCCAGCTCAGTTGATCCAGCAATTAGTACTTCATGAATTAATCCCCACCCCCCCCAAAAATTGAAATGCTACAGAAAATTGATCTCAGAATTCCAGACCTACCTAAAGAATCTATGGCAGGCACAACCACGTATTCATTATCTTTAAAAAACCCTCCAAGAATTAATGTTGCTTTCTCCTCCTAGGGATAGAGTAAAGGAGGGCGGGGGTGAAGGAGGTATGTTGTGTTCTTTTGCTGACCTTTCATAATCGATGCACTGTTTACACGCTACAATTCAATAACTCCCATAAAAGAATTGTCACCTCTTTGCAGAGTAATTGCCCTCAGTTAATGGACCTGCAGATATAAAGGCAGAAATGTCTTCAGTTACACAGGATTCAATTCTATGGTGAAACAAATTGGTAAAGAATAGCAGCATTGTAAGTTGCTGAAAACTGAATTATTTAACAACACATTTCTGGTATCTAAATTCGCTATAGTCATGAGCAAAAGAAAGAGAGCGAGGTGGTGTTTTTTCCTTTGATTCTGGCATTAAACAAGTGTATGTGAGCCAGACTCTGAGTATGAAAGTTAAATGTTTGTCTCCATTTTGGAGGTTAGGTTCACAGAACTTGAATTATGCATCCCAAAAAACATAGTTGCTCTCTATTTCTCATCTCTCCCTATTCAGCCCTCAAACCAAAAAAGTTATTCACGCAGCCCTATATTAAGGCAGACGAGGCTGTTTGGGTAGATGTGATATCTTTTAGTAGACCGACTAAATAGTTGAAAAAATGTTCTTTGCAAGCTTTTGGGCACTTGCAAGGCTTCTTCAGACAGAGGGAGAGTCTACAGAAGGATGTGTGCACCTGAAAGTTTGCAAAGAACAATTTTTCCAACTATTTAGTTGGTCTAATAAAAGATACCACATTTATCCGAAGAACCTTGTCTGCCTATGTCCTTAGCCCAACGTGGCTACAACCAACACTCCAAGCCCTATATTAAAGCACTGCAGATAAGCCTGTGTTAATCAGTATTTTCTTGCTTCCAAAGTTTGCACACACTGTAAAATGCTGAGACAAAATTGTTTAATATAATAGAAGATTTGCACCCTATGTTCTACCAGTTTGATGTTAGTGGATCATTTAAATAACATAAAACTTTAATTACTATAAACCATAATAGTGTATCGATCATATTATGTTCCATCCAGAAAGCAGCCAAGTAAATGTACTGTGCTTTTCTTAAAATTCTATTTGGTCAGTAATTTTGGACTTTTAATACAATTCCCAGGATTTCTCCTATGCATCAGAGATATTGCTTTGAATCATTAATATCATGAAAGGCTGTGAATTTTCATTTTAGGATTAAGTTGTATTTGAATTGCAAGCCAAAGCCAAAATAACACGATCTGCATCACTGCAGCTAGAACATTACCCTAAATAAAGTAGCAGATCACTCATAAAAATACAGAATTAAATTCAGTTTTATACAAGACCACCATATTGGTAACATTTAAGGTATGTTCACCTTTCCATGATGTCTGATTTACAATGGGAGAAAGAAAATTGAAGTTCAAGGTATTAATTTTTTTGTAGATGTGCTAAGTAGTTTCATACAGTACGTTCTCTAGTTCATGGCATATTGCAGAATACAACTTTTAAGTTGTTTATTCTGATTTTATTAGCCTTGAGTATTTGTTGCTACTTTTCCTATTCAGGTTGTCTAATAATAGTTCAGATCATTTAATATCATTATATCTCAAAAGACTTTTTCCTTGGCTGGAAACACATTAAACAAGCCAAACATTTCACTTGCAGCAACCACTGCTTCATATGTCACTGGACAGGGCAACAGCTTAGTTAGGACTTCAGCCCACAACTTGGCTCCAGGTGTCAGCATGGCAGGAGGTGGGTAGAATAAGACTGAGAAGGAACCATTCCCCAGATAAGACGTCTCCCTCTCACTGCCAAGACAGCCTCAAAAGAAGCTGGCATTTTTCCTGTTTTGCTCCTACACGTCTCATGGGTTGAGGAATCAGGAAGGAGGAGGAAGCAAATCCCCTTGAACCACATTGCTGCCGGAATTTCTCTCCTCCCCACCCTTCAGCATTGGGCCTGGCTAAGAGAGGTTTCCTAGGTGTCTTTTTACTGTAATAGGATGTAGGAAATATGGGTGGAAATGACCTCTGCTGCAGCCTTGGGAGCCTTCGACATGAGGGACATAGAGCCAGGGGCAAAGCAACTTGTGGTGTGGAAGGAAACCAAATATCATGGGGAGACAAAGAAAGTGTTCACCAGGTGACTTGTCTACCATTGTCATGTGGTGAGACCAAAGGTAGTCAAGAGAGAGTAGGTAGGAGAGGGGACAGTAACTGAGGCTGAACAGTAGGCCTGTGCAAAGCTTTGGTCTGTGATTGCATTCAGTGAAGATTTGGCCTGATTCGGTGACTGAATCTCCAAATTTGAATCAAATCAGAGGACCCTTTAATCTCTCTTAATTGAATCAGAACCCTCCAAACTGATTCAGAGAGATTTGGAAAGATTCGGTAATTTGGACATAGACACAGCTTTAAATGTTTTTTCTACATACCTCAAGGTACCAGGGGGCTTGTGAATGCTGCGATGCTGGGGCGCATGGAGTGTCCCGCAGAAGTGTGGGAGGTTCCCCAGAGTGCTCAGCAGCAGACTTGGAAGTGGACCAGAAGCACTACCAGGTCCGCCAGAGCGTGCACTGGGGGCCCCCCCTGCACCCTCCCGGCTCAGCAAGTGCCTCCTGCATCTGGGGGGGGGCAACCAGGGTCCCCTCACAGCTGATCACCAAGCTGCGGGGGCATGGGAGGGGGCCCATGTGCTCCCAGCAGACCCAGAAGTGGACCAGAAGTACGCTTCCGGGTTCACCACCAAGCACATGGAGGGGCCCCCCCACATGTCTGTGGGACACTCCATGTGCCCCAGCATTGCAGAGTTCACAAGCCATGCTGGTACCTCAAGGTATGTAGAAAAAACATTTAAAGCTGTGTCTATGGCCAAATTGTTGATTCTCTGAATCAGCATCGAATCTTCAGATTCGGATTCAGCCACATTGAATCAGGGATGGTGATATGAACTAATCGAATCACTGTCCCTGATACAGGCCGTATCTGAATCCAAACTGAATAGACCCTGCTTTGCACACACCTACTGGACAGTGCATGAGGATGACAGAAAGGAACAGTAGGTTCTTCAAGGGGATTTTACTGGCTTGGCTGGATTTTTATACTTGGGGGACATGTTGTTTATAATACACATACATAATAACTAACCTTCTGGCCTCCCTTTTATAGCCCTCGTCTCCCTCCCCCCCAGTATACATTGTATTGTAGCTGGCTTTTGTTGGGCCATGGCCACATTAGAAAGGGAACTCTAGAGCAAGAGTGTCTTTTTAGATCTTTCAAAACCTTTTGCATATTTGGGTTTCCACAACAACATAAATTGAAAGCAGACATTTTGAACACCAAGAGTTTCTTAAGACTAAAAAGTTCATGAAAAGCCAGTGTTTTGGATGGGATAAAACCAGTCAAGTTTCAGAATTTTAGCCTATTTCAGACTAGTCAGGATTAGGATGAAACCTTCACGGGGAAGGATTAAACTGCATCTGCCTGCAGCAGTGTTACTTTAAACTCCTTTTGATGCATCTGATGCCAGCCACCCTAAGAGACAGGATTATGGGCCAGTGAGAGTATGAGTCTACTATTATATGGCAATTCCTATATTAATGTACTTAGTAGCCCTAAGAATCTATGTGTTGGCTTTGTACCAATGTCTCCAGGCTCCCTAAAGGGATTTAGATTAGATTAGGTTGTTTTGTTGTTATATGCTTCTAGTGGTTTACTACTTGGTTTTATAGGCCCTGACATTCCCATAGAAAATGCAGCAGGAAAGCGAAAAAAAAAATTAACTGTCATCATAAATTGAACCCAGAAGTCAGCACATCTGATGCTCGCTTCAAAAGGAGAGGGGCAAGAGGTCCCCAGGGGCTGTAATTCCTGTGGTTCCTTTGATCAGTGGAGAAAATACAGTCCAAGAGAGCAGATCTAAGGATGACACAGAGATATTTCTTTTTCTTGGGGTATTAACCATGGATTCCTCTCAGCAACAATACCCATTTAGAAGAAGTGTTGTCTTTGGAGGTACTGTCATGACTAGCTGCCTCCTTCACCAGAAAGGGAGGTGGAAGCTATGAAAGGGAGTTAATAACATGGGTAGTGGCCTTATCTTCTGTTTGAATTTCTATTTTGGAAATCTAAAGAGGAGAAAAGGCCAAGCGAAATTGTTCCTCTTACTTCCTTACCCCAGATAATCTATGCTACTTGTGTGGTAGGCAGCATAGATTATATTCAAAGATCAGCTGCATTGGAAATCTTGGAAAGGTCCTTGATGTTTTCCATACCAATTTTCTTAGCCTCAACATGGTTGTGATAGAGGTTATTCTTGGTGACTGGAGATTTCAGTTAACCATAACACATCTAACTCTTGAGCATATACGAGTCCTCTGAGATCCTTATAATGCCCAAAAACTCTAATGCCCACAAACCTTGGGGAAATCTAATGTAAAATTGATTCAAAGGTTCATAGTTCAGACATCTCTAGTGTAGTTGCCAGGGATACTAACTAGTCTCAGAGACCTAATCTTGCAATTTTAATCCTGTTCTTGCCTTTTTTGCCTGACTAATTACAGAAATCTTTGTTTGAGGGCTTCCAGCCCTGACTTCCTAGGATCTGTAGTTCATACTAAATCTTTTCCCTTCAAGTCTTAGTTGTTCAGTCACATTACACCAAGATTTAAAGAGCATCATTAGCTCTCAATATAGCTGTAGGTACCCACAGCTTTTACACGGCCCATTTAAGTGATTTTTTATTTCTTATAAACCAAGTTTCCCTCATCCAGGCAGCTTTCAAATGTTTTTTACATGGTTCATGTATCTAGATTGCCTCTTATGGGTAATGTGTATTTGCACATAAAACTTTTCAGCTATTGCATTTGATTTTTTTTTTCAAATCTATTAGAATTTAGCCCATCTTTGGTGTATCTCCAGTCAAGAGACTTTCATACCCTATGCCAGTGATTCTCAATCTTTTTAGACTGAAGGCACTCTTTGATGGTCTTTAGATACCCCTCGAAAGATTCAAGAAACCCCTAAAAATATTAGCTCTTAGTTTTCACTCAGTTTTTGACTGCAGAAACCTGATGCGAGGATGGTTGGGAAGTACGGTTACTGCTCTCACCCAATGCCTTCGCTTGGTCCATTTCCGCCTTCGGGCGTACTTCTCCCCCCTCTAACTCTATAGTTAACCTAGATCCAAGCACACAAAGAAAATTGCTTATTGCTGAATTTCTCTTATTGAATATTGTCATGGGTGCAGTTGAGCAATTGCTGAATGTGCTTCAGCTGCAACTTGAGGCTGAAAAAAAATAAGGTATGTCTGTGTTCACAGTTAACCTGTCTTAGGAATTGATTATGCACTAATTTCTGGCAGTGGGCAAGTTCCCTAATGGAAGTAAAAATATACTTGAACATGCCCAAAATCTGCATAAGCACACATACTCTTATTAATATGTAGCATCACTACTTTCTAATTTGTCTGGGAAAACCAAATGTATATGTAAAATGTAGATTGTAAAGAAGCACTTATGCTGCTTGTGCTCAATACAGGATGCAAGACCAGAAACCCATGAGTTCAGCTTATGGACATGAAGTCCTAGAAACCTCGAATGCATTCAATAGCCTATAAGAAAGCAAAGAGTGTTTCTCTGTTTTCATGTCCTAAAGCCAATTTCTAATAATTCTGGTCACTCAAGTAATTGTTTGGAACAATGTGCACTTGATAGAAAGCTGGTTCAGACAGTCTGTGACAGAGTTTGAGGTATGCTGCTGCAAATCCCATAGATACATACATAGGGCAGCTAACCTCAGGAACTCTATTTTTGTCAAGCTCCCACATTGTTCAGTTGTCACTTTTTCTGGGTATATGTGACTAATAATATCCAATGGTGTCACTTCCCTTAATGTAATGTTCCTTTCTTAGACCCACTCAGCAATAAAAAAAACCCTCTGGGATGCAGTCTCTATGATGTTCCCCTTAGGAAACACCTCACATTCTTCACTGGGAGGAGAGGAAATGCTTTCCCTGCCTTCCCAATGTGCTGCCTGCAAAAGAAACAGTGATTTTGATTTTCCCATATGAACCCAGTAGATTCCCTCAAATCTGTACAGAATTTTGGAGGCTGAGAGACAAATAGGGTCACTCTCCTAACGCTCTAGTGAGTAAAGGCAGTCAGGCTGCCCCATTTTCTGGCTCATGCCCCAGAAAGGATGACTTAGGATCACCAGGTATTTGGTACTGTATCTATATTCCATCAGTTCTTTTTTAATTGCTTAATTAGCTGGCACCCTAACATTACCAGCCAATAGGAGGCTTTGTATATCTTCATGGCAGGCAGTGAAGCTGCTACATGCAGTGCTAGGACAATAAATACACTGTTTACCAAGAAATGTTTGAAGGTTTTCAAAGGCATTGTTCGTTTCCACTCCTGGGCAGTAACATTACCATTGTGTGTTTTTTGAAGTTGTCTAATGGAGAGTGCAACTAATTGGGAGGGGGGGGTGTATTTTTTTAAGTTTGTGGGTGTAAACTAGGAAGGAAAATCTTGTCTGAAGTATTTTAATAGCACTCCACTTTCTTCAACTGAAGGCTTTTGTGGGGGTAAAATCTGAAAGTTGTATTTCTTTTAGAAGGAAGGCTCCTGCCATGTCCTTCATTCTCAGTCAATGCAGACAGACTCCCCCACTTCTTGCTCACTGATCAGATAGCTAATAGATGATCAACGAGGTAGTTCTGCTGGGTAGGATGTGGTTTCAGGAGCATGGGGGGGCAATGAAGCCCCAAGCTGGGGCAAGCAGACACACACCCTTGGAGCTTAAGGGACCATGTGGGCCCTGGATCCTTGAATTTTATAGCCTGGGTGGGTTTGTGGCATTGCCAGAATCATGGTGTGTCAGCTGAAAGCCCCTGGACATTTTCAGTTCCTGGAGGTGACTTGAGCAACAGAGGCCAAGTGACATGGGAGCAGGGACCCCAAGCCTCTGAACTGAGAGTGAGAACCACATGCTGAGAACTGCACCCTCGCATGTCTGCTGCTGCTTCCATCCATCCACCCATCCACCTCCTCACAACCAGCCCGTCACTCACTCATAAACACTGAGACCCCATGGGCACCATTGCGAACCATGGACAAACTCAGCTCATCAGTGGCCATCAGCAAAGCCCAGGAATGCAAGTGGCAGTTTGGGGAAATAAAGGATTTCATCACCACCTGGGGTGAGGAATACATCCAGCACAAGCTCCAGATAGGGCGTTGAATCAGAGATGTCTTCAAGCATATCATTCAGCAGATACATGTACCGGGCCCATGACCCACACCCCCTCTAGCTCAGCAGCCACCTTCTTGCCTGCAGCTGTCTCGGACAGACATTGGGCCTGGGTACACACAGCTGTACAACTCCTACATGAAGAAGTCCCTGGTCTTGACAGTGGACTCCTGAAAGTAGATTGCTAGGTCCTATCCTGTCTTCCCTCCAACATTTCATGTTTGTTGAGTTCTGGGGCCAGTGGTATTCTCCCTAACCCCAACCCCCTCCCCTCTGTCTTTCCTTTTAGAGGATGGGCCAAACTGAGGCACGGATAATGTACAAGAGGTTTTCTTTATTAAACACAGTTAAAGCTTGGCAACCGCAACATTTTAATCTGAGGGACATAAATGTTTCTTTCATGAGTCACCTTCTCCTATACCCCAGCAGTGCCTGTGAACCAGGGCCAGAGAAGCCTGTGGCTGGAGACTCATGGCCTGGTGCCAGGGCATGGCCACTTGAAGCCGTCTGGCCCTACTCATCCAAGGAGAGTGCCTAGTTCATGTGGTTGAGGACATGGTTGGCCAGGGCTTCCGGGATCTGGACAGACTGCTGCAGTACAGGGCCAGGACCACACACATCAGCAGGGGGCTCAGTCTCTCCCCAGTCCCTGCACTGCATGTGCTTGTGGTTCCAGGCCTGGTCCAGAGGTAAAGTACTTCTTCCAGTGGTCCAGCTGGCACCCATAGGGTCTCATGAGTCAGAGCAGGAGGGGGTAGACTTGGCCCCTGACAGGGATCGGGGGTAATGATGTCACTGGGGACCCCAGGTGCTCCTAAGACTATAGTGATAGCCAAAAATTAAGATAGATAAGCAGTATTAGCTAAGTTGTTCTTCCAGGCATTATACCATCCTGGAAAAAGCCCTGCACTCAAGTACAGATCTTCTTTGTATGACAGAGGTGACAAACTAACATTTTTCAGTTTTAAGTTCACCATTTCTTCCAATATTAAATATTTCGAAGTGAAAAGGGAGGGGAAAAAAAAGGGGGAGGACCCCAAATATTTGAAATTTGAAAATTAAAATCCCTAACAAAAGGCTTTGTTACATTCCTCTTGCATGAAATAATTCCTCATAAAAACATCATTTCATACAGCACAGAATCTCTCAGGAGTGAGTTTTCTGATGCTTACATAGTAAACTTAGGTATTTAATAATTGATAGGCATTATCAAATCTACTTTGTAACAGCTGTCAGTGTCCAGCATTTTATGAAAGCACAGATTCACTTTGAGGTCCCAGCAGTATAGGCAACACTTCAACAATACAGTATAAGGTAAGGAGAACAATCAAATGAAAAGTTTAGGCTAGTGGGTAACATTTTAAATATACCCAGTTTGGAAAACTGAGCAGGTGCAAAACAATTATTGCAGCACTGGGAAAGTGTCCAAGAAGTTTATGTTAAGTAAAGAAATGTACTTGGGGTTTTTTTGTTTGCTTGTTTGGATTTTGAGACACTGGGGTTGGCTAGATTAAATATAACTAATAAATACATGATAAATTTATAACACTTAAAAGTGACACTGGGAATAGAATAAAAAAAATTAAAAATCCAAATATATGCCCACACCCAGCTGATCCCTTGGGGCAATGTTCACCAGGCAGTTATGTGGCTAGCATCATATTCGACCTTCCTTGATTCCCCAGCCCAAATGACCAGGTACCCATTTGGGTTGAATTGGAGCAGCCTTCATCACAGATTGAGAATGAGGCTTGAATTTATGCTTTGGAGCCATAGCAAGTTGCCTTAACTGCTCTCTCACCTTGCTCCAGAAGAAAAATCATATTTTTATTGTCGAAAATACAAGAAAAAACAGCATTTTGGTACTAACAATTTCAGGTGCTAATAGGTAGGAGGTAAGGAAATTGTTTACAATGAGTATTTTAATCATAATAATATTTCAACTGTAATATTTCGACTGTTCTGGTTATGACGTGATTTTTGATGGAAGCATATCTTTTTAAGTGTTGAAAATGTAACAGTTCATTTGATAGCAGAATTTTCAAAGAATGCACAATTGAGGGGCAGTGATGCAAAAAATTACATACATAACGAAATAGTATGACTTCCCCAGATGCAATCAAAACATCTGAAGGAAGAGGTTTGTCCTGCCTAATTGTATGCCTTCATGCCCCCAATTATGCAGACAACCTGTTTGCATATTTTCAATGGCTTAGTGAGAAGATTGTGTTCACAGTGGTTCTTTGTTAAATGCCTGTCTGCTCATTAACTAACTGACCCTTCCTAATTCTACTCAGATGTGCAGTATGGGCTAATCCACAGTATACTCAGCTCAAAGGCAGTACTCCCAATTGGAACACATTTTTATTCCATTTATAAAGCTTCTTCTAAGATTTTTCCCCTCAGTGTTCATTTAAATAGCCTCTATAATTAGAAGGAAACAGTAGTAGCAGATGAGACCTCACTTTTATATATTGGAATAAAACTGTAGTTACCTTTAAATAGGATTTTTCCTCTTAATCGCACTGAGTACCTCATAGATGTTTGGAAGAACTGTAGATCTAAACTTCCGATTTACTTGCTCCTCTGCTGTTGTTCAGAAAAAAAAAAATCTCTGTATATGCCATTAGTAAAATTAAAACGTGTTTTCCAATCAGCATAATGAAAACATGTAAAAGTTCACTGGGAGGTACTATGTTTGTGGAATTATAAGGGATAGTGGTAAAATAAGTCAAAAGTGGGCCCTTTCTAAAAAAAGCAGTCATTTGTTACCTCACTTCATAATATGCCTAACTCTAAGTGATGAGTGGAACTAGTAGGGAATTTTTTGCCAATTTATTTTTTGTTAGAAAATGATAATTTTTCCAAACAGAAGCATTTAAAAGGCAGGTGTAAGTATTAATGGAAATTTAGTTAGGAAGGTTTCTTAGGTTGAGATTAGGACTTCTGGACAAAACAGTGAGTGAGAAAGATTCTAGAATAACCAAAGCCCAGAGATTACTGGGGCAATGGGAGGCAGGGATGGGGGGACGAAGGCAGGGGTAGGTATTCTTCTTGGAGGTGAGAGACTTGGGTGTAAATCTGTAAATCATTGCTCAGCTCAATCAGAAGTTGGGGCTTGTCTCACTATGTCCACATTACCCACTAGTCCATTGGCTACGCTGGGGTGGCTCCCCTTCCTCCCTCCCCCATCCCTTTTCTTGCAAAAAAAATTAACACACCTCTTTTTTTCACACTGAAACAAAAACAAATGTTGAAACCTCAAAATAGTTTATGAATCAGAATTTCTGTTTTCTAGGCACTCTTGTCCTGAGTATTTTTATGGCTTTCAGTAGAAATGCTTATGCCTTTAAGGCAGGACACACACTTTAAGTTCCTTTTCTGAATTTGGGTCTATGTGAATAGGCATATGTTTTTGCCTCAGCATGGATATTTTTTCCTATCCTATTTTGCTAGGGTTGCTTTATTTCCTCAAAGGATTTACACCTATATTTGTTAGGGGGTGCATCTACATGTTCATTAATGCACTGTTGTTGCTGCGTATTAAGTTTAGTACCTGTATGTCACGGTGTGGGACCCTAAGAGCAGCCGTGATCTCTCCTGGTGCCCTTACCATGCCAAGTTGCCAATTTAGCACCCTCATTCTCGCCCGCCATGACTTTGATGGTTCTATAATATTAATGGGAGGCTGCCTATACTTGACCCCTTGAGCCCAGTGCTCTTACCCTTCCAGTCCCTGCTTTATACAAAATAGATTCTGGTGCCCCAACCCTATGGGTGTCACGTGGCTCCTTCCACCCCTAACACCACGTCTCAAGCCTCTCAGTTGTTCTGGATGTTATCCCGTCTATGCTCTTTCTTTAGTGGCCCTGTCCAAGGCCTCTACTCATATGTTCTCCCTCACCAGGCTCCTCATTCCCATACTTGCCCTCACCGGGCGTCTATTCGTACGCTTGCCCTCACCGGGCTCCTAATTCCTATACTTGCCCTCACCGGGCATCTTAGTGTGCTCACCTCTGAGCACTCGCCCCTATCGGGGCCGCCCCGCGCTCCCCACGCGCTCATGCCACAGGGGCCTGTCTCGTATTCCCTGTGCTCACGTCGCCCGCACTGGGACTTCGTCTCCCATACTTCCTGCAGTCGGGTTGCCCGCACTGGGGCTTCGTGTCCTGCGATCGCGATGCCCGTACTAGACTTTGTCTCCCGCTCTTCCTGCAGTCGGGGCTCAGGTGACTGTAGCCATGCCTGGCCCCCTGACCCTCCTCAGGGGTCTTACGCCCGACTTGGGCACCTCACAATCGGGCTCAGGTGGCCTCCGCCTTACCTGGCCCTCAAGACCCCTTTTGTGGGACTGGGGTCAGTGCCCCCTGAATGTTGTGCCCTCACTGGGCTTCTTGTTTGCACGCCCCTCCCTAGGGCTCTACTTGTGCTCACGCCCACACTGGAGCCTGTCTCGCACTGCATGACTCTGCCCCACTGGGGCCGCAGAGCTCCCACTGCTCAGGCTGCCAGAGAAGAACTGCCTGCTAGGTTTCAGCCTGGGCTGTTTATATACTCCAGGCCCTGCCCCCTCCTGGCCAGCTGACCAACTGTGGTTGCCCCAGCAACTGGCACCTGTATCCCTTCATAGGAGCAGGGCACCAGAGTGCCCCTGTGACACTGTAATAACAGGTACTAACGGAATGCGTAATATCCGACACTACTGCACAGTAGGGCTGTGCGAAATTTTGCCGGTGGTTTCATTCCAACATTGTTTTGACCAATTTTGAGGTCGAAACAGCAAAATTGGAACAAAATAAATGCCATCAAAATAGCCTTGGAACAAAATGAGGCTGGTCAAAACATTTTGAAAGTTGAAACATTTTGACCATAGGCTAGGGATGGGAAGTCAGTCCAGCTGGGCTGACTTCCCATCCCCAGTACAATATCCAGCAGAGGTGGGGAGGCAACCTGGCTGGGCTGCTTCCCTGTCCTCCATGCTACAACATCCCCACACATGTAGCACAGGGCACAGAGAAGCAGCCCAGGTGGGCTGCCTCCTGCCCCTGGCGCAATGTAGCGTGGGGCATGGGGAAGGAGACAGCTGGGCTGAGTTCCCATCCCCAGCAAAACTTGAAACAGTGTCGAAGCAGCCCTTCTGTTTCAATGGAATGGAACGGAACGGCTGTTTTGACTCGGAATGAAATTCAATACAAAACACTGTTCTGTTGAACTGTTGAAACTCAAGGCGAAATGGAACGGTGCTGTTTCGCACAGCCCCACTGCACAGTGCTGGAGCATGGTTTTTTAGTGATGCTAATACATAGTAGACTAATTCTACTGCACATTATCACATTAACATGGCTTTTGCTGTGACGTGCTAGCGTACAGTAGAATTAGTCTACTGCGCATTTAGCATCTCATGTACAGGTGCCCAATGCTATAGCAATATAAACTATGTTAGTTTATATTGTGTTTCAAATTTAATTCATTTGCTTTAAGTAATGTATTTGTTCACTGCTGGTTGCTGGGCTTGAGGGTTTAGTTGCAGATGACAGAATGCTTTTCTACATCAAGTGTATAAAACAAATTCCAGGTATAGTCTCATCAAATGATTACTACTCATGAGTATTACAATGAGTACTGGGAAACAAAAACTGGCAGGCTATAAAGTTGTGCTCAACTACTGACAGGCACCAAACCCTTAGAAACCCCACTGATTTAGTATAAATTGAGTTATGGACAAGAGAGATTTGGTCATGTGCTGGCACACATCATCTATAGATAAGTAAATATTTTTGAAAGCATAGCCATATAAAAAAAAATCCAGAAATGAATGACTTTCCATAAAAACCTACCCTCGCAGGAAATAAGCTCTGTGCCATTCTAACTTATGGCATACCTTTTACTCACTAGACTGCACAGTCTTTTGTCCACATCCAAGGAACTTTACCAATGTTAAATGAGTCACTGGAGAACTCCTATATTATTCCCCAACTACCTGGAAAGCAACTTCAGAATGACAAGAGAAATATTAATATAAAATTGAATATAAAGGCTGCAAGGCCTCATACAAAGTGCAGTCTCTAGTATACATCAAGATCTACCAATATAAAGGATGTCAGGTAATTCACACTCAATATACTGTGTTTTGATTTTTCAAGAAGAGCAACATATTTTGTTAGAGCTAAAATTGTCTTAATAAATAATATACCATTGGGAAGTATTTGGTCAAGGCAGAATGAGAAAAACAATAGCATCCCAGAGATGGGTACTATTAAAACAATGGTCAGATTTCCTGACTGATTTTACTGATGTCTGTAGAATACTTGATTCTGCCTTCTTGTCCACCAGTGTAACTAATTTGCACTAGTGGGACAAAATACATCAGGCCCTGTGGCCCAGCTCTCCAGCTGGTGTGAATTAGTATAGCTCCATCAACTTCAATAGAATGAAAGTGATTCATGTCAGCTGAAGAGCTGTGTCCCTAAGGAACTGATTCTGCACCACTTAAATCAATGAAAGTTACACTATTGACTTCACCAGTTGCAGGATCAAGTCAGACATGAAATGTTGTTTCTCTTTGAGAGTGTAAAACATACTGAATCAAAAGCTAAACCTGGACACTTTTTATAGCAGTTATATAGCAACAGGCACAGAATATATGAAGTTCTCACTTACTGGACTTTTATTTTCTTTCAAACCTAGTCTCTTGGGGTGCTTATAGACAAGCTGGGAGACTGCTCTGATGTGCTGTCTGCTGGAGCGTGGTAATTACCACACTCCAGCCAACCTCTGCATCTTGTGTATCAGTGTCCTTGCACTTCAAAATGGCCACAGGGGTGCTTTAACTAAAGCTCATTCAAAGAGCTTTAGATAAAGTTCCCCTGCCACCATTCTGAAGCATGAGGATGCTGACACACAAGATACTATGGGTGCTTTAATTAGAGTGGCTTTTGGAGTTACTCTAATTAAAGCAGCCCCTCCTCCTGCACTCCTGGAGTATAGGTAAAAACACCCTTGAAGACTAAGTATGAAAAATCAAGAAAATTCCCAGTGCCTCTCAAGAAGCCAATAGAGCTTCTTCTTTTAACTATGATATCAACATACATAAAAAGGTAAGTACATAGATAATTCCTTGCATGGATGAGATGCAATTTAAAAAAAAACAAATATATTCCTCTTTATATAAAACTGGTTTGTTTTCCAAGTATTGTTGATCACTTTTCCTGTCTCCCAATTATTTCCTGGGCAAAGCTAAATCCAGCAGGTCACAATTGTTTTGGGGGGGGGGGTTTGGTTCACTGTATAAACCAGTCAACCAAGACTACAACTGTGTAGTGCATTTAAATTATTTATATCCAGCCCTAGTTGAACAAATGCATTCCTGAGCCTCAATCTTACAGCTAACCAAATCAACATGACAAATCAACAGAAGCAGGGAATGTCAGATATGGAACTGGCAACTAGTGAGAAGATTGATCCACAAAAAATTAATAGAAGATCCAACTATGAAGCATGAATCATAAAGGTGGATTACTTAAAATGTATCTTGATAAAGGCACAACTCTGATGCCTCGTCATAGGATGCTTGAGCTGAACAACTCAGATATGTCAAGAATCACCTTTAAAAACCTGTATGTCAAGAAAACTAGTCAGACCAGAATTAACTTCAATAGATTGTATATGTGTTGTTAAACCCAGTCTAAAGCAGGGATGCTAAACTCAGCTGCAAGAAGCCTTGCAGCCTGGATCTGCAAGAGGCAGACACAGCAGAGGCAGCAGGGCAAACAGTGGTAAGCAGCAGTGCCACCAACATGAATGCCCAGATGGGCTCCATACCTGGGAATTCCTGGTCCCTCTGGAATAATTGTGGATCATGTGAAACAGTTCCAAAACCTGTATCTGGGCTTTGGGATGTGTTTGACACCCTTGATCTAAAGTAAGGTCAAGCTGTTAGAAGGAGCAAGAGTCACAAGGGAAATTAGGACCAAGTCTAACATTTAGTGACAGTGGCTTTCCTAGAACCCAATCACAACCCTTGGTCCCTAAGTTTTTACTGGCATGCTCCTCTATACATAGGTTTCTGCAGTTGGGCCTGTACAAATCTGTCTGCCCGGTTAGGTTAATCACCTACCTCATGTCTAAGCCCTGACAGGATTCATGAAGTAGGCATACCCCTGTCTATCTCATCTGCAGAACCTGATCTGGTTGGTATGCATAGAGAATGTCTACTACCCATAGAAGACTGTCAGAGGAGGAACCTCCCACCGCACCAGCAAGCACCACCTTCTAACCCAGAGCCTAGTGATTAGAACACTTACTGGTCTATGTGCAAGTTCTTCATCTGCTTGAGGGGATTTAAACCCAAATCTCCCACTGACAACAAGGCTGTCCAGGGTAGCTAACAAACCAATTTATATAAAATAATTAAATATTATAGTTTCATAGTTAGTAGGGTCAGAAGGGACCTGAGCAGATCATCAAGTCCGACCCCCTGCCATGGCAGGAAAGAGTACTGGGGTCAAACGACCACAGCAAGGTGATTGTCTAGCCTTGTCTTAAAGACCCCCAGAGCAGGAGCCAGCACCACTTCGCTTCGTCCATTAATTGGTCCAGAGAACAGAACCTAGGTGATCTCCAACAGAAGGCAGTAGCCTACACACTGGGTGTTCAAGTAATTTTCACAGAATCATAGAATAGAATCATACAAAATTAGGGCTGGAAGGGACCTCAGGAGGTCATCTAGTTCAACCCCCTGCTCAAAGCAGGACCATCCCCAACTAGATCATCCCAGCCAAGGCTTTGTGTAGCCATATCTTAAAAACCTCCAAGGACAGAGAGTCCACAACCTCTCTGAGTAATTTGTTGCAGTGTATTTCTACCCTCCTAGTGAGAAAATTCTTCCTAATATCTAACCTAAATTTCCCTTGCTGCAACTTGTGACCATTGCTCCTTGTTCTGTCATCTGCCACCACTGAGAACAATCTAGCTCCATCCTCTTCTGAACTCTACTTCAGGTAGCTGAAGGCTGCTATTGAATCCCCTCTCAGTCTTCTCTTCTCTAAACTAAATAAGCCCAGTTCCCTCAGCTTCTCCTCAGAAGTCATGTGCCCCAGCCCGTTCACCATTTTTGTTGCCCTCCACTGGACTTTCTCCACTTTTTCCACATCCTTTCTGTAGTCAAGGGGAGGCCCAAAACTGAACACAGTCCTCCAGATATGGCCTCACCAGTGCTGAGTAGAGGGGAATAATCACTTCCCTTGATCTATTGGAAACAATCCTACCAACGCTGCTCAGTATGCTGTTAGTCTTCTTGGCAACAAGGACACACTGCTGCCTCACAGTCAGCTTATTGTCCGCTGTAACCCCCAGGTCCTTTTCTGCAGAGCTGCTGCCTAGCAAATCAGCCCCCAGCCTGTACTGGTGCATGGGATTGTTCTGTCCTAAGTGCAGGGCTTTGCACTTCTCCTTGTTGAACCTCATGAGATTTCTTTTGGCCCAATCCTCTAATTTGTCTAGGTCACCCTGAATCCTAGTCCTACCCTCCAACATGTCTACTACTCCCCTAGCTTGGTGTCATCTGCAAACTTGCTGAGGGTGCACTCCATCTTTCAGATAGTTGATGAAGATATTGAAGAAAACCGGCTCCAGCACTGACCCCTGGAGCACTCTACTTGATACCAGCTGCCAACTAGACATTGAGCCATTGATTACTACCCTCTGAGCTGGATGCTCCAGCCAGTTTTCTGTCCATCTTACATTCCATTCATTCCACCTGCACTTCCTTAGCTTGCCTGTGATAATGTTGTGGGAGACCATATCAAAAGCCTTGTTAAAATCAATGTATACCTCATCCACTGGTCTCCCCATATCCACAGCGTCAGTCATCTCATCATAGAAGGCAATCACGTTGGTCAGACATGACTTGCCCTTAGTGAATCCATGCTGACTATTCCTAATCATTGCCTTCTCCTCCAAGTGCTTAGAAATGGACTCCTTGAGGATCTGCTCCATGATTTTTCCAGGGTCTGAGGTGAGACTGACTCATCTGCAGTTCCCTGGATCCTCCTTTTTCCCTTTCTTAAATATTAGCACTATGTTTGCCCTTTTCCAGTCATCTGGGACCTCTCTTGATTGCCATGAGTTTTCAAAGATGATGGCAAGCAGCTCTGCAATCACATCAGCCAACTCCCTCAGCACCCTTGCATAAATCCCATCTGGCACCATAGACTTGTATATGTGCATCTTTTCTAAATAGACCTTAACTTGTTCTTTTGCCACTCTTTGCTGCTCATCTCCTCCCCAAACTGTGCTGCAGTAGTCTGGAAGCTGACCTTGCCTGTGCAGACTGAGGTAAATAAAGCACTGAACACTTCAGCCTTTTCTGCATCCTCTCTTGCTAGGTTGCCTCCCCCATTCAGTAGGGACCCACACTTTCCCTGATCTTCTTGTTACTGACATACTTGTAGAAACTATTCTTGTTACCCTTCACATCCCTAGCTAGCTGCAACTCCAATTGTGCCTTGGCCTTGCTGACTTCATCCCTGCATGCTTCATGTACTCACTTCCTCCCTTCCCCACCCTTTTTTTGTTCTTTGGACCAATTAATACTCAATTATTGTACACAAAGTGGAGCAGCTTCAAAAGAAGCATTGAAATAGAGCCCTTATCCAACCCCTTTCCCTTCCCCTTCCCCACTCTCCCACAATATCTCTGGTTTAGTTGTTAGACCGGTTTTCCAAATGGTGGGAGATTGGGTTCAAATCCCAGCAGGCTGTGAAGGCCTTTAAGCCTAGCTCTGACCACATCATATTTGAATGTTCTACACATGAGACTATTGGGTTGAAAAATGGGCATTCCTACCATTGCTCTATTCTGAAAGAAAGGACTATATCTCCTCCTCAATTTCTGAAAGAGGGTTTTGACTTCAAGGGTGTGGGCACAGGAAAGGTTGAAGCCCTTTCAAAAAGGGAGCATTTCAAGAGGGCACCAGCTGGTACAGTCTAATTGTCATGTGTGAAGGAGCTGAAAATGATTCATATGTAGCGAAACCATTCCAATTCTAGCCCTGGATGAAGAAGTGTTAAAGTTGTCACAGTTTTGCTGCATTTGAATCATTCTTAGCTCATTCGCACATAACAATTAGTACCAGCTGCTGCCCTTTTGAAACATTTCCCTTTTGAAAGGGGTCCAAGCATTCATGTGTCTGCACCCCAAGAAAAGCGTCACATTCATGAATTTCAAGCTGAGTCCCCTAACTTTCCAAGAGGTGGTTTAACAGGTGCCCTCTCCTTTCTCCCCCCCTCCCCCGCAAGAGTCCAGATGTTACAGCAGTGCTTATTTCTCTTTTCTTCTTTGATGTTTTAATTTGGTAACCTCCCATACCTGCTGTCCCCCAGCATGGTGGTTTTTGCCAGTCCCATGCACAGGACAAATTCATCCTCAGCAGTTAAATCAGGGCTGTGAATGGCACTGCACTACTCAGCCCCTAGGCAGCAGGGTGCCAAAAAGTTAGGCAGTGTTCAGGGCTAACCCACAAATAGAAATATAACTAGTTCTGGGTGAAACATTCTCAGTTCAAAGTCACATTTAATATTAGTCAAACTCAAGAAACAGGCAAAAAACCAGGAATCAGGTGAGTGCCCAGCTCAAGACCAGATTTCTTTGTCTTCAGGACAAAGTTCTAAGCAGCGCTACAGTTCACTTTTCTATACACGGGTAACCAATAATTTAACCCTCTTTAGAATGTATGAACCCCCCTATGCTCAGAACGTAAACTGCTATACCCTTTATGGGGACTTGTTTGACTGGCCTTTGCCCATTCATTATAGCCAGCCAGCTGGTGCTTTATCAGTTTCACTGGTAATGAAGTTTTAAAATCAAAATAGGTCTATTTATCCACATTCATATTTAAATGCAGATAGAGTGGCTATTTAAAGTAATGGCTGTTAGCACAACAGATGCTTATGTTGTGAGTGCTGGCCCATCATTAAAAGGCTGCCTATGGAATGATATGCCCCTCTGGGACTGCTCAGCTTATTAAGAAAGTTTTAAAGTGCTGGGTCTCTTTTTTCAGGAATAAAATAATACAAACTTGCTAATGAGAAATGTTGCAATGTGAAGCATCTCTCTCTCTCTCTCTCTCTCTGTCATTCATGAATCTTCAATCTTGTCCCTTTTGGCTATTAGAGGTGGATAAGTTTGGAGGATTTAATTTCATGTTATGATTTTACATTCTTATGAATAGTGCTGTTTCCCCACATAATAAGTAAAATATGACTGAGAATGTCTCTGTGCTATGGATCTATCAATAGATAGAAGATCACTGTACATGCAGACTGAGGTTTTCAAAGATGCACAGGGGATTTAGATGCATTTTGTTGAACATGAATGAGCAAATGAGTACTATATGGATAGCTTCAGTAGATGGGCTAGATCCAGCTCCACCAGTTTATCCCAGCTGAGAACGTGGCCCAGTGTATTTTATAGTACTGTGATTAATATGATGATTTAAGGTGTATTTACTAAATAGAAAGATTTGTTTTAGGAAAAGTTTTCCAACATCTCACTTAAAGTGTAATGGGCTGTGTTGCTTGTCAGTTTTGTGGCTCCTCTAAGTTTCTGAATTGTATGGTATAAGAAAAAAAATCAATATCTCATTTCTCACAACAGCCAGATGGATAGGCCAGGCAAGGGCTTCAGCTGAGGCCTAGTGCCATTCTGACAGGTAAAAACATGTTTTTTCTATTTCAAGCTCTACAGTTTACAAGCAGCTATTGGCAGTTTTGCAGTGCTTTCTCCAGGTAAGATCCATCATGGTGGAGCTTTAAGGCTCTACTGGCTCTGCTGTAAGTGTATTTCTAAACACCCTCACCTGCCAAGTACAATTATAAATTCCTTAAGTGGTCCCTACTCTTGAATGAGCTCAATAAATGCTAGGATTAGCCAGGGAGCTGTAAAGATGTTCTGAATCTTGCAAGACCAGGGAGACCTCAGTGAGTGAACAATCATTGTCCCAAACAGTAGCTCATAGTTTCTAAGGTTCCAGATTTGAAAAATAATCATAATACACAGCCAACCTGCTTCTGCTGATCCTCACAAAAACCTGAAAACTGTTTTTGTGCATTTTGGAAAAAAATAGTTGCCTTGTACATCTACATGACTTAGCTCTTCAGAACGACTGCAGAATGTTGGGGGAAAATTACTTGGCAACAGTAATTTTATGTTCTTCAGCTCTGCCTGTATCATGATGCATGTCAAAACACAAGGTAAATTTTAATATTGGTTTCCAAAAGTTTATTAATACGCACAAAGTACTTTAACATTTCAGCAAAATGCCTTAACATGCTGTCAAGAAGACATGTACCAAAATGTAAACATTTGGTTATAAACACACTCATGTAACAATAAAATGCTTCAATACTATGGATTGAATTGTACTTTAATATATAATTATAGCCAAAAAAGTCTATTAAAAGAACATAGAGGTGGCAAAATCAAAAAGTTAAGGAAGGCAAGATTTAAAACGCTGTCCTTGCAACCTCCATTGGCTGCTCACACCTAATTCATATTGTATCAAATACCATTCTTCCCACAGAATTCCCTGCCTTGTTCAGTGCCCAGAATAGATTGTACTAAGTGAATCTCTCCTGAATGTTGTCAGGAGAGCACCTGCAGAAGATGGAAGGTCTGTAGACAATGAAACTAGGAATTGTAGGAAGAGAAAGCATTCTTTCCTGGTTAGGCCAGCTGAATTTTGCCCTGTGGGGACTAGATTCGGACCTGCAGCTGTCATGGAGTTTTTCTTTCAGAGGTCCTGTATTTAATCAAAATGCTCAGAGGTTGAGGGCTAATAGCTGCAATGGTGAGCTTTGTTTTAAGCATATACAATATTATGGGATACCATGTACACTGAACAAATGAAGCACTTGGCATTTCAAGTTGGTATCAAAACCAACGAGACACTTTTAGCTTTAATTTCTCTGTGCATCAGATCAATCCCTCCCTAGAATAGGATTCCTGCTCCACCTTGTCTCCTTATTTATCATTGTGAAAATGAGTTCATTAATGCTTCTGAAGCATGTGGATACCATAGTGAGGAGTGTTGAAGATAAACTGAGAGAATTAATAATTATTCATTAAAAGCAGGGTTTGGACAAGAAAATAGGCCACATACAGAATGAAGAGGAGGCAAAATATTCAATAACTGTTTGTTCAGTGCGTGCTGTCCATCTTATGTGCTGAAGGAGGGAGAAGCCCCAGGGAGGAAATAAAAATAGCATGTAATGAAAGGCCATATTATAAGGCATTAAGGTTGCTCACAAGCCATCTTAATGCTAGCATTTCCTAACTCTGGAATGATTTAGTTTGCAACTTTAATATTCTTTTAAATATATTTTCAATTCATATGTGTAATTGGTTATAAATGTTATATCTATTATATATGTACAAATGTGTAGATATACAATACTGTATACTAAAGTAGATACTACATTCATAATAAATATATGAAACATGCTTATGATAAATCATGCAGCCTTCTTCACTTTACCTATGAAATCTTTCTCTGCTAGGTTACTTCTATCATTTCAAACCCATGAGTAATTTCAAATAGTTGCCCTTTTTCTTAAAGGAAAAGAAAAGAGGAGAAGTAATCTTTGTTAGATGATGCAGAAGACATTTTAAGAAATAATAATTGACTGGACCAGAGCCTGGAGAGGTGCAGGTAGAGAAAGTGGGTGTTTGGTCAGAGAAAAGCTCAGTTTTCTTGCATCTTTCAAAGTAGTAGCATGGCATTCATGTGAATATGTTCTGAACTTGTAATCTATCTGGAATCAAGGATTCAGTAAAAATATTTCACACCGACTAGCTGTAACATGGCTGTGAACTAACACTAGTCACTATTACAGTCTTAAGCACATATCTAGGGGTTAACAAATAACAAGAGCCCTGGTTTTTGTAATAGAGCATGTAGCTTCTTCAATATATGACTCAGAGAAAGCCACCACTATCCAGTTTTTAACACACACTGGTATCTAAAACACATTGTTACTGATAGACTGTAATTATATATCAGTTTGAAATATTTAAAATCCAAATGCTGGTACCATATTTTCACCAGTTCACCATCCAGAGAGCTAGAGCAGTGGTTCAATTAGCTTAAGTTACAAATGAATTTTAGAGGTAAGGTAGATCATTCCCATTCTGACGGAAAGCAGTGGAATCCAAACCAGACCTGTAAGACACATTTATAATAAATCCTGCAAAAAATGTAATGCACCCCACATTCCACTGCAAACTTGAATCACAACCCTGGCCCTTTAACAATTTTGTTACAAATGTTTCATAAGGACCAAAAGTTATTGAGCTGGATGAAGACATCACTGGGTGAGGGGCTGTGTCCTGTGTTATACAGTTAAGAATTGATGTTCATAATGGTCCCTTCTGGATTTTGAGTCAATTACTTTGAGCTAAGGTTTACAAAAAATTGATGTTAACTTGTGGTTTCAACACAATGCAACAATTAAAACTCAGCAGATTTGACTAAATTTTGCTTTAAGCTCTGGGGTGCAATAAAATTTTAAACTGAAATCTGGATTTACAGGGCAGAAGTTAAGGTCATCAGAACCAAAGAAAAGGTTGTTAGTGATCCCCAAAAGTGAATTTAACAGTGTGTTGATATGCAATCTCCCTCCCCCACCTCTGCATTTCTGAGAAATGACAGCTTCAGAAATCTTCTTAAATAGGGGAGACATGGGCCACAGAGGCTATGCTTTGTTTTACAAAAGCCAAATCTTTCAAGGCATGGATCTGCAGACCTTTTATTTGAACGTTCTAAAGCACAGTGGATTCAGATGAAAGGTTCTGGTTTTGGCTGATTTCTACTGAAAATAGCTAAAAATCAATGTTATTGTGCTGAAGCTTAGGCAAAGGCAGAATGTAATGTTCTCTACAGTTCCTTTTGAAGTTTGCCTTTTCTAAAAGGGCACTGGAATTTTCTTTCGGAAAAGGAATTTAAAGAGGCTGTCACAGAGGTCAGGAGGTAGAAGGAACAACATTTGCACTACTCAATTTTAACTGGTCTTACTTCAAGACAAAAATTAGTGTTAAGAGTAGAGAACTAACCATTACTTAAAAGCTTCCTCCTCTTCTGGCTGCTTTCGGACTCAGCACTTAGCTGTTCCCAAGAGGCACACAGGTGGCAATAAAACATTGGTTTAGTGTGATGGTAGCAAAAAGACAAGTTATAAATTAGTTTTATAATCCATAAATGAAACTGCAAACACTCATCCCTGGGATTTTATCTAATGCATATATCATCCCTGATTACAAATTTTCACGCACACATATATTGTTTTTACTCATGCAAGGAGCTGTAAACCTTTTTTACTTTTCACTCACCAATATGCAATTTGGGCACAAAGCATTTATTTGCTCCTGAGAGCTGCTAAGCACTGATACTTCCTGATACTCATACTTCTTGTATAAAAAGGTTATTTTATTATTGTTATTATAGGAAGGCTATGGAGCCAACTTAGAATGAGAATGGCTTCTATTGTACTGAGCACTGTACTGATGGTAGTCAATAGTCAATGCCCCAAAGAGTTTACAGACTCAGTAGATAAATCAGACACAGAGGTTAGTGGAAAGTAGTTTAATATACAAGCAGACCAAAGAGTGATGGTTTGCAAATAGAATCTTGGTGCCATGATTTCTTTTGGTAGACAATATCCTGCAGAGCTTGTGAGGTGGGGAGCAAGTAGGGGTTGGAGTGAGTGACTCAAAGGAGTGACTATCTGTAATCAAAACTGTAACAAGCAATATGACATCACTGGTAGCCATGATGGCAGCTGGTGTCCTTGCAGGGGCTGCCTCTCTCTACCTGTTCATGCCAGCTCATGATTTTCTGTCTTCCTCTGTGTTCTTCTCCCTGGAATTTCCTTCTTCCTAAACCCATACAAACCAGGGACAAGGCCACATGCTTGCCAGCGGGGAAAAATCCTATTGCAGACCTGAGTTGTGGGGTTTCAGAAGGAAGACCTCCACTTCTCTCTTGGATACCACGATACTTGCTTTTTGCTGCCTGTAGCAGGGCACTAGGGTGCTGGTAGCAGTAAAATAGGCTCAGCTGCCACTCACCAGGGCAGCACAGGTGTGGGTTGCTAAGGCAACCAGTTGGGTCAGCTGGCCAGAAGGGGGCAGGGCCTGGCAGTCATAAACAGCGCCGGAGGCCAGAGTCAGTCCCCTCTGGCAGACTAAGAAGTGGGAGCTCTGCTGGAACAAGCAGGGCGGGCATAGTAAAGAAGCTGGATGCCTTGAGCAGTGTTGGCATGAAGATACAGGGTGGAGAGAACCCTGACAGGGATATGGACAAAGGATAGCCAGGTTGACTTAGGATTTGTGTTATAGCCAAGGGGCTTTGTGTTTTTGGTTTTGTTGTTGTGTAACACCGGACGACCAGGCGAGGCTGTAGGGGTGGAGGAGGCCTCAGGGGAGCTCCCCAGCAGTGTGGGGGGTTCCTAGCGCTGGAGGGAGGGCTGTGTTTTGGGGTGTCCCAACTCTGGCCCCAGTGTGGGCAGTTATCGGGAGGAGCCCAGTGTGGGCGCTAACAAAAGGCCCCAGGGGGGCGCAAGACCCAAGAAAGGGGTCTAGGGGCCAGGTAAGGCTGAGGCTGCCAGAGCCTCAATTGGGAGAAGCCCCGTGGGAGTAGGACCTGAGGCAGGGGTCTGGGGCCAGGTAAGGCCACGGCCGCCTGAGCCCCCAGTGCGGGGCAAGGCCCCAGTGCGGGGGAGTGCGGGGCAAGGCCCCAGTGCGGGGACAGGCCCCAGCGCGGGGGAGCATGAGGCAAGGCCAAGGAGGGTGATTCGTATAAAGACAGGCCCCAGTTGGGGGGGCAGGGAATTGTGAGCAAGCCCCAGGGAGGCAGGCTCCGGTTGGGGGCGAGAGTGCGCGGAGTGCGAGGCACAGGCCCTGGTTGGGGGCGAGAGCATGGGGCACAGGCCCAGTGCGGGCGATTCCTATAAAGGCAAAGGCAAGCCCAGTGTGGGCAATATCGGGAGCGCGAGAGGCAGGCCCCGGTGGGGGCCACGGTATAAGGGCGAGGCCCCAGTGTGGGCAAGAGCATGGGAGACAGGCCCCGGTGTGGCGAGGGCCTCAAGGGAAGCGAGGGGGCACCTGGGAGGGTGCAAGCGGGCAATTGGATAGAGGCCCGGTACAGCAAGGCACCGTGCCAAGGAGGGCAGGAAGGCAGCCTCCCTTTTATGATATTTACCAGCAAGATGTGGCGGGCGAGATAGAGGGTGCATTCGAGACCCGATTTGGCATGGTAGGTAGGGGCGCTAGGGGAGGTCACAGCACCCCTAGGTCACCCTGTCACACTGCCCCTTTCATTTGCTTCTGCAAGCCACTTTCTTTGCTGTGATTTGTTTCTTCTCTCTAGTCGCATGATATGGGCCAGTTGAATGTGATGTGGGTCATGTGACAAAGGCAGTTAATGCTTTAATGCTGGAAAAGTCTGTTGTTGCTGCTTCATTTAATATACTGACAGCTGTAGGTCTACAGCAATGCTGATTTGGCCTGTGGGTAGCTTAATAGACGGTGTTATTAACCTGCACAGATTATGTGTAGAATCAAACTGTTAGAGATTTTTTTAAAATTAAAGATCAATCCACCCATTAATGGGGTATAAATCAGCTTGCATTTAACAACTTGAATTTATGGCAGTAGCAGGTCTACCCACAGTGAATTCCCATCTGCTTTCAGCAGTTCTTTGGCATCTGGGCTATATATGGGGTTGTTGGTTTTTTGTGTGTCACAGGCTGTGTTCCACGATTTGTCATGCACGCTCAGATTGGCCTAGCATGCTGGCAGAATCTAACATTGCCTACATCTCACAGACCACATTTCATGATTCATTATGTACAGACTGATTGTGATTGACAGAGCGCATCATCCCGGATGGGAGCGTTTTAAGGCGTTCTAAAGAGCTTGTGGTTTTGCTGAACCAGGTTCACACCTTTTCTCCCTTGGCTAACATTTTTTGTCATCTGCTTTCTCAAAATAGCATTTATCACATTGATACTGGCAGTGCTTCCTCACATCTCAGACCAGACGGTGCATCAGGGTTCCTCGTTACAAATGTATTGTTGTTGTACAGGTTCCCATGTTCCATCATTTATGCAAGAATGCACACACACTGTACATGACAGGAACATGCTAAGTTCTTTCATTGACATGTTTTGAACTTTCCACATAGCTTCTTGGTAACATTCAGTATAATGTGGGAGAAAATACACATCCTAAAATTGCACCTACACTAATGGTAACTATCCCCATACCTACTCGTAAAAGAAGGGTAAATGTAAAGAAACTATCATTTTTAAAGAGCAACAGGATTTTTACGCCCTTTGGAGTAAAAGAAAGTAAAGCTGACAAGTGCCTTATTTTTTGGCTGACAAAGCTTGCCATACAATTTGCATGTTCATTTGCAACAGCCCATATTGTATTTTTAGAGCTGTGCAATAGTGTTTGTATCCAAAATAAGACCAGCAAATTTGGGACTGTTTCCACTTCTCTTTAGATGTAATCCAAGTGGCTGTTCTCCTGCTCTGGATGGATGGTGTTTAATATTGGCAAAAATGATTTTTTTTCAGTCAAAAACTGGCTTCCCCCAAACTGAAGATATAATATGATGGCATACCTATAATCCGTCTGTTGTGAAAATTCTGTGCAGTACCTGGCTTTGCTGACCTAAAAGGGTAAAAAGACAGTTTTCATTAAAAAAGAGCAGAGAGTTGTGGGTTAAGTCAATCTTAAGAATGATGGGAAAGTATAATTGACAGGCAGTGTGATTCTGTGCTTAAGTCCTGGCCTCGCATCCAGGATTTTCAGCACTGCCATTCTCCTGTTCTGTGAACCTGGGCAGATGACTTCAAGTGCCTCTATTTCCCTTCTGCCCCTCTTCTGAATTGTAAATTCTCTAGGGCAGGGATTTCCTCTTCCTAGCAAGAGATTATATGTTGTTGGTTAGGGTTTCCACATTTTACCATTATATAGAAAGTCATAGTAAACAATAACAGGATGGGAGCGTGACTAAAATGACATGTTATTTTCCATCGTACCTCTTAGAAGCTAGAGAAGAGCCCTCAGGAAGCAGTGTTATTTTAAGGTCTGCCTGAGTCCAATGGTCCAGTGGGCTAGCATTGTTATGTTTCTATAGCCATCAGCGCACAAGGTACAGTGAAGTCCCCCTCCATTTAACCCCTAGCCTGAATGCCCAGGTGTTTACTGATGGTTTGGTTAATGGGGAGCACTATCACCATTAGTTTGGATCAGAGCCTTACCTCTTGTCTCTGAAGCAAAAGCAAGGTACCAAGAGATCTTAATAATAAAGCACTCCAGATGTCTGTGTGAAGGGAAGGTTGGAAACCTTTGAGCTGTTTTTAGCTATATTTCAGTGGTGAGTTCCCTTATGGGCACCATCTGTCCTGGCCAACCATCTCTTAGAAAAACACAACTAAGTGTTGGTATGAATAACTTAAAAAAAATCATAGCCCATTCACATCACATATGTAATACTTTCTATTCTGTTTTTTATTTTAAATGTAAACTCTAATCCGGTGGTTAATGCTGATTTAGTACTATTTCAGGGATAGAGTGTGCAAGGTGAAAGAGAATGGTGAATAGAAAAATTACTTTTTAGAGTATTTTTTCACCAAACAGAGATCATGGAGTTTAAAGAAATTAAAGATTTCATGCCATAGTCCCATAGTCAAACTGTCCGATACTGGTTCACATCTGTCTTCTCCCAAGTAGGGTTTCCAAAAACTCAACAACTCATCAAACTAATGGATGCTATTAGTTCTCCTAGTTGAACAATGAAATAGAACTCTTTCATGAATAATTCCAAACACTGACTCAGGGTAATTGATTACATGAACTAAAGGTTGCAAATTGAAGAGATAATTGACTTCTTCAACATGCAAATACAATACCAGGCAATAAACAGATACTGGTTATATCAGTTCAGGGTATAATTGCAATTAACTTTAGTGTCACAAAGAATCTTCCCTGAATTATTTTCAACTCTTAAATATCAATTTTTCTGTTGCTTATGCATGTGTCACTTCTCATGGCAACAAAAGAAAGTCAGTATAGAGTGTGTGGTGAGAGCCTGGTCCTGAAGGGTAGCTCAGCAAGTTATATGCAGCCCCCCCAGGCATGTCTACACCATGTTGGACAGTAGTTAGGAGCACCACTGTGAAAACAAGTCCTGCCCACTCACTCCTGCATATAGTCACTTCTTGGTGCGCTGCCAGTTGTGCCTAGCACCATTCTCATGTGCATGCCTGAGAACCTGAGACTAGTGCCAGGCATGCCCTGAGCACGTGCCAGGAAGCTGCATGACATTTTTTTGACAGTGCTTGTTCTCACAGCAGTGTCCCCAAGCACCATCCAGCACTGTGGGGCCCTGTTTCATGAGAATCATACTCCCCTTTTGTAGCAGTGGCTTGGAGCCCTGGCACTGCTGGGGTGTGATAGATTCTTAGATTGCACATTGCTTGCTGGCATTTATTATTGCTATCATTGTCTTTCTTTCACTGACATTCATATGTATCCAGAGACGTTTCAAGATTAAGAATCTTTCAAGCACTGGTGATAAAGGAAAAGTTGACCCTCTGCTCTCACCCATTCTTCTCCTGTTCCAAGGTTAAAGAGTAGGAAGCAAAAACTGGCTCTGTTGCCTCCCTCTGCCTGCCTGAGATTTCTCCTTGGGATGGGACGGGCAGAGTGAAGTTACTACAGGTGAAGAGTAGCAAGTAAGGGACAATAAAAGAGGTGAGGAGGGGAAATTGGAGAGAATAGATGGAAAAAGGGGACAAGGGACAGAAATGTGGGAGAATTAAATCCATGGAAAGGAAAAACAAATCATGAGGGAAACAGCAACTGAAAGACTGCAAACTGAACAGAGGGGAGGAAAAGACTGTGCAGTTCTGTCTTAAATGTACGTTTGGAAAGAAGAGTGAGAAAATGGCCAGACATGCTTTTCTTAAAAATAAAAATGGCATACTAGCTTGGGGCTCAGTGGCTGATGGCCTTGCTTGCGCTCCAGATTGCAGGTACAAGTGCCAAACAGCCAGAAGTCTTGCTCATCCCAAGTGGCAGTGCCTGCAGGGTCAGCAGCGGTGGCTGCTGCAGGGAATATGTTGCTTCTTTAAAGCCCACGGCCATAGGGGATCTGGGTCAGGGAAGCAGGTCTTCCCTATCCCCCACCCCCTCACACACCCACATACAGCTTCAGGAGCTAGAAGCAGGACAAGGCATTGGTACAGGGGTTGAAAACATCACCTGTGCTCCTTAGAAAGATATATGATATACTGGCAGGTAGAGGGAAGACGGCAAAAGGGATGCAATCTGGCCTCCCCTATTCTGAAAATCAAGCTGGAAGAAGGCAGGGATGTTTTCTCTGCCCCAGAAGCAGGAGACATTGTTTTGCTTGTCTTGTTTACACGTTTTTGTGTAAATACAAAATTGTTAAAATCCCTGCCCTGCTTATAAGGACCATGCCCCTGTCTGTGTCTACTACACCGGGCTGTAATGAGCCATTGTTGATCCCACTGTGTCTTCAGATTGTTAACTCTTTGAGACAGGAAGCTCTTGCATTTTTAGTGCAGTTTCATCTGTCATGTAGAGCCTGTGCACAGATGGCACTTTATAAATAACAACAACTATGGGCCTGCACTAGGAGTATTGTATTTATTCTAGACCTCAAACGTAAAAAAAATTATGCAAAGGGAAGCTGGAGTCAAGTAGCCACAGGGAAAAAAATTATGAGAAAAAAGTGGATGGTGAATTCCTTTTGCTGAGAATCCAGATGCCAAGAAGCAGCATGAGACCACGCTAAGTACAGATCTTGCCTGCAGGAATCAGATAAGGTACCCTAATTTCTGCAGACCTAAATTGTCCAGCATCAAAGAGAGAGAGCAGCAACAGAAGTATCTGAGGGTCTGGGCTACTGCTGTAACTTCTCATTTATGAAGAATTTGGCACAGGGATTCTTTCTGCAAATTAGCCGATCTCACTGTTTGGCTTGCTGCTGCCTCCACTCCTAGTAAAGAGCAGCTGTGGAGTACAGGGGCCTATATTAGTATATTCTTCTCCATCAGGAAGGATTGAGTTTCTACATATCCACTCCCCTTCAGACAAATAAATCAGTGAGACGTTGCTGATGTTAAGTTTCTCCTGCAAAGAGAAACTATTAGAAAGGGGAAGAAGCCCATATCAAACAGTAGTTACCTGAAGGTCAGTGAGAGAAGCAAATCTAGCTTGTAAGTGCAATAGGGGAGACTTTAAATGGTACTTTTCATTTATATCATTCCACAGATATACAAAACCAAATATATAAATAAGTATAGCAGACAGACAGACGGACAGCTTCTGTGCCCTGAACCACTTTCGATTCAAGCAATCGAAAGTAGGAGATGAGCCAGGGTAGAGACAATAAAAATGCTGGATGTCTGCCCTAGTATTGTGTCTGACCTCCATCATAAATTCCCTTCCTAAATTCCAACCTCCAAACTTTTTCAGTCATGTAAGGCAACCCTGAAAGGGTTTATTTGAGTTTTGGTAAGACAAGCAGCCAAAAATTCACATATGAGTTGAAATTATTGAGTGATTTTTTTTTAGTCCCACTCCTTTTCAGATAAAAAGACTACAATCTCTGCTCTCAACATAACCTTGCTCCCTCTTAACAAACCAGCAGGTGTTTTGGAAGACTGGAGGAAAGTCCCTTAGGCCTACTCGTGCTCTTTCTTTTCTTTTCTTTTTTTGGGGGCGGGAGGCAGGGAAGGAGGTGGAATCTAAAAAGCCCTGCTGAGTCCTACTTCTTCCATTTTCACCAGTAAAGATTTGGGGTCTAACACTTCAGGGTGTTGTGTAATTTTGAGCGTTTCCAAATTTTCCCTTTGAGCACTCCCATGGAGCTGGACTTCTGTGCCTTATTTATTTACTCCTAAATGTTTCAGTAAGCGATATCCCCTCATCTACCTCCAGTACGTTGAACACATTCCAGGAGTTATTATTTTAGGCCATGGACAGGCATTGCATTTGTAGTGCAAAATATGCTCCTGTAGCACCACAGAAAAAAGAATACAAGCATTCAAGTTATTTTTAGCTTGACAAAGAGGCTGAAAGTGCTACAGTCGGGTGTGACTTTTAAAGAGGAACTTCTAGATTTCATAGGGTTACATGTGATACCTGTACAGGAAGAGAGGAAGAGAAGATGGAGCTGACCGGGAACACTGCTCCCACCACAGCCACCACAGCCAACAGACCTGGAGCTGCCCCCTGCCTGGTCTTGCTGGTCAGCTGATCATTGGGATGAAGCAGGGGTGGCTCTCTCATGACTCGGGGTGCTGCCCCCTGCCCAGTCTGACTGAGCAGCTGATTGACTGAACCTGGCAGCTGTCCCCTGCCCAGGGTTTGGCTGCAGGGATGAGGCCCCTGAACCTCATGGTGTGGCAATAGCTGATGGAGCTGCCAGCAGTAGCAACCAGAGATCAGGCAGGGGGACCCCCCAAGCAGCAGTTGCCAATGCAGGTGCTTATGCCAGCTGGAGGCAACTGCAGCAAAAGAGCGTTTCGGGTCCATCTGCCTCACTGACAGACTTCTGGGACAGAGGAAACAAATCTCTCTACACCTCCCTGCCTAGAGAGCTCACCTTTGAGGGCACTTTGTAGCTCTCCAGTCAGGGGTCTTAACACCTCTGTACCCCCACAGTATTCTGTTTCTGTGGTACCAGGCTGAGTGCTGAGACATTTTTAGCACTACAGATGAATGCCTGTCCATACCCTTACTTTTCATGTTTGCCAGTCTCTACTCAGCTGTGTGCTGAAACTCCACAATGTAGTCAGCAAACGGTGGTGTAACTAGGGCAGGAGACTCAGGCAGCTGCCCTGTGCACTGACTTGGAGGGGAGGTGAAAAAAGCAGCTACTGCCACAGCCCACACGATCGATCTGGTGACAGTGGCAGGCAGGAGTGACTGCTGTTCCTATACATCCTGCTTTCCCAAGTCCCTTCATTACCCCTCTGTCAGCAACCCTAACTTTTCCAAGTGCGCCATGTTGGGTGCTTAGAGAAATGGTGATGTATAGGATGAACCATCTCCCTGTTATCAGTAGGCACCCAAGAATGATTGGATAAAAGACTGTAATCATGCGTGACTAGCTTGTGTGTTTGATTGGATAAAAGACTGTAATCATGCGTGACTAGCTTGTGTGTTTGATGTGTGTACCGTATCTTTTATACGTAAAAGAGATGTAGCAGTTTGTTGATAAATGCAATGTGAATTAAAGCATCTTCTTACATCATCCTGAGTATTCCTGCCATTCAAACCCAAAGAGTTTTAGTTTAACAGCCGATATGGTGTATTCTGTATTTGTATACTATACCCAGCAATTGTAAGGGCAGCGTTATGATCTAATTTTAGGTTTGTTCTGCCTCTGACTTACATGAATTTTAATTGTCTCTTTACATTTTAAGACCTCATTAAGAAACTGGGGGGCTGTGGTGTAGACACCCACACAGTCAAATGGGTCGCCAACTGGCTGGAGGGCCGCACCCAGAGGGTGGTAGTGGATGGGTCCTTCTCAACCTGGAGGGACGTGGGCAGTGGGGTTCCGCAGGGCTCGGTTCTCGGGTCCGCACTGTTCAACATCTTCATCGGTGATTTGGATGAGGGGGTAAAAAGCACCCTGTTCAAATTTGCTGATGACACTAAGATGTGGGGGGACGTGGGCACACTGGAAGGATGCAACAGGCTACAATCAGACCTAGACAGGTTACAAGGGTGGGCGGATGAGAATAGGATGGGATTCAACACAGACAAGTGCAAGGTGATACACCTTGGGAGGAACAACCGGCACCATACCTACAGGTTAGGGAACTCCCCTCTTGTCAGCAGGAGGCAGAAAAGGATCTGGGGGTCATCATTGACTCTGAGATGAACATGGGCCGGCAGTGTGGGGAGGCAGTCAGGAAGGCCAACCGCACCTTGTCATGCATCCACAGATGCATCTTGAGCAGGTCCAAAGAGGTGATCCTCCCCCTCTATGCGGCACTGGTCAGGCCGCAGTTGGAGTACTGCGTCCAGTTCTGGGCACCACACTTCAAGAAGGATGTGGACAGCATGGAGAGGGTCCAGAGGAGGGTCACTGGTATGATCAGGGGACAACAGGGCAGGCCCTATGAGGAGAGGCTATGGGACCTGAACCTGTTCAGCCTCCAAAAGAGAAGGCTGAGGGGGGATCTTGTGGGCTGTTATAAACTAGTCAGGGGGGATCAGCAGGCATTGGGGGGAGTCACTGTTCCCCCGAGCACCACCAGGAGTGACCAGGAATAATGGTCACAAGCTGGCAGAGGGCAGGTTTAGGTTAGATATCAGGAGGCGCTACTTCACGGTCAGGGCAGCTAGGATCTGGAACCAACTTCCAAGAGAAGTGGTGCAGGCTTCTACCCTGGGGGTGTTTAAGAGGAGGTTGGATGAACACCTTGCTGGGGTTGTTTGAGTCCAGGCCTGTTCCCCAACTTCAAGTCTGGGCCCATTCCCCCACTCCCCTGCACCTCTAAAGTTGCTGCTGGGCTCCGATTGTCCCATAACCCAGCCCAGCCAGGGCCACAGTCACAGTTCATCCAGGGACTTGGCCCGTGGCCTCCCCAGCCTGTGCACAGGACAGGGGCGGACTGCAGCTGTGGGCTGTGCTCAGCCTCTCCTCCATGCCTTGCAGCCACTGCATTGACAGCAGTGTGGTGTGGCACCGTGTGCCTCACTGCCCAGCCTGCCCAGCAGTGGGACTCAGCTCCACACCGTGCCGCTGTCAAAGCAGCAGCAGTGAGGCACAGAGCAGAGGTGGAGCCTGCCCTTGCCCTGTGCACAGACCAGGGGGCCACAGGCCATGACCCCTCCCCTTGGCTCCCCAATGCTGCACCATTTGTCCCAGAACTCGGCCAGGCCAGGGCCCCAGTCACCATGAGCTGGGCCCCAGCTGGGCCAGGTCATGGGGCAATCAGAGCCCAGTGGCTTGTCCAGAGGTACAGCATGGGGGAGTCACAGGGGGGCACATGCCCCGCGTCCCCAGCTCCTCCTGTGTCTGGCCCCATGTGCCTCCCCCTCCCCCTCCCACTGCTTCACCCCACACCACCTCCCAGGAAGCGGGGGGCAGGGAAACTTGCACTTGGCCACTGTAGCTACCACCCTTTGCCCCGCACTGCCCCTGCTCGGTGTCCCGCTGCATGGGCCCCACCTTGCATGGGGCAAGGGTGGGCTGCTGCTGCAGGCTTTGCCCTGGGTGCCAAACTTCATTGCTGCGGCACTGAGTATGAGGCAACACTACTACACAGTTATAAAGACCTATTGCACAGTCAGCATCCCCAAAAAGCCATTCAGTGACAATGAGCTACTGCACAGTCAGTGTCTTGTGTAGATGCGGCCACATTGTGTGAAGTTATGTGTTAAGGTAGTCAGGAAGTGAATCTGAAATTACTATACCTAGATTGAGAGGAATGAAACATTTAGAACAGCGAAAGCAGTCTTTTCATACAAATCAACTCACAGTCATTTGAGAAAGCAGATAAGACAAGTATACTTAACTGTTAAAAAAATTATAGAGGAGAAAAATATGGAAAGGTGAAAAAGTACTGTTTTTCTGGTATTCAACAGATGGAGACAGATGGAGAGATGATAAATTAAAAAACAACAACCCCAAAACAAAACCCAAAAGCAGAGGAAAACTTAGCTCAGGCACTGGGAGTTCTGAGAAAAATGGGCACTAATTTTTCCAAATTATAGGATGGGACAGAGGTAAGGTCAAAGTCATTAGACAAACTGAAGAAACAGAGATAGAACCAAGGTAGACTGGAACATTTTCATGGTGCACCAGAAATCAAGGAAGGCAGTACCTAGCTTATGGGTGGTTTCTTCCCAAAATACTTAAGAAAATGAATAAGCCAGATATTATATATAAGGTTCCTCCCCCACAAATGCACTTTTTCTCTGTTATTACATCCATGTCATTTTTGTAGCAGAAATGTAATTACTGAGTCTGTTCATAGGGCAAACTTATAAACACCTCTATGCTCATGTAGGCTTATCTCTGGGATATCTTTTTCTCTGTTTATCGTGATATTGTTCAGTGTATTTATGTTAATGAAAAGACAATTATACCAAAAACATTTCTTACAAACCAGATATAATTCAGCCTTAATGTGATACTCCTCTCAGCAGTGTTCATTGAGGGGGAGGGGGAATTGGTCAGAATTACTGGGGAGGAGGGCTTGAACATGCATATCAGGGTATTTGTGTAAACCACCTTTCCCCTTCCCTCAGCCATCTCAAATTCCTCACAGCAACTAACATATTGGGTCCAGGAGGTTATTTTTGCTTCCCACAGTAGGCTGACTATTCATTCCTGTCAAAAAAGCAGGGCGGGGAGGCACTTATAGGCTAACTCATTCAAAGGGGCATGAGATTTTGCAAGTTACACCCTACTTCTGTTACAGCATCTAACAAAATATGCTATTGCTTACAAAAGCGTTTGCCTTGCTGAATGAGTTAGGCAGAAGGGTGGTACCTTATAGACTTCAGACTAACATGCCTAGCTACCTCTCTATTCCTCTCAAATTTAGGCTTGCTTGTGCTGGAGAAGGCCCTTTGGTTAGAAAGATCTGAGAAACGTGTATCTTTAGGGAACAGATCAGCTTGCGCATGTTCCAATAAGGCCTCAGATGCCTACAGGTTACACACTGCACCACCTGACTTGAAGGTGCCTGGCCCCTAGCAAAGAATCTGGAACCCAGTGTTTGGCACGTGGGCTTCTTATACAATATATGATGTGAGTTAGGTGCCTTGGAAAGATAATCCAAAGAGCCCCGTTGAATTAGGCAGGCAGGACATTGTGGTTTTGAATTTACTCATGATTGGATGAATTGGATACCCAGCAGTGAGATAGCTTCTGTCCTGTTGAAGGTAGCAAGAGGGACCAGAACCCAGGGTGTCTCTTTTCCAGAGCAGTGCCCATCTCACTAAAGACACAGTTTTTTGTCTTTTTTGCTTATGCTTCTTCTGGTCCCACAGTCTTTTCCCTTTTGGCTGCCCAGTGGAACAAAAGGAATAGAAAGTACTGTGGGCCTGCCTAGCAATTGTAGCATTTTGCTGGGAAGCAGAAGACATGATAGGCCTTTCGTTAAGGGAGGGAAGCCTAGAACCTGGGTCTTGAACTGCCTGGGGAAGTGCCATGCCCACTACACAGACAAGCTGCAATGCCAGAGAGCCTTCCTTGTTGTCTGCTGCCTCCTCTCTCCAGTAGTCACTATTTGTGTTTTTTCTGCTACTAACATTTCAGGGACAAACTGCTCTCCCACTGCAAGGGAACTGGGTTTAGGTCCTAGAGTTCTTTTTAGGCACGTAAGTTCTTTTTTGTGTTTCTTTCTTTCTGTGACTGATAAATATAGGCTGTGTTTACAAATTACATGGAGATCATTACTGTAAAACTATAGTGCCTCTTCAATTGCCTCCTTTAAAGTACAGAGTTGATAGCCGCAGTTGCTCTGTCTTCTGAAACCACTATGAATACAGTTTTCTGCCTGACTATTAATTTGAGTGCTCATGGAAAATCTCAGGATTACTTGATTTTCTCTCTCTCACATGCAGGCTTGCAGTGACCTTAAAAGCATTAACTTGATGTAAGGTCACACAATTATTTTAGCTGTGGATCAGTTGCTGAAGCAAGTGACAGCTGCTTTAGAGTCCTGTAATCATGCAGGCAGCAAGGCTCAAGTAAGTCTTTCAATTTACAGCTTATATATTAATGGACCTGACCACTCCCACACAAAGAAAAAAATCACAGCAGGGACTTGGCATTTTGAGGCATTTCTTCCAAGCCACATAGAAGAGCATGTGTTTGCAAAATCAATTAGCCATCCAGCCTAGCTGCTTCCCAAATGTTTTTATTTGTCCACAACTAATCTTGATTGGAACTAAAGCATCAATACAATCACCTTCAAAATAGTAAAGTAAAAAGCTAACATGTTTGACTTTGGATATGTTTTTTAAATAGATACACTTACAATTTATAGGCTGCACTAATCAAACACTAATAATAGAATTATTTTTAGCTATAATTTCTGATGGATAACAATCCAACCTGATTAAAAAGGAAGCCTTCTCTTGATAAAATATTAAATGTTTCATAGGGAAAATGGTTGCTTTTGATTTTACAGTGATTCTGATGTCTATATTTGTAATGTCAAAACTATTTATGAATCTAAATAGGACAAACCATGGATGAAATGTTAAGAAAGGAAGAATAATAATGGAAGAGAGGTTCCTGCCATGATAAATAACTATTGAATTATGCTTATTAAAATTGGCTCTCAAGTGACAAATAATAAATGCATAGTTTTATTATGCATGCTAAATTCAGTATTCAGAAAACTTAAAAGCAGATAGATCAAACTACTGAGATAAAAAAATCACGAAGACAAAATACAGCAACATCAGTAAATGACAGGAAAATAATTCAGGCTTAAAAATGACTTATTTTTTTAGTAACTTGGAACAACAATTTAGAGAATTAAAGGCAAGTCAGACCCTTTCTGGTGTTTTAGATTTGCAGTGTTTTCGTGTGTATAGTTTGAGTCGGTAGCAGAGGGATTCAGACTCCAAGTACCCTTCAGAAATTCAGAAAAAAAACAATTGCTTCACGTGTTTGCTTCTGCTTTCCATTATTTATTAATAGAGAATTCTTGAAAGGAAAAAGCAGATACAGGACAATTCACTTGCTAATCTATTTTACGTTGACCCCTCCCCCCACCAGTCCTTTAGTAAATCTGCCAGAAGGCCTTGCACAGTTCCTAATTTACTGTATCCCAAGTAGTAGCTACACAAAAATTGCACAAACACATGAGACTCTTGGCTTTGTATTTTTCACTGTAATCATTACACTGGTTCTTTGGTGTTGCATGGGTTTGTCTTGATGATGGGAAATGGGACTGTTGCTTCAACTATGCATTTTAACCTTTGCTTCTAAAAGGTGAAGAGCAGGATTTTTAATCAAGGAGCAGTTTATCTTTAATTATGAAAAACATAATTAGGCATTATCACTTAATTGCAATTGCTGATGGAGAAAGTCATATTTTTGTACGTAGTGACCCATGCTCTGTTATTGCTCTACTGTTACTGCTTTATAAATCTGTATTTGTGGTTGGCAGCCAGCCAGCAAAAATTAAAAGGCAATCAACATGCTTCTCTGCAGTCCAGCTATCAAAGTCACTGACTCCATAGATAAGTAAATAAAGTCATCCTTTTAGTGTGACATCTTATCAGAAACTTTTCTTCTGGAATAACTGCACCTGCCTCACCTGTTTGTAGAACATTAAATAATACTCTTAATAACTGTATCTAAAAAAAAAAACCCTTGCAAAATAGGTTAGAAGAACTGTGCTATACCTTTTCTGGGGTTGAGTTAAAAACAGTTGAGTATCTCAAGGCACCACCATGGTAGAATTTTATACCTGCAATAATCATCTAATGCACTATTATACAGTATAGTCAACGAATTAATAAATAGCTTGTGCAATTTTAAGAAGCAATCTATAAAGGAATGTTAGCTATATAGTAGGCACATGTACTATAATACAAATAGAAAACAAAACTCCTAGAAAAAGCATGTTGAGCACCTTTGTGATGTATTCTAAACACTATGTAAACCTTATCTTACAAAAGGTAAAACTGAACTCTTACAATTATTGGTTATTTATATCTTATTTTCCTGACTGTATGTTCTAAGTCATAGGATTATTCTTAGGGACAGAGGATTCTGGTATTGGTTGTAGTGGGCTGTCTTGTTCACTAAACTGTAAGTTCAGGTTTTCAGAAGTTAGGAGGGAAGAATTAAAGACAATTTCAGTTAAGTCTGACTTTATGGATACTAAATGTGGTTCTTCAAAACTTGAAGGTTCCTCCACTAAGACTTGTGTATTTTCTCGTGTCATTCCTACATCCGACGGTGACTTCCTTTTCATTCTTGTGTATGATTTGTCCAGATTCTCCATGCCCTGATCGGTCTTCTGAAATCGCCCAAAGAACCAGATGAAGAACCCAAACAAAGCAAAGGCCATCAAACATGGAATAAAGGCCAGGCATTTGACATCAAGACTAGCACCCGTGAATCTGCTATGCAAGAACATGTCTCCATCAGCATAGGTCCTGTTAGTCAAAGGATTAGTATTATTTGATCTCCATTCCCAGGATAACTTAGTTCTGTTAAGATCCTTTAAGCTTTCTGAGTCCTTCACTGTATAGATTTTCTGCCCAGGACCGATATATTGACCATATTCATGAGGTTTGTAAAATATTTGATTTTTCCACATATTTAGGTCCAGGATTAAAACGAGAAAGATAATTCCATAGTTAAACCATTTACCTGTATTGAAAAAAGGAAATAATGTCATCTGGTATGTTCTTTTTAGAAGTATCATAATACATACACTGATACACCAAATGCCACTTTAAGAAAAACAATTCTTTTGTTCAATTAAATTGTAAAACAAAAAGTTATATTGAAATTCTCATCAGAAGCAGATTTTTGATTGAATATTTTCAACTGTTTCATAATCATATCTAGGCACATAATGAATCATTTTGTAATGAAAGCACAGCAGTATATCAATTGAATTCACACTGCAGTTTGTAGGTGACCTGTTGATTAGATGATTAGGTGATGTGGTGCAGATCAATAAACTTAAAGAGCATTCACTTCAGGACTTTAAAAACAGTGGCATGAAAATTCTCCTTGAAAAGGCCACATTTGATAGAACGGTTTACATGCCGGTGATGGTTGAAGACACTGAGGAGGTGAGTTGCTTTGAGAGAATGACAATTACATTATTTTAATAGCAGTAACACCCTAACATAGGCAGAAGGGAACAATATGAGAGATGTAGTTCTGAGACATGGCCACCAAAGTACCACAGCACCAATTGTATGTTATTTGTAAAAATGCTATTACAGTATAATTACACCTTACCTTTTCCATTTTATACATCCTAAGATCTCACCTGGACAAAGGAGAATGTTATTGGAAGACATCATGTTCATATATGAATGAATGAAGCCTTTTTAGGGGTGCTAAGTATAATTACTTATTGCATTTTGTGTTTCTATACGTAAGACATGTTGGGCGCATCTACACGTTGCCCTATGGTGATGTTACTGCATCATGCTTCAGTATTTCCTTTTAAAACATGGTTAGTTTTAGCTGCTACTTCGCCATAGTGGCGTGCTAAAATGAGGGACTGTGCCACTACACTGAAGTTATTCCTGGTCACGTGTAGACTCACGTGATTACTACATTGTCATAGCACGTCATACAGCAATGTAGCGTTTTACTATGGTGACATAAGGTGATGTGTAGACACGCCTATTAAGTAGTTTTCTTTTTAGTAATCAACAACATTGTATTGTTCTGGACTTAAATTATAAGCATAAGTTTAGCAAGTGTGTGTGTGCATGCGCGCGCATGCGCATGTGTGTGTGCATACGCACATATATATGCACATCAGGGGTGTGCAAAGTGGGCCCTATTTGATTCAGATTTGGCCCAAATCGGGGACAGTGATTCAATTAATTGATTCGGATTGCTGTCCCTGATTCGATTCGGCTGAATCTGAAGATTCGATGCTGATTCAGAGAATCAGTGATTTGGACATAAACGCAGCTTGAAATGTTTTTTCTACATACCTTGAGGTACCAGGCTTGTGAATGCTGCAATGCTGGGGAGCATGGAGTGTTCCACAGGAGCATAGGGGCCCCCCGCAACATGCTTGGTGGCGAACCCAGAAGTGGACCGGAAGTACTTCTGGTCCACTTCTGGGTCCTCTGGGGAGCATGCAGGCCCTTCCCATGCCCCTGGCTCAGTGATCAGCCTTGGGGGGATCCTGGATGCCCCCCCAGACCCAGGAGGCACCAGTTGCTGAGCTGAAGGGGCACAGGGTTCCCGCCCTCTGCACACTCCCTGGCAGACCTGAAAATGGACCAGAACTGCTTCTGGTCCACTTCCAGGCCTGCTGGGGAGCCCCTCGTGCTCTTGTGGGATGCTCCATGTGCCCCAGTATTGCAGCATTCATGAGCTGCCTGCTACCTGGAGGTATGAAGAAAAAACATTTAAAGCTGTCTCTATGTCTGAATCTCCGAATCTTTCCGAATCAATTCAGACAGTTCCGATTCGATTTGGAGAGATTAAAGGGTCCTCTGATTTGATTTGGATTCAGAGATTCAGCCACCAAATTGGGCCAAATCTCTGTCGAATTGAATCAGGGACCAAAGCTTTGCACAGCCCTAATGCACATGTACATGCCTAGCAGAGCATTTCAGGCATGCATTACTTTATTGATCTGATAAAGAATGGAACATTTACAACTACTGTAGGGCTGTGTAATTGTATTCTGTCATAAATCTAACATGTATTTTGATATTTGTATTTATGTTTATGTTGTAACCTTGGTTGCCATTTTGTATGAGAATGAACATGACTGCTAATTTTCTTGTGGTATTGCCGCTACTCAAGAAGTGACAGGACCTGAAAAGATGCAACAGGAAATGTAGGTTTCAGTTGCAACTGGATAAGCCCCTAGTAAATTCCATTCTCAAGCTAGTGATATTCTGTTGGTTTTTCACCTGCAGAAAATTCTGTTATGCAGCTCCTTAGTGGTCCCCAAGCAAGAGTGCATCTGGGTTGGGGGGGTGTAGAGGTGCAGTTGCCCCCCTGCCCCCCTTTGATTCCTGTTCAACCCCAAATTTAAAATCATCTGTACAGCAAGAGCAGTGGCATTTCTATTTATCCAGTGCCAGAGTTGGGGGGAGGGTTAATTGACTTCATGGATCATTACAATTTAATCTTTCTTCACTTCACAGGTGTTAACAATTTTCTTTCCTTTACAAGAGTCTCGATATTCCATTAATCAAGCTGTCCTGTCTTATGCAATTTTGCTAATCTGTTAACTATTCCTGGTAATGATTCCACAGCCCCACAAACTGCTTTTAGTTCTAGTTCTGAGAACAGGTGAACATTAACTCAAATGTTGAAAGAACTGTCAAGACACTTAAGAAAGTTGACTTTGTTTTATGAACATGAGTAAGAGATGCATTTTAGTTCTAATGACTAGAAGACTAATGAAACAATACCTTTTAATTATTTTTATCTAATTTGCTATCATTTTATATGTAAAATATAATAATGTACATTCTAACAAAGATACATTTTTGCTTTGATCTTAACTTGAATAATACAGTCCTCCATCTCTAGCATATTAGTAAAGCTCTAGTTTCTTTTTAACTGGAGGAATATATATGTTGTGTTATATGCAATGACGCACCACATCATCTGCACTCCTTTTCAAAATCCTAGATCTACCCATGCCCTGAGACATTAATAATATTAATAAAAATGTCAAATAAACAAGGTACCAAGAAAAGCAAATTCTAAAATCAACACATAACCATACAAGCAAAGTTATGAGAAAAGATTTTGGAGGATACCATGTTTTATTGCATCAAAAATGTCTCTCATGCATGGCAAGTACATTGGCATTCCTAAATGCTAAAGTTAGCTGACTTTTAATATTGTTATTGCATGGTAATCGTCATCTAAGCTCTGCTCTGTTTTTCACTCACAACTTAAAAATTTCTGCTGGGTTGTGTCTACAATTTTTCCTTTGGTTTTCATGCAACTCTCAGAGTTGGAAATAGGTCACTGGTGGTTATCACACCTCCATCCTACTGCTCTCCTCCCCCAGGTGTGAGAAGGTCCAATAACACCTCTTCAGCCTGTCTGGGGGAACTTTCCCCCTGGACACTTCTATTCACACACAGAAAACAAGTGTTGTTTCGCAGTGCTTTTTGTTTCTGTGGAAACGAGATGGGCAGCTCTGCAAAGGGACTCAGTTGACATTAGAAATCATAGGAAAAAGAACGATTGTCACTCTTAGAAGCATTGTACTGCTTCCTATCAGGCTGACAGACTGGTGAGTATGAAGTTGTGCTGGGAAACAAAAAGAGGCAACTGAAAATAGAAAAAAATGAAGAATGCAGTGGGGCTATATTAAGAATGCCAGATTATAAAGAAAAAGAGGACAACATGATAATTTAGTCTGACCTCCTACATACTAGACCCCAAAATTTAGGCATCAAGCCCATAATTTTTAGGTAATCTAGACTACACTTTCTAGAGAGACATCCAGTCATGACTAATGGCATCAGACTAGGGGCCTCAGGCAGGATATAGATGTTGCAGCATGGAGTGTTACAACATTAAACTTGATTAGGTGTCACAGGGCAAAATCCAGTTTGGTAAACTAGGTAGGACCTACATGGGGTTTGTCTGCACCACTGATGATGTTTGTGGTCAGCAGAGCAAAAGGTAGCATACCTTATTTTAAGTGAAATGTGTCCTTTCGGTTGGTATTGAATGAACACCACTGCCTTGCATCATAGTTTGCTGGGGACAGAGACTTTCCATTTAAAACGAGGGGAATGTCTTATTTATTCTCATACTTGAAGAAATAGGGATATCTTTCTTGCTTTTCTAGCACTGTATCTACTTCTGAGAGCTTAAGAAAATATTTATGAAACTTTCACTTTTAGAAGGTCTGCAAAGGTATATGTGCAGAGATGGGTTAGACTGTGCTCTAGGAAACTGGGCTGCAATCTCAGTGACTTTGTCTGGTCAGGTCAAGTCACTGGAGTGAAAATTTTGAAATGCAGCCTCTGAGACATTAGGGGCAACTTTAGTTGTGCATGTACAACTCCTAATATTGGACCCCAAGTGAGCACAAGGACCCTGCTGTCCCCACTGAGGTCAAATGGAATTGCGACTGCTCAACAAGTCAGGCCCCAGGTAACTGAACATCCGAAGAGGTGGAGCGCTTTAGAAAATATGGCCCTTAACTTCTTTGGTCTCAATTATCCTATTTATAAGTAAGAATAAAATTCTCACTTGCATTGATATCTTTGAGTGCTTTATACAGATGGACGTGCGCGCGCGCACACACACACACACACACAGACACACACACAGAGACTCTTTACAGCTCAACTAAACAGAAAATCCTCTGAGACTTCTCTCAGAACCTGTGTGCCGGGGTAGTTTTGTTTTCACCTCTAACCTTTCTATTTTTGCCTACAGGCTCCCGCAGGCCTCCCTGTGTAGGCAGTGTTTATTCTGGATCTAGCCATGCTTCCTTTGGTTTAGTTCCACAAGCCATCCTTGACAACTGCCACTGACACATTTTTTCCTCTGGCTAGAAGGGCAGATTGACTAACCCATTCTGAGACTAGCATTCAATAATGAGTTTTAGCAAATGAAGAAGCCAGTCTCCCACCTGGGCCATAAGAGCTCCAGTTCCAACCCTGTCCACACACGGGAGGATCTTGTGATTATAGATGTCCTGCATGGCACAATCAAGTGTTAGTATTATAAGGTACCTGCCTGGCCTCTAAGCAAATTTTTAACAATGAAAGAATCTGGCATTTCAGTATCAAAATTTACTAAGTATTACAAATTTCCTTCGGTACTGTAGAAACTAGGCTAGGCTGTGTGTGTTTTCATAAACAGCAGCCCAGGAAAGAAAGCACACAAACTGCAGTGAACCATCTGTCAAGGGAAATCCACATGATTTAAGCAGATGCAGAAATTCAAGCTATTTCTGATGTTCATAGATAAAAGAAAGTATGAAAACGGGGAGAAAATATTTAACATTGACTAAAGACATGCTAGGACTTCCTAGATACAAAGGAATGTAATACTGGATTTACAGGAAAAAAGAAGATATTCTTTTGATAGTAAAGGAAAATTACAGTAAGGCATAAAATCTAGAGCCTGAATACATTAGTTCTGAAGTACTGCCAGCTCCAAACATTTAAAAATCATGAGCTGGCATCCAAAAAGGCATTAGCTTCGTTTAAAAATAATGAGGTTGGCTAAACAAGGAGAATGTCTCTTGTTTTGTTTGTTTGTAGATTTTTTGTGAGCCTCTGGGGTATGCACAGGTAATGTTTTAATGCTTTGCTCTGCAATCATGAGACCTATTTTTTAAAAAAGAAAGCTGAGATTCTCATATAGACACTGGCTTCCAGGTACTGAGGCTCAAAACAAAGACACTGTCTCACGTTTTGCAATCAAATCACAATAGTTAGCAATACAGATTCTGCGACTGTCCAGTTTTTAAACTGTAACTGAGGGCAGTACACACATAACATTGGTCAGAGGAGAGGTGCCTTAAAAATGGTCCTTTGTACATTTTGCTAGCCACTGGTCTATCTCCCTGTTACGGGATTTCCAAGGGTTAATTTCAGTTATGCCACATGGCACTGACTTCAAGGGGACAAAAAAAGCAGCTCAGCATCAACATGGCTAAGGAGTGTCTCAACCATGTTCCCCTTTTCTCTAACCATGTTCCCTACTCTGCTATGTTAGTGGCAATCAGCTTTGTGCTATCACAAAACCATCCTTACATTGCAGTACTCTAGATTACACTAGCGCAATGGAAACATGCTGCACCCACATCAAAAGATTGAATGCATTATATGTGGAGTAAACGGATATAATTTATCAAAATTAAAGCACATCTCAGAATCCTTATGGTGTTTTGGAAGATATAAAATACCGCCCATGAGAATGACTGTAGCTAATAAATTAGAGAATGCCTGAATTAACCTTCTTCCCCCATGGCGCTGAGAACACCGTTAAAGTATGACAGTGATCAAAATCAGCAGAATCCTGATCAAAATCCAGTTTTTTACAGGGATGTTCAAAGTCTGGGTCCACATCTTAATTCTGTGCCTTTGCTCTGATCTGCATCAAGGCCATCCTGAGCTTAACATCCCATTGGGTTAATGTAGTCAAGATGTATAGTAATCTGTAAACAGTTCACAAAGGAGTGATGTGGCTGTGATCACAGCTATCTTTCACTACCCTGCCTAAATAAATAGGTACTCACTTGTGCTTGTGGAAACTGGAAAATTCACACCTCTGGAGCTGTAGTGAGACAGCTTAACTGTTCTGCCATTTACTCCCTCTCTTTCTGTGCACTAAACTAAACCTTGCTTTAGTCTGTGGACTGCCACACTCTCTTCATCAGTAATTTCTTGCAATTAGAATTTCTTTTTTTTTTAAAAAAAGGTCTGTTTGAATGAACTGTTCTTATTAGTTTCTGTATTAAATGCTTTGAACAGGATAGTCCTGATGTTTTCATTAGCTCCTTGATTTAAAGCTAGAATTACAAGTATCTTATTTACACATAATCATAAGGGTTTGAAATTGCTCCATGATGCAGTCTCTAAGATAAGAACTGATGGCAAGAACAGATGGTTCAGGCAAAACCCACCCAAAGGGACGTTCTTATGCCATGTGTGTTGTGGCTGATTTTTAGATCTCCTAAAGGGTGGAGTGGCACTGAGATGAAACAGCCGCTCAGTAGCCAGCCTATGTGACATGCACCCAAATGGACTGATTTGTCTAGGAAATCTAATAAGTGAGTCTTATTAATGCTGAGCAGGGAGAAAAAACATTTTTAGTCCCTATTTATGAGTTCGCCTCATTAAAGAATGCCTCTGCTCCAAAAAAAAAAAAAATCCTGGGAGGCCTCCAGTTCTCTCTGCAGAGGACTCAGTAATGTACAGATACAGCTTTCCCTTATTTACTTGGTTTTTAAACAGCAGCACAACCAGCAGCAAAAGGATGGCTCTCAATCATTATAGCTGTATTATTTGTAATCACTACTCTAATGTTGCTCACTCTCTCTTGCCCTCCTATGACCCTCATCCAGCAACCTCCTTGACTTGCCTGCATCTTTAAGCCATTCTTCTTTGTTCTTCATTCCCTCTTCTACAATTCAGCTCTCTCTACCGTGCTTAATTCCTTTGTCCCTTTCTCTCACAGTACAGTCTACCACAGGTCATTTCTGCCACACTGGCTCAGACAACAAATAACCCCAGAGGACATTTAAAGCGCTCATAGTCATGTTCCACTGTAAATTCATATTCTCCACCTACCATACTGCTGTTCTTAGAAAGCAGCACTACTGTGTGCAGTTCTGGCTACCATATCTCCAAAAGGATGTAGCAGAATTAGAAGAGGTACAGAGAAAGACAATTACAATGATCAGGATGATGAACAATAAAACCAATCAGGGTGATGGAGCAGTTGCTGTAGCAGGAGAGACTAAAATGGCTAGGACCCCCTCAGTTTGGAAAGCAGACGGCTGAGGGGGGATATGATAGATGTCTACAAAGTCATGAAGCGTATGGACCAAGTAAACAGAGAACTGAGTCCCAGAATACTAGAACTAGCGGGCATTCATTGAAATTAGTAGGAGACAGGTTTAACAAGAGGATTTTTTGGCAATGCGTAGTTAACCTGTGGAATTCATTGGCACAGGAGATGGTAGAGGCAGATAGCATAGCCAGGTTCAAAAGGGGACTAGAAAAATTTGTAGCAAAACCCCCAGTTTTTCTTTTTTTTTTCTTTTGAAATACATTCCCTCCCCTTTCCCTAACCATTTCTGACTTTCTCTCTTCCCTCTCTATCCCTTATAAGTGATTACAAGTAGTACTAGGTAAGCTAAGTGCTTGTATGCTATTATTGTAATAAGCCCCATTTTATATTGTAAATAGTGTTCTGTTATGTTTGTATTGATTTTTACTGCATTATATTGTATTCCTATCATCTGTGCATTGATTTTTATTGCTTTATATTAACATTGTATGATTTAGGCCTGCAATATGTTTTGGCATGAGTGATGTTAAGTATCCATTTTGTGTGTCAGGTTTCCCATCTTGTTCTCATCTTGTTCCCATGTCCTGTTGTGTAAGTATGTTGCAATTATGACTCATGTTTAAGTCTGTAACCTCTCCCATGTAAATGGGTTTTCCTTGAATGCCTGAAGCAAAAGAGTGAATGGATGAGTGAAACACTATGATAGCAGGACCCCCTACTAAATCACCCCACCATCAAAACCAATACCTGGACCAATGACCCAGACATTGGAATCACCCTCCGCATTCAAGACACAAAAGATGAGGCAACCCACCATTGTGCCAAGGCTGCACATGCTCAGTATGAACATCTGGAGCCCTCTGGAACAGGGCTGACATTCCTGGACAGGCCCTCCCCATAGAAGATCACAAGTAGTCTGCCCCATAAAAAGGGGTAGTGAAGACTGACTCCTTGGGACACCATCTTCACCTGGATCAGACCTGCTCCATGTCATGCTGCCTATCCACCCAGAAGCCCTGCCAGCAACCCCCTCTGGACAACACCTGCTGGAGGAAGACCCCGACTGGCCATCCAGGACCTCCGCCCAGCCTGGATAGGAAGCTATCACCCCCACCCCCTCTTCAGCCAAGGACTTGGACTCTGTTTCTTTTTCCTACCTGGACTCCAATCCTTCCACTGAGTCTCTTTCTCCTGCTACCATTGTGTGAGTGTGTGTGGGAGTGCTTGTGTGAGTGTGTGTGGGAACCAAGCTGTACAGTACAGTGTTCATTTAATAAAACTGTTATTTGGAACCCTGAGTTGGGTTTTGCTTTACTATGGTTTGGCCCTGCTCTAATCTCTGCTCCTCGCCCCTCTAACTTCTGTCTCACTTCTCCCTCTCCTGCTTCTGGCTCGCCACCACCTCCAACACCTGTTCCATGCTCCTGTGGCTCCAGCCATCCTGAACTCCTCTCTGCCTGCAAACTCCTGTTTCTTTGCTATTGCCTTATCGCCACTGCCTTTTCCCTGATCTCTGTCACTGCTATTGCCTTGTCTCCACTGCTTTTTCCTCTGATCTCTGCCACTTGCATTTTAGTTACCAAGCACAGGTACTACAGGCACCAACACACATACACACTGTCACCTGAATCAGTGTTTAACCTGTGTGTATATGTGTATGTATGTGTGTATTGTGTATGATTTCATGTCATTATCATTAAGTTGTGTATGTGCTTGAACTGGTGATATGTGTGCGTGTGCAATTATACACCACGCCCTCTTGTCTAACAGCGCAATATTGAGATCCTGAGTGTTGGCCTGACCCCACAGGGCAACAAATTCACAGGTGATAATCTGCTAATAGCTGTTGGACAGAAGGGGTGGGGATGTTTCCTCTGGCATCCCTAAACCAATAATAGTGGATGCTAGGGAAGGTAATGAATAGAGGACAGATCACTAGACACTTCCAGTTCAACGCTCTGCCTCTAAAGTATCCAGCCCTGTCACTGTCAGACACAGAATACTCAGCTAGGTGGGCCACTGGTCTGACCCAATATGGCACTTCTTATGTTCTTACTTTTCTACTGTAATTGGATCCTGCACCTACAGCTACTGTCATATATACATTTGGTACTTTAAACTCTTCATCCTCTTTCCCCCTCTGACCAAAATGTCACTGACTTTAAAGAGATTTATGTACACCCTTCATGTGCAAGTCCCACCCCCTCTGTCTCCTTACTCTGTTTCTTCCCTGCATTTGTTTGGCTCTAAATTATCTTCCTTACCCTAGCTATTGGCTGTGAGGTATTCACATGCCCTTAACGTCCCATCCCTCCTCCTGTCCCAATTAATCATTTGTCTTTGTTACTGGCCTCCATTGTCTTGCTCAAATCCACCTACTTGTCCTTTTTCTTTTATGTCTCTTTCCATTCAGTGTTCAGACAAATCATGTGTAACATACCCTTCCATTTTCCCACCTGACTCTCCTACATCAGCCCATCTGCCTTTGCCCTCTCTATGAGCAATATGCAGTAGTTGCACTGTTTTCTTTTCATCTACTCACTTCTGAAACGTGCCCCAGTCAGGTTTCCCTCTTCTCTAAAAAGCCTGGCTACATTCTAGATTTACCATTTCATCGTCCTCAAATTCAGAACCACTTGTCACTCTCTCCTTGGGCTTTTTCTTCCCTTTGTTTCTGAGGCCATGTCATCTCACAGTTTAGCTACTGGCTCTTTGACTTTGTCTTCAACATCTTCCTTCATATGCCCGTTCTCTGCTGAAGTCCCACGTGGCTCTGTCTCAGGCCCCTTCACTTATATCTTATTTCTGTAAAATACTACCCTGGTTTATTTTAAGCCCAGGCTAAAAATGAGAGTATCCTTTTTCTTCAACTCTCTCCTCTTACCTTTCATCATCTTCCCTATCTATCCGACTCAAAATCCCACTGTCAACATAGAAGCACCCCTGTCCTTTTCCCCCAGACTTCCAGGCTATCACCAACATTTACCACTCCTTTCCTGATGACATTTAAACAACAACAGTGCTGCTCTTCCATCCCGATGGCTCAAATCCTTGTCCACCCCCTTCTTATTTCTGATCTTGACTATCCACCTACCCCAATCATTTTAGCATTCTCCCCCAATCCACTGGAAAGGTAGCAACTTAAATTCCTTTATGTCAACTCACTCCTCTCTCTGAGTCATTCCATTGGCTTTCTTTGACCTACTATACTAGCTTTTAACTACTCACCCTCAAAGGCTCTATCAAACTCTACCATGGCCCTCATGTCAAATCTCATTTCACTATGTGGCTCCTTCACTGTGCTATCACAGATCAACTTGATGTCAGTAGGGCAACTGGGGGGAGAGCAAGCGCAACACCAGCCCCAGGTGCAAACTGTAAAGGAGCACCTGAATGTCGTCCCCTGTGCTGCCCAGCCACAGGAGCTGAGCAGCTGCAGGGAGCAAGTGGGACAAGCAGCATAGCATTCTCCACTCCTCCTCACCCCTGGGGTATCTTTGCCACAGCAGGCACAGCCCTGTGCCAAGTAGCATATCTGGATGGGGAAAAGGGGCACCGGGGTGGCTCCAAGGGAGTCTGGGCCATGCGACTGCTGCCACCTGAGCTGACATTACCACAGGAAGAGCAGTGGTAGCAGTAGTAGCTGCTTCGACTGTGGAGAGAGCCAGGTGAGGTAAGACTTTTCTTCCTCTCACTGGTCTACAGTGGTTGGCATTCTCCCCCACTCCCTAACCCCCACCCCCACACTGGGTGCTGAAGGAGCTTGCTGCACACTCTGTCAAAAGACTCTGACTTCTCTATTTCTACCTTGTCTTGTAGAGATCCCTACGTATGGAATTCACTTCTACGGAGACATGCCATTCATTTTAAATTCCTTGCTAATACACACATACATGCATACACACGCTTTAATGGAGGGAGGCATACCTGGCTTCATACCCCACCTTTCATCCTCTCAAACTGTTTAGTCATACATTAGAATCAGGCTCTTCTTTTCTAATTTGTCATGATTTGGAATAACTACACAATAGGCGCATCTACATGTACAATTACTGTGATGCAATAAACTCTGGCACAGTTTGTTGAATAGAGGACAGATCCTCTATTCAGTTTGTGCCAGAGTTTATTGCTCCTGGGAACTACGTTTATGTGTGTGCCTGGGACCGTAGTATGTTGAGCCAAGTCAGAGCAGCCCCTGGCGGCAGGGGGCTCTGAGGGTCAGCCTGTCAGCCCAGGGCTGCTCTGACCTGGCTCAACGTGCTGCACAGGAGCTGGCTGGGGCACAAGAGTACTCCAGTGCAGGGCTAGCCAGCAGGCAGCCCCCACACTGAAGCACCCTTGTGCCCCTGCCAGCCCTGTCAGTGTCTACAAATGCATTATGGCACACTAAATAATGCAGCAGCAGCACAGGACTTGTGTTTACAAGCACTAACCTACAGTGGCATTACTGCAGAGCTAATTAGGCAACATGGCAGTAAATGTCTTGCGTAGATGGGCCCACAATGTGTATTCAGCTGTTTGTTTCTGGTGAGAGGACTGCTGTAAGCATGGTTCTACCCAACCTTTCCTGGATGAGAATGGCTTGCTTCATGAAAGGACATTAACATAAATTATAGTGAAACTATCTGGAGGCAGAACAGATCTGAAAAGGAAATGAGCTGTTAATTCCCCAGGAGAATCATTTTTAATAAAGGTGATCTCTGCTACAGTTATAGGTATCAATGAATGGCACAAGGAATTGCTGAACTACATGGAGAAGTGCAGGCTGCTTGGATTCATTGCTTCATTGATGGGGTATTTTGAACAGAAATCATAATGCAGATAAAGGTGACACTGTCAAAAACAGAATTTCACACACTAAAACTGATTCACAGCAGTAATTAAAGACCTCAATGTATGATTGGGATTGCAGTACATCAGGCCACTTACCTGTTATATGTATATGGTATTCTTCCTTGAAAATCTTTTGGAAGTAAGGAACTTTAAACTGCATATGTGCAGAGGGCAAGCCAGGAAGATTTACATCAACATCACCCATAAAATGTGGAAATTCCCAATCCTGTTAAAGGAAGAACAGAAAAATTAACCTCTTACCATATATATTTTGCCCTCCCCAATTGTTTGAATTAATAGTAGGAAGGGGATTCTGAAATGGCTTTTCTTTTAAAGCCATCTGCTATTGGATCTCTGTATTTTAACCTTGACTGAGCCACCTGAGCTAGAATATTGTTTACATTAGATAATATGTAATTTAATTCTGACTAACTGTGTATAATTATGTACTTAGAGGTTCTCTTCAAAGTGGTAATGATGAACCTATACTACTAGAAGATAGCACAAAATTAATCTAAGCATATAATATTCCTTGCATCCTAGAAAGAAAGCAATTAGGTTTGTCATATACTTAATTATAAATACTTAATCAGAAATCCATTTTTCTCACCCGCAGTAAGTTTTAGCTACTGTGATTAACTCAGCAAGTGACTTACAGGTGATACATTTAGCAAGCAGGGGTAAGACCCTAAAAGTGTGGGGTGCTTACAGCCTTTAGGAGGTTTAACTAAGTGCTTCCTTCAAGTGAGAAAAGATCCTCAAACACTTTTCTGAAGGGATCTAAATCCTGCTTCCCATTTAAACACTTCTTGAAGCTGACAAAAATGATGCCTGCAAAATAGGGGGGAGGCTTCTTACTGATTATTACTTGTTTTATAGTAATATATCTAGCCACCTCTCTGGTTTTTCACTATGCAAGGCATGGCATTTGGTGGATTTTTTCTCTGTGGTTACTCTGGCCATTTGAAGATGAATATAACAGTTTAGAACCTGACACTTCTGGCGCTACTGGTAAAATAGGTATAGTTGCTGTCCAAGTGGTTACAGTGAAAGCTAGAGGCTGTTGGAGCCCTGCTGAAAAAAAGAGCATTAGCCCTGTTCCCATGCACGCACCTGGATTTATGTCCCATAAGATGGTACAACAGGGATCTAAACTACTGAAATTAAGGTAAAGGAATCTGAACTCTAAGGAGCACTGTAACTTGTTTATGATTCCTTTGCATGAAAACCATCCCTGGGTATTCATCTCACCAGAATAAACACTGTCAGTTTTATTCAGTGTTCCAATACAGGCAACTTTGCAAGAAAAATGGGGCAGTGAAAAAGGAAAAATATTAGAAACAGAGAGCCAACTTTTGAAGAGAAACCAGCTTAAGGGAAAGCAGTGATCAGTTTAATCAGTGAGGCTTAGTGATGGACAAAATGGCTGTGTATTTCAAAATAAATGATGCATGGTGGAATTTTCTTGCTTAATTATTTCTACCCAACTTTGCCAATTTCTACAAGTGGAATTGGAAGTGTAAATCTAAGTTTATCATTTCATAATGCATAACATAGCCCACATGCCAGGAGGGGGCTGAGGAGTGCTTAAGCACAGTACACAACTCCCTCAGTCTTGGCAGCAAGGCACACTGGAAAAGTTCTTCAGCTAGGTTTAAAGTAGTCTGAAGTATGCTACTAATTACACCAACTGCCACAGTCTCCGGGAGCTGGTGTCACAATCAGGGATTGCTAGAGTCAAAGAAACTGTGACTGCTTCATTTCTTTTGCCACATTACATCTGTGGCTGCAGGGAGCATACTCTTGTAAATTGTGACATCATCTCTACAGCACCTGTATTTCCTTTGACCGCTTTGCCATGTTCAAAGATTACTTGAAAGTATGATAGAGAGCTTTATAAAATACATTCAGATATGTGGTCCCTATCAAAAATATCTTCCAATATAATCTGAGTTGTCACTTAATGAGTATTAGGTAAACCAGTCAGATTACTAGCTCAGGTAATATGTAATTACATCCAGCTCCTACATAGGATTTTTCATCCATATGATAGAGAGCACAAAAGCCTTAACACAGAGAAGAATGTGAAATAGTGGAGCAACTTTATTTTATAAAGTGCCCTACAGATTTTCTGAACTGTATACATCAAAATAAAGAAAAAAATAAAACATAAGCTTTGTAATAATGGGAGTTAGGATTTTCTTTTTACTGTAAATTTTCTTTAATCATATGTCTCAGGAAACAAACCCAGGACAGAATTATTGTGTGCTAGCAGTTTGTATTACAAGAGGCAAGTAAGTTGAAAGTTCATTGGAGAATATATCATGCTCATAGTGCTTGTACCTGACATCTTCAGGCTATAATGATCTCCAAATTTTCCACATACGCATCCTCTATTTTATTACATATGTCTGAACTATACAGTGACCTCAATGAGTCTGATCCACAATCCTTACTTAAGAAACACTCCCATTGGAACAATGTCTTCCAGACATTGCCTAATTTGTCATTTTCTCTTTGAAGGCATCCTGCTCCTTTTTTTTTTCTTTTAAGATTATGGATTCTCTGCATTTCATCTAAAGCATTATATATGTCTGAGGTAGCACAGGAGCATTTCAGAAAAACTGGTTCGGCATTTATTTATTCCAACCTTTGATTAATAATGATATTCCTAGCTGGCTATCTTTGGGGGCTATAAGCAGCTGGTGTGAGTTACAGCTGCACCTGGGCTCTGCTACCCCAGGGCCAGTGCAGATATAGCTGGTATATTCTTGGGCTGCAAACATTTTGTAAATCTAAAATGTCTTGGGCATAAGAGTTGTCAGGGTTTTCTAATCCAACATGCTCATGCAAGATGGCCCAGCATTTGTACAGAAGCCTAGAGCCATGGGGCTGGCATAATAGGCTGCTGCTACTTCTAGGAATTTTGTGAGACTTCTTTAACTGATTTCCCCCCAGCAAAGCCTTTTCAAACCAGCCGCAATATATTAATACTACCTATGCACAGCAGAAAATCAGTTTTCACTCTCACCAACTCTGAAGCCTATCTGCTTTAGCTGTTGGGAGCGGGGGAAAGTTCTTTAAAAAAAAATTGGAACCTCCAGTTGGACTTTAAAACCTGCTTAGTTCAGTGGGAGTTGCTGGGGGCACCACATTTTTTAAAATCAAGTCACTTACTTGCATGCCCAAATATAGATTCGGAGCTTAATTTTGGAAGCCTCATCTTGATAATCTTGGCCAGAGACTATATACCCATGTGTATCTGGGGTTTGGGGGTCCAGAACACATAGCTATCCATTATATTATTATTGTTCCAGGAGAGAGAAGGAAGCAAAGTCCATTATCTTTGTTGGCTAAAGCTAACTTCAGGATACCAAAAACTAAAGCCATAGTAAAAAGGGACATTAGCCCTTCCATGTTCTAAGTAACATACTGAGGACAATCCATAGCAGACACCAATACTGTCTTGACCTTAAGACAGGTTTTTCTTATTGATAATTTAAACACAATCTGGTCTATGTAATGGCCAGGCAACAATTTTTACCACAAGGTCAGGACATCCAATAGGAATGACTCCTATTACCAATGCAAGGTTTATTAATAGCTCAGACATATTAGGTCCTCACTTTTGAAAACAAATTCCAGATGTGAAACTATGCTTTCATATTGCTCAAACAGCTTTTAATTTTCAATCTCTGATATCTGGCCCAACATCAAAGGTTAATCTTACGTGACCATGACATATGCTGTGTTCTTTAACTTCCCAGTTCATAACAGCATAAAGTTTATTTAATCAATCCTAGCATTTTCTATTGTGGTGCCTGTGCTTTGGGTCTAATTAGCAACTAGCCTGAATGCTGCAACTAGGTTATGTATATATTTGCATAATTTTAAAAATAAATGCATACAGCCTTACTAATAGTTCATCTGTGTATCTCTCATGTTGTATGATTAGAGATCATTATTGTTTGAAATGATCAACAGCAAAGTTCTGCTATTGATCTATTTTGATTTCACCCAGAAGGAAGCCACAGGCAGCCTCTAAGACCATGAGGGTCCTACTAGGCCTTTAATGGACAAAGTTGGCATCTCTTGTTACACAGTTTTCAAAAGCTGTCTCATTAAACTTACAAGCTCCAATATGAGTCCACAGGTGCATCTCAAGTAGATCCAGGGAGGTGATCCTCTCCCTCTATGCAACGCTGGTCAGGCCACAGCTGGAGTACTGTGTCTAGTTCTGTGTGCCCCATTTCAGGAGGGATGTGGACAGCATGGAGAGGGTCCAGAGGAGGGCCACCCACATGATCTGGGGACTACAGGGCAGACCCTACATTGAAAGACTGCAGGACCTAAACCTGTTCAGCCTTCACAAGAGAAGGCTGAGGGGGGACCTGGTGACTGTCTATAAACTCACTAGGGGGGGACCAGAAGGGTTTAGGGGAGACACTGTTTCCCCTAGCGCCCCGTGGCATGACAAGGAATAATGGACACAAATTATTAGAGAGTAGATTTAGATTAGACATCTGCAAGAACTACTTCACAGTTAGGGCGGCTAGGAGCTGGAACGAACTTCCTAGGGAAGTGGTGCTGGCTCCTACCCTGGGGGTCTTTAAGAAGAGTCTTGATGACTATCTGGCTGGACTCATTTGAGTCCAGTCTTTTCTCCCGCCCAGGCGGGGGGTCGGGCTTGAAGATCTACAAGGTCCCTTCCAACCCTACTTCTATGATTCTGTGAGAGCACCAGAAAAATAGAATGGATGCTGCAAAAAAGACTGAGCTATCTTCACTTCCCTTGTCTTGCATCTAGTCTCCCAAATCAAATGAAGAGCCATCATTTCTGTTACAAGGTACTCTATTGATTTAAGATCTTATAATTGTGCTGGGGGAGCACTGCTTCAGTACCTCTTTTGCTGAGGGCAGTGTTTGCAACGGTAAGAAAGAATCAGGGCCAGAGTTCCTGCTCTGTGGCCCTTCTGTGCCATTATCTGGAAAAATAACAATTCCAGTCATGGGTGGAGTTAGGATTTTGAAAAGGTGGGTACAGATGGTGTGGTGCATCATTTATCACATATATAACACGATCAGGGAAATCAGCCACGTTTCTATTCATGCAGGGCTGAGACAGTCAATTGACTTCATGACTAATTGTCATCTCCCTGATTCCTGTTAATCTTGATCCACTCCATAGGTGTTAATGACCTCCTATCATTCTAATGTTCTTGATGTTCCACTACTTAAACTATCCTTCCTTCTGTAATTCCACTGTTAGTCATTTCTATTAATGTTGCTCCACTATTTCACAGCCTGGCAGTCTGTTTTTAGTTCTAGTCAAAAACCTTAACTTAGGTGTGGTAATATTAACTCAGATGTAGAAATGACTGACAGTGAAGTCAGTCATTGAGGGCACTATTAAGATGCTCAAGAAGGCTAGATTTTGTTTTATGAATCTGAATAAAAATGTGCAATTCACTATAATGAGTACAGGTCTAATGACACAATATGTTTTGACTATTTTTGCCTGGTTTGTTGGGGTTTTTTAATATATATAATCTAGCAACTGTTGCACATTCCAATAGTTATATATATTTTTGCTTTGAGTTTAAACTGAGTAATATTGTTCTAGCCCCCTAGGGTGTTAGTAAAGCTCATAGATTGACTTTAACTAGAGAAAAATATGTGTTGTATTGTCCTTTCCAACCCAATTGTTTTATGATTCTATGTAATGATGCACCATACCACACCCGCCTTTTCAAAATCCTAGATCTACCCATGCTATGTGCATAGGTATTTCCTATTCTTCTGGGCTTTGTAGCTTGTCACATGGGGCAAGACAGATTTTTTTCCCTTCCTGGTGCTACATGTGTCAGGTGTTTCATTAAGCCTTCCTTGGTGCATATACACAAAATGTTTACTGCAGAGCTGCCTACTTAGCTCCACAGTAAAATCTCAGCATCTACACATACAGCCCTTTTAGGCTGTAGTAACCTAATTAACTCCACTGTACATTAGTACTTGTGAGCACAAGTACTATGCTATGGTGATGTCATTTAGTGCTAAGCAGTGCACATGTAGACACTGATGGGGCTGGCTGGAGCACAAGAATTGTTCAGTGCAGGGGCTGCCTGCTGGCTAGCCCCACTCCAGAACACCCTTGTTCCCTAGCCAGCCTCTCTGACACATGTTGAGCCAGGGTGCAGCAGCCCTGGCCTAGTGGGCTGACCACCTGGACTCCCTGCCAGCTGGGGCCTCTCTGACCTGGCTCAGTGTGCTATGGTCCTGGGCGCAGATATAAATGTGGCACCCGGGAGCAATAAATGATGGAGTGATATATGCTAGAGGTTATTGCATTGCATTAATTTCACATGTAGACTTGTCTACTCAGAAGCACTGGGTGTTGTTTGCAGCCAAGGCTGGTATTTTGATTGTGCTGTGCCAGTGCTCTTCCTGAGAATTAACCTGGAGGCTCCTGCCTACACCGTCTTGCCCCACTGCTTGGGGTCAAACCGATGGCTCGTTTCCTTCTACGACAAAGTGACCTATCACCTGGACAAGGTAGAAGAGATTGATCTCATATATGTTGACTTCAAAAAAGCCTTCGATCTGGTATCTCATGATCATCTCTTGGAGAAACTGGCCAATAGTGGCTTTGGGTTCACCATGATCCACTGGCTGGGAAATTGGCTCTGTGGTTGGACCCAGAGGATAGTAATTGACGGAAGTCAATTGTCATGGTGCCCTGTGACCAGTGGGATCCCCCAAGGCTCTGTCCTTGCACATATATTGTTCAACATCTTCATTAATGATATGGACATTGAAGTCAGAAGCAGACTGGCCAAGTTCGCCGATGACACCAAACTTTGGGACAAAGCATCCACACCTGAAGACAGGCGGGCAATCCAGGCTGACCTGGAAAGGCTCAGCAAATGGGCGGATGAGAACCTGATGGTGTTTAACACTGAAAAATACAAGGTTCTCCACCTTGGGAGGAAAAACCTGCAGCGTCCATATAGGCTCGGCAGTGCTACACTGGCTAGCACTACAGAAGAAAGAGACTTGGGGGTCATCATTGACCACAAGATGAACATGAGCCTTCAATGCGATACTGCGGCTAGTAAAGCAAGCAAAATGCTGGCTTGCATCCATAGATGCTTCTCAAGCAAATCCTGGGACGTCATTCTCCCATTGTACTTTGTCTTGGTGAGGCTTCAGCTGGAGTACTGTGTCCAGTTTTGGGCTCCACAATTCAAAAAGGATGTGGAGAAGCTTGAGAGAGTCCAGAGGAGAGCCACGCGTATGATCAGAGATCAGGAGAACAGATCTTACGATGATAGGCTGAGAGACATGGGGCTTTTTAGCCTGGAAAAGCTCAGGCTCAGGGGTGACCTGATGGCCACCTGTAAGTTTATCAGGGCTGACCACCAGTATCTGGGGGAACGTTTGTTCACCAGAGCGCCCCAAGGGATGACGAGGTTGAACGGTTATAAACTACTGCAAGACCGTTTCAGGCTGGACATAAGGAAGAATTTCCTTACGGTCAGGGCCCCAAGGTCTGGAACAGCCTGCCATCGGAGGTGGTTCAAGCACCTACAATGAATACCTTCAAGAGTAAATTGGATGCTTATTTTGCTGGGACCCTATGACCCCAGCTGACTTCCTGCCCTTCGGGCAGGGGGCTGGACTCGATGATCTTCCAAGGTCCCTTCCAGCCCTAATGTCTATGAAATCTATGTATGTCAATAATTGGGTCAGGGAGGAATTTTACCCTGTGGTGATATTGTACAGACTGTGAGGGTTTTTGTCTTCTTCTGTAGCAGAGGGGCATTGCCCTCTTTCTGGGATCTCTCAAGTGTTTTCTAACAACTTTTGAAACAGCAGGATGTTGGCCACCCTCTACCCCCTGCTTTACCTGTGGCAGATTAGAGTATTATGTCTTGTGGTTGTATCACGGCTGACTGTATAGTTTTGCTAAGAGTTTAGACAAAGGATTTGCATAGGACGGTTTGGGTAGAAAGGATCCTGCTAAGCGGTTGGGCTAGATGACTTTCAAAGGTCTTTCTAGCAGCCCCAGCTGGCAGGGGGCCTAGGGGGTCAGCCTGCCAGCCTGGAGTTCATAGGATCATAGGGCTGGAAGGACCCTGAAGGATCATCGGGTCCAGTCCCCTGCATGAGCAGAAAAGACATCTGGGGTCAGGTGACCATCCAGTCTTCTCTTGAAGACCTCTAGGGTAGATGATTGCACCACCTCTGGGGGAAACTTGTTCCATAGTCTGGAAACCCTAGTTCTGAAAAAGTGTTTCCTAATGTTCAGCCTAAAACTATCTTCCAGGAGTTTGTGGCCTTTGTTTCTAGTTTTTCCCCAGGGTGCCCTGGTGAACAGTTGTTCACCAAGCTCCTAATGTACGCCTCTGACATAGTGGTAAGCCGCAATCAGGTCCCCTCTCAGCCTTTTTTCCTTTAGGCTGAAGAGTCTGAGATCCCCTCAGCCTTTCCTCCCATGGCTTGCCATGCAAGTCCCTGATCATATAGGTTGCCCTTCTCTAGACCCTCTCGAGCTTTAGCACGTCATTATTGAAGTGCGGCACCCAGAACTGGATGCAATACTCCAGCTGCAGCCACACCAATGTTGAGTAAAGCAGGAGAATCACTTCTTTGGATTTACTGGAGATGCATCAATTGATATATGCCAGAGTTTTATTGTCCCTAGCAGCTACTGTGTCACATTGCTGGCTTGTATTCATGCTGCGGTCTATTGTTACCCCCATATCCCTTTCATTTGTAGTGCTGGTCAGGTTAGCAATGCCCAGCCTGTAGGTGTGCTGGGGGGTCTTCTTCCCAGATACAGCACTTTGCATTTCTCTATGTTGAACCTCATCTGGTTCCATTCTGCCCAACTTGCCAGCCCGTCTAGGTCTGCTTGTATCTGCAGCCTATCTGCGGGTGTGTCCGCACAACCCCGTATCTTGGTGTCGTCCACGAACTCGGCCAATGGGCTTTTCACCCCCTCATCCAGGTCATGGATGAAGATATTGAACAGCACTGGGTCAAGTACCAACCCCTGGGGTATGCCGCTGCCCACATCTCACCAGGATGACACCGATCCATTCATTTGGACTCTGCATCCTACCCACAACCACTTCTACACCCACTTGATGGTCCCGCAATTGAGCCTGATGCCTTCCAGTTTTCTGATAAGTACCTCATGGAATACTAGATCAAAGGCTTTCTGGAAGTTGAGGTATATGATGTTAACCACTCTTCTCTCGTCCAGGTGACGAGTCACCTGATCATAGAAAGAAATGAGGTTGGTCAGACAAGACCTACCCATGACGAAGCCACACTGGCTGTCATTCAGTATCATGCCTTCTGCAAGTTTGTCACTGTGAGGGAGTGGGGCCTAGGAGCAGCCGTGAACTCCCTAGTGCCCCCTACCGTCACTCAGGGCTGTACTCAGCACCCTCGAATCCTCGCCCGCCATGACTTTGATCTTAAATGGTTAAATGGGAGGCTGCCTTTATTCCCCTAGTGAACGGCATGTGTTCTTGCCCCTACTCCAAATGGGGTGCCTCGGTGCGCCCCTCCCTTAAGGGGTATGCGTGCCTCCAAACCTCCCCTTTAGCACGCCCCAAGCCTCGCAGCTGTTCCGTGGGACGTTGTGTGGTCCCTCGCCCCTCTGGTGCTCTCTCTCCTTCGCGGGCACCCTGGGCTCCTTGCCCACCTGGCGCCCCCGGGCCGGGCTCCTATCCACCAGCCCGCTCCCGGCGCCCCCGGGCCGGGCTCCTATCCACCAGCCCGCTCCCGGCGCCCCCGGGCCTGGCTCCTATCCACCAGCCCGCTCCCGGCGCCCCCGGGCCTGGCTCCTATCCACCAGCCCGCTCCCGGCGCCCCCGGGCCTGGCTCCTATCCACCAGCCCGCTCCCGGCGCCCCCGGGCCTGTCTCACTGACGTCCGGCTACTACCGGTGCTCCTGAGCCTGACTCGACACTGCCGCCCCTGTTACCAGCACCCTTGGTTCTGGCCCGATACTGCCGCCCTGTTACCGGCGCCCTTGGGTCTAGCTCGCTACTGTCGCCCTGTTACCGGTGCCCTTGGGTCTGGCTCGCTACTGCCGCCCTGTTACCGGCGCCCTTGGGTCTGGCTCGCTACTGCCGCCCTGTTACCGGCGCCCTTTGGGCCTGGCTCGCTACTGCCGCCCTGTTACCGGCGCCCTTTGGGCCTGGCTCGCTACTGCCGCCCTGTTACCGGCGCCCTTTGGGCCTGGCTCAAAGCCACCGCCCTGTACGGGGCCTTGCCCCCTCTGGGGCCAATACCGCGCTCCTCGCGCTAGGGGCACAGGCGACCACCGCTGTGCCTGTCCCCTTGACCCTTCTCTGGGTCCGGTTGCCCCCACTGGGCACAACACCGCCCTTATGGGCTGGGGTCTGCAACCCCGCACACTGCGCCTCCCTGGTGCAATACTGTGCCTCTCCGGCACAGACAATAGTGCCCCACTGGCACTGTGCCCCTGCTGGGCACCAGGAACCCCCAAGCTGCTGGGGAGCTCCTGTGAGGCCTCCTCACACCCCTACAGCCTCACCTGGTCCTCTGGTGCAAACTGTAACATAAGCTCAAGCCACTCGGCTGTAACATAAACCACACAGAGTCTCCGTGCTCCAGACATAAACACAAGCCCCCACCAAGGCTCTCAAACCTACCTCCCTTTAGGGCGTTCTTGTCCCTAGCATCATCACAGCCGGTCAGCGTGGTAAGGCTGCGATTACTAACTCAGGCCGCTCAGCTCAGCCACAGAGCTCCTGCTCCTGTGGCAGTCAGAAGGGAACTGCTGATCAGGCTCCGGCCTAAGCTGTTTATAAAGGCCTGGCCCTGCCCCCTTCTGGCCACCTGACCCGCCTGGTCGCCCTGGCAACCGGCACTGGAGCTGCCCTGGTGATTGGCAGCTCTGCCAATCTCACTCACAGTCACGGGGCACCTACGTGACTCCGTGACAGTCACATATAGCCTCTTTGATGCATGTTTCTAGGATTTTCCCTGCAATAGAAGTTAAGCTAATTGGCCTATATTTTCCCAGGTCTTCACACTTCCCCTTCTTGAAGATGGGCACAACATTGGCCCTCTTCCAGTCCTCTAGGATTTCTCCAGGGGCCCATGATTTTTGAAAGACATTTGCCAGGGGCTCTGTGATTATTTTGGCCACTTCTTGCAGCACTCTTGGGTGGAGTTCATCCAGTTCTACTGATTTATATATGTATAATTTCTTTACCTGATCATACACCAGTTCTATGGTAATGGTGGGAATGGTATCAATACTGCCCTGCTCATTCTGTGCCCTGTCTGGCATGTTGTTCCCCTTGGTCTTGTGAAAGACTGAGGCAAAGTAGTCATTTAGGAGTTCCATTTGTTCCTGATTGGTAGTGACCAGATATCCTGAAGCATTGAGCAGCAGCCCCACACTACCATTAGTTTTCCTTTTATTCCCTATGTTGCTAAAGAAGGACTTCTTGTTGTCCTTGTCTTGTAGCAAGTTTTAGTTCGGTTTCTACCTTAGATTGCCTAATCTGGTTTCAACAAGTGTGGGCCTTTGTCAATTAGTCTTCCTTAGAGGCTGTCCCAAGCTTCCATTGTTTCTAAGCCTCTTTCTTTTTCTGTAGGAGTTGCTCCACTTGGGCTCAGCGTGCTGCAGAGGGGCTGGCTAGGGAATGAGGGTGCTGCAGTGTGGGGATAGCTGGCAGGCAGCCCCACACTAGCACTCTTGTGCCCCAGCCAGCCACAGTCACCATCTATATGTGCACTGTGGCACAATAAATAACTCCGCTGTAGGATAGTGTGGTAGGGCACTTGATGTGCCTTCCACTTTAAGAGGTCAGGCAGCCTGCTGAGCCACCAGCAGGTGGGGGTCAGGGCTAATTGCAGCATCAGCTGTCCCAGGGGGCTGGCAGGTGAAACTAGGCATGACCAAGGGAGTCACCTGATTGAAAGAGGGCTGGGTTTAGATAGGGTATAATCCCAGATCCTGACAGCAGAGCTGGCAGTAACATCTTGGGAGCTGGTGAAGGAACATCACTCAGCAGGAAGGTTGCCACTCCTGTAGCAAAACCCCAAGTTTTTCTTTTTTTTAATTTATTTTAAAATGCATTTCCTCCCCTTCTCCAACCATTTCTGACTTTGTCTTTCCCTTTCTATTCCCTATAGATAAGTATAAGTAAGCTAAGACGTAGGACAAGCTTTAACTTTTTTGGGGGATAGTAAGTTTTATTTTTTTCTCCCTTCTTAGCAAATAAGTGCCTTACTACTTTGATATAGATATCCACTGTTTTATAAATGATAATTATTATGTTTGTATTGATTTTTTTACTGCTTTTATATTGTGTGATTACTGTTTTAGGCCTATATATGTAAGTTAGCATAAGGCATGTCAAGTTTCCATCTTGTAATGTCAAGCCTCCACCTTATCCCCATGCCCGGTTGTACTACCCCTCCTATGTAACTTGGTTCCTGAATTAATGGGGATGAATGAGGGTGCTTGAGAGACAATGGCAGTAGGTCTAAAAATAGCTCCCTCTGAATGACCGAACCAACAACAGCAATACCTGGACCAATGACCCAGCCCTTGGAGCCACCCTCAACATTCAAGACACAAAAGATGAGGCAACCCACCATTGTGCCAAGCTGCACATGCTCAGTAAGAACATTTAGAACCCTCTGGAACAGGACTCACATTGCCTCGACAGGCCCTCCCATAGGAGATCATAGGTAGTCTGCCCCATAAAAAGGGGTAGTGAAGACTGACGCTTTGGGATGCCATCTCCATCTGGACCAGGACCATGCCACACCACCTATCCACCCAGAGGCCCTGCCGGCAACTCCCCTCTGGACAACTGCTGGACAAGGAACCCTTTCCAGCCTGGATAGGTAGCTATCACCCCCACCTCTTCTTCAACCAAGGACTTGGACTCTGTTTCTCTTCCCTACCTGGACTCCAACCCTTCCACTGAGTCTCTTTCTCCTGCTGCCATTGTGAGTGCTTGTGTGGGAACCAATAACTTCGTGGGACTGTGTAGTGTGTTGTCTGTTTAATAAACCTGTTATTTTGAAGCCCTGAGTTGGGTTTTTGTCTGTTTAATAAACCTGTTATTTTGAAGCCCTGACTGTTTCCTCCTTGTCTGCCCCCCCAGTCTCTAAGCTGTCAGCTTGTTTCCAGCCCCAAGCTCCCAGGTTTCTGCCTCTCTCTCTCTTTCCTGGCTGTCTTCTCTTTGCCACCTCTTATCTGCACCCCACCCCCCAATAGCTCAACTGTCTGCCTCAGTTTCTAGCCCCAATCTACCTTAAGTAACCCCAAGCCTCAGTTCCTCAGCCAGCTTTTCTCTGCTCCACTGGTTCTAATCCCAGTTCTGGAAACTTTCACTCCCAGACTTTAACTCTCTCTCTCTGATCTTAATTTTCCCCCAGGTACCCCAAGCACACACAAACATACCGTACCACCCAAGTTAGGAACTTAGCTTTGTGTAGGTGGGTTGTATGTGTATGAACTGGTGAGTGTATGTATGTGTGTGTGTGTATATATATAGATATATCTATATTAGTCATTGTGTGCATGATATACGAATTAGTGTTCTGTGTACTGAGTGTGTGGGTATGGACAATTGATTTTTGTCTAACTTTTTGGGGTGTATAGTGTATGTGCTTGGATTGGTGATAAGTATGCATGTGCCTAGGCTAGTTTGGATATGGATGTGCCTGAGTTGGTAGTGTGTGTGTATATGCATCACACCCTCCTGTCTAACAGCACAATATTGAGATTCTGAGAGTTGGCTTGACCTCACAGGGCAACACTGCTGAATGCCAGCAAGGAGAATGATATCAGGAGTTTTGGGTAGGAACTATGGGGATGGAGGGGGTTCTAGGGACCCAGTGTGCGGGTCCAGAGCCCTGAGAAGGAGGCTGAGTGCCTGGGCCCTGTTGAGAGGCCAGATGAGCCCCAGAGATGGTTTGAAAGTCTGTGGGCCTATTGAGTGGCCAGACGAGCCTTGCAAGAGGGGCTGAGGGTTTGGGAAACCCAGTGAAAGGTTTGGGTGAACCCAGTGAGTGGGGCAGAGTGTGGAAGGCTATTGAGGGGTCTGGATGAACCCCAGAGAAGGAAGGGGCTGCATTAAGGAAGACCTATGGAGGGATCTGGGTGAGACCAGAAAGAGGCAGCAATCTATGGAGGGGCTTGAGAGGGGTGACCCCCAGAGACAAAAGGGTTGGCAGCTGGAGGACTGATCTGGGGAATCTCAACTGGCCTGTGCAGGGCAATGGCCCAGGAGGGGTCAAAGGGTGAAATGTACCATGGCAGAGACTGCCCTGAGGTGGAGCCAGGACAAAGGTCTTTGTGTGGTCAAAGCCAGAAGGAAGGGGTCAAGGGGTATGCAGCCTGGGATGTTGATAGCTAATGCTAGGCCATCTGAGGAGAACGGATCAAGGAAAGGGATCCGAGAGTCAGCTGTGGGCCAGAGATGGAGGACTCAGATGGGAAATGGAGTCAGAACCAGGAGGCCCAGTGGTTAGCAACCCAGAAGGGGTGTAGGACATCCAGAGGGAGCCCAGAGAGGAACAAGTAATATCAGGAAGGCCTGAAGATTCGTCCTGGGTAAGACCTGAAACTGCATTCTATTGGGACTGGTTTGTGTGGTGGGGCTGCCTGTGGTGAGGCAGCCTCTGTGAAATGCCATCCATGAGCCACCCCAGGAAAAGGTGAGGATGAGGCACCAGAAAGCCTCAGCTTTCACTACCTTGTGGGTGACCCCATGGAGTGGAAGGCTAGGGGAGGCTTATAGTGAGGCCCAGTGAGGGGCCTTAGGCCTATAGTGGGGCCCAGTGAGAGCAACGGGACCACAAGGGTCCAGAGGCCCAAACTGGGGCCAGGGATAAAGTGCAGGACCAGAAGGGTATGAAGGCCTGGACAGCAGCCAGGAAGGTGGAAAGCTAAAAGGCTCCAGGATGAGGGACCAAAAAGGGGCTGGCAGCCTGGAGAGGGAGACTGAGGGGCCTGGTAATCCAGGGAGTGGTTGTGCAAGACTGAGAGGTCTGAAGGCCCACAGAGGGGCTGCAGGAAAGACTGAGGTGTTTGGCAACCCAGGTGGGGTTGAGAGGGAAACCAAGGGGTCTGGCAGCCCAGAAAGGGGCTGTGTGGAGAGACTAAGAGGTCTGAGGGCCCAGAGTGGAGCTGAGAGAGGCTCAGGGGTCAGAAGGCCCAGGGAGAGGTTGCATCAGCAATTGGCAGAATATCAGTAAGGATGCCATCTGTGAGGCATGGGGCATGGTGTAGGGAAGGTACAGAGCCATGCAGTTGGCCCGTAAGGTCAGGACCACAATCCAGGTGGTTTTTGTAATAAGACCAGGGCAACCTCCCACCCTATATATATATTAACTAACATCAAGGCATGGTGGGTGAGAGTGCGGCAGGCTGCCTATAGATCAGGGGATCTTAAACCCCCGCCCCCCGTTGTGTACTCTGTGATAGATAGTATTTGTGTCAGCCTTCAGGCAGTACTATACTACAGCAGAGTTAATTAGTTTACTCTGGTTTAATAGCGACATGTGTGTAGATGGTGATACTTTACTGTGGAGCCAATTTCATAGATTTCATAGACATTAGGGCTGGAAGGGACCTTGGAAGATCATCGAGTCCAGCCGACTGCCAGAAGGCAGGAAGTCAGCTGGGGTCATAGGATCCCAGCAAGGTAAGCATCCAATTTACTCTTGAAGGTGTTCAGTGTAGGTGCTTGAATCACCTCTGCTGGCAGACTGTTCCAGACCTTGGGGACTCAGACAGTTAAGAAATTCTTCCTTATGTCCAGCCGGAAACGGTCTTGCAGGAGTATATAACCATTCGACCTCGTCATCCCTTGGGGCGCTTTGGGGAACAAACATTCCCCCAGGTACTGGTGGTCAGCCCTGATAAACTTATAGCTGGCCATCAGGTCACCCCTGAGCCTGAGCTTTTCCAGGCTAAAGAGCCCCATGGCTCTCAGCCTGTCATCGTAAGGTCTGTTTTACTGAAGTCTGATCATGTGCATGGCTCTTCTCTGGACTCTCTCAAGCTTCTCCACATCCTTTTTGAATTGTGGAGCCCAAACCTGGACATAGTACTCCATCTGCAGCCTCACGAAGGCTGAGTACAAGGGGAGAATGACGTCCCGGGATTTGCTTGAGAAGCATCTATGGATGCAAGCCAGCGTTTTGCTTGCTTTACTAGCCACAGCATCGCATTGCAGGCTCATGTTCATCTTGTGGTCAATGATGACCCCCAAGTCTCTTTCTTCCGTAGTGCTAGCCAGCATAGCACTGCCAAGCCTATAAAGATGCTGCAGATTTTTCCTCCCAAGGTGGAGAACCTTGCATTTTTCAGTGTTAAACACCATCAGGTTCTCATCTGCCCATTTGCTGAGCCTGTCCATGTCAGCCTGGATCACCCTCCTGTCTTCTGGTGTGGACTCTTTGCCAATTAGTCAATTCTTCAGTAAAGCACATGTGTAGATGGCCCCCAATGTTTCTAATAACTGCAGCTGCAAATATCTGAAATAAAAAATCTAATAACACATTCACACTACATAAAAAGGAAGTTACAGGTAATGATTGTAATATACATGTACAATGTCACCTTTACATATTCATGACTGGGAGAGTTATGTCACTTAGTGGGTTTTAGATTGTGGCATCCCACCCATTGCAATTTTGATACTAATACTTACTAGTAATAGCAAGTGCTAGATATATGAGTATTAATTCTGTACTCATGTCAATTATATTAGGGTCAAATTTTGCTCTGGTGGTGTACAGGTGCACAATGAAAGGTGGATACACTGTGTTCCCCTGACAGCAAGCTCACCTTTGGTGCCTCTGGAACTCCTAAATGACCTAAAGAGGATGAGAATAGGTAGGGAGAAGGCAAACCCATTAACTGAGCAGCAGGTCTGTTTATGCCATCATGTGTTAAGGGTTGCAATAAGAGTTTCTTTCAGCATTTAGGGCTGCTCTTAGAGCCAGCAGGCCTCCTCAGTCAGTTTGCCAGTGGTGTTCTTCTAATTCTTTACAGCTTGTTGATTAGGAATAGTGTGTCCTGCATTTGTCACAGAGTTGGACTAGATGATCTTTGAGGTCCCTTCTAACCCTATAATTTCAGATTCACAACAGCTGAAAATTAATATAAAAAGCTGCTCAAAAAATGTTCTGCTGCTCTTTTGTCTTTGCATTTTCCCTCTTTTTCTTTCATTCTTGTAGTCTCACAAATTATGACCTTTAATCTAATGTACAGTTTTTCCTAAGCCTTTATTCTTGCTTCATGGCTTTCAACCTTGTTTCAGCTTGGTTCAACCAAGTAGTTGTCAGGTAATTACTTTGGCTTAGAAATGCTAACCTGATTTTTTTGCAGTTAATTCTTGAGTCTGATGAGCTCCTAAACACATAAAGTTACATTACTGTTTGCATGAGGAAAACAAATAAACCAGTTCCTGGAAAGCAACTATTCCTTGACATATCCAGGAGATTTTTTTCATAAGTCTCTAGCAAGTTGGTCATAGTTATTTATTTTTTTAATTACTTCAGCAGGACCCTGTGGCTAACAGACAGTCAAAAAGCCCAAGGCTGAATTGATTCAATCTTCACAGATTAGTCTAAGCTGCATAAATTGAACTGATAAACGAGTGAACAGACATTCACTTTTGATTCCAGAAATGCAGCCACATGCCTGTAGTGGCTCAGGCCAGAAGCTGGGGTGTGCTAGAGGATGCCTCCCTGCTTAGCTGGAGCAGACAGCTCTATGAGGAAGGGTTTGTGCGGGAGGTGTAAAGCATTCTAGGATGCTAGGAGACTGAATTAGCTTGAATCTAGAGGGGATCTGGGACAGAAGCTCAATGAACCAATATCATAGATCAAAATAAACCAATATAACCTAAATCAGTTATATATGATACTACATCCATCCACATTTACCTTAAACTTGTTTTAGCCATTTTGAAAGTGGTTTAGGTGCACTGAACTTCTGTTGTCTTACATATTTGAACCAGTTTCTGATCACTTATACCAGTTTATTTGTAACTACTGTCCTTTGCCTGTAAGAAAACCATTTTTGTTATGTGTAGGAGTGGTAAATTTTCATTGATGCCATTCAATATGTGTATTTATGGATCTTCTGAGGCGCAGCCTAACATAAAATAAAGTCAGTCACTCTTTAAAGTGCTTTTAGAACTAATAGAAACATCTTGTACTATTACGAAATAAAATAAAATCAATAAGCAGCTCTAGAAAAGAGATAAAGAACATTTTAATGCCTTTTGAAATTGTGCAACACCAAAAAAGATACAAATAGCTGACTCCAATTATTATGAGAAAGTAAAAGTAAAGTTTAATTTGTATTTGAAACATACTTAAATTCATATATCCTCAGTTCAACAATATTAACTGTAGAGTAGAGGTTTACAGAAGCTATTTGTCCCTGTCTGAAATTTGTTTTTCTATATAACTGTCTTTTTGCATCTTCTATTCTTCCTAAAACTTTGGAAACAGACAAGTTAGGCATCTAAGGGCACATCTACACATTCATTAATGTGCTTTAGGTAATGTGCAATTACATCTAGTACCTCCAGGCATCTATACATGTGCTCTGGGATGGTGGGGCACTTTAATTAGAGTGGCTCTGAGAGCCACTCTAATTAAAGTGTCATGTGTATTCAGCATCTTATGCTTCAAAATGGTGGTGGAGGTGCCAGAACTAAAGCTTGTTTGACAAGCTTTAGTTTAAGCACCCCTGCAACCATTTTGAAGCATGGGGATGCTGAATACATGGCACAGAGGCTGCTGGAGCATTAATTAGCATGCATCAGAGCCAGTGGGGACATGTAGGGAGTGCATGGGGGTGCACGTGCACCACCTGAGAGCGCTGGTACATCCCCTGACAGCCAGCATTACCTGCTTAGGTGACGGGTGAGCGGGGGGGAGGTGACAGTGCTGGTGCCCACCCTGGGAGTGCTGGCTGGGGAGTGGGGGTGCCAGGAGAAGTGGTGCCTCTGTGGCTGAACGGCATGACACTTCTGGGTCGGTGCAATCAGCCACCGGGGGACCACCACCTCCTCCCATCAGCACGATCAGCCATGGGGGACCCCCCACCCCCGGTTGCTGACTGGCACCCCGACTGAGGAGGCACCAGTCACCAATGATCAGAGCAGATAACCAGTACGTGTATAGGTGCCCTCCATTGTGAGGTACAGAAAAATGTGCATTAGGCTATTTTAAAACTGAAGAGCAGTTTTTGGTGATGCTTTAATACACATTATAATAGGCTAATGCACATTAAAGTGCATGTGTACACATGCCCTAGGAGACCAAAGGCTCATCCTATGATCTTCTGTGATACTGAGCTTATCAATCATATGGTATTGAGAGGACACCCCCAGCACAGCATTCCTCTTTTCAATGCATTAACCTTTATTCCTACTGTGACAACCTTCCTACTTCCTTTATCCAACCTGAAGATTATAACTGTAGTGAAAGATGATTGGAAAGGTGAATAGTGGAATGTCTGTGGACCAGAGGATAAGAAGACGATATCCTTCAAAGTGGCTTCAAACTTTTCAACCAGAAACTGTTTCAGTGATAAAAATGAACTGCTCTAGTGACTTAAGGAAATGCACAGATCCTACTCCAAAAATTTGACAGCCCATAGCTTCTATTTTGTATTGAGTTCTGACTGGGTACCCAGAGCCCTATTATCAATGAAGCCTCCACCTGAATAAAACTCAATACAAGATCAGGGTCTAAAATGGGGGTTTTAGATGTTGCAATATAAATGCAAAGTACTTTTACATTTTCAGTAATGACAATGACAAGACATTCTTTAGTTGTAGAATAATTTACACACCAGACATATAGGGATCTATATGCTCAAATTGAATTACAAAAAAGTACCAGTACTTTCTAAGAACCACTTCAAGGTCTCTGTCAGAAGATCCACTTTTTTCATTTTATTATAATTTACTCAAAGGTCTGCCATGAGAGACTTTGAAAATAATAAGAAAAAAGTGGTCTCCCTACATTATTCAAGGGTCTACTATTTTTATTATTTGCAGTAATAATAAGTAATAAAACTTCTTGGATTATTACACTATCCCTTCCATATAGACCTTAATATTATACCATCCTTTAACTGAAGTTGAATGGCATGTAATAACCTCCCATTACTAAGCACACACAAGACTTAATGGTCACAAGTATTATTTACTGAGTAAAAACAAATAGCTAACTCTTCCTTCTCTTTGGGGAAATGCTTCTAGCATAGTCTGTATGCAATGCACACACAAATTACACACCTAAAGAATGAACAAAATCATAAAACTGAAAATATGGCCTCTAATGTGAATAAAAACTGAGGGAAGATAAATCTCCTCCATAGCCTTCTCTCTGACCCCAGTGCAAAAGCTCCCTCACTGAGTGTAAGAGCATAGAAATGCAATTTCAGCTTTTTATACTAGAGCAATATATCTACCTGTGCCAACTCCATGCAGAAAACATGAACTTCATCCTAAAAGGCTTTCAATGTTTACCAATCACCTGGGAAAAGTTGTCAAAAACACAGTGAACCAAATTCTAATTACACTAACTCATCCTGGTTCTGACAAACAAAACAATTTGGTTTGAATTTCAAAACCATTCTCATCGAAATCCTGGGGAGAAGAAAGAGCCTGTATTTAAGGTTTCCTTTTGAATCTCAAAGACAGAATCAGGGGTTGGTGGTGAGTCCTGAATGAATTAAAGAATTCTCCCTGTCAGATGTGAATCTATATTTAGAAGCCATCACGTTTCAAAAGCAAAGCTGAATTACATTTTTTTTAAAATGACATCTGAGGTGGGATGGACAAGTCTCAGAAGGTTCAGCAATTCTGTCTAGATATGGATCTGCATTTATAATGCTTGGTGGAAGCTTATCCAAACTAACAGAGCCTTTTGAGGGATGTCCTCCTGCAACCCTCTCTCACAGTCCCTACACATTTGACCTGGGAAAGAATCCCTTTCCCATCTGGCTGCAACAGCAGTCTAGGAAGGCAATTTGCCATCTTTCCAATGCAGAGATTTTGCAAGGGGACAGGCTGTGCAAGCCCCATGACAAGCCTAAGTCTTTGGAATAGGGCTGGTCGCTTCCCACAGTTTTCATCTTAAAGGAATAGTTCTGTATTTCATCTACTCATATGTTCTCTTCTCAGGGAAGAAAGAAGATCCTGCACTGTCCTCACACTTGTGAGATTATTTGGACAGTTTTTATCTTGAGTTGGAAGTTCAATAGCCTTTGCTCAGCATCTGGAGATGCTACCACTTTCATTTGAATTTTGGACTTCTGGTACTTTCCAGACAGAGAGGCTCCCCTCAGTGGAGAACCTGCCTGGGAAACCCCAGGGTCTCTCTACCTTTAGGGGGATTACTACAAGGAAAGTCCTACATCTGGCATGTAAACACATGCCCCCAACTGTGTAGTTGTTACTGTGCAGTTCTGGCGGCGCACAGCTTGATTCTGACCCTATTGTGTAGTTGATCATTGCTATGGTGTGGTGCCTTTGGTGTCACGGTTTGTGCCCATTGACGCTATGTGATCATAGTGATGAGCTACATCACTATACCTTGTTGCTACGGTGACAAAGCATCTTGTGTAGATGTGCCTACATTGTAGCAAACATGCCAAAAATGGATAGAGAAATGAAGAATTAATCTAAGTTTTCCAAAGCTCCATGTAGGATCAGGTTTTCAGCTATCGGCACAATTCTGTTCACATCACTGGAGCTGCATTACAGCAACTGAGGACTTGGCCCAGAGTGATGAGTAAAACAGAATGGAAAAAGGTTAAAGACCTTGTGTATGCCCATGTCTCAGTCTCTGTTTGAATATGCGCAGATTTGTTAGAGGGTTTCATTTCAGCCAGTCCAAGCAATGTAGAGTAGATAGTTAAGGAAACTTTGGGCCTTTTTTTGGACAAGGAAAAATATGAATCAAAGGGAAATAAGAATCAATTGTTTAAAGAAATGCTAAATCAATTTTCTCATCACAGGAACCATTTTAGAGCAATTCACCAAGTCAAGCTAATGAATGAGGCCTTCTTTCATGGCATTCCTAGAGGAGGCATTATCCCAAATGATATGGTTACTTAATATGAACATTTACAAAGGGACAGTCATTATGTGAATTATGTATTTTACATAATTTATTTTGACTTACAGTTTATAGTACCACTTTTATAATTTCTCATTCTGTGATAAAAAAGCATCAATTATACACCCCTTCTAGCATGTCTACAGAACAAATGTCTGCTCATGAAGTTGCTGGGCTCATTCAAATATATAATTATACATATATAATGCCCTGGACAGTCTGAATATGCCAAAATAATGAAAAGCTCAAACATACTGGCTTAAATGAAGTAGTCTGGGCATCAGTTAAGCTTCACAATGTTTGAGCCTTTTTCCTCCAGTGTCACCTGGGGCTTGCTTACTGTTGACTGAAACACCTTTATTGTTAAATACATAAACCCACTCAGAACCTGGAAATTAGTATACCTCCTGTCATATTTTAAGGACAATACACAGTAAGCTAATACACAGTAAGCTGCTTTTCCATGTCTTCAGACAATGCATTTTTACAGCGGCTTATCCACTTCATATGGATGAATAACCTGCATGTTAGTTGTGAATCACAGAATGTATCAAAGGAATAAGAACAATCCAAACTGTAACAAGTATAGCTACAATTTTCAAGAATTAATACCCTGTAATAGGAGGTGGCGAGGTATAATACAGTAAAGCAATTTATAGTCACTCTTCCAGGTTAATGCTGTTTAGGAATTAAAACACACTGGGCCATGAGTCTGTGTCAGCATGCCTAAAGGTAGAAGTTGGTCAGCTGTTGTGATTTGGTCTGAAAGTTAATGCAATAATTTCTACGTATTAGAACTTCTGAATTATTACAAATATAATTTATTTGCAAGCATTGTGGGAAAGGAGAATGTTAGACTGCTGTTCTTGTTTAAAAGCTTTATATAGCCAAACAATTGCTTTTAGTTTGAGTGTCCTTTAGATCAGGAGTGGCTAACCTACAGCATATGTGCCACAAGTGGCACTAATAGCTGATTTATGTGGCATGCAGCAGATCCAGCAAAGAGCAGTCAGAACAGCAGCAGGGAATAGGAGCAGACCAATGGATAGAGAAGGGGAAATGGATCGGAATAGCCCCTCAAGGAGGGGCTGGGGCTTGACACACGTGCCAAAAAAGTTGCCTCCCACTGCTTTAGCTGATTCAAAATTAAAAAAAAATATAGAACTGGAGTTCCTTCCATCACTACTACCAAAATAAATTATGAGACCTATCTTCCTCTGTGATTTACATGGGGGAGGGCTGATCCAAAGCCTAATATATGTAGCGAGAGGCATTGAGAACTTCCAGAGTTTTCCTTTATCCTTTGGCCACTTGGTCAATTGGAATAAAGTTTAAAAACAATTATGACCAACAATATAGCTTGTTAGTATGGACTTTAAATGGCCAGATCTTATGAGGAGAGTCCCACAGAACAAAGTTCTATGAAATAGTCAGGATTTAATTGCCTTCTCATAAAATGTCCATGATTTTTTTTCTGACAATTTTTCTCTGCCTCTCCTTTCCAACTTCTCATATGATTTTTCCTGCAATAAGTATCTTCTGCCAATAAAATTCACCTTGTGTACTTAACCTCCTTCTTTCCAATTCTGAATCAAATTACAAAGATAAAATCACTCCAGTCTTTTTTCATATGTCCATTAGCTAACCATTTAAGAAACCTGAATTAATATTTTCTATTCTGGGAAGTTATATGTTTGTCTTGCCTCTGATTCAAAAGAGACTCCCTTGTCTATTAGAAATTCCAACTCCAGCCAGGCTATTGCATAATTTGGATACTCTATCTGAATTTAAATTCTTGGTTAGTAAAAACAAGTATTCTGACAAAAGTCCTTAAAAATAGTTCCTGTAATTAAAAAATCCTGCTCCCACCAAAGTTAGTGCCCAATATGTTTGTTGACTTCCATGATACAAAGTTAGTGATTAATTTATTGTTTAAACCTTTAATTTTTTGGGTTCACCTTTATATAAGCATTTGAACCTACCTTTTTAACTTATTTGACCTAGGTGAATTATAAAAAAGAGGAATCATGTTCTACCTCTAAATATCTATTATAAACTATAATATTTTTCAACTACGAAATTATTATTATTTTAATATTTATATTGTGGTAATACATGGAGGCCAACCAGGCCAGGCTCCATAGCGTGCTGAGTGCTATACAGAAAGGAGAATCATAGTTCCTTCTTTAAAGAATTCACGGTTGAAATACTATGTCCTATCTAGGTTCTCAGTACTTCCCTGTACTTGTAAGAGTACTGCCTAGCTTATAAACTAAGAATACTAAGTTATTTTATTAACTAAGAATAATAAGCCATCCAGTGAATAATTATATCTGACAGATGATTGTATTCCTATAGATAATTCTTCTTAACAGTACTCCATGAGGAACCCCATACAGAACAAGCATAATAAGTACCTGTATTTGCTATGGGACACTTTGCACACATTTCTTGAATAGTGCTGATTGAAAATGAAAATCTATTTTCTCAAAAGTTAAAGGATGTCTATATTTAAAACTATTTGAAACCAATCCATTTATGCGCTTTCAATATTTTCTAAAGTTTTCCCCTGATTCAAAAATTAGAAACACTATTGAAATGATTGTCATTTCTGTCATGTAATTTGTTACCCAATATCATTTTATAAAATGTTATTAAAAATTCCAGAAAAAAAGCATAACATTATCCCAAAAAAGCTCTAAGAATATTGACATCTTTTAAAAAAATAACACTGTATTTAAAAAAGGCTATTGACATTTTTTAAGTTATTTCTAATATTCCTATCTTACAATAATAGAATCTGAGATAATTAGAGTTGGAAGGGACCTCAAAGCAGGACCAGCCCCAACTAGACCATCTCAGCCAAGGTTTTGTCTCGCTGGGTCTTAAAAACCTCCAAGGATGGAGCTTCCACCCTATCTCTGGATAACCTATTCCAGTGCTTTACTACCCTCCTAATGAAAAAGTTCTTCCTAATATCTAACCTAAACTTCCCTTGCTGCAACTTGAGACCATTGCTCCTTGTTCTGTCATCTGCCACCACTGAGGACAGTCTAGCTGTATTGTCTTTGGAACCCTCCTTCAGGTAGTTGAAGTCTGCTATTAAATCAGACTCAGGCTTCTCTTCTCCACACTAAATAAGAACAATTCCCTCTGCCTCTCCTCAGAAGTCACATGCCCCGGACCTCTAACCATTTTCACTGTCCTCTGCTGGACTCTCTCCAATTTGTCTGCATCCTTTCTGTAGTGGGGGCCCCAAAACTGGACACAGTACTACTGATGCAGCCTCACCAGTGCTGTATAGAGGGAAAGAATCACTTCCCTCAATCTGCTGGCAACACTCCTACTAATGCAGCCCAGTATACCTTCAGCCTTCTTCGCAACAAGGGTACACTGTTGACTTATATTCAGCTTCTTGTCCACTGTAACCCCCAGGTCTTTTTCTGGAGAGCTGGTGCTTAGCCAGTTAGTTCCCAGCTGGTACATAGGATAGTTCTGTCCTAAGTACAGGACTTGGCACTTGGGCACTTGTCCTTATTGAACATCATGAGATTCCTTTTGGTCCCAATCTCCAATTTGTCAAGGTCTCTCTGAATCCTAGCCCTACCTTCCACTGTATCTACTACTCCCCCCAAATTGATGTCATCTGCAAGCTTGAGGGTGCACTTCATCCCATCTTCCAGGTTGTTGCACTTCATGCCATCTTCTAGGCCTGACCCCTAGGGCACTCCACTTGGTACAAGCTGATGACTAGACATTGAGCCATTGACTACTATCCTCTGAGTCTGATGATCCAGCCAGTTTTCTATCCACCTTGCAGTCCATTCATCCAACCAATACTTCCTTACCTGGCTTATGAGAATGTTTGGGAGACCACATCAAAAGCCTTATACACCAAAAGTATATCATGTTCACTGCTCTCCCTGCATCCAGAGAGCTAGTCATCTCATCATGGAAGGCAAGCAGGTTGGTCAGGCATGACTTATCCTTGATGATTCCACGCTGACTGTTCCTAATCATTTTCTTCTCCTCCAAGTGCTTAGAAACAGGTTCCTTGAGGACCTACTTCATGAGTTTTTCAGGGACTAAGGTGAGGCTGACCAGTCTGTAGTTCCCTGGATCCTTTTTCTTCTCTTTTTTAAAGATAAGCACTATATTTGCCCTTTTCCAAATCTCTGGGACCTCTCCTGATAGCCATGAGTTTTCATAGATGATGGCCAGTGGCTCTGCAATCACATTGGCCAACTCCCTCAGCATTAGCTTGTATCATTCCAAAGTTAAAGGAGCTATTTTATTCCTTCTTTGCAAACTTAGTTTGCCTAAGTTCAGAGGAAAGCATCAACATACTGCATGGAGAAACAGGGATGTATGTAATGAGTTTTGTATACTGGTCAAAATGCCCTTCTGCCAAGGGAGGCGGGGAAGCAGGAAGGAAGGGGTTTTACTTCCCTCAAGTGCAGTGCTGGATCCAGGAACAGGTTAAGCAGAGTGCAGCCCCTCTCCCACTTTGGTTGTGTGGTGCATATATAGTGAGCTCCAAGATCACTGACCGGTCAGTGCGGGCTGCTGCCAGAGCTTTATGTGAACAATGATCTCCCAGGTCACCAAATGATCAGTGTGCGGTCTGGCCCAGGTCCCTGCTTTCATGTGACTCCACAGCTGTTTGCTTTTACCCCTCCTCCCCCTTTCTACTACATTCAGCAACAGGGAAAAGGATGTGACAAGAGGCAGCTTGGGCTCCAGAGCAATATGAAAGCAGGTGTTCTAGCCAGACCCTGTGCACAGAGCTTATATGCAGCACAGCCAAAGTGGGGTAGAACTGTACTGCCACACTGCTGCTGGATCTGCCTTTTCCAGGTAAATGCAACTGTGGAATATCTGCAAGGACATGACTGTCTGATTGCCTGAGCCAAGCCTCTGAACATGACAAGAAGTAATGAGATGTTTCCAAAGAAATAAACTCAGCCCTGTCAACGTGACTGCATCAAGTGTCAACCTACTCAGAAGCTGGTATAGAAACCCAGGAGCTTCCAAAATTTCCTTGTAATTTCTTTTGGAAGAGGTTGGGGTGAACTTTACCACTGTTGATCCCCCACATCTGGAATTTCTTGAGGAAACCAGCCTCCAAAATCCACATATAGTTCTCCCCTTTGCAGTGTTGCCCAGCCAAGATGGAAATGTCAGGAAGGCCCTATGGACTTATTTAGACTGTGAGCTCTGGGTTTTGGTGTAATGGGACTGAAAACACCCATTTATATTTTAATTTCTAAAACAGTGGTTCCCAACCCTGGATCACAACCCAAATGAGGGTTGTGGGGGCAATGCTGGCAGTGCCGCACAGAAGAGAAAGCCGCGCTGCACCCCGGAAGCTCCCCCGCACCCGCCCCCAGGCAGCCACCACTGCTGCCGCCGCACTCCACTCCCAGCAGTGGGGTGCGGAAAAAAAGGTTGAGAGCCACTGCTCTAAAAGCTGGGATAGCAAGAGAGGAGTAATTGGCAAGAGAGAAATAATTCACAAAACCCATGCTATAAAAGCACTCAGGTTCTTTGGGTAGATGTGATATCTTTTATTAGACCAACTGAGTAGTTGGAAGAAAGTTCTTAGCAAGTTTTCGGGTACAATTACCCTTTGTCAGGCATAAGGAGTCTCTGTTGGTTTGAGACTCTAAGGAATGAGAGAAGCTAAAAGTGTGGTTGTATGTCAGTGAAAATGTAAATAGGTAGAGATAAGCAAGACAAAAGGAAAAGCAGGGAAGGGAGGGGGAAGAGAGCAGAGGGGAAAAAGTCAGAGGGAAGCAACCATAATAAAATACAAGGTGGAAAAGAGGCAGTTTGTGAAACAGAGAATAGTTGGAGATCAGGCTCTGATCAGGATTTGATCTTTACAGAACCATATAGCTGAAATAATTACAAGTTATCATGCAGAACAGGCATATGACAAGGAATGAGGAGAAGCTGAACCATTTAGCCTGAATGGTTTCCCTGAAGACTAACAGGGCAAATGCAAGGTATTGGGCCTTAGCTTGTGGACCTGTGTATGTGTGCCTGTCTATAAGAGAGGAGCAGCAGAAACAAACAGAAGGACAAAAAAAGAACAAAGAAACAGCAAGAAAAGCCCTGGTCATGTGATCCTGAGGGGGTGGAAAAAGAAAGTAAGTTTTGGAATAAATTACAGAAGAGGCTTTGAACTGTGAGCAATGAAGCTATTTTCCTGCTGTGTGGTACCTATTGGGTTCAGGGAAACAGGACTTCATATATTCTTCATAAATAAACAGGATTATGTCAGATTTACCTGACCCTTTCATTAATTTCCCCTCCTAAGAGAAATGACCAAGAGATCCCCAAAATAAACTTAGTGCTCAAATCAAGAAAGCATACCAATATTTATAGCTATATAATGCTAAATACTCTAAAAACCAGGTATTAGGCATAAAAAACAAGGCACCTAAAATAAGTGGATACTTTTGACTTTAACTGCTGTAGGTCACTGTTCCACATGTATAACATGTAGAAAATAGAGGTTTTGTGAAGATAAATTCATTTAATGTTTGTGAAGCACTCATATGTTATAGTGGTGATCACCTAAACAAGCCAAGTAAAAAAAATACTACCATCTTCAGAACAGAGTTTGAACAGTATACAGGCATACCTTGGAGATATTGCAGGTTCGGTTCCAGACCACTGCAATAAAGCAAATATCGCAATAAAGCGAGTCACACAAATTTTTTGGTTTCCCAGTGCATATAAAAGTTATGTTTACACTATACCATAGTCTGTTAAGTGTGCAATAGCATTATGTCTAAAAAAAAAATGTATATACCTTAATTAAAAAATACTTTATTGCTAAAAAATGCTAACCATCATCTGAGCCTTCAGCGAGTCATAATCTTTTTGCTGGTGGAGGCTCTTGCCTCAATGTTGATGGCTGCTGACTGATCAGGGTGGTGGTTGCTGAAGGTTGGGGTGGCTGTAGCAATTTCTTAAAACAAGACAACAATGAAGGTTGCCGCATCAATTGACGGCTTCAACTTAAAGTCACCAGCTGCATTAGCCCCTAACAAGAGAGTCAGCCTGTCCTTTGAAGCTTTGAAGCCAGGCATTGACTTCTCCTCTCTAGCTATGAAAGTCCTAGATGGCACCTTCTTCCAATATAAGGCTGTTTCGTCTACACTGAAAATCTGTTGTTTAGTGTAGCAACCTTCATCAATTATCTTAGCTAGATCTTCTGGATAACTTGCTGCAGCTTCTACATCAACACTTGCTGCTTCACCTTGCACTTCTATGTTATGGAGAAGGCTTCTTTCCTTAAACTTCATGAACCAACCTCTGCTAGCTTAAAACTTTTCTTCTGCAACTTCCTCACCTCTCTCAGCCTTCATAGAATTGAAGAGAGTTAGGGCCTTGCTCTGGATTAGGCTTTGGCTTAAGGGAATGTTGTGGCTGGTTTGATCTTCTATCCAGACCACTAACACTTTCTCCATATCAGCAATAAGGCTGTTTCGCTTTCTTATCATTCATGTGTTCACTGGAGTAGCACTTTTAATTTCCTTCAAGAACTTTTCCTTTGCATTCACAACTTGGCTAACTGTTTGGCGCAAGAGGCCTAGCTTTCGGCCTATCTCGGCTTTCGACATGCCTTCCTCACTAAGCTTAATCATTTCTAGCTTTTGATTTAAAGTGAGAGACGTGAGACTCTTCCTTTCACTTGAACACTTAGAGGCCATTGTAGGGTTATTGATTGGCCTAATTTCAATATTGTTGTGTCTCAGGGAATAGAGAGGCCCGAGGAGAGGGAGAGAGATGGGGGAATGGCCGGCCGGTGGAGCCGTCAGAACACACACAACATTTATTGATTAAGTTTGCCGTCTTATATGGGCGTGGTTCGTGGCACCCCAAAACAATTACAATAGTAACATCAAAGATCACAGATCACCATAACAAATATAATAATAATGAAAAAGTTTGAAATATTGCAAGAATTACCAAAATGTGACACAGAGACACGAAGTGAGCAAATGCTGGTAGAAAAATGGCGCCGATGGAAAAATGGCGCCGATAGACTTGCTCGACGCAGGGTTGCCACAAACCTTCAATTTGTAAAAAACGCAATATCTGCGAAGCGCAATAAAGCGAAGCACAATAAAACGAGGTATGCCTGTACAGTAAGTAATCCCCATGACCACACTTTAAACAGTAAAGGCAAAAGCAAATACTGAATGCCACCAGTAAGGTGAGTGCCACCATATCATGTGCACTGAGTTAGGTAGGAATCCTGTGGAACATAATATGTGAGTATGTAATTGAAGACTATATCATAATACATACACACAACGGGACTAAATTAAGGTTTCATAAAAAGCCTTAATTCCAGCATTTCCAAACTACTGAGTACTTGACTTTGCAACCTTAATAATGTTCTTTTAACAGAGTTTGCATTTGTAACTATATACATTTGCTTAAATTATCATCCTCTCATTACTGATGTCTTGTCTGGACAATGGTTTCATTGTCTTAACCTCTGTATTTTGAACACTTTGTCTGGATATGCAAATCTTTGCAGTATGACCTTGATAAATAGTAGGAGTTTGTATAATTTAGATTAGTTCAGTAATTGTTTGGACCAGATGCCAGAAACAGCCCCAGGGAATATAGCATTCATTCAGAAGACATAGCTGTTGTTACGCAATGTAAGGTCAGGACAAAGCAACAACTTGTAGCCAAGAGGACATTCTGCTGATCTAGCCTTAGACATCAACAGCAGGTAACTGCTGCCTAAGAGGATGGGCTGATTCCAGGAATTTCACTGAATGCTGAGTTTGGCACTTTAGAGTCACCTTTTCTAAAATGCATTGTAGAAACAAAGCCAAATTGAAGTGGCAAAAAGTACTCCTGCAGATTGCAGATATGACAAACAACCTTTCACTTTGCTTCCTTTTGGTGGTGTGGGAAGGCACATGCCTTTTTTGCTTTTCAAATTATTGTAAGGTAAATTGTGTGATGGAGATTACAATATTTGTTGCTCTTCAGACATGTTTACTCTTCTACTCTGGGCATCTAGTTCTGAAAATGGAAGGAAATGAAATTTTAGCTTTGATGTGTATTGTATATCACAAGGAGCCAAGCAGGAGAGAGCACTAGAGAGAGGCTCAAAAGAAGAGCCATCTAAGAAGTATATGATAATATGTTACTAAATCTGTAACAAGATCCAATGAGAAGCAAATTTGCATGATGCCACAGGAAGAAACTTGTACTATTTTTTTTTAATTTAGAGTCAGTGGAATATGTTATCTGGCTACATATCAATATCATTCTTGCTGTGGGAAACAGTGCCATAAAAGTGCACAAACTTTGCATATGGCGCATTCAGTCCTTGAATGCACTGGAGTAGAGCTCAGTGACTAAAGCTAAATGTATTGGGGATGGGATCAAACATTTTTTTCTACCACCTTCCCCATCCTGATCGCAGGAGTAAGTGACAGTGTTTGATCCCCCTACCTCAGCTGTTTTGATAGTCACTCTCCATCACACCTGTGACATGGCTCCTCTGTTGGCAGCATGGGAAGAAGTGGCCTAGACCCAGCTGTGCTAATATTACACCAGTGGAAACAGTGAGTCTTGCAATGGGTCTTTTTGAAACTCTAACCCTAACAGGTCAAATCCTTCTCTAGAAGCTAGAACAAGATCGTTCTTATTACTGTTTCCAGCGACCAGAATTTTTCTTTTTTTAGCAGATGTGACAGAACAACTTGTTTCTGCATCCAAATCTACCTCTTCACAAGAGATAAAAACCTCACAGAATAATTAGACACAAGTTCAAAGAAATTATGATGTTGTATAGACACCTGGGGCAGACTTCAAGTTCTTCTAGTGGACACATGAAGTGCAGCTTGAGACTAACTTTAAGTTAACTGATAAAGGGCATGCCTGCACATACATTTGATATGGGATTAGTTTACTTGTGAGTAAACTACTTACAAATAAACACTCCCGGGCAGGTATCTACACATGCAGGGACACGGGAGCAGATTTGCTGCTAATGGCTCCTGCTGCCACCACGGGAAACTCTAAGCTATCCCAGGAGTTGGCAGGGAGCACCGAGCCAGGAGACAGCTGAGGCTGGGACATTACACCCTGCCTCCAGGGGCTGCCTGCTGCTAGCTTGCTGCTTGCTGCCCTGCTGGCAGGTCAGGGTAGGGGCCTGAGACCTACCCCACCCCTGAAGCTCTTTCCAAACCCCTGTGCCTTTGTCACTTGATTGGGGCATGGGGCTAGGACCTGCCCGACACCAGCACAGTTCCCAGCCCCTGCCCTGTGGTTGCGGGATGGAGGGTGGGGGGCTCGTTCCCTGCTCAGCTCCATGGGCATGGAGCTGGGTGCAGAACAGGGAGCTGCTAACAACAGCTCTGTGACCATGGGACTAGCACTGGGAAAACCTTATCTCCCAGCCCAGTCTCCATGACTGTGGGGGACAGCGCCAGGAGACCCTTATTTCCCAGCACCAGCTCCACAGTTGTGGGGCTGGTGCTAGAAGATCCTTATCCCCTAGTGCTGGCTCCACGGTCATGGGACCAGCACCAGCAGACCCTTATCTTCTAGTGCCAGCTTCACTCATAGGGCTGGCATAGGGATATCCTAATCTCCCAGCCCGAGCTCCATTGGCCCTGTGACTGTAGAGCTGGCACTGGGAGATAAGGGTTTCCCAGCATGAGCTTCGTGACCACAGAGCTTGGGCTGGGAGATAAGGATCTACTAGCAATGGTCCTATGACTGTGGAGCTGGTGCTGGGAGATAAAGATCTCCCAGCTCCCAGGCCCTGATCACAGTTTTAGAGGTCTGGGGTTCTAGAGGGAGCTTAAATGCCCCTTTCCCTCCTCAAAATTACTGCTGGTTGCAACTGTGGACTACAAATCCCAGAGGCATCTGGAAACAGGAAGAGGAAGTGATGAGCAACCTTGCAGAGTCCTGCTGCTGTAATTCTGGACTGCAATCCCAGAGACCTTGGGGACAGCACTACTACAATCAGAGTGGGTATGGAATTACTTATTTAGCATTATCTATAGTATTAGTAATATATAGTGACATAATGTTGTTACTCTCATGGCAAGAACAATAGTGCTCACTCAGGGCTGCAGAGGAGCTTACTAGTATAACTGTACTGCAAGGCAATGTACTCAGTTGAAAGAAGGCAGAGAACAGGTTAATTATCTTGAGGCCAGCTGAGATTTAGGATGAATCTAGACTGACTACAGTCAGCTACTGAAACTATTTGGAAGGCTGCACAGGCATGTATTCTTAGCTGCTTCACTGCTCTAGTGGGAAACACAGATTCAGACTGTGTCATGCAATGCTGGTCCCCAATCTAACTGTCGGATCTGATACATGTTATGCTGGGGAATCTATTCTGTCTAATGAGCATTACAAGACACCCAGGCAAACACAGATACAAGGAAAGATAGAAACTTTAAAATCTTTTTAGATTCTGACCTGTATGAGATTTGAAGGCTTCTTGAGTTAGGACTCTATTTGTATAATACCCTGCTGTCCCAAAGGACATGACTCAAAATACAACACAGTTGAGTAATTAAATATTAGTCTGAAGCCAGAAACACTACAACTATAACTTTAAATTGCTATGCAACAGTAGGAAGAAATAATTTCCCTTCCTCTATAGAGTACAAGAAATAATTATCTATTAATGACCACAATAAAATCTGACTATAACAGATGCTAAAATACCTAATGTACTCATTATCCCAAGACACTCACTGATCAGCTATGCACATCCCTTTTGTTATGCAAAAAAAATGCAGCAGCTTTAATGTACATTACAAAAATTCAAAGGCAATAAAAATAAGCATGTCTTTCAGTTAACATACTATATAACAGCAATCAAACATTTCAAGGAAGTATAAACAACTGCCATTTAATCAGTTCTGCAGAAATTATGCACTCAGAATCAGAACATAACACATATCTTTTCCTGATGTTCTTCTATACAATCAAGCTAATAGCAAACAAGTTCTTTCTGCCTCTGAATCTTATTATATGCAGTATTATTATGTGATTCTTGATGCCAAATGTTACCTCTTTAGTCTGTGAATGCTGAAACCCTGAGTTCCATATAGCTGTATTTAAAATGTAACCACATTGGTGCATCAAATCAGTTTAAAGAAATATTCTTTCTTAATCCAACAAAGGCAAGCTAAGTTTTAATTCTGTTTTTACTGTATTTACTTGAATATAAGGTGATGCCCCAAAAATGAAATTCTTCATATGAAAAAATGTGCAATTTGTTATAATTTTCCAGGTATAGATTCTAATATTGGAGGTCTGTCTTCAATTTGTCCCTCTCCTACTCTTACAGCAGGAAAAATAAATCTGGGGTGTCATCTAACCCCTTGGCCTCTGGCCTCCGCAACTTCTTTCCCCTAAAGTCCCTTCCCCCCCTTCCTTATTATCAGACCTGCTGTCCCTGAGCACATGGAAGAGAGAAGCAAGTTTGAAAACACTGACCTAGAAATAAAAATACCTGAAGTAACATGTACATAGGGAAATTATTACAGGTACACATAAACTTGGCTCACCCCAAAATGATGCATTTCTCTTCTTTTTAAAAACTGTTGCATAAACACATGTCTAAGCAGCACTTCTATACCTGCCTATATATAGTACAAATTATGTATAACATTAGCTCAAAGCCAAAAGGCTCATGATTTACCATCTGGTTCATTGGGCTGGGCTGGGCTGGGCCCTACCAGAGTCAACAGCATTTCAAACCATGTTGACCCCACAGCTCAGCTCTGCTCAGTATGTGTGTGTACTTCAGATATTCCCACCCCTCCCCACCACGAAGGATCCATATACTAATTAGTCCCCCCACTCATGACTGGAACCAGGTGTTCTTGTCACAGGTCCTGGGATCCTCCAAAAAATGATATGCAAATGAGGCATGGGGCAACCTGGTCCACCTCCACCTCATGGAGGGCACAGCCACACTAATCATGTGCAACAGGCTAAGAGAGGAGGTGACAGAGGGATTCTGGGTAAGCTGTTTGGGGCCCCTTCCAGTGATGTCTGCCAGACATTTAAAACTGGTTAGAAAACAGGAATCACTGGGTATGTCTACACAGGATGCTTTACCGTGTATTAGACTAATCTAATGCACAGTAAAGCATCACCATCTACATGTGCACAGAAATTACTGCACAGTAGATTAGCCTCATGAACCATTTTCTAGTACCTGTAGATACAGGAATGATAAAATCAGTGCATTAAACTTAAGCACCAAAGTGCATGTGTTAGCCTAGGCAGCAGGGGGCCTAGGCAGCTGGTTATCCTAGGCAGCAGGGGGCCACAGGGAGCAGGGAGAGCTGTCCTGGTTTAGCAGGATGCTGCCTCCCAGCTATGTGGACACTGGGACCCGTCCCAATCTCCACATGGCTGGGAAAGCTGTCCCAGCTGCCTCCTAGCCACATGGACATTAGGACGGGTCCCAATCTCCATGTGGTTGGCAGGCCACATCCCGCAGAGATTGGGACCAACCCCTGTGCTACCTGCCAGCCCAGGGCTGGCACCTGCGGCAATCTGGAGCTTCCCCTAGCTGCTGCCTGCTGTTGTTGGGCAGAGCAGGGCAGGAGCAAACTGAACTCTCATTGGGAGCAAATTTTCTCCCAATGGGTGTATGGTCAGATGCATGCAGAGGCGCAGCTTGATGCACCTGAATTTTCAGGCACATTAACTGCATGCGTAAATGCACCCACTGGAAGTGGGAAAGAAAGGCACAGCTCAGCTGTGGGAGTAAAGAGGAAGTTGAAATGTATTCAATGTAGTGGCTCACATGACTTGAAAAAGAGTTAGCACAGGCCCCTCACACATTGAGAAAGGCATTGATACTGGTGGCAATGTTCTCCTCTGCAGCCGGGGGGTGGGATGTAGGGATGTGTAGCGCTGTGGCAAGTAGCCCACCAGGAGGTGGTGAAGGTTGTGGGACAGTCCAGGTTTGCCCTCTGTGCTATCATAGCTCAGGATCCTGAACCAGAATCACAGGTGTGCCCAGGGCACCAGCAGAATCAGTAGCAGCTGGGCATAGTGGTTCAGATAGCCCTCTGACTGTGCAAACAGCTCATTGCTGTCATTAGCTCAATGTGTCATTACCCAGGACACATGCAGCAGGGGAATGCTTGGGACACAACACCGGCATGGGGGTGGCTGTCCCTGTGACGCCTCCCTGGAGATGCCCCTTGCAGGGATGGTGGTGGCATGGCTAGCCTCTCACCCTTTTTCTAGGAGCCCCACACATCCCAAGCCCAGGTGCCATGGGCTGGGCAGCCGCTCAGCAGAGAAATTGGTCTGCAGGGGTGGGGAGTTCTGGGGCTGTGGCAGCAGGTACTGCCAGCATCCTGGCCTGGCCTGCCCTGGGTAGGGGGCAGGGGAGGCAGGGTTCCTCCCCTGTAGCCAGAATCCAGTGGGCCATTGAGCCCAAGGGGAGCAAGTGGAACCAGGGGGCTTGGCCAGCAGCCGCCTGGGCCCAGCCATGCCTGGAAAACTTACCAGGGTCCCTGGGCACCAGCGCACAGTCAACCTACAATCTGAGGCCAGGCATTACAGGGCCTCTGGTGCACAGCGTCTTGTCTCTGCAATGTTGCAAAATCACACAAAGGGTTTCTGTCTCTTTCCTCTGCAGCACCAAGATCTGGACGTGGAGGAGAGGCTGCAGGGCCCTGTGGGAGTGCCACAGCAGGGTCACCACTGCTGGAGTCACCCAGATGTGCCAACTGTGCCAGCAGCACACCAGGAATTGGACCCTACTGCTCCAGCAGCTGGTGGCAGTGATTGAGAACTAGGTGGTGCAAGAGCAGGCACAGCAGCAGGTGTGGGAGATGCAGGACCTGGCCTGGTGGGATGAAGTCATTACCCGGGAGACTGCCCAGGAGGAGGCACAGGATCAGGCACAGTGGGAGCACTGGGCCTGTCTGGAGGCCCGGGAGCAGTGCCCTGTGGAGTTGCTGCAGCAGCAACTGTCTAGACAGGGCCCCTGGATCCCACCTGCCACCCCACAGAAGGCCCCCACCTGAACCTTGGAGGATGTCCTCTGCCATTTTCCATCTTTGTTGCAGCCTTTGGACCTGTGGGGGAACTGTCTGCAGGTAGGGTATTGGCCACCTGCCCTTGAGCTCTGCATGTTGGGCACCCCTACTGTACAGCCTCCCCACTCCGAAATCAGAGAAAGACTGAAACTGATGTATATAGTTTTCAGTTTGGGGTGAGGGTTTTTTATTGGTGAAGGGTGGTGGATGGGCTTTGTGTGTTCGGGAGGTTGGAGGGAGGGGCTCTGTTGGTTAAGCAGGGATGTGGGGGGATGGGGGTAGGGGCTGTGAGGGGAATAAAGGTTTTCATTACAAACGTGCATGTCCTGGAGTGGTGCTGGGGGGTGAGGGGTGGTAGAGGGTGTGGGGCAGCCATGTGGCCAGAGGCTGGAGCTCCCACCAGTGGTCACAGGGGCACATGACAGAGCTAGACTGACCTGGGCCTAAATTAGTTCATTATCCCTCAATGTGTAGACACCTGCCAAAAAAATACCACTTAATGCGCATTAGTTTAATGTGCATTAAATTTAAGCCCACTTAAATTCACATGTAGACACACCCAGTGATGACGGTGATGGAGATGACAATGAATACAGTGATGAGTGAAAAGATTGGGAAACAAGTAGTTTTCCCAGCTAATCTTGGGACATGATGGCCTTCATCTCTCTTTGAAAGGTAAGAATGTTCTCTTACGGGTTGGCTGATCTCCTACATAGGGCTGTAAACTAGGCTTGTTGTGGGATAGGGATGTAGAGGACAAAGAGAACCTAGGATCACCAAGCCATGTGCTGCATCAGCCCAGGTAAGTACTAAGGGGCCTAACAGGCATCAGGACGGCGGGGTACCAAGGGCACCCACTTGGGGCCTTAAATGTTTCTACACTAAAGCTAGGATCACGGGAAACAAGTAGAAGGAACTTGCATGCCTGCTTGCAAGCAATAACTTTAGCCTGGTTGGGCTAACTGAAACCTGGTGGGACCCTACTTACAACTGGGCAGTGAGCATTGAGGGTTAGAGGACTTGGGGGGGGGGAACTACTTGGGAAACAAGGACTTGGGAGTGGGAAAAACACTGAGGTGGTCCTTTGCATAACTGTGGTGGTTGAAGCTGATGGTGATGGGTGTGTGGGTGCATGGTGCAATTTTGTAATGGGCATGAGAATGGTGTAACTGTAAAAGTGTGTTTTGGATCATCAAGTGAACCACAGCAATCAAAAGACAGGTTGGTAAAGGTACAGCTATATATATATGTGTGTGTGTGCTTATGTATGTATGTATATATACATATATATGTATATTGTGTGTATACATATGTGTGTGTATATATACACATACAGACACAAATAAATATTTTTCCAGAGGAAAAAAAAAAGGAATCAGTATCTTGGCCTTTTGGCTAAGATCAAGCATTTTTGGCACCAAGGAATCAAGGGTAGCAGCAGTTTAATGATAGACAATGTGTTTAGTGATGTGTCCATGTGTGCAAATGTAAGATGAGGAGCATTTTTTCCACATGTTGTTTGGGGGAGAGGGAAAAATCTTATCCTGTAGTCAAGTGAATATGGTAATTCACACAGCTATCCTTAGGTATTGCCAGCATTCTTCATTTGCTTAAATATGGTATAACAAGTTTCAGACTGAAGTAAATTTTGATAACAAAATGGATATATTCTTGACTATTTCTGTGATGAGATGAAATCTCATAACCTCCTACTAATGTCATGTTAGCATGGGTCCCCAGAAAGGAAACAAAATAAAACAAAAAAAGCAATCACCGTGCATACATCACATAACAATGAAGTCTATCAGATAATGATTATAACAGGTGGATAATCAGTATATGGATGCAGCTTTGTATTAGTGTTGCAATTCTAGTGCTGTAAGAAAATTGTGTTGGCCAGAACCAGAGGGGTTACTATCATGAGCAATAAATATATGCTCTTGGAGACTTCCAGACAATTGTCTAGCAATTAAGGTTAGCTAATGCAAAGCTTGTAAGTTTGCAACCCAGAAGTGGAATTCGTCTGTCACAATTTAATCCAAGTGTTGAACCTAACTGTTTGTACTAATCATGGGATTGACTGGGCCCCAAAATAAGCAGAACTACAAGATTAGCTGATCTAACAGGTTTTTTAAAGGTCAGTCATAACAAGATCTGACTACCTAATATAATTAGCACATTCCAAGGAATCTAAGGAATAAGAAACCAAGGGGTTGAGCTTGGGCAGAGTAATGCTAATTTCAAACCTCAAAGTAATGGGGTGTAATTTGCTTATTGGGTGAACCCAAGTTCAGGCAGTAACCTTTCATGATAATTTCTAACACCTTTTAATCAAACAGGGTAACAACTATAGGGGAAGATTGTGAGTGGCTCTAAAGCCAACAGATTAGCATAAAATAAGGCATAAAGGAATATGCATGTTAAATGGCCAGTTAGAAGGATGGGACAGAAGGACCATTGCGGTACCAAGCCTGGATCCCGGACTTCCAGTGTGAGCGAGGACCAGATCCTGACCAAGGGACTTTCCTGGTGACCCCTCGGAGAGCGTTGATCGGGGACATCTGACTTCGTTGGAACAACTTGGTGCGCACCTGGCATAGAGGGACTGCCGATAAGTTGCCAACCCCATGTGGGAACTCTTTGTCATTCTGTCTATCTGTTGTTATTATTCACTATTAGCTCTTTATTACTGTACTATCTGTTTATAGCATTAACCTTTCTGTTAACTGTTGTATGATAAGCTATCAGTAAATTTGCCTTTACTTCACTCCTGACTCGCCTCCTTGATCCCGAACCCAGCAGCCTAACGGCTGATATGCTCACAGCGCCTAGCCGGCCTGTGACAGAAAATGGCAAAAATAGATGCAAAGACATTAAGATTTTTTTGGCCCTGAAATTATACTCTTCTGTGATTTTTGGCAATAGTGAGGGTTTGAACATGGTAGTATACATCCACTTTTGCAGAACCACCAGGCTTGTAATAACGTTATACAAGGTTAAAGGTAAATATTATGACAAATAGTGGGTTACTTGTGCTTACTGTTTATGTATATTAGAGTTTCACCCAGAGGCCCGAAGTGCTAGATGCTGTATTTAAGTAAGAGGCAGTTCTTTTTTGAAAAGTAAATAGCAAAGACATTGGAAGGGTGGCAAAAAGGGAGTATTATTATTCTTTTTAACACCTGGGGATCTGAGGTACAGAAAGAACAAGTCCTGGAAAGTGACACAGCTTCTAACACGGGTAGGAAATTATTTTGGATGGAGGGTTGCTTAATGAGTTTTGGTGAGCTCTCAAGGGCTGCAAGGGTAGCTCCACCCCTTGAAAGGTGCCCTACCCTCTGGACACCATCTTGGGACTGGAAGTTCTCTAACCCTGACCTTTGCCACCAGAAGTCCTTCCCCTTGCCCCCAAAGTACTCTCTTTGGGAGGGGGTGTTGCTAACCTGAAACCAGGAAAAAGACAAATTGTATACTAAGAAAAAAAATCAAACATCTACTATAACTTATTTAAATGGAAATTTTGTCCTGATTTATGTGTGTTTGCATAGTGTATCTAGATGTGATTGCGTAATAGCTCAAAATAGTCTTACTCTTGTATGTTGTGTGTGGGAGGTAAGGGAGCATACGTGGGGGGGTGTTTGGGGAGTGTGTGTGTGGGGCATGTCTGGGGTAATCACATCCTAGAATTACCCTTTTATGGAAGGGATGGTCAAAGAAGCCAAAACTCGCATAATGGCACCCACTCCGGAGTTACAGGTTGACTTCTCTAATGCAAGTGTCTTGATACTGAAGGCCACCGCTAACTGGAAGGATCGATGAGAAGGCCACCTGCACCCCCAAATTCCTAATTTCACAGTTTGGAATAGTAAACCAAAAACTATCCTTTTAAATAGCTTATATAGAGTGCTCCATCTAGTTTAGTGTATGTTCACTGTCACTTTTTCAGCAAGTCTTTTAATTGTTGCAAGTATTTTAAGGATGTGGCATGTTTGGCTAATTGTGGAGTTCCTGCTGTAGTTCCCTGCTGTAAAGGATGACTGCTCAGCACAGCATCTCACTCCATGGCACCTAAAATCCTGAGTAAGGAGGTTGCAGGCTGAGGTGGAACAACTTTGTGTAAGAGCTTTGGGTAAAAATTAGTGAAGTCTTTGGTTTGCACACTCCCATTCCCCTGTGGGTCTTGGAGATGTTCATTACTAGTGAACTTTATAAAAATGAAATACAGAAATGAAAGCAATCTGAAAAGGCTATGAAGTAGAAACTCCTCTTGTTTTTATAACCTAACTTAATTCATGGTTAATATGGATCAGAATGACAGACATTAATGTCAGCCATGAACATTAATCAAACATGTTTAAAACAGGAGCTGACCTTCCTAGCACATCATGTAGTTGCTGCCTTTCCTCTATTTTTTCCACTGCTGTTACTGTTGCATTTGCACTTCCACTGTATTCTTAGTGCTAAACAGTCTTGCTTTAATTCTCCTTAGTTTGCTCTCTGTGGCCAAGTGCTAGGTGTAAACGGTTTCATGGCATGGATCCCTCTGGACTTGTAGCTCTGCAGATCCCCTGAACACCTCATTCATGCTTCCAAAGTGGTATATGATTTCTTGAAGGTCTTCTGGTAAGTCAACAAAATTAGATACTTTCCTGGATATTCAAATGGACTAAGTGGGTTAGTGTGGCCCCAGCAATGAAACTTTATCCTACAGCTTATGAGCTTCTACCTGTACATGGAAGTTTCCATAGTATGAAGTTATCCTTTTCCAACAACACCAGTAGATGTGTATATATGTAAACTGAAGCACCAAGTGCATGCTGCTAAGCTATTATTTCCCTCACCACTGATATTGTCTCTGGGTAACAAGAAGAGCAACGTGATGAATCTATAACCCAAAGGAGAAATAAATACAAATAAGACTCACTATTTTTATTATGAATAAAAACTGAATAGAAATTCCTGTTTTAACATTGCAAATATAGCTACGTGAAACATGCATAACACAGTCCAAAATACTAGTAATCACTTGTTTTGTGTCCATGGTGTTTCTCATAGGGTGCATCTACATGCGCGTTTTATAGATTTCATATAAATTAGGGCTGGAAGAATATCTGGTCCAGCCCCCTGCCCAAGGGGCAGGAACCCACCTGGGGTCAGATCACCCCAGCAAGATAAGCATCCAAGTGTTTCTTAAAAGGTGTTCAGAGCAGGTGCTTGCACCACTTCTGGAGGGAGTCTATTCCAGACTCTGAAGACTTGGATGGTAAAGAGGTTTTTCCTTATGTTCAGTCTAAAACAGTCCTCCATCAGTTTATTAGATCTTGTCTTCCCTTGGAGCGCCCTGGTCAACAGACGTTCTCCCAGTTCCTGATACACACCCCTTATATACTTATAGGCTGCCACCAAGTCACCCCTGAGCCTTGGCTTCTCCAGGCTGACGAGTCCCATGCCTCTCAGCCTCTCCTCATATGGCCTGTTCTCTTGACCTCTAATTATGTGCCAAAAATTGGGTACAGTAGGCCAGTTCTAGTTACTCCAGAGTAATTAGCTCCGCAGTAAAGCATCACAATCTACACATGCACTGGTATTAAGGCACAGTAAACTAATCAACTCTGCCATAACATAGTACTGTTGGGGACAGTACTAGCTTACAGTGGAGTCTTTAAGTACGATCATTAAGTGTGATCAAACATTTGTGTAGACAGTGACTGCTGGGCTCAAATTATGCCTAGTCAGGCCAGCCAGCCAGGGGCCAGACCCCAGCTCCAGCCAGCCTTTCCACCACCCAACGCCACACCTGAAGCCCGGGGCTGAATCCCCATGGCCCGTGCCAGCCCAGGGCTGCTCTGTCCCGGCTCAATTTGCTGCTCTCCCAGGCACATGTGTAGATGCTGTGACCAAGAGCAGCTGACTCCAGCTTGAACTGCTCCAGAGGTTATTGTATCATATTAGTAGCATGTGTAGGTGCACCCAGAGTAGGGGAAACATTTTTGCATGTAGATTTCCAAATAAGCAAAAAAGCCAACTATGAAATATTTTCCAGGATGTTAAATGCCTGTTTACATCCTGGGGCACCTTCTATAGCAGCAGAAGTCCCACTCCTACCCCTTCAGAGCAGCTTTTACCACTCAAAGCTACACTTTGTTTCCTCAACATGTTTAGTTTCTTTGGGACAAAAACAATTATGAAAAGCCAGTTCTCCTCTGGGAAATAGTGATTGAATTTTGTCCCATACTGCTTTGTATTTACTCTGCCTTTTTAGTTAAGTGCTATGTTGTTTGCCACTTTTTCATTTGTGCTTGTGCAATTTGTTGTGCAATATTGTCATCACTCTATGCTGTGTGTTTTGCAAAACAAGGTTTACAGGAATGACTGTAGTTTAAGTCTGCCTCCCTCTTTGTATTAAGCATCATTTGGATTCATGGAATTATTTTTCAGGCAGTATACTTTTAATTCTTGGCTTCAGCAGATTATTAAAGGCAATATTCTCAGCTAGTGTGAATTGGTGGATCAAAATACAGCCCATGGGCCAGATCCAGCCTGCCAGGCAATTCGACATGGCCCATGAGGCCCCTCTAAAAGCCCTGGCCCTGGGCTGCGCCTCTGCAATCTGCAATCCTCCATGCAGGGGATGCAGCTCTGGTTGCCTGGCCTGACTCACCCCCACCCCTGAGCTAGGGGGCACTATAGAGAAGAAGCCTCTGCCTGGCAGAGGCTTTTGCCTGGTTACCCCCTGGCTGTTTCCCAGCCCTCCCTGCCTGCAAAAGTATAAATTTAGGTAAGAGCCCCATTGGGCCAGGGACTCCCATTGGGGGAATGGGGGCTGGGAATGCAGGGAGACACATGCTATGGGGCCAGACTGGGCTGGCTCAACACACTGCAGGAGTTGTATGCTATGGCGCTGGGTCGGGCTGGCCCTACATGTTGCCACTATGTGCAGTTGGGGACTCGGGCAGGAGTGCAACAGCTGTGGCTATGGAGCTGGCCCCATGCCCTGCCACCACATGCAGCTGGGGATTCAGGTGGGAGCGCTATGGGGCCAGATGCAGCTGGCCCTGCTCACTGCCATCACGTGTGGCTAGGAATTCAGGCAGGAGTGTGGGAGTTGTGCATGATGAGGCTGGGTCAGGCTGGCCCCATTTGCTGCTTCCATGCATGGGACTGGGGTGGGAGCACAGGGAACTGCATGCTAGGGGGTCAGGTGGGGCTGGCCCCACTTGCTACCACCACATGCAGATCCAGGGGGCTTGCACACTCAGAGACTCTGAGGACCTCTTCCTCAACACATATACCCACACATACCATCCGTCACAATATCTCCAAACACACCTATACCTTCCCACAGCCCCACGTACATTCCCAAACCTCTCAATCCCCCATACCTATACCCTCCCACACACACCACCCCAATTACATGCCCCACACCCACACTGGTTCGCACCCAACCCACCCTCCCCAACCCCCCACACTCCACACATACAGTCCCCATCCACACCCCCCACAGACACTCCCTTACCTCCCACACACAACATACATGAGTAAGACAATTTTTAGTTATTATGCAATCACCTCTAGATACACTATGCAAACGCACATAAATCAGGACAAAGTTTCCTTTTAAATAACATTTTAAAAAGTTATAGTAGATGTTTGATTTTTTTAGTATACGATTTGCCTTTTTCCTGGTTTCAAGATAGCAACACCCCCTCCCAAAAAGAGTACTTTGGGGGCAAGGGGAAGGACTTCTGGTGGCAAAGGTCAGGGTTAGGGGACTTCCAGTCCCAAGATGGTGTCCAGGGGGTGGGGTACCTTTCAAGGGGTGGAGCTACCCTTGCAGCCCTTGAGAGATCACCAAAACTCATTAAGTGGCCCTCCAGCCAAAATAATTGCCCACTCCTGTGTTAAAAGCTTTCCAGGACTTGTTCTTTCTGTACCTCAGATCCCCAGGTGTTAAAAGGAATAATAATACTCCCTTTTTGCCACCCTTCCAATGTCTTCATCTCTCTTCGAAAGGTAAGAATGTTCTCTTACAGGTTGGCTTATCTCCTACGTAGGGCTTTAAACTAGGTTCTCTGGGGGACAGGGATGTAGAGGACAAAGAGAACCTAGGATTACCAAGCCACAAGCCATGCACTGGATTAGCCCTGGTAAGTTCTAAGGGGCCTGAAAGGCATCAGGACAGGGGGTACCAAGGACACCCATTGGGGGCCTTAAGTGTCTCTACACTGATGCTAGGAGCAAGGAAAACAAGCAGGAAGAACTTGCACTTCTGCTTGCAAGCAATAACTTTAGCCTGGTTGGGCTAACTGAAACCTGGTGGGACCCTATTCACAATTGGGCACTGAGCATTGAGGCCTATTGGTTATACAGATATGATAGAGTGTGGCAAAAGGAGGTAGTGGTGTTGCTCTCTATGTTAAGGAGCAATACACATCTTCTATAGTCAAGATGGGATCAGAGGAGGAGAAAATTGAGGTACCGTGGATCAGAATACAAGAGGGTCATTGGGAAAGGGACTTGGTAGTGGGGATCTACTACATGCTGCCAACACCAGAAGGATGAGATACACAGCCTAGCCCAGAGGCCCATCCACCAGTACCATAGCCAGGGGGTTGCAAGATCAAAGCCAGGCAAAGGTCCAGGACCTCCAATGTCTTAGTTCAAAACAAACAAAACAAGAAAACCTCCAAATTGTTATATGCTGGGTGTACCAGGTCTCCTCTCTGACATTGGACCTGTGCCCCAAATACTGTGCCTTCTCTGTTGCTGTACCTGTGCACCCCCAACCCTGTGCCTATGCAGGCACCAAAGTTCCCACACTATGGTGGGGCTCCAATGAGGCCTCTGCCTCACCCAAACCACTGGTGTTATTCAATTAAAAAAAAAAAAAAAAAAGAACGGTCCTGTCCCTGGGCAATAACTGCCACTACAAGAAAATGTGATTAAAGAAAGCAGCATGCTGGCTTACATTTACACAGGGTTTTATGCTTTGGCTTCCCACCATTGGCTACAGTCCTTCTGGGGTTGCTGCCGTCTCTCAGGGGTCCTCTGTAGTTCCCCTCCTCCAGTTTGGGCTGCTCACAAAACCTCTCTGCAGAGCTCTGGGACATATGCCTTCCCCTTTGGCTACTGGCCTCCACTGCCATCCAGCTCGGGGTTTTTATAGTCCTGGTCTGCCCCCTTCCGGTCAGCTGACTTGCTGTCCAGGCTTAGCCTTTAACCCCTACCTTACCAGCCAGCTGTGCCCAGAAAGCTAGAGTCTTAAATGGGCCGACCTGCCTTCTGGTAACAGGGCTAGGGTTCCCTGTTACAAGGGGGCAGCTACCAAAGAGCATACCTCCTTGGCTTGCACTTGCAGGGAATCAGTTAGGAAGGCCAAAGCAGCCATAGAACTCAGGCTGGCAATAAAAATTAAGGACAACCAAAAGTCCTTCTTCAGGTATATAAGGAGCAAAAAGAAGGTGCAGAGTAACATAGGACCCCTACAGGACAGGCTAGGGCAACTGGTGACAGATAGGAGGGACAGGGCTGAACTCTTCAATGAGTTTTTTGTCTCTGTAGTTCTGAACACGGATCAAGACAAATCTCCCTATTGCATTATAGATAGGTACAGGAGGAACACCAGCCCACCAACATTCTCTCTGTTCCTGATGTACACCCCTTATGTACTTACCTGTTGCCACCAAGTCACCCCTGAGTCTTGGCTTCTCCAGGCTGGAGAGACCCAAGCTTTCCAGCCTCTTCTCATAAGCCCTGTTCTCTTGACCTCTAATCATATGAATGGCTCTCCTCTGGATTCTCTCAAGTGATCTAGTAAAGGAACACCTGGAGGGACTGAATGTGTTTAATTCAGCAGGCCTGGATGATCTTCATCCAAGGGTGCTGAAGGAATTGACCAGTGTCATGGCAGAGCCACTGGCACAGCTGTTTGAGCACTCTTGGTGCTCAAGTCAGGTTCCAGAGGACTAGAAAAGGGCCAGTGTGGTCCCTATTTTCAAGAAGGGGAGGAAGGAGGATCTGGGTAATTATAGGCCAGTTAGTCTCACCTCTATCTTTAGGAAAACCTTTGAAAAAATTATGAAGGAGCACATTTATGGAACCCAGCATTAAAAACAGTGCAGAAAGGCAACTAGCATGGGTTCACAGCAGGTAGATCCTGCCTGACTAACCTCATTTCTTTTTATGACCTGGTCACAAAATGCTTAGATACAGCAGTCGCGGTAGATGTCATCTACTTGGATTTTAAGAAGGTCTTCAATACGGTATCTCATTCTATTCTCAGAAACAAATTGAGAAGCTGTGACATAGATGATTACATGGCCAGGTGGGTGGCAAATTGGCTTAAGGGTCACACCCAGAGAGTGGTGGTAGGCAGGTCAGTATCAACCTAGAAAAGTGTGGGCAGTGGGGTCCCCCAAGGCTCGGTACTTGGACCTGTGCTATTCAATGTCTTCATCAGCAATTCGGATGAGGCCGTGGAAAGCACTCTGTCCAAATTCACAGATAAGATGAAGTTATGGGATAAAGTTAACACACTAGTGGGAGGGGATCAAATCCAGGTGGACCTGGACAGGTTGGAAAACTGGGCAGAAAAGAACAGTATGCAGTTCAACAAAGACAAGTGTGAAGTGCTGCATCTAGGGAGAAGGAATCTCCTATAGGAACACACCTATAGGTTAGGGGAGGACCTTCTCAGTAGCACAGCAGCAAAAAGGGATCTCAGAGTTATAGCTGACTCCAAGAGGAATATAGGAATATGAGCTGTCAATGTGATGAAGTAATCAGTAAAGCTAACTGCATTATATCATGCATTAGCAGGTGAATCACAAACAGGTCCAGGGAGGACCTCTATGCAGCATTGGTCATGGGGGCAGCAAGAAATAGGAGATGCTCTGTTTACCACGGCACCCCTTGGAATAACCAGGAACAATGGCCACAAACTGACAGACAGCAGATTTAGGTTGGACATCAGGAAGAACTCAGAATCTGGAATGGGCTTCCAAGGGAAGTGGTGCTCTCCTCTGCCTTGGGAGTCCTTAAGAGGAGACTGGATAAGCACCTTGCTGGGGTCATATGACCCCAGGGCTCTTTCCTGCCCAGGGCAGGGGGTCAGGCTTGATCATCTATTGAGATCCCTTCTGAACCTAACAACTATTAAACTATGAACTATTACCATATGGCAATGACTATGGTTATCATTGAAAGAGCTGGACCTGTTGTCATATTTTCATTAAAGGCAAATCCCACTTTACCTTGGTTCCATGTGCAGAAGCAATGAGAGGCCCAATCCTTTTTTTTTTTGGCGGAACCTGCCTGTGTCTCCCACAGTTGGGAGTTAAGCTGCTGGCGGTCTGAGCAGCGCCTTAGCTGCAGGGGGCCCTGGCCCTTCCCTCCGAAGGTCACTGCCACCACGAAGAGAAGGACTGGGGCCCCCGCAGCTATGGGGCTGCTTGGCCCGCCGGAAGCTCTCCCCCCAGTCATGGGAGATACAGGCAGGCTCCATGAAAAAGAAAAAAAAAGGATTGGGCCCCTCACTGCAACATGGATGGAAGCCCCTAAATTGAAACAGTGGGTTTTTAATAGTCACAATTAAAAACCCACCATTTCAATTGAGGAGACTAAACCCCGGTCATGTGTAGAAGCGCCCCAACATGCTTGCCAACTCTGTTTGCAGAGCTGTCTCTCCTGAGTTTGTTTTCTTGTGTTCTCATATGTTACAAAACTCAGTAAAAGCCTGATGGAAAGTTGTGATGTTCACATACTTCTTCAGAAAGTTTCACACTGAATGGATGGTTTTCACAAGGACATTTGCTGAAAACAACCCCAAACAAACAACATGCAAATTGGGAAAGAAGCATATTAATGCCCAACTGACAAAGGAAGGATCTTTTTTTGTTAGCATTTCATTCAGACTTTGGTAATTGCCTTGGGAACAAACTGCACATAGAAATTTTCTCCTGTTGCTTGTCAGGAAACAGGGAAAGATGTATACCATTCTTGACCCAAATGTATAACTGTCAGGCTCTCCTCTCAAAGCAATGACCAAGTTATTTTGTTCTGTATTTCCAGTTTGCTTATTACCACAAAATCACCTCTTAATCCTTTAAAAAGTAACAAATCTGTATTTGGGGCCTGATTTCAGTGTAAATCAGGATTTTCCTCTTAGTTATAGTAAATTAAATAAACTCTACTGTACTATAATATTACCCTACTCTAAAATCAGTGTAAACAGAGGTAACATCAATTTTGTATACTTATATAATTTTTTTCTCAAAAAACCAGAAAAAAATAAGTTCTTGCTGCTTTGTGTAAGTAAAATGATTTTTCTACTCTTTATGATGTCTAAGCATAATCTACAATTTCTTGATAACAATCATATTTTTCATGTACTATACAAATTAACCATTTCTTTCAGCAGATTCCAATCTCAGTAACTAGCACACTTGTATAAAGTCAGGTGTTCTGTCCAAGTGAAAATTAGATCAGAATCTATTCTACCTGTGTAGTATAGATGAAATCATCTATACTACACAGGTAGAATAGATTCTGACATACAACTTAAAATGGACATAATTAATACATTCATAGTACTAGGGTTGAAAATGACTAAATTAATTATTTTCTTTTTTCAGAAAACATGAAGAGGCTTTCTCTATTGTTCATTAAAGGAGAATAGTAAGTATTACAATCTTTGTTATTTACCAGCCTTCTAATTTCACATCAGTACTGTACCAAGATACATGACAAGCTACAGAAAAAAATTTACAAAAATCACTGATGTGACTATTCACTGTATATGTTGGTTATTAATTACAGCAGGTATCTAACTCTTAAAAGAGTTCTAAGAAGAATGTAATGACATGTATAACATCATCATCTTTGAAATAAGCAGTTATTGGCTTTATATCATGATTTGGTCAAGATCTTTAAACTAAAAGATACCATTTCTGAATTCAATAAAAATGGATTGTTGTTTCAGAAAATATGGGAATTAGAAAGTCTTGTCCCTAGTAAAATAAACATTTTCAGGGATATGATGTATAATGAAAAATAACGACAGGATCTATGACTCTAGATCATTAGGAAAGTATGAATGTCATTTGAACAACCTATTTGTGATTCAGATATGTATCACAGTCAAGATATATCATTATTTCTGGTATACTACTTAGTAGCATTCATAATATTATAGTTATGGTTTCATCCCTAAAAAGATTAATTTACTAAAATGCCTATACAAGTTTGCACTTCTAAATCCTATGTCCTAGAAAAAACTTTTTTCTGGTTCTATCCATTACTAAACCACCACTGACTGATTTAACCAATTATTTTAAATCTGAATTAGAATGAGAATTCTGGCTCCTGAATTTTATGTATAATGGAAATAGTATGTGAAATGAAGCTCTGTGACTTATTCTCTTTAAAGTCCATGGAAATTCATTCCATCATCTGCTGGAGTTCCTGTAAGTTTACATACAGAACCAGGATTACACATTCATTGAAAATGTCTAAACTAGATAGTTTTTCAGCAGTGAAAGTTATAGTGGAATAAATATAGTGGGAAAAGAATCCACTGGAAAATGGAAAATATTATTTTTCCTCTATCTTTTCATCTTTGTATAAACAGAGAGCTGGCACTTGTACTAATGAACTGCTTAACCTATTTCATCTTGTTTCCTCACAAGTTATAAATCAGGGCTAAATCCTGCTTGCCTTACTTTTAAGAACAATCCTGTTACTCGACTATAATAGGCTTAGATGGGTAAAGGTCTGCTCTGGTGGTAGAATGTTCCTCCAGCTGTAAATGGTACCTAGGGAATCACAGGTGGTCAGGCATGAGATATAAATGATAGACAAGATTCAGATTGGTAAACTAGGGACCAAATGGGACCTAGAGGGCATGTCTACATGAGACGCTAAATGTGCAGTAGCCTAATAATACTGTGCAGTAGCATGTCATAGCAGAAATAGTGCTGATACGCTACTACTGTGGAGTATTATTAGGCTACTGCACAGCAGTCTCACTAAAAAGGCATATGTCAGTGCTATTGTGCAGTAACTCTGGTTACTACACATTGATTTACTACTTGGTTATACAAATCAGTTATACACTCGGGTCCCAACTCTGGCATGAGACATGCGGGTGAAAGCCCGCTGCACCCCTGTGAGCCCAGGCACCCCACAGGAGAGACCCCAGGACACGCGATCAGCCCCAGCCTGCCCGCAGGTAAGCAGGGGCCTGTGGTGGGAGGGACATAGCCAGCTGGGAGGCAGCAGAGTGGAGCCAAGTAGGGTCACTCCTCACCCCCCCAGCTCCTACTTTGCCCAGCTCCCCAGGAAGCCACACAATTGAAGCCTCATGAACAGGCCATGCAAACAGGCACACTTCTGGAGCCGGTGCATGAGTTAGTGCAGGAATTTGGGCAGGAGGGTGAGAGGGAGGACCTGCGGCCCTGCCAGTGAGCCCCTTAAGGTAGGCAGTCCCATCAGTAGCCGGCCTATCAGTGGCATGATGCAGATGGGCACACACTGCACCTCGAGGTTCTCCTCAGAGTTTAAGGCCTCCCCCTCTGGCACCTCAGAGTCCTCCACCCAGATGGAACCCATGGTCCAGGCTCCATGCAGATGGAGCCCCTGGATCTCAGCTGTGGGGTCTGCCTGGCACGTTTCCAGGCTCATGGGACTGGGAGCATGGCCACCTCCCCTTGCAGGGTTTGCTCCACTTTGGAGTCTCTGGGGTGCCAGACAGAGGAGCTCCAGGCCACAGTCCAGAGACTGCGTGCCATCAGGGATGGTGAGCAGGAGATCGACTCCTACTGCCAGGCCCTTCACCTCCTGTAGAGGAAGTGTAGACCAAGGTCACCTTCCAGGACAAGGGAGGATTCAGGGATCTCCTGTACTGTCCAGCCAGGTGGTTGGACCAATGTGGTCAAGGGCCCCAAGGCCAGTCGCACCAATGTCCCATCCTCTCTGGGGCTCTGCAACAGGTAGGGACCTCTTGCAGCCCCAGTTGAGCCTGTGGAGATGCTAGCTCCGGCAGGCAAGGGAGGATCACCCACCCCTACTTTCCCTAAGATGAAACGCAGAGTGTTTGTCATGAGAGACTCCCTCCTGAGGGGGTAATCTGCTGCCCCGACTCCCTAGCCCAGGAGGTCTGCTACTTTCTGGGGGCCCACATCAAGGACATAGCAGAGAGGATGCCAAAGTTTATCCAGCCCTCCGACTACTATCCTATGCTCCTTATCCATATGGGCACAAATGACTTGGCTCGGAGCAATCCCAGTTGGGTCATGAGAGACTATAGGGCTCTGAGAGCAGGGCTTAGGGGGTTGGAGGCACAGGTGGTCTTTTCCTTGCTCCTTCCAGTTGTGGGTCATGGTCTGAGAAGGGAGAGCTGGATTGAGGTAGTCAACCAAAGACTGTGGTGCTGGTGTCACCGTGAAGGCTTTGGCTTCCACGATCACAGTCCACTCTTTGGTGAGAGAGGCAGTGGTCTGCTGGGAAGAGACGGCCTCCACCTCACTCTGTGGGGGAGGATGCTTTTCTCAGCCAGACTGGCTGACCTGCTCAACTGGGCTTTAAACTAAGCCCACCGAGATTTGGGGGGATTATCGCCACTGCTAGCCCACTGGGCAACCCTTCTAAATCCAGAAGGCTAAGGCACTTAAGGGAACCCACCCCTACCCTAGCCCCGGAATGATCTGTGGGGAAGGCAAGAGCCCCCATTGGGACACTTGCCCGCCTGTACACCAATGCCAGAAGCTTGGGCAATAAACAGGAGGAACTGGTCCTCCTGCTAAACAAGAATAACTCTGACCTCATAGGGATAACAGAGACCTGGTGGGACTCCACCTATGACTGCGCCACAGGTATAGATGGCTATCCCCTGTACAGGAGTGATCATGCACATAAAAGGGGTGGGAGTGTAGCCCTCTATGTCAAGAACAGCTACACATCCGTCCAAATTGACATTGGTACTCAGGAGGGACAACTGGAGTCTCTCTGGGTCAAAATACGTGGGGAACATAGCTCAGGAGACATCATGATAGGAGTCTACTACGGACCTCCTAACCAGAAACAAGAGCTGGATCAGGAATTCAGCAGGGAACTGGCTGAGGCTGCACACTCTCAGTGCACGGCTGTCATGGGAGACTTCAAGTACCTGGACATCTCATGTGAAGAGCACTTGGCCAAATCCGATCCGTCACAAAGCTTCCTCCTGTTCATGGATGAGTTCTACCTGACTCAAAAAGTCTATGGACCAAAGCATTGTTGGACCTGGTACTGGCCAAAGGGGATGACATAGTTTGAGACCTAAGACTTGATGAAAAGCTGGGTGATAGTGACCATGAGCTGATCACCTTTACAATTCATTGCCAAGCTGGTAAGTCAGTCAGCAAAGCAGAAGTCCTCAACTTCAGGAAAGCTGACTTTGACAAGCTCGTGGGCCCTAAGGGACCACGATTTGACTGGAAGAAGAGTCCAAGAGGAGTGGTTGCTCCTCAAGGGAGTGATCCTGATAACACAAGGGATAGCCATCCCATCTTGGAGGAAGGGTAGCAAAAGGGTGCAGCAACCCCCTTGGCTCAGCAGGGAACTCAAGGGCCTCCTATACTTCAAAAGAGAGATTTATAAAGCATGGAAAGTTGGAATTACCACCAAGGAGGAGTACTCAGCACTGGTCCATGTACCTTCAGGAAGCGGATTAGGAAAGCCAAGGCTGCTACCAAGCTCCATCTGCCTTCACATATCAAGGATAACAAACAGTCCTTTTTCAGATATGTAGGGAGTTGGAAAAAAAGCAAGGGTAACATTGGACCCCTGCTAAACCAAATGGGATAGCTGATAACTGACACCCAGTTAAAGGCCAACCTACTTAACAGGCACTTTGAGTCAGTCTTTCATCAGTCCAATGGGACCACCCTGCCTAGCAAGACGCGGGACAGCCAGGGTGACGGCATATTCATACCCAGCATTGGTGTTGATCTAGTAAAGGATCACCTTGAGAGGCTGGACACCTTCAAGTCAGCTGGTCCTGACAGATTACAACCTAGGGTACTCAAGGAGCTGACCGGTGTCATAGCTCAAACATTGGCCAAAATATTTGAAAATTCATGGTGCTCAGGTGAAGTACCTGAAGACTGGAAGAAGGCCAATGTGGTATCCATCTTCAAGAAAGAGTGGAAAGTAGATCCTGGGAATTACAGGCCAACCAGCTTGACCTCAATCCCTGGTAAGATTCTCATGAAAATTATCAAGAAGACCCTTCTGGACAAGCTGGCTGAGGGCAACATCCTGAGGGATAGCCAGCACAGGTTTGTCACAGATATTGACCAAGCTCATTTCCATCTATGACCAGGTGATGTATCACCTGGACTAGGGAGAAGAGATTGATGTTATATACCTGGACTTTAAAAAAGCCTTTGATCTGATGTCCCATGACTTCCTCATGGAAAAATTGGCCAAATGTGGCCTTGGCTACACCACAGTCCGATGGCTGGGAAACTGGCTCCGAGGTCAGAACCAGAGAGTAGTGGTCAATGGCAGTGAGTCATTATGGTGCTCTGTAACCAGTGGTGTCCCCCAAGGCTCTGTCTTTGGACCGGTTCTCTTCAACATCTTTATCAATGATGTGGACATTGGTGTCAGAAGCGCACTGGCTAAGTTCACCAATGACACCAAACTTTGGGACATAGTGTCCACACCTGAGGACAGGCTAGTGATCCAGGCTGATTTGGATAAGCTTAGTAAGTGGGCAGACACAAACCTGATGACGTTCAATACTGATAAATGCAAGGTACTCCACTTCAGGAAAAAGAACCTGCAGCATACTTATAGGCTCAGAAGTGCTATGCTTGCTAGCACCACTGCTGACAGAGACTTGGGGGTCATGATTGACCACAAGATGAACATGAGCCACCAATGTGATGTCGCAGCTGGTAAGGCAAACAAAACCCTGGCTTGCATCTATAGATGCTTCTCAAGTAAATCTCAGGTTGTCATTCTCCCACTGTACTCGGCCTTGGTATGGCCGCAGCTGGAGTACTGCATCCAGTTCTGGGCTCCACAATTTAAGAAGGATGTCAAGAAGCTTAAGACAGTCCAGAGGGCAAGAGAACCTATGAGAATCCCTATGAAGAGAGGCTGAGAGCCATGGGACTCTTCCTTCTGGAAAAGCACAGGTTCGAGGGGGGGAACCTGGTGGCTACCTATAAGTATACAAGAGGTGTTCATCAGAATCTGGGAGAACGTCTGTTCACCAGACCGCTCCAAGGAAAAACAGGACCAGTGATCATAAACTCCTACCAGACCGTTTTAAGCTGAACATAAGAAAAAATTTCTTTACTGTCTGAGCCCCCAAGACCTGGAATAGACTCTCTCCAGATGTGGTGCAGGCACCTACTCTGGATTTATTCAAGAAACGCTTGGATGCTTATCTTGCTGGGGTCCTTTGACCCTAGCTGACTTCCTGCCCCCAGGGCAGGGGGCTGGACTTGATGATCTCTGAGGTCCCTTCCAGCCCTAATGTCTATGAAATCTATGAAATACTAAACTTAATGTGCAGTAACCATGGAACATTAATAAACGTGTGATGCACCCAGGAAGATTTAGGTACCAAAGCTGCAACAAGTGATCTGGATAAACTCTATTCTACTGTCCGCAAAACCACTATTGCCTAAATTCATTTAGCACCTATACTGTGGGTACATTTACACATACAAATAATGTGCCTGAATTTTCTTCACAGAAAATTCAGGTGCATTAAACTGTATCCCTGCATGCATATGAACGTGCACCCATTGGGAGCACATTTGTTCCTGATGCGAGCAGTTCAGTCAAGGGATGATTTTGCCCTGTTCTGTTCCCCTGCAGCAGCCCCATGTAGATGCATTTCTGCTAAAGCTTAATACACCTCAATTTGCTGTGCAGTAGGATTCAGGCATATTCACTGCATGTGTAGATGCAGCCAGCATCATTCAAAAGCACAGCCAGAAGGAACATACCTTTTGGACAACAGCTTAGTCCAGGGTCAGCAATCTTTGGCCTGTTGTGGCAGTGGCATGGAGGCAGCCAGTGCTTGGACCTAGGCTTCATTAAAAGGATCCCCTGCTGACAAATGTTGCTGACCCCTAGTCATTACACTTTTGTGTTCTCACAAAATGGGCAACCTGCATTTTAGGCCCTGTTCAGTCCAAGGGGTGTTCAGAGCTAGGAGGCTGCCCTCATCACTAGGCTACAGGATAGCTGGAGACAAACACACTCCAGGTAAAGAGTGGAGTAAGGTACCAAAAGTGCAATAGTCATGAGGCAGTAGTTCAGTAAGCAAATGGGAAATCTGACCCTTTAGCCTAATGGTTGGGACACTTAGCTTGGAGAGAGAAGACTTGGGTTTAGGTCATCATTCTAATTGTTATTTCTGTTTTTAACCAATGATTGTTTCATATTAAAGGCATAAACAGCCCTGGGGGAAGGGACAAGAGCCATGATTTCCCCTTCCCAGGGAATGCCATCATCATGGAACAAGAATCAGTTTCCACCTTGCTTGCTCTTGTCTATGCCCCATGACTCTTGCATTCCTTTTCCACAGCTGCTTTAAAAAAAGGGGGTAAAGTACCTAGCCCACCCAGACTTTTCTGGTGTTTCAGGCACTGTGAGGTGGAAAATGTGGATTTGAAACCTCTTAAGCTGAAGAGCATGTTGAAGCCGTTTTCTGGGCAGGTTCTCCAATCACTCAACTATTAACCAATCCTACACTTATAGGAGAATGAGGTGTTTAGGATCCTGAGTGGATGAAGGTACCTAATATACAGCATTTTAGCTTCAGGGAGGGGCGAGTTCTGACATACCCCTGGCCTTAATGGTTTCTAATGGCTTGCTTTAAGTACCTTCATTCTCAGGCCCTCTGGATTGGCTTTTGGAAGTATCTAACTTTCCTCATTCACCATACAAGGATCTTGTACAGGTCATCTGGATCACCTTCCTGAAACAAGAAGCCTACTTTTTAGGCATGAAGAAGCTTAAAATGGAGATGCTTGTAAGACAGACCTGGATCCAGTCCATTGTCAGGTTTCTCTCTATCCCAATGTACTACTTTGAAGTTTACCAAAAAAATAAATTCACTTATCAAAAACAAATGACTAAATGTTGCAGTATTCTTAAGTGCCCTTTAAATCATTGTATCTTATTGTGCTGTCAAGTAAAAAGTTGCTGTAACTTGCAGCAAGTATAGGAATTTATACCTTGAGCTTTGCAAAGCACTCAGAAAGGCAACTACAGGATGTAACCCTATAGAGATACTGAGAGGCTCCATAATCTTTCACAAAAGACACTACAGGAATCCAACACTTCATCACAGCTGGAATGACAGAATTTAATAATCTAGCAACCATTGGCTTCTAGCCATTAGCAAATTTGCTTGAAATGCTAACATACAAAAAATTATCTTACCTGGGGTAAGGTAATGTACTCTTCAAATCAAACTTGTCAAATAGAGCAGCTGGAGGTCATAGCCCCCTTTTATTTATGATTCTTTTAACTACTCTTCCATGAACATCCATTGGGAAGGAAAATCCAAAATTGTAACAGTTACAATCATCATTAAAATAATAAAGACAGGGTACATTGTGCTACATGAAAATATCCTTAATATTTCTCCACCTTTGATCTGTGTTACCTCATAAACAATCCAGTAAAGGACAGAGATACGATGCTGCCTACGTACACACCAGTGTGGGCTCTAGAATTATTATACATGTCAGAAGCATGACCAGCTTGATTAACTTGAGTGTGGAGAAAGTATGACAAATTCTTAGGGTCACATTTTGATTTGGGACATGCATACATAACCAGACTATCTCAGGAAAAGACAGTATTCCAAGGGGAAAAGAAGTGGTGACCACATGATTGAACTCACTGAATGGAAGTAAATATTCTTGAACATGGGAAACTGCTAAAGTCCCAATCCAGAGTAATTTCTTCCTGGGAGAAGGTAATTTCTTCTGAGGACAGCTGTTAGCTTGCTCATGGTTTGCTCTGAGGCAGTTACCTCCGACCCTTTTTTGCCATGAGTTTAATGTCAGGTGGCAGCTGAGATGATCACAGTTTTAGACCTGGGCACCTAAATTCCACTTGTGCCTTTTCTGGATCTGGCTTTATATCTCCTCACCCACATTTTACACATGAGCAATCTGAGGCACAGAAGACAGAATGAATTACAGAAGATCACAAAACAAATCAGTGGCTTTTTGAGAAAATAGGGACTTCTGAGCAGCAGTCCAACGTGTTATCCATCCAAAAGTGCATCCCTATGGACTGACCTACAATCTGTTTCCAGGGATTTCATTTCAATGCTAGTGACTTTGGTCTAAACAACTGTTCAAATGATCCAACCCACATGGCTTTCTTTGAGCCACCTAAACCTTAGTTGGGTTCTGTCACTTGCAGGCAGTTGCATGGGCAGCCAGACCTAAGTAAATTGGTGTGGAGGGGCTGACGGGATTAAGGGGGCAGAGGGCTGACAGGTCCTTGGGAGGGGTGCTTGTGGGTCTTGGAGGGGTCTGGCAGGTCTGGGGGGAGGGGCTGGTAGGGGGGTCAAAAAAGATCCAGTCAAAGTCAGGGTGTTAAAACAGCACAGTCCCAGGGCTGTGGTGCGTGGCTGAGCTTTCTTAGGCCCGGGGCTGTACTGTGAATACATGCAGATGTTGTTATGCCGGGTTAACCCATTTTACACTGGGTTAATCCAGGCAGATTTAAAGTTAATTCACCTTTGAAGTGAACTAACTAAAGTTCTGGTGTGCCATTTTTAGGGTGATTTAAACCCTGGGAATGATTGCATTTATTTAGATTGCCCCTAATCAGTTAGGATGGTCTACACGTAATGCTTATATATACCCTAATTCTCTCTCTCTCTCATTTCTCCTCCTGGATGTGCAGTCCCTCACTCAGACTGCAAGCACATTCTTTACACTCAATAGATACAGGCTGGGATTGGGGTTGGGGTTGGAATACTGTCCTAGCTTTCTGAGTCTGCCTGGGCTATTGCTACTTAAAGCAGGGGAGAAGAGAAAGTAAAAAGAAGTGCACAAAACAATAACTCATGAACTCTCACTGTGCAACCTTTGGTCTCCCATATTTCTACCTCCGCTCTTTGTTTATTGCATCCCTTGCTGTGTTATTTCTATTTTAAAATGTTAGCCCTTCACGGCAGGATCCTCTCACTCCTTTATTTGTTTCTGAAGTGCCTTGCTCTACATGGGGCTTGAATAAATATTAAATTCCAAAAAATATTAAGTGAGCTAGCTTGTGCTTTACATTAATGTAATTATTTTTCACAGCACTGAGAATGGTTTCAAACTCAATTGATTTTCTCCCGTTGCTAAACTTAGTCACATTTACAGTAGTAATGCTACCATTAAAATGTAGGAAAAATGTCTGTACAGTATTTAACCAGAAAGCTAAATGAAATTTCATCTATGTACTTAATTAACATTATCCTCCTACAGGAATTAGAGCTTTTAATGCAATACAGTTTTTTTCTTACTTTGCTAGTCTATTTGAAAAGCTTGCAAAAATTTTGTGAAACAGGCACTACTATTAAAAAGAATTTATGAAACATGCTTGCCTCCTTCCAGTATAGACAAAGAATTTTTATTTTGACTCTTATTTCTGCTTGTAATTTAACAGTCAGGTCTGTCAACCTGATTGTACTGAACTGACAATACACTAGCACTAGAACCACACAATATGTCACCAAGGGGTTGTCTGCACAGAACAATTGCACTATTTCCAACTGTCATTTACTGGAGACCTATTCATATTGTGTGAAGTGCCATGGCTCTGGTACCAGGGGGTGGGTGTGAACACCTAGCCCAGCATGCCTCTCAGTGAGTGTGTGCAGGGAGCAGTGTTTGCACCCATGTTTTGGGGGTTCCAAGGGATGCATGTCCTGCAGGTCAGGGCATTTTACTTTTCTTCTTTCCCTTTTCTCCTAAACAAGACTCACCAAGCTGAAGGATGAGGAGTGATGCAGTGTGGGATGCCTAGAAGATGGATCAGGCCTATGTCACATGATTCTTGGTAACCACACAACACTGACCAGTTTCACATTGAACTGGTTCAAAATAGTACTTGTTCTTCCAGGTACACATTTGAACTGTTCCAGGAAGATTTGCATGTTTGTCTGCTTTAAATTTAAACTACATTTAAACTGCTTTAAGTTTTATGTGTGCCTATGCCCTAAGTTGCACATTTTGAATAAACATCCTTCAATAAGTAAATAAACAAATCTTCCCTTCAAACACCATTCAAAATGCAATGGTGGGGGTCTTGTTTTATGTTGTAAAAATATGAAATAATAATCAGGATAGGTCTTCACTCCTCTAAACTTAACAGCCCTATGTCAAAGTATGGTGACTTCATTTAAAAATCAGGTGGACAGTTTGATAATGATTTTGGTATCAACATATAATGTATTCTGGCATACGGTATTCAATGCAGTATCGGATAATTATAAGATACGGTACATTTCAATTCATGCTCTCATTATAGTTACAAAGGACACCTGCTTAATATAGTCTCCTGAATTGTTTTAAAAGATCAAATTAAATGTAAAATACAGAGTGGGAGAAAAGGAAGCACAATCCAAATCTCACTAAACTTTTAATCCTTTTTTTTTGTAAATTATGGTTCAACAAATACACTGATATACTATGGATACTATTAGATGAAGCCAATCCATAGAAATGTATACTTTTCTGATATTCCATTGCAGTATTGATAAAAGCTAATTGGCACAACAGTATTACCGCTATGGTAATCAAGCAGCAGACATCTGTTACTACTTACAGGGTATGTCTAGACGTGCTCCCAACTGCACAGTTGTTATTGCACAGTCATTTAGTACTTTGGCAAGTACTAAATGACTGTGCAGTAACTGCTGTTTCTGCACAGTCCTGGTGGTGCATGGGTTGTTTTTGACTATAGCTCGTTGCTACTGCGCAGTGGCATTGGTGTCACAGTTCATGCCCGCCAATGCAATGTCTCTGTAGCAACAAGCTACGTCGCTGAAGCTCATTGCTATAGAGATGTAGCATCTCTGTAGACATGGCCACAAAAAAGCTAGTACCTTATTAAAGAGAATGAAGAACCTCAGCTATCACAATTTGGTGACTATAAACAAAAATACAATAGACTGTCCAAAGATGAGAGAACACACACTGTTATTTTGGGCACTTTGAGCTTCCTCAATAAGCCTCAACTCAGTGACGTGACTCTAGGTAAATACTATTAGTCATCCAGACCTCTGATGTTCCTCTTTTATCAAGTACTTTTTTAAGTCAAAGTAATCTACTGCCACCTTCTCTTGACATAGCATCAGAATTGCCTTTAGAAACCACTAGGACAAAACTCAAGCAGGAGACAGATGCCACTTGCAGGGCATAACGCCACATAAGGGAGGTGTTTGGGCTTATATCTACCGTGTCCACAACTCCTTTCTTAACTGCCAAATTCAAAAGAGCAGACTCTGGAAGGGTTACAGAAAATTATCTCCCTTGTTGCACTAACTGGTGGAAAATATAACAGTACAGCAAATAGGGTAAAATACTGTTTACCTGAAAGTGGAAAGATTGAATATTGAAAAATATTAATTTGCATCACTAAAAATACATTCTCGTATTGTGTACTTTTCAAATGTTGTAAACCTTTGCACTGACTGGCAATCTTTTTCTTTGCTTTGTTGAGTTTCTCTCATCCTCATAATGGAGGCTTTTCATTTACAAAATGACTAGCTTCCTTTTCTATTTTCAGTGAAGTTTTGGCAGAAAAATGCCTTCCCATTTGGAAAGTCACCAAGTTCTTACCTGGCAGCCTAAGCAAAACAAATCAACAATGTTTTCACAACAAAAGGCCAACTGGATTTTTCAAAGTCCCTGAGAATGTTGATGTAAAATACCTCTATTAATAGTGATTGCAAACTAAACATTTATTTAACTTTATGAGGTCTGAGCTGAACAGTGTTTGCTCCAATGGAAACACAGCGACTAGACAGCTCCAGGAGCCTGAATGAAACATTAGGGCAGTGTACCTGCATGACAATAAGAAGGTCAAACACTAAGATGAAAGAAGCCAAGAAGGCTCTTGAGACCTCATCGCTTGGCAGAAATCCACGATTCAACTTGTCCCAGCTGATCCAGTCAGTAGTGATGACAAGCACAACTACAGAGGTCAGTGTAAACAGAACAGTCCTGCAAGGGAAAAGAGAATAGTTCAGAGAAAATATTGCATAAAGTAGAACGTAACATTATTTGTTCTCTCTGCTAAACTTAACTAATAATTATGGGTACTGTACTGTACAGCAGACGAAACCAAGTTGAAGTAAATGAAAGGTAGAAGTCAATATGTTCAGTCAAGACATAAATGAACTTACCTTTATTGCAAAGAATTTTGTTAGTTGGTCCAAAAAAGTTGAAAAATTAATGCTGAGTTACATCATATTTGTTCTAGTTTCACACAATTAATATATATTGTAAAGCACAGTACCATATCATATCACATCATATATCATATCCCAACAATTCCTGTGCCAACTTGAAATTAATCATTGGGGAATAGTTTCAAAAGCATAGTGGAAGTGAGCCATCCAACACTCTTGGAAGTTCTCCTCCTTATAGCTCTTTATCCAAGGTAGCTATAATGCACTAACCATGAAGGCAATAACATTTACAAAAGAAATCTTCATAGCACTCATGTTAAATTTTAATACAGATTTTGGCAATGGAAGAACTTTGTTTCTCATAACAGGCCAAGGGAAGTCATCATGACAGAACTGAGCATGTCTTATGATATTCCTAAGTAATAGACAGCATTGAATTATAAAAAAATTTGTAGGATCAGGCCATAGTAGGACTTTTTCCAACATGTGAAACTCTTGAATATCCAGAAGACAAATTTGTCTAATTCACTCCATTTGCTATATGGTAATTAAATTGTACACTCTTTGAGCTGTCACTCCATAACAGATCTTCACCTTTTTCCAACAGCACTTTAGCAGTATCTTTCACATTTTGATAGTGAAAACTATATTCAACATACTGTCTCCATTCAAGTCAAAGGATATTGGCCACTGATTTAACAGAGACAGGATTATATCCAATCGCTTTGGATGTCAAAATATAGATATTATAGGTGGACATAAAAGTATATAATTTTTAGGCACAGAAAGGATATTGTGGTACTTTGGCTTTGTTCCTAGGCATCTGGTACCTTGGGGTCCTAGTCAGAAGGCATGAGTAAAAGCTACCTCTGGCAGCTCTAATTTATGCAGGCTAGACATAGATTAGACCAATGGGTTTTAACCTTTTTTAATTTGCAGACCCCTAAAAAATTGTGAATGGAGGTGCAGACCCCTTTGGAAATTTCAAATGGAGGTGTGAACCCGTTTGAATTGTAAGTGTTGGTATTCACACACTTTTGATTGATCACAGTCATCTTTCATGGACCCCTTAAACATAGTTTGCAGACCCCCAGGGATCCCTGGACAACAAGTTGAAAACCACTGGATTAGACCACAAAATTAAGGAACCATAAACTCAGTATCTATACCACTTGTACAGAACTTATGTTGCTACTCATATTTAGAATTTTCTTCAGTGTTTGTGTCACTCTTTTACCTCTGCACAAAGTATTTATGAAGTTGTGGCTTTGATGACCAGGAGGTAAAAGTTCTGCTAAGATCAAGTGATCAGATGAAAGTCATTTTTTGGCTGTTTCTGTCCTCTTAATTTGTCTTTTCTGGGAGCAGCTACATAAGCTGTTTACTGTGTAGTAGCATAGTTTACTAAGCAGTGGGCGTGTCTACATAAGATGCCTAAATGTGGATTAGCCTAGTTTACTGTGCAGTAAGTGTGAGCATCTACACGCCTACTGAGCAGTAAAAACCCATAATTGTGCATAAATCCATGCATAAAACCCCTTAACTGTGCACAGGTAGCAAATTTACACAGGATTAGATACTGCACAGTAACAAATATGTAGCTGTGACCCAGGAGCAAGTTTTCTCTCAGGTCTACCCTGTCACTAGGAGGCTGGCCTTAGGCTGGCCCCAGGGCTCCAGGATAGGAGCCTCTCCTGCCCCAAGGCTGGGCTGCCTCTGTGGCAGTCCCCTGCCTCAGGATGTAAAAGCTTACAGGCAGTTTGAGCCCTGGGGCACACATGCAAGGAGCCTGAGAGCACTTGAGGCCCCTGTGTCTCCATGGGTGGGCCACAGCTTAGCTATGCCAGCCTGTCTGAACCTGAGCACTACAGTCTGGCACTGCAGTGCTCACAGCTGCCAGGACTATGTTAACCAGGCCAGCAAGGTGCTGCAAGCAGCTGCAGACTCCAGCCAGGCCTCTCAGCCCCCAGGTCTAGCTGCAGAAAGCTTCTGGCAAGTAGGACAAGTTCCACCTGCCTGCAGCACACTCCAAACAGCCTTCCCTGAGCCTGCAGGAACACCACAGAGTGAAAGCCCCTTCTGCTGTAATAGAGGTGGTGTCCATGGGCCAGGTAGATGATGAGGATGTGGGTCCCATCCAGGGCCCTGATGCATTGGAGGAAGCCCAGGGCAGCCCTGGGGGTGATGCATGCAGAGCATGGTGGGCCCCAGCATGTCCTGGAAGGTGCCACACACCTCCAGGATGGCCTTCCTGGTGGTAGCCTTACCTACGCCATGCTCTTGTCCTGCTACTCCAAGTGTGGCCAGAGTAACTCCATGAGGTCCCAGAAGCCTGAGCCTGGGTCATGCAGAAGGCTTCCAGCCACTGCTCATCATCCCAGGTGTGCTGGATGATGTGTCATCATCCATCCTGGCTGGCCTGGCAGGCCCACAGGCAGCAGGGCTGGAGGCCCAGGAGTGTATGGTGGCCCCAGTGATGGCATCCAGAAGCACTTCATTGGTGTCCCTGCCAGCAGGAGCTGCACAGTGGTGGGCCTGGGACAGCACCCTCTAGCCAGGCAGATGGTCACTGCATGTGAGGGAGCTAGGTGGGCCAAAACAGCCATGGGCCAGGTGGTGGCTGGTGCGGCGGGCCAGCAGGGCCAGCATGGCAGCCAGCAGGATTCTTGTCACTGATCATCACTGCCAGGGGCAGGTGCTGGAGTAGTCATAGCACAGGGATGCAGAGTAGGCAAGGAGAGAGCTGCCACGTGTTGTCTCTGTGCTGGACATGCTGCTCCCGGGCAGGGAAGTGGCTAGCCAGGGAGCAGCGAGCAGGGCTGGCTTTTAAAGAGGGATGCTGGCTGCTGGCAGCTGCAGCCAGAGCTTCCCCCGCTGGCAGCAGGGGCCCATTGCAGGGCTGCAGGAATTTTGCTGCTAAGAGCAGCAAATCTGTTCCCTAGTCCCTGCATGTGTAGGCGCCTGCCTGGGAGTGCTTAATCCACAGAAGTTTACACCAAGTAAACAGAGCCCTGACCAAATGAACATACAGATGTGTCCCGTAAGCATGTGCATCTACACATGCACATACTTACTGTGCAGTAAACCTCACTAATTGTGAGAAAATTTGCTACCTGCAAATGAAAGAGCAAATTTCCTTGTGACTAGTTACTGCGCGGCAGCACTCATGTAGACGCTTGACTAGGAGCAAATCTGATCATGGTCAGCTGGCCAGCAGGGAGCAGTGTTCATAGATTCATAGATCATTAGGGGCTGGAAGGGACCTTGCAGATCATCGGGTCCACCCCCCCACTCTAGGCGGGAAGACAACTGGGGTTAGGTGACCCCAGCGAGGTGACTGTCTAGTCTCCTCTTGAAAACCTGCAGGGTAGATGCCTGCACCACCTCTGCAGGGAGTTTATTCCACAGTCTGGACACCCTGACTGTGAAGGAGTTTTTCCTGGTATTAAGTCTGAAGTGGCCTTCCAGGAGTTTGTATCCACTGGTCCTGGTCTTCCCTGTGGGTGCCCTAGTGAACAGTTGGTCATCAAGATCCTGATGCACTCCTCTGATATAGTGGTACACCGCTATCAAGTCCCCTCTCAACCTTCTCTTCTTTAGGCTAAAGAGGCCCAGGTCCCTTAGTCTTTCCTTGTATGGCTTGCCTTGCAAGTCCCTGATCATCTTCTCTGGACCCTCTCAAGCTTTTCCATGTCCTTATTGAAGTGTGGCACCCAGAACTGGACACAGTATTCCAACTGTGGTCTCACCAGTGCTGAGTACAGTGGGAGTATCACTTGCTTAGTTTTACACAAGATGCATCGGTTGATGCATGCCAGCATGTTATTTGCCCTGCTGATCACCGCCTTGCACTGACGGCTCATATTCGCACAATGGTCAATTATAGGTCCCTTTTGGCCGTGGTGCAAGTCAAGCTGTCACCACTGAGCCTGTATGTATGTTCAGGGTTATTTGCCCCCAGATGGAGCACCTTACACTTGGAAGTGTTAAATTTCATCTGGTTCCAGTCTGCCCAACTCTCAAGCCTGTCTAGGTCTGCCTGTATCTGCAACTTACCTTCTGACGTGACCACACTGCCTCATAACTTGGTGTGCAAACTTGGCCAGTGAGCTTTTCATTCTCCCATCCAAATCATTGCTAAAGATGTTGAAAAGCATCAGTCCAAGCACGGACCCCTGAGGGACACCACTGGCCACTTTGCGCCAGGTTGACACAGATCCATTCATGAGAACGGAGACTCCCCAGCCTGTTCCCCTCCCAGCTCCATGCTCATGGAGCTGAGCGGGGAACAAGCTCCCTAGCCCCCACCCCACGATCATGGAGCAGAGGCTGGGAACTGTCCCAGTCAGGGGCAGGTCCCAGTCTCATGCTCCAATCAGGTGATTGAGGCATGGGGCTTGCAAAGAACTGTAGGTGTGGGGTAGGTCCTGACCCCCTGCTTCAATCTACTGGTGGGCTAGCTAGCAGTGAGTTTGCTGCTAACTGCTAGCTGTCCCACTGGTGGATTTGGGCAGGGGGCTGGGACATGCCCCTTCCCTTCTGCTCTTTCCTATGTCCCCTGCCCCTCATCAGGGAGCTGGGGCCACGAGCTCAGTGCTGCCAGGGCAGGTGGACATTATTCCCACCACGGCAGCAGGCCACCCCCCAGAGGCAGGGTGCAATGTTCCAGTCCCAGCCAGGAGACAGCTGTTGTTTAAGCTAAGCTGTTTAAGACTGGTTAAGGGCAGCTAAGAGATGCTAAAAAGAACATTTCTTACTATTCATACATATTTTGGGTACAGAGACATTTGTTATCTAGGACTAATAAACAAAAAAGGAATTTGTATAGAAACTAGTAGGAGTTCTGTTTGAGAAAGGAGAAACGGGACAGATGCTAAATTATTCATTATTGTTTTTTAAGGACAAGGAATGTGCACTTAATGTATTTATTGCACACTTATTTAGCAGAGCAAATAAATTGGCACCCATTCTGGGCATATTTTAAATGAAAATAAAATTGACTAGCATTTGTCAAACATTGTAGGTGTCTTGAATGAAGGTGTTGCATGAATATTAGAGTACAGTATTAGTCATCATTTAAAGTTCATTATATATCTCACATAGCAATGCGTTATAGTGGCAACTGCTTCATAAACATGCCAGGATAGTTAAGAGCACACTGTGAAAACAGAGATAGAACAGGCAAAAAACAAATTTTTGCAGCTCTTGATATTTAGATGTGCTTTAGAATCCTCAGAAAGGTGAGATCATCAGTCAAATTAAATACTTTCCATCAATTTTAATCCCCAGACCAGAACTGGCTCAAACACATTGTCTCACAGCATATAACAAATATAAAGAACAATGGAGCTGCAGCTGTTCATGTGCAAATGCCAACATTTTTTATTTTACTTGTTTTAAATTAGCAAGATTTGCAGTACTACATTTGTTTAAAAAATAACATCTCCCAAAATTATTTAAAAATAAACTATCAGCTTTTTAGTCCTCCCAGTGGTTTGGTATCAGCAATACAGCCTGCAATTTGGGGAACATGGGGGCAGATTAACAGCTGATATAAATGGACACAGCTCCTTTGAACTCTAGACAATTGAAGTCTTGACAATTTACAGCAGTTGATCCACAGTTCTTCTGTGGCCTCTTGCTCTCAAGAGTAGTAGAGCTATGGAATGACAGAGATAATAGCTAGTGGGGATTTCAGAAAAGGAGAGCAATGAGAGCTATTCACTATACATGTTTGGCTTCAGAACTAATTCACAGAGTTATACCAGTTCAATCAGCATGGTCCTGCTTTGAGCAAGGAGTTGGACAACATGACCTTCTAAGGTCCCTTCCAACCCAATTTTTCTATGATTCTATGATACACATTGCCTTGCTTTTGTTCCTTTTGGAAATACTAAAATATATTTTAGTATTAAAGTACAGGTGGTTACTGCTCCAAGTGTACAGTACACAGACAAATTTACTCCTACGTTGCTGTAGTGGCATGCTATACCTGGGGAGCGCACTGTTACATCGACATAGCTAGCGATCATGTGTAGACACACAATGATACAGTACGTCTAGGATCACTATATCACCGTAGGGCAACATGTAAATGCACCCTATCTGTAGTACATATTTCACTCAGATACTTTATGTGTAGAGTAAGACACAGTATGGTAAGAGTGTACAGTAGCAAAGTAGTAAGACCTGACTTGTTGGACAATTACAATTAGTCTGTAGTGCTGCCTGACTAGAATAGAAAGGTTACATTCAACATTAACATCTATATCTCCTACACTAGGAAATTTTTATGGATGCTGATACATGAAACATTTACACTAATATGATTTACATAGGCTTTCTATGCTGATGTAAATTGCACCAGGATCCTGAGTGGACAGAGGAGCAGTTCTTTAGGTGTAGCAGTCCCAATACACCTATTACAGTGCCACACTATTATGTGGTAGAGACCCTGTAATAACCTATTTTCCTATAACAAACATCTGTCTCAGGATAGAAGATGGGAGACGGTATCTCCTCCTACTTACAGTAGTGGAGTCTGACCATAGAATTTTCCTGCGATAATGTTACCATAGATTCAAGGCATTTATAGCCGGGTAGGTATTCACTGTTTATATAAGCATCTGCTTATGCCAGTCAATGTGTGTTGTGTGTCTAAAGCCAGAGTTACTGTCCACTTAGCATATTAAATATACATTACTTACAAATGTCACCATTTTAATTTCCAGAGTTAATTGGCACTCATGAAAACATTGTTTTGTTTTAAACTTTGTATTCCAAGATATACTGGATTTGTACAAGAAGCAGTTGGACAAAATATTTGGCACCGTACTGGTGAAGGCAGGTTGCAGCTGTTGTTCCAGCCCAGAACAGCTGAAAGGGCTTTGCAGCAGCCCAGCTTTTTGACCTGTGGATTTTACCTCCTCTACCTTGTCCACACAGAATGAAATTATCGTCAGTAGAAGTATATAGCCTATGGACTCTGGTCATGGAACAGGACCCAAACAGTAGACACTAGACAAACAGAACAAAAATTATAACAGATGGGAATTCAAAGCTTATGTGGTGCATAGATGACTTTGAAATTCTCTTCCTGAAAATATTCATGTCAGTAAACCTTAAAGGCCAGACATAGCTCATTGAACAAACCGGGAGCCCTTCCAATTACTTGGCTTACTTCAGATCAACTCTCATTCATATAAGTACCTGTTGAAACTGGACTGAAAAGAGAGAGCAAACATGGGTGCAATAAATTCTTTACAAAAAATACTTTGGAGAGAAATTTTAGCAATATCTGCGAGCTCTAATCAAACCTTGTATCCATATGTGGATGGAGGTGAAAGGTCTAAGCAACCAAAAATGCACACTGCATTATGTTACCAGCAAAATCAGTAAAGTAAATTATAAATACACTTGTGTCCAAATACTAGCCATTATCCAAAATACCCAGTAAACCAATATGAATCCAAAGTTACTTGGGTTTTTTTATACAAACATTTATATAAAATCTTAAATTACATTTATGTTAATATGTAGAGAAAACATTGTACTATTTCCCAAGCAATAAAATAAATCAGATTAGGTGATGTAATTACATGGTGAAGTTTTAGAATTCTAGAGAGCATCATATTTTATTATAGGTAGAAGCATCTTTGAGTTTCCGTTTGCCACACCATTAATTTACCCAAATGAAAGTGTTATCTATTTCAAACACCAGCTCATTTAAATTAAACTCATCAGCCTTAAACTTTAAATTTCAAATGCCATTTCCTATCTGTGACACAGAATAAGAAAAACAGTTTAAGAAAGTTCATGGTCTTGCCTGTAAAAAACGGTTTTCAATCAACACCTATCATATGCAAGGTAGCATAGGATTCACATGAGTTATAGTCACACAATTCAACCCCTTGCTCAACTTTTACACTGTCAAAAGTTAATTGCCTAACTCCAGTAGGAAGCAATTTGAAAAATGATCCTTATATGAAGGAAAAGGAAATGGTATTTCAGGTTTACTTTCAGTTGGAGAGATCACTTTCTCCAACAGTAAAAACTAGAGTGGGTGCAACCTAAGAAACTACCAGACTCAAAGTTTTTAAAACCCAGGTAAAATTTTCAAAACACCTTACTGTAGAATAGATCTGTTCATGACTTTTTCAATGAAACAGTTTTAACTCAGAAAATAACAATTTATCAAACATGAAACCTTTTCCTTGAAAGACCTGGTTTTCACAAAACTTATCAGGAGGGTGTCTCAGGTGCCAGGTGGAGTTTTTGTTTAAAACCTGAGACACTTGCCACTACTGCAACCAGCCCAATAGCTATAACATTCATATGAAAAAATGATGGCTAAGTCCCTGTTCAACTTGATTCTGACCAGCAGCTGAAACTTCCAGGTGAATACTTGAAACACAATGATCAGGGAACACCTTGGATCTTCTCCTGACCAGCAGGAAAGAACAGGTGGAGGATGTAAAGGTGATGGGCAACTTGGGAAAAAGCAATCAGATATGACAGAATTTCAGATCTGGAGAAAGGGAAAGCATGAGGTCAGCAAAATTAGGATACTAGATGTGAAAAAGGTGGATTTCATTAAACTCAAGGAGTTAATAGGTAGAGTGCCATGGAAAGACAGATTGAAGAATAAAGGCGCACAGGAGGGCTGGGAGTTTCTAAGGGGCACAGTATTGGAAGCCCAGCAAAAACTGTCCTGACAGGATGGAAGCACAAGAAGAATGGCAAGAAGCCAATGTAGTTGCATAAGGAGCTTCTAAAGTGCTTTAAATGCAAAAGGAAATCATACAGGCAATGGAAGAATGGGCAGGTCACCAAGGAAATGTACTAGGAAATAGCAGGAATGTGCAGGGACAAAATCAGGAAGGCAAAGATAAAAAACAAACTGCACATGGCAAAGGAGGTCAAGGACAGCAAGAAGAGGTTCTATAAGTATGTTGGCCAGAAAAGAAGGACCAAGGAAGCTTGTGGGTCCACTGTTAACAAACCAGGGGGAACTCCTAACCAAAGTTTCAAAGGAGGCAGAGCTACTCAAAAGCTACTTTGCCTCAATCTTCACAAAAAAAATTAAGCTGCAGCCAGACACCTAATAAAGATTATCTGGAGAAAGAAGGAGGAAAGCTGAGGGATAAGATAACAAAATAAATGGCCAAAGAGGTTTTGGGAGGATTTGAATGAATTCAGGTCAGGAGGGCTGGATAGACTTAATCTTGAAGGAACTGGCAAAGGAAACCTTGAACCACTTGGCAATGATTTTCATAAAGTTATGGGAGGCAGGACAGGTACCAGAGGACCAAAAAAGGTCCAATGTAGTGCCCCTTTTTAAAAAAGGCAAAAAGGAGGACCTTGAGAACCACAGACCAGTTAACACCTGGAGGAAAGGTTGATCATAAGCAGCTAGCATGGATTTATGAAAAACAAAATGCGCCAAGCAAACTTGATCACCTTTGTGAAAGTAACTACTTGGGTGGATGAAGGGAATGCTGTTTATATATCTGGACTTCAGCAAGGCTTTTGACAGGGTCCCACATGACCTTCTCATGAACAAATTGGAGAAATGTGGGCTGGTGTATAGCTAACTGGCTCAATAGCTGCAAAGGATAATTATCAATGTTTAAGTGGCAGAAGGTTTTGAGTAGAGTCCCTCAGGGGTCTGTCCTCAGACCCATGCTGTTCAACATATTTATTAATATTTATTAATGATAGTGGTTTATTTATTGGATACTGGCATAGAAAGCTTCCTGAGCAAGTTTGCAGACACAATGAAACTGGGAAGGACTGCGAACATGTTGGAGGGTGGAAACATAATTCCGAAGAATCTCAACAGGTTGGAAAATTGAGCTAGAGTTAACAGGATGAAGTTCAATGTGGACAAATGCAAAGTGCTATACTTCAGGACACATAATCAAAAACACTTGTATAAAATGGGTGACTCCTGGCTGTATGGTAGCACTATGGAAAAGGATTGGGAGTGTTAGTTGATCACAGACTCAATATGAATCTGCAGTGTGGTGCAGCTTCGCAAAAGGCAAATGTGTTTTTCTGATGTATCAATAGAAGTGTTAGGTACAAGACCTGGAAGCTGCTAGTGCCTCTCTGCTTGGCAATGGTAAGCTCTCATCTGGAGCATCACATGCAGTGCTGGGCTCCATATTTTAAAAAGGATGTGAAGTCAGAGAGGGTCCAGAGATGACAAAAAAGATGATCAAGGGCTTGGAAGTCAAGTCATACAAGGAGAGGCTGAAGGAGCTAGGCATGCTCAGCTTGCAAAAACGGTGAATAGGAGGACATGATAGCAGTGTTCAAATATTTGAAGGGCTGCCATGAAGAAGAGGAAAAGCACCTTTTCTCTCTTGCTGTAGAGAGGAGGATGCAGATTAATGACTTGAAGTTGCAGTAAAGTAAATTTAGGTTGGATATCAGGAAAAATGTCTCCACTGTTGTAATAGTGAGGCAGTGGAATAGACTGCTTAGGGAAGTTGTGGAATCACCATCACTGAAGGTGTTCAAGAAGAGGTTGGACACTTACCAGTTGGGGATGATCTAGGTATAGCTATGCCTATTTTCTACTATGGGTATTTCCCATGCTTATGGGCTTCACTGGTTGCTCCTGCCCCCCACACCTTTTTTTTTCTTCGCTACATTTTTCAGGGTGTTTTTAAGCCTCCCTAGAGGCTACAGCCAAGAACTTTGATTGCAATGTGCCAGTGCTCCTGCTGGGACCAAAGCTGGGGGTTCCTAGCTAGAGGTTCTTGCCTTTCCACACTCAGGGTCAGACCAATCACCATACTTAGGGTCAGAAAGGAATTTACCCCATGGGCAGACTGGTACAGACTAACGGGTTTTTGTCTTCCTCTGCAGCACAGGTGTGGCCCTCTGCATGGGATCTCCTGCACATATACTGAACAACCTTTTATTAAAGTAAGATGTTGGCTGCCATGATTCCCCTGATTTACTTGTGGCAGGTTAGGGTGTTATGTCTATTTTGTTTCAGGGTTGACAGTAGTCTTATATAAGAGTTTAGATCATGGGTTGTATAGGAAAGTTTGCTTCAGGGGGATGGATGAGATGACCTCTAGAGGTGTCTTCCAGCTCTCTTTCTCTATGATTTTATGATCTCTCTCAATTTTTCCTGCTACAGATGTTCTTCTTTGCTCTGTACAAATAATCTAAGAACCGCTGGAACAACACTCTGAACTCCAGGTTCCCACAGTCCAACTGAGTAACGTACACACTAGGTTATGAAGAGTTTTCTTTTGTCTTTCATAGTATCTCCTTATTAATGCATTTCTACTTACGGCTTAGGCATATAACTCATTCATATTGGTGAAACCTGCTTTTATGCTAGTGATATAAACAAAGAGGGCATCTTTACACCTGATCCAGGGTGGAGGGGTGGGCACCACTCTTCTTAGAGAAACTCCAAGAACCGCTCTACTTAAAGCGCCTGGAGCGTCACGTGCATTCAGCATCCTGTACTTCAAAATGGCAGCATGGGTGCTTTAATTAAAGCTCATTCAATGAGCTTTAGTTAAAGTGCCCCTGCTGCCATTTCGAAGCACAGGGACGCTGAGCATATGTGACATGGAGCCTGCTGGAGCATGGTAATTAGCACACACAAGCAGACTCAATTAATTCAGCAGACATCTGGCATGTGTGAAGATGCTCAAAAAAGAGCATACAGACAACATATAGTCCTACACCTGTGTGTATTAAATTCTAATATAGAGTTACCCCAGGAAAAATCAGTGGCAAAACTATACAACTGTAGATGTTGTATATCCTAGTAATTTACTCTCCTGGAAAAGTTGCTGCTTTATGCTGGTGGACATTTACTCAGCAGTAATGTGTTAGGTATCGTGGCCCTTAGCATTATTATTATTAAAATTATCAGATCAGAGACAGATTGCTTTGCTCAGCATTCACTATAGATGAAGGAGACCTGGTTTCAGATCTTTGCTTTCAAGCAGGTAGGACAAGAACTTTGTTTCCCTATGTTTCTAGGATGACATAAACATTAAGGTATGGGCAGTAACTTGACTGGTCTTTCTTTCATTTTTCAAGAATAACATTGAAAGGCCTCAGGTTCTTCCCAATGCAGAAGGGGAAAATGCTTTCAAAGTCATAATAATTCTCAGTTTCCTACCCAGCACAAATCTATAAACCTAATTCCATTTTCAATAGTTTCACTGGTTCCCAAATCACTTTAGGCCAGAGCCAAAAATGCAATTTGATGTCTTAAAAGCAACTTAAAGAATGTTTGATAGAACTGTGATAGCAGTCTTTTCTAGCCAGCCATTCTCAAGCACACCCCACCTTCCCAAAGTATGCCTGTGAGGCTTTTCTGAGATGTCCGTTTGTGTTTGCTCCTGAGGCTTTCCCTGATAGAGCAGCTGCTTGAGACAACCTCAGAGTGGCAGCATCAGTGCACTTCCAAGGTTGGAGCACATATCTAGAAGCAGGTAGACAGGAATTACTCAGGGTTAACCTAGCCAAAGCAAGCTACCACCAGAATATAGACATGCCCTTTAGCTCCTAAAGCAAGGAAGCCACAATACTTTTGCCAAATTACTTCAGTGCCTGATAATCTGTATACCACACATACTTACACCAGCACTGAATTCAGTACCAGGTATAACACCTGGAGGAGAAGGTGTCGTTGTCATGACCCTCTCTCTACATTATGGCCTACTGATTACAGCATTCACTCAGAATTGAGAGTCTTGGGTTCTATGCTCATCTAACCCTTTGGAGGTTCAAATGCATATCTCCCACCTGCCAGTAAATTATCCTATAACAAGGTTATAAGGCTAAGCAGGGACACTCTATTTTTCCTGTTGATGTCATGCCATTTTGCAGATGGGAGCCCGGCTCTGTATGGCAGTGTTGAGTTAATTTATCATGGAATGAGGAGACCTGTATTCTGATTCCTGACCCTGCCATGATTCATGTTTTTTTTCAAATGACTCTTTAATACAAAATGTGACTGTCTTGGGAGCATGGACCACATCTTAGCACTCTCCATTCCCAGGGCAATGCCCTTATCATTTGCCTAACCAGCCCCATTCCCTCCATATCTGGTGCTCTGAATCTTTAATACTTTTCTCCGTAGTAGCGCAGTTTCAACAGGAGAACTAAGGAGACGGAGGAATACCACTCCCCTGTTTCAGTTCTGCTGACAGGTTGTTGTTTAAGACACTTTCTTAATAGGTAAGAGAGATGAACTGAAGCACTTTAGGCTGAGGAAGCCCTAGAACCCAGGCCTCTCACTTTCTAGGAGAGTGTCGCAATCTCTAGGCTATTGTATGAAAGACTAGCCAGTTGCCTGTCAAGAATGACGGGGGGGGGGGGGGTGAGCGGTGGGGGGGGTCAGAAGAGTGCCCGGGCCCGATGAAGGGGAAGGACCAGGCCCGAAGTTGGGGAGAAGCCAGGCTCCTGTGGCAAGCCTGTGGGGGAGGTAGTTGGGGGGATGGGAGGAGTGGGCTCAGGACCAACGCGGGGGAGCGGGGTGGGAAAGGAGTGGGCCTGGGCCTGATATGGGGAGGAGGTTTGTTACTCCCCCTGCAGAGCTGCCATGCTGGTTTGGGTCAAGCCAGGCCCACTGTCCTCACCCACTGCCGTGGTGGGTCAACTTTTTCCCCAGCTCAGGCTTGCTCCCCTCCCGGCACTGGGCCTGGGCCCAGTCCTCCCCTGGTCCAACCGTCACCGCCCACGGCACACCCGCTCCTCCCCTTTCCACATCAGGCCAGCTCAGGGACGGGAGGAGCAGGCTCAGGGATGACACGGGGGAGGGGGAAGAGTGAGAAAGGGGGGAGGAGGCCCGCTCTTTCCCTCCCCCAGCTGCTGCCGTGGGAGGCTAGGGCTGTTGTTCCCCCCACACTGGTGGGATGGCTTTTCCCTGCTCACACCCATTTCCCCCCGCGTTGGACCTGGACCTGCTCTCCTCCCCCACGTTGGGCCCGGGCCCACTCCCAGCTCCACATTGGACCCAGGCCTGCTCCCTCCATCCGCGTTTGGACCCGGCCTACTCCCTCCCTGCGTTACCTGCAGAGAGCAGGGCGGGGGGGAGGGAATGAGGCCTGCCTCGCCCCACCCCACTTCCATTCACTCTGTTGCTGCCACCTCCAGGGAGCGGGAAGTTGCAGGGGGAAGGCCAGGTGTGCTGGCCTTGCCCCCCACTCCATCACCTGTGTCCCCACCATCATGGCAGTGGGCTGCATTTCTGTCAGAACGCTTCTTCGTGCTCTGATTGGCTGTTTGTCAGTCAATCAGCGCGCTAATAAAGCATTATGGACAGACAGACAGACTTAGGCTTTTATAATATTAGAATGGGCAGTGAGGGCATCTGAAGTGGTGATGTTATGAGTGAGTTCTTCATACTGAAATAAGTCAAGGAAGGGGTTTTGGACTGTGGGTCTTAGTCTCAGATAGACACCTAACTGATGGTACCAGGCAGAAGCCTAACTTGGAGAAAGAGGTGGCATTTAAGAAACGTCACTTTCTTTAGCATTTCATATTGGCTTGATTAGGTGCCCCTGATTTCAGCATGTTGGCTGTTATGAATCCAGTTTTTAGACTCTCCCCATTTACTGCATAGGAAACTTGGGGCACTTTACATGCTCCAGAGTGAGGGCAGTGCTTTAATTACAGCAGCTCTGAGAACCACTCTAATTAAAACGCCGCCATGTCTCCTGTATCAGAGTCACTTAAAAATGGTGGTGGGAGTGCTTGAATTAAAGCTTGTTGGACGAACTTGAGTTCAAGTGACTTCTTGCCATTTTTAAGCTTGGGGACACTGATACATGAGACACAGGAGGATGCTGGAGTGTGACAATTGCCATGTTCCAGCAGACTCAATTAATTGCACCTGCTCTGATGAGCTGGAATTCCAACTCATGTATAGGCTCCCTCACTCCCCACCCCCTCTGCCCTTGGTGCTTTACTAAACTAGATGAATACCATTCTTGCAACTGGTAGCTCACAATAAGGTGTGACAACACTATCTTTTTGTGGATCTGGCTCTGGGGTGTTTCTCAAAATGTTACGCTGCTATCTTAAACTAAGACTCTTAAATATTTATTTTAGCACTTTTATGATTTCCTAAAGTGCTGTCCAGATAACCATGTCATTGAATTTAGGGTAACTTTTAAAATCCTTTTAAAAACCAGGTAGACACCTAACCATGCATTTAGCACAAAGATTTGAACTATTGTAATGTCTAGGTGTCCAACTCAAGACACATTAGAAGAGGCCTGATTTTCAAGAAATGTTGAATAACCACTAAATACTTATATATATTCTTCAGAAAAGTGCTACAAGTTGAGTCCCTCTTGTTACTGAAGCTGTGCACCCATAATTTGAGATAACCCATATTACTGAAAAAGTTTTGCCTCTAACTGTGAAAGTCTTCACCCATCAGACTGACACAATGGAATTTCCAGGCCATCCTGTGTTTACATAGTGAAGGGGCTTGGGACTTCAAAGAGACTCTCAAACTTCAGCATCATGTTGGAGTTAGATGGTGAAGTACAGCAGATTTTTTAGGCCAGATAGGAGGCCAGATAAGTGACACAACACACTTCTATTTTCATTGTATTTATACTGTGGCAGGGTACCTACAGTGCCTGCCACTTCAAGGTTTATAGTTGGCAGTGAAGCAGCCGGCAGGTAGGTGCTAGCCTCATCAAGGCTAGCACATGACGCTAGGAGGACCTTGAGATTGACTGAGGGTGTGGAGCAAACTCCATTTTAATCCAGGCCTTCAGAGAGAGAAGCAGCAGTCTGAGCTGAGCAGGCAAAGAGGCAACATCAGGCTGAGCTGCTCCTGGAACATCTTCCTGGAGGTAAGGGCAGGAGCTAGGGGAATGGCTTGAAGGCTCCTGGGTATGACTTAAAACTGCACCCTGCTGGGGAAGAATGGCCTGGTGGGACACCCTGTGGCAGAAGAGTTCCCAGGAAATGCCAGGCCAGTTACCTGGTGAAAGGCAAGAAGGGGCACCTGAAAATCCCAGCCCCTGCCTATGGGCAGGTTACCAACAAGGGAAGAGACGTGGGCCAGGCAAGCCCAGAGGGGAGACACCTGAACCCAGTGTTGGGGGCCAGGCATGGCATCAGCCACCTGAGCCTACAGGGTGAGAGACCCCAGTGTTAGGGCAAGGCAGGCAGCAGCCACCTGAGCCCCACCAGGTGAAAGACCCCAGCGGCCCAGTGAGAGGCTGAGCGAGTGAAGTCGCCCAGTGAGAGGCCAGGCAAGAAACAGATATATCAGATGGGATAGTATGGAAATACCAGATGTAACATAGAAACAGCTGCGAGACATGGGACACATGCAAGGAGAGGTCGGAGTGTATACTTAAGCCATTGTTATCAGGAGGTTGAACGATGGGCAGCCTCCCGCCTTAGGAATAACATTCATATTACTTTCATCAAGGTGGGGTAGGTGAGTGAGGCAGGGGTTTAGCACTGAACAGGTGGGCAGCCAGCACTGAAACCTAGCCCTGAAAGGCCAGCCTGTTACATATACCTTCCAATATATCTGCAAAACTAAAACATATAAAACTTGTTTTTCAGATGTTAGCAGCTTGCAATTTTAGACTATACCAACCGTAATAGACTAATATCTTGATATGATCTATGTGACATTAACTTTGTATTTTAGCTTTGAATTAGACTGTGATAGTATTTTTAATGCTATTTTAAATTTCATACACTGTGATATGTAGTAGGATGTAACTTAACATTCATTAAAACATCTTGTAAGTTTCTTTCTCAACTAGATTTGTGTAAATTATAATTACAATAATTTTCAATAGCACTTTACTGTTTTTTTTTCAAAGGAGTTTGAAGAAATTTAAGCTTTCATCTAAGAACTGTGTTTATTCTACCATAGATATATTTACAGGCAAAAAAAGATATAATTTTTTTCCATGGCAATATTTTTTAGATTTCATAGACATTAGGGCTGGAAGGGACCTCGGGAGATCATCGAGTCCAGTCCCCTGTCCAAAGGGCAGGAAGTCAGCTGGGGTCATAGGATCCCAGCAAGATAAGCATCCAATTTACTCTTGAAGGTGTTCAATGTAGGTGCTTGAACCACCTCCGCTGGCAGACTGTTCCAGACCTTGGGGGCTCGGACAGTAAAGAAATTCTTCCTTATGTCCAGCCTGAAACGGTCTTGCAGGAGTTTGTGACCGTTCGACCTCGTCATCCCTTGGGGTGCTCTGGTGAACAGATGTGCCCCCAGATCCTGGTGGTCACCCCGATAAACTTATAGGTGGCCATCAGATCACAGATATTTTCACAGAGTACGTACCATATGCCACTAAGGCAAGAAAATTTTATTTTTCCATAAGTGAAATAAACTCAATAACCAAGCACATGAGCTAAAAGACATTAACACTTAAGAATGAAATATAACTCATCGTTCAGACATCAATCCTATTTGAATATGAAAGAAGAAAATAAATAGCCCAAGTATTAGAGCCAAAGCAAATAGCGTGTGTATCGCTATTAAGAAATTCTACACAACCAGTGAAGAAATAAGGTTTGTTTTGAATTAGTGTATGAAGCAGATATCTTCATTAAGTTAGTAAAAACAGCTGTAGTTATTGATATTTTACTAATGAACTTGCTCAAAACTTCATATGACATTTGTAAATAATTTTTGTTATTATATGGTTAAAAAAGAGTAACTTCAAAACAAGAACTGTCACAGGCAAAAAAAGTGATATTGGTGTCTTCTCTTAAGCTGAGCATGTCCCTGTACCAAGGAGGATATGCTTGATTGGAGAAAACAAATAATTGTATTTACCTGACTCCAAGATAACTTCCAATTTAAGATGATCCCCCCAATAATCAGATTTTATATATAGAAAATATATACATTTGTTATAATTTTTCATGTATAGAATCAAATTATTGCTCCCTGCTACCATGGGAAAAGTAGCAGCAGGGGGGCAGGTGCCTGGGGTGGAGATGGTCTCCTTGCTCTCTTCCCTTCCCCCCCACTTCTCCCTATGGCCTGCTCCCTGCAGTGACTATACTGCCTTCCTCCTGTTCTCCATGTGCCTGTTCCCGTCACCTGCTCCCTGCAGTCTCTGCCCCCTGCATGCTCCCTACAGTCCTGACCCCCCAACTCCCCATAGCCTCTGTCTCCTCCCTACCCCCTCTGCCCTCTCCCACCTACTCCCCATAGCCTTTGCCCCCTTCCCTGCCCTTACTGTCAGACACAGCTCCAGCTTCATTCCTTCCTAGGTATGGAGCAAATGGAAGTACAGTCCCTGGCCAACCACAGAGCATGATCCTGGGCCACTGCTGATTGGCCTGGCAGGGTATGGAGCTACCATGTGCCCTGTGACCCAGGAGGCACTAGAGCTAGAGGTAATGCTAAAGATGGGGGAAGGGGGCAGAGGTTACAGGAGAAGGTGGGAGGGGAGTGGGGGGCAGGGGAAGAAGCTGCAGGAGGGCAGACATGTGGCTCTGACTCTAGCCCTGACCTGGGCTCAGGGCTGGAGTCAGAGTCTCGGCAGCCACCTGCCTCTCCACCCATATTCAAATCCATGATGATGGACTTTTCCCCCTAAGTGGAATCGGGGAAAAAAACCTCAACTGGGATGTATGTATATATGGTAACATAGATAAGCCACAATCTCATGCTTTTTATAGTTTCATAGTTTGTAGGGCCAGAAGGGACCTGAGCAGATCATCAAGTCCGACCCCCTGCTATGGCAGGAAAGAGTACTGGGGTCAAACGAACCCAGCAAGGTGTTTGTCTAGCCTTGTCTTAAAGACCCCCAAGGTAGGAGCCAGGACCACTTCGCTTGGAAGTTGGTTCCAGATCCTAGCCGCCCTGACGGTGAAGTAGTGCCTCCTGATGTCTAATCTGAATCTACCCTCTGCCAGCTTGTGACCGTTATTTCTAGTCACTCCTGGTAGTGCTTAGGGGAACAGGGACTCCCCCAGTGCCTGCTGGTCCCCTCTGACTAGTTTGTAACAGGCCACTAGATCCCCCCTTAGCCTTCTCTTGTGGAGGCTGAACAGGTTCAGGTCCCTGAGCCTCTCCTCATAGGGCCTACCCTGCTGCCCCCTGACTATGCGAGTGGCCCTCCTCTGAACCCTCTCCATGTTGTCCACATCCCTCTTGAAGTGCAGCACCCAGAACTGGACACAGTACTCCAGCTGTGGCCTGACCAGTGCCGCATAGAGAGGGAGTATCACCTCCTTGGACCTCACTCAGATGCATCTGTGGATGCATGACAAGGTATGGTTGGCCTTCCTGACTGCATCCCCACACTGCCGGCCCACGTTCATCTTGGCATCAGTGATGACTCCAAGATCCTTTTCTGCCTCTGCACTGAGAAGGGAGTTCCCCAGCCTGTAGGTATGCTGCTAGTTCTTCCTCCCCAGGTGCATCACCTTGCACTTGTCAGTGTTGAATCCCATCCTATTCTCATCCGCCCACCCCTGTAACCTGTCTAGGTCCGATTGCAGCCTATTCCTCCCTTCTAGCATGCCCCCATCCCCCCACATCTTAGTGTCATCAGCAGATTCAAACAGGGTGCTTTTTACCTCTTTGTCCAAGTCACTGATGAAGATGTTGAACAGTGCGGGCCCGAGGACTGAGCCCTGCAGAACCCCAGTGCCCACATCCCTCCAAGTCGAAAATGACCCATCTACCACCACTCTCTGGGTGCGGCCCTCCAGCCAGTTAGTGACACATTTGACTATGTAGGTGTTGACACCATAGTCCCCCAGTTTTTTAATGAGAATGGGGTGAGAGACAGGTTCTAAGGCCTTTCTAAAGTCCAGAAAGACTATGTTCACTGCTACCCCTGCATCTAAGGATTTGGTGACCCGGTCACAGAAGGCCACCAGGTTAGTCTGACAGTGCCTGACTTTGATGAACCTGTGTTGGTTGCCCCTAAGCATAATCTCCCCCGCTGGTCCCTTGTGGACATGTGCCAGGATAATTCTCTCAAAAAGCTTACCTAGGATCGAGGTAAGACTAACTGGCCTATAGTTTCCCGGGTCCTCCTTCTTCCCTTTTTTGAATATGGGAACCACACTGGCCTTCTTCCAGTCCTTTGGCACCATACCAGAGCACCATGAGTGCTCGTAAAGCCATGCCAGGGGTCCCACAATGACCTCAGCTAATTCCCTCAGCACTCTGGGGTGGAGATCATCAGGACCAGCTGAGTTAAATACATCCAGTCCCTCCAGAAGTTCCCTGACTAGATCCTCAATGACCCTTGGCCTAGGTGCACCTTCCCTGGGGCCTGAGGGGGACCTGGTGGGGGGGGTGACCCGGTCCCTGCTCAGGAAAAGGGAGGCAAAGAAGTCGTTAAATAGGTTAGCTTTGTCGTCTGGTGTGATGACCAAATTTCCTACTGTGTCTTGCAGGGGCCCCATGTTACCCTGTATCTAGGTCAGGAAAACAGACCTTACAATGACAGGCTGAGAGCCATGGCGATCTTTATCCTGGAAAAACACAGGCTCAGGGGTGACCTGATGGCCACCTATAAGTTTATCGGGGTGACCACCACTTCCTGGGGGAACGTTTGTTCACCAGAGCACCCCAAGGGATGACGAGGTCAAATGGTTATAAACTCCTGCAAGACTGTTTCAGGCTGGACATAAGGAAGAATTTCTTTACTGTCCGAGCCCCCAAGGTCTGGAACAGCCTGCCTACATTGAACACCTTTAAGAGTAAATTGGATGCTTATCTTGCTGGGATCCTATGGCCCCAGCTGACTTCCTGCCCTTCAGGAGCGGGGCTGGACTCAATGATGTTCTGAGGCCCCTTCCAGCCCTAATGTCTGTGAAATCAATGAAAAAGAGACTTCTTGTTGTCCTTGATCTGGGTAGCTAGTCCCAGTTCCATCTCCGCCTTGGCCTTCCTGACCGCCCCCCTGCATCCCCAAGCAACTGCAGTATAGTCCTCCCTGGTGATGGCCCCTCCTTTCCATTTGGTGTATGCCTCCCTTTTAGCTAGAAGACATTCTCGGATGATTTTGGTGAGCCATGGGGGCTTTTGCGCCCTCTTGCTCCCTTTGATCCATATTGGGATTACTTCCCTTTGGGCTTAGAGGATTGTCTCCTTAAGGAGTGCCCACTCTTCTTGGACACCTGACTCCCCTCCCCTCCGGGACTTCAGTATCTCCCCAACTATTCTCCTTAACTCATTGAAGTCCACCCTCCTGAAATCAAGGGCTGCTGCCTTGCTGCAGCCCTTTGCCACCTTGTGCTGGATGGTGAATTCCAGCAGGCAATGGAATTTCATTTATCTGTTTATCTTAAATCAAACTTTTCATAATAAGACTCATGATGACAGAACAGAAAGAACATGATAATAACTTTCACTAGAACTACATGCTTTTTGTCACTATATTCCTTTAAAAAGCAGTCCAGTACAATGCTGAACACTTCACTTTCTATTGATTTCCTTGGAAAATGGAGGGCAAATGGTGCCAGTGTCTTGCAATGATGGCTTTGTGGGCACATCTATACATCGCCCTGTGGTGACATTGTTACTATGCTGTGCTTTAGTATTTGCTTTTGGAAATACTAAAAGCATGGTGCAGTAACCACCCATATAGCACCATACACACAGCGCACAGTTAATATTAGCAGCTACTCCACCATAGAAGAGCACACTGCTACCATGAAATAGCTGCTAGTCACTTGGGGACACTACATCACTGTAGCACATCACTACAGTGACATAGCGTTACACTTAAATGCACCCAAAATATGTTAGCAAGATGAGTTGATAGATTTCATAGATAAGTATTATATTTCTACCCGGTGAATCACTGTTCTCCTGGTAGAGTAGCTCTCCTCGGGACACTCTCAAGCTTCCCCACATCCTTCCTGAAGTGGGGGGCCCAATACTGGATGCAGTACTCCAGCTGCGGTCTCGCCAGGGCCGAGTAAAGCGGGAGGATGACTTCCCTGGTTTTGCTTGAGATGCATTGGTGGATGCACGCTATAGTTTGGTTAGTTTTTCCAGCCACAGCATCATATTGGTGGCTTATATTCATGTTGTGGTCCATCAAGAACCCCAAGTCCCTTTAGCTCATGGTGCTAGTGAGCGTAGCACTGCTGAGCCAGTAAGTATGCTGGGGGTTCTTCCTACCGAGGTGCAGCACCTTACACTTCTCTCCATTGAAGGCCATCAGGTTTTGTTTGGCCCACCTTGAGAGTGTGTCCAAGTCAGCCTGTATCCCTGCCTGGCCTGTGGTGTGACCACCCTCTCCCATAATTTAGTATTGTCCGTGAACTTGGCCAGTTCACATCTGACTCCCAAATCCAGATCATTGATAAAGATGTTAAAGATTACTGGCCCAAGTACTGAGCCCTGAGGGACTCCACTGGTCACCCTGTGCCATGTTGATTTGCTCCCATCAATTAGTACTCTTTGGGTCCAAACCCATATCCAGTTGCCTAACCATTGCACCATATAATGATCAAGGCCACAGTTCCCCAAGTTAACCATGAGGACATCAAGGGGAACTAGGTCAAAGGCTGTCTTGAAGTCCAGATATATGATGTCCACGTCATCTCCCTTGACAGGGCACATGAAGGAAATGAGGTTGGTCAGGCAAGACCTGCCAGTCACAAAGCCATGTTGGTTGGCATTCAGAAGCTTACCTTCCATTACTCTGGTGTTGATGGATCCCTTGACAATTTTCTCCAGGATTTTTCCATGGATGGACATCAGATTGATTGGTTTATAGTTCCCTGGGTCAGCCCTCCTCCCTTTCTTATAGATAGGGACCACATTGGCCCTTTCCCAGTCGTCCGAGACCTCACCTGAGCACCATGAGTTAGTATAGTACAATTCCTTTAAATGTTCAGGCTAGATTTGGGAGGAAAACAGCTTCCTCATTTGCAAAACATTCAGGCATTTAAAAAATATTCTCATTCTATACCAGGATAAAATGGAACATTTGTAGTTTTTCATGAAAAACATGGAAGATACCAACTCCTGAATAGCCAGTGCCCTAGTTATGCAGGTATTTGCATTTGATGTAGGAGACTTGGGCTCACATCCCTCATCTGAATTACTCAAAACAGGGGCTTGAGTGTTTGACTACCAAAGCTCTTGCCTGTTCTGGTTAGGAGTTTCTCTTCACCTGTATCCTTCTCTTTGGTTTTGACCAGTAATTCTATCCATGGGCTAAGAAACTTTATCCGATGATAGTCAATATTAAAAACAGACACATTCCTGTGTTTGATTTAAAAAAAAAGTTTGTTGAAAAATTCCAGTTCCTTTCTCCTCCCTACACACCATCTAAGTAATGTGAGGGCTAGTGGGGAATGGAAACTACTTTCCCAAATCCAAGCATTGTATGGAGCAGTTATATTTCTGAGGTGGCTATTTCTGAATATTGTCTAGGGCCACGTACAAATATTATATTTCTACCAGGTGAATCACTGTTCTCCTGGTAGAAATGTCAAGTGCACAAACATTCATCCAATCTCTCCTGGGGAAACATGCCCCTTCTGGAAGAAAGATCTTCTTGGTGTCAACCTGAAAAATCTCTTGCAAGAGAATTTCTCTAATAAAAATGAATACTTGTGTGCTCCCCTCCCAGTTCAGTCTGGATGGGAACGACCAGTGGGGACTGCCTGAGACTAGGGGCTTTGTATCACAGCTCAGCTCCTCTCTGGGAATGGCCTGGAAGGAGAGAGAAGCAGTGGGTAATATCCCCTACCTCTGTTCCCCAGATCAAACAGTCCGTGGCTTGGGATAGATTGGGGGTTTTGCCCCGTTTCCTTCTTTCTGGGGGAACTGCAGACACCAGTGCTGTGTGGGGAAGTTCCACCTTCCCCCACGGGACTTCAGAGCTCTGTGCCCAGAGCCCATGTGGGGCTGTACAGTGCCAAGTGGGTGTGGGAGCTCCTCCTACAAAGCACTTGCAGAGTCCTGCACCTGCAGCCCCATAAGTTGGGCTGTGGGCGCCAGCTTTGGTATCCCCCTTGGAAGACATGCTTCTCCTCCATACAACACATGAAGATCCCTGCACCCTATGCTTTGGTTGCAGGCACTGGCTTTGAAGTGCCCCATAAGGGAGAAGCTCTTTCCACTAGGCAGGGGGAGAAGAGGACACGGACCAGCCACAGGGGGAATGCCTGTACTGCTTCCTCTCTTGTAACCATTTCTAGCAGTGATTTCTCAAAAATTTTCACTGCTAAAAATGAACACCTGTGCACCCCCTAGGACTCACGCACTGGATTTATATACTTATTTGCTGACCTAACAGTCACATCAAATGTCATTCAGCACATCCCTAAAGTTGGTGTTATTTATGGTTTAAGTATGGCTACCAAAATGAAGCCCACCTTTGCCAAAGACAGGAGCCAAAGAATTGCATTTAGCTGGGAGTTGCTGTAGCCTCTTCACCTGGATATTCCTGGTATCTCTTCCTTTGCCAAACTATTTATACCTTGTAATACCACAACTGAAATATCAACAGAACAGATGAGGTCCAAGTCTCATTTTGGTTATACCACAGCAAACTAGGTGCAAGTCTGGTGAGGTGTCTGGTGTTACACTGGTATAAAACACATTTAAGGGACAGGAACCTGGGCCAAGAGGCCACATCACGGTGGGGCCTGAGTGCTGCTCTCTCAAAAGATGTCTTATCTCCTTATTTCTGTATTCCACCTGCCACAACCTGAGGTAACTATAAAGGCTATCAGGAGATGGTACCTGACCATATAGGACTCACTGAAACAGTTTTCTGTGGGGCTCTGTTACCTCTCAGCTCCATGTTCTTGGGGAACCCTGGCACAGGATGCAGCCTGTCTGACTCTCAAAGACTTTTTCCCTCCTCTACCTGAACAAGAACTGATTACTAAAGACAATGAAGATGCAGTGGGAGATGCACCCAAAGCCCTCCAGATAAGGGAGCAACTCCCCTAGTCTCATTTGCATCTGAGATGGAACCAGATGACAACTCATTTAAATGGGAGATGGGACAGGAATGCACCTTCATTAGCATTCAGGATGGAGAACAGAAATTCCCAGGCAAGGACCACACTGAATTCTGGGATCAGAAAAGCAGAGGAGCACTGCATGATGGGGAATCTGTGCTCCAAATGCTGATCAACCCGCATTTGCACACACCCAGCTCAGCATTTATCAGACCAATTCTAATCTGGATTTACAAAGGACTTCCCCCCCATCTAACCAGAACTAAGCAGAAGTATGGTTTAATAGGCATCTTGGGCCGTACATTTCCTGGTCCCACTATGCGAGGCCTATTTAAACTTGATTGACTAAAATTCGGTTGCCAGGTTAGGGAATGCTGAGGCAAGAGACTGAGTCAGTGGGGGTATGGGCAACATTTGAACAATGATAAAGGGTTCATCACAGCATCCAGCCTGTTGGAGCCCTGACTACAAATGCTGTAATACTTTTCCCAGGATGGCTGGTGGAAATCTTCCCCATAAAATTTATGAACACTCCAATAATCTCCTTAAGTTTGTTAAAAGACTACAGTAAGATGTGGAAAAGCCATGCTAAGCTGAGGCTTATTCACAACAGGTAAAAATATAAAACCCTGATGCCGCAAGCTATCTATTGTTTCTGAAGAAACAATGAGGTATCCCATCCAGTATATCTGCTATCCATAAGAATTTCAAGCTGGCTCCTAAATGTCTGGTTACTCCTTAAAAACTTATGTTTTTTCTGGTTGTTAATCAGTTTCTTGAGATGTTCCAAACTAAATAACCCCTGGTCAATAGAAAAGACAATATTTACACAATTAAAAGAATGCTTTGAAAAAGCTGAACTGAGGATATAAAAATCTGTAAAATCAGCAAACGTGTGCTTCAAGAGAAGAAATCTCTGTGACACCATCCGCTGTTGTTCCCGAGAAGCTGGAAGAAACAGATTGTCTCCCTTTAAGGACTATGCTAAGAACTTTACCTGTCAGCATTGGAACCTGAGTCCTTGGACTGCTGAGACCCCAGCTCTCGCTCTCTCTTTCTGTCTAGGCATAGACTTCTGAACCTGAACTGTATTAGTTAAGCTTGAGCTAAGTTTCCACAAATACTTAGTGAAAACAGCGTAGCATTGTAATTGTTTGTGTTTGTTTTCCTTTGCATGTCTATTACTACTAGTAACATTACATATTTCATATACTTAGCAATAAATAACTTTTATATTCAAACTGGTGGTAACCGGGTGTATGTTTCCTTCTCTACTTTCCTTCCCCACTTGCTCTGCAGCAACACTTCTTTTACCTAAACTAAGATCCCTGTGAAGCCCAGAAATACTCTGGGGTCTGCTCATCAAGAGGTTACCACTACTAGGACAGTTAGGGCAAAAGATTGGGGTGTGCTGAGTGTGAAACACATAAGGGGATCAACTTGTACAGGCTGATTGACCCAGTTTGGCTCAGATGTGCCCTTATGAACTGAATGCTGGCCCATGAGGGTGTCAGCTAGACACCCAGTCTGATTCAGAGGTATTCAGTTTACCTGTGTGCTTGTGTCTAACTGCATTTTATTGTTACCTTAATGAACTGATTCCTGGCATATAAGGGTGTCAAGCCTGTCCATGCTGATCAACCCAGCTGGGTCAAGCATGTCACGTTAATCTGTGTGTGTTTGTGTGCATGACTGATTTGGTGACTGGAGGAACCCAGTCTCACTGAAACTGAGTCCTGCAAGATAGCTCCATTGGGGGTGAGGACTTACAGAAGGGAGAGATACAGCTCCGTATAGAAACACAACTAACATAAGCAGCACATTGACAGAATTACAAAGACGCTAGAAATGTATCCCTAATAAATGAGCACACCCCAAAGTGATGGGCAAATCTGGTAACAGCTCCACCTTCCCTATACCCCACCCCTTTCCACTTGGGTGTTCCATTGGTGATCAAGGTAGGTGCTTGGCCTTCCTGGGCACCTGACCTCATGTGCTGGGTAGAAAGGTCCATTGCAAGAAGAAAACCTAGCAGCCTGGGATCAGTATGAGTTGGCCAAGCCCAGGGATCCTGATAAGGATCTGAGGCAAAATGGTGTCCAGGCTGCGTAAGAAAATAAATTAACTAATATAACCTAAATAATGGTGTCTGTGCCTGCTTCAGGTCTTGCTCAGCAGCATGCAAGTGCCTTTCTTCAAGCAGTTGGGGCTCTTCAGGTTTTGCCCCCTGCTATAAGCCCAATCTGAGCAAGCTGGCCTGTCTCAAGCCAAACACTTTGGGGAGACTGGAGCCACAGTTACAAACCACCATGGGACCCCTATAGGTATCTGACCTCCAGTGTCTGCAGGACAGTCAGTTTTCTGCAGAGGGAGCTTGGGTTGAGTTGGTCTCAGATCAAAGGTCCTTGGCTCGGGTGGAGGGAGGTGACATGGGCCACTGCCTACACCAGCATCTCCCTCTGTCTGAGGCTGGTGCTGCCTTATGAAGGAAGTTGCCAACCAAGACCCCTGCCTGCTTCCACATGCCCTGTAGCCACTGCCAGGTGCTGACAGCCACAAAGGGACTCATCAGTTCCTGCAGCTACAGCCTCTGGGCTCTAGGCTGCACCAGAGGTGCTGGCCACTTGTTTTCCTCCTGGGCTGGGCCTGGGCCCATATGGAGCCTGGCTTCCAGCTCTTAGTCCTGCCTGGGGAATGGATTCATGGATACCATATTTCCTGCTGGCTGCCCACCCCACCTAGGGAGCAGGGGTATCAGGGAGTGTGCTGTTGGCCCACAGGCTCACTACTTTTCTTCCAGGCAGATTGGGAATATGCTCACTACGAAACACTCTGATGGCCATTGCCTTGGTAAGTGCAGGGCCTGGCTGGGTCCCTCCTACAAGGAGACTCAAGTCCATATTGAAGGATGCCAACAAAACCCCTGATGACAAATATATACTGCAAAAGCAAAATTCAAAGGTTCACATATATCAGCAATCCTTAGGACAGAACTATAACTTTGTAATATGATAGAACCAAAGTCTGAAAATAACAAGTACTACAAGATTGTTTGCTGATTGGTTGAACATTCTTACACTTCTTTTTAGAAAGGTGATAACAGGACAGTTCTTGTCTAGAAATGTCTAACAGACTATTACCTTGTCATTGGTGAAGGTTGTTTAAAAGCTTGACTGCTGCTGCACACACTGTACCAGCAGTATGCCTCCTATGCTGACAGATTCTTGGCTTGGGCTGCCATTCTGCTGTTTTCATTGGAAGCAGTCCTGCTCTCGGATTCTTTGTAAAAGGGCTAAATACTGAAAAACTTTCTGGGTCTTTTGTAATTGTATAACAGTTCTACATTTTTAATTGCATTATTCCAATTTGTTAATTCTTTTTCTCTTTGTAACCCAAGGCCTGCTTGATGATTATTGCAGTTTTATTGCTGACAAATTTAATAAAATATAATTAATTAGTATGCTGCTTTAATTTGAGTCTGTTTCATAATAAATAAACATCTCCAGTCAATGATGGCTGGGTCTTGGGTTTGGGGTTATATCATAAATCTAGGATGAAGTTCACTGTAAGATATAAAACCATATCTAATTTTTAAAAAATGCTCAGAAACCCTGCAGACAAAGAATATATGACTAGACAGGCTAGATAGATAGTTTACAAGTGAATTTTACATGCAACCCTGGAAAAGGAGTGTCTGGAATATTTGTTTGCTTTTAGTTGTACTTTTGACCAAAATGCCCAATCAGAGTGCGTACCTATAGCTTGGCACATACATATAAATGACCACATTTTTAAGTGTCACACACTTGCATATCTCACAGGTCAGCTCCCATTGATGCCACTTATATTTTAGTGATTTAAATTTGGATTTTGGAACATAAATTCAAGAACTCGGGTTTGAAAGTTTTGACCACTAATTATTTCCCTTGGAAGGAGAAAAATGATTTTCATATACAGCACCACTTCTGAATACATACCAATACCTATAAGTGTGAATGTCTTTTTATTAATCTACTGGCATTATTTTCTGTCAAAATACATTAATAGTTCAGCTTATAACCTCATACTGCAAAATATAAGGATTAACAACCTAAAACTTGTAAGGATATATTATATACCCACATGTCATAAAAATAATACCAAGGCTGGTTTGTGATATAACACAAATCATGAAAATATTATTATTGTTCAAAATCAGAACATAAACCTTTAAGAAAAACAACTAGCTAACAGCAACACTCACTAAATGAAAGGAAGACTGAGGCACAGAAAACAGCATATACAAAAGCAAGCACACATGCTAAATAACAGATGTGTTCTAGGATATAAAGTTTTTGTGTCATGTTGTCCAGGGAGTGTGAGCCTCTTCCCAGGGGTGGGGCCGTGAGCAGTGGTCAGAACTGCTGCAGACTGTGCACAGCAGCACCAGGGCTCAGAGGGGGCCATCACCCCCTAAGCTCCCCCAGTGCTGCCGCCACTGTATGCCCACACAGTCCGAGGAGGCTTTCAGGCTTTCCCTGCCCCACAGCGCAGCCCCCTGCCTCCTGCCAGGAAGAGGCATGCTCCGGGACATCTTGCTAGGGGCTGCAGCCCCCATTACAGTTGCTTGTCCCTCATCACTCCAGCAGCTGGGTGAGGGCCAGCAGGGCCTCTTAGGTGAGGGGGATACCTCCCCCTCCCTCCAGCATCTGGTGGAGGGGGCAGTAGGGGGCTTATACTACTGCTTGCCCTGGGCAGGGAGTGAGTGGTGGCAGTGGCAGGAGGGGTGGGGTGGGGTGGGGTGGGCAGACCCCACTGTGGTCCCCCAGGGGCAGAGCAGGGAATAACCCCCCTCCCTGTCCCCTCACCTAAGAGGCCCTGTCAGCTGGCATCTGGCTGCACCCCTGCTGCTGGAGCAGCATGTGGGGAGTGACCATGACGGGGGCTGCAGCCTGTCACTGTCTCGGAGCAGCAGTGAGGGGGGAGTGCCCAGCGGACCCTGGCTTGGGTCCATGTGGGTGGCACAGGGAGAGGGGAATTAAACCCCTCCCTGGCCAGTTCAGCCCAGGCTACTCCTGAGGCTGACCATGCACCTGCTGCTGGAGCAGCCAGCAGCAAAATGCAGATCCATGCTGATGGGACAGGGGAGCGAGCTGAGTGAAGTGGGGGTGGGGGAAATAAACCTCTTTCCTGCTCCCTTATGGGGCCTACATTTGGCCAGGTTCCCACCCCTGCCTGTCCCTGCTCCAGCTGGGGAGCAGAGGGGTGAGGCCAGCCCTGCTCTGTGGGAGCAGAAAGCCCAGTCCAGAGTGCATGCTGGGGTGCTGGGAAAGTCTGGTTGAACTTAAACCAGAAAGGGGTCTTGGACAGACAATGCAACGGTTTGAGCTCAGTCAGTTAAGTCTGATCTTACAGTCAACCAGGTTTATCTCAAAGTGGTTTTGGCCATTTTGAAACTGGTTTATGTCCACCGAACTTATGTTCAGTTTCTGATCATTTAAACTGATTTATTTGTAATGTCTGTCCCTAGCCCAACTCATCGATCCATTAAGTACCTCAGTGCAGCTCTAACTTACATTGACAACATGGAGTTCACCATAAAGTGCTGCATCCAGAGTTAATTTCACCCAAACACTAACTTTTACTCAAAATCTCTTGCCCAACTTTTGCATAATAGTCTATTGGTCAAAGAACTCACCCAGGAAGTGGAATACTGGCTTCTTGTCTCTCCTCAGTCTGAAAGGATTTACACCCATAGCTCCCATTTAATGGGAGATAAGTCTAAATTATCATACTATAAATAGGCTGGTGGTTGAACCTGGCACTGGACATTGATGGACAGAAAATTTGGGGAGGACGTGTAGGAAGAGCGGGGGAGGGATAGAAAGAGGCAGAGAGAGAAATATGTGATTCTTCAGCCTTGTGATAGCACATTCCATTAGAAGTGTGAAGTTCTGGGTTCTGATTCCTGCTCTCAAGGTTATTCTTGGGCGCATCTACATGAGACATTTACTGTGGAGTTGCCTAATTGTAAAAATGTCAAAATTGTAAAAATTGACTCTGCTGCAGGATAGTACTGCCAGACACAAGTAGTATCCTACATCAGAGTTATTTACTCCACTGCAATGGAAACGTAGATACTGACAGGGCTGGGTGGGGCATGAGGGTGCGTCAGTGCAGGGGCTACCTGCCAGCTTGCCCTGCACTGAAGCACCCCTCATGCCCCAGCCAGCTCCTCTGCATCATGTTGAGCTGGGTTGGAGCAGCCTCAGGCTAACAGGCTTACCCCAGGGGCCCCTGCCAGTCAGGCCTGCACTGCCCTGGCTCAACATGCTGCAGTCCCAGGCACATATACAAATGGCATGCCCAGGAGCAATACTCTGGTGTGAACTGCTCCAGAGTTCACTTAGGTGCACTAACTATATGTGCAGATGTGCCCCCTGTTTCTTAACTTATGAATTTCTGATGTTAAATTAATAAATGGGAAAAGCAATGTCCAAACCATTCTCCTGACTATGCTAATATTTTGTAAATAAATAGTTCTCTCTGTTCCTCACATCTCCAACAAGAGCAGATGCTACACAATTCATTATTTTGAGTTCAGTATGTCCCAAGGCAGTGGTTCTCAGACTTTCTGGAATCCAGGTACCCCTCCCTGGACTTGATAGCTTCTGGGAATTGAGTGGCACCCAATATAAAGAACTAATTCATATATTACAATGATTACCTTCTTATACAAAGACTAGGCAGTAGCGGTGGGGGGGTAGTCCAGGTGGGAGAAGCCTGAGCCTGGCTTACCTGCTTAGCTTATCTCCTTACACCTCATGGCATCCTTCAAAGATTTAGTGTAAATCTGGTAAGATTTACAGAAATGGAATGGCAATTAGGCATTCAGGATTTTTGAATTTTCACTGTGTGCCTATCTTTATCTTTAAACGCCTAAAGACTTTTAAAAATGAAATCCTCAGTCTTTTGTTACCTCATTTCTATATCTGAAAATAGGGTTAATAACACTTTCCTATCTCACAGGGACATTTGGGATAGATTGGGTGCATTTACACATGCACTTGATCTGAGATCTGTTTACTTGAAAATAAATCTGTTTACTCACAATTAAACTCTCCTGGGCAGTTGTCTACATACATATACAGGGACTAGGGAGTAGATTTACTGCTCTTAGCGCCAAACTTCCTGCAGCCCTGCAATGGGATCCTGCCACCACCAGGGGGAGCTCCAGGCACTGGCTGTAGCAGCCAGTAGCCCTTTTGAAAAGCCAGCACCACTCTCTGCTCCCTGGCCAGCCACTTCCCTGGTCAGGAGCAGTGTACACAGCACAGGAGCAGCACACAGCAGCAACTCTCTTATTGCCAACTCTGCCTCCCTGCACCAGCCCCTGCCCCTGCCCCTGAAAGCAATGACTAGCACTCCGGGCCCTTGCTGGCCACTGTGCTGGCCCCCTGTGTTGACTGCCAGCTGGAACATGGCCATCTGACCCCTCCCAGCTCCCCCCAAATAGTGATTGCCTGCCCAGCTCCACCTCACCAGCCCTGGGCTGCCACTGCTGTGCAATTCCTGCCTGGATCTCATCTGGCTGGCTGGACTTTGGCAGGGATGCCACCACCAGGGCCACCCTCACCCTCCTGAGCCTCCAGCCCCACCATCTCTGGGCCTACCAGGCCAGGCAGGACTGGGGGCTGCAGGTCATCCACCACACCTGGGATGATAAGCAGTGGCTGAAGGCATTCTGGATGACCCAGGCCATCTTCTGGGACCTCCTAGAGCAGCTCTGGCTACATCTAGAGCAGCAGGACACTGCCATGGGGCCACCTCTCCCTGCAGACACCTGGCTGGCCCTTGCCCTGCTCAAGATGGCCATGCCTTCAGTAAATGGGCCATCTCTTTGAGGTGGGCAAGGCCACCACTGGGGAGGCCATCCTAGAGGTGTGCAGTGCCCTCCAGGATGTGCTGGGGCACATAGTGCTCTGCATGCACAACACTCTGGCCATGGTGGTGGGTTTCCATGCCTTGGGGTACTCCCAGTGCATTGGGCCCCTGGATGGGACCTACATGCTCATCACCTGCCTGCCCCATGGATACTCGCCCTACTACAGCCAGAGGGGCATTCATCCGTCACGGACCACTGAGGTGCCTTCATGAATGTGAGTGCTAGCTAGGTGGGCAGTGCCCATGATAGCTGCGTGTTCCAAAATTCTGCCCTGCTGGGTCTGGTGGAGAGTGAACACTTTGTGCCGGGTGTGCTGGATCTGCAGCAGGGCCCCATGGTGGTCCTGTCCCTCCTCACTGGGGACTCCACCTATCCACTCGTGCACTGGCTCATGAAGGCCCTACACCAGCCAGCTGGACCCTTGCCAGGCCCATTTTAACCACTGCCTGGGTTGAACCTGTGCCCTGGTGGAGTGTGCCTTCAACTCTCTGAAGTGATGTTGGTGCACCCTCACCACCCACCTCAAGTTCACTGAGGACAACCTTCCCCAGTTCATTGTCCCAGCCTGCATGCTGCATAACATCTGTAGGGCCTGGAGGTGGAGGAAGCACAGCAGGCACAGCTCTTTCACGAGGCTTGGGTGGAGGAAGCACAGTGGGTACAGGTTACTTAGCAGTGGGAGCACCACCTATGGTGGCAACAATAGCTGTGGGCCCCCCCTTGCTGAGGCCCCAGGCAAGCTGCACACCTGCCAGCTGGAGCCAGGGCACCACGTATAAGAGGCCCTGGTTGACCACCTCCTCCTGCACTCCCTTCTGTAGCCCGCCTGCACCACTGCCCACGGCCCTACCTCTGCCCACCCATGGCCCTCCGCTGCCCACCCCCAGCATCATGCTCATTGCAGATATGTCTCACAAGAAAAACAATTTTTATTTCCCTCATATCAAACAGACACCCTCCCGGCTCCCTTCCCAGCAAACCAGCCCTTTCACTGCCCATTCCACCCACCACCAACAAAATAACAATAAATTCACAATTACCCATTTTTACCGTGCAGTAAGCATGTGCATGTGTAGATGCATGAGCTTACTGTGCAGTAAACTAGGCTACTGCACAGTTAAGCATCTTGTGTAGACACGCCCACTGAGTAGTATTGGGTGCTACAATACTGGAACTATATAAATACCACAGATACTTGGTGAAAGTGTTATTAAGAGTCATAGAATCATAGAAAGTTAGGGTTGGAAGGGACCTCAGGAGCTCATCTAGTCCAACCCCCTACTCAAAGCAGGACCATTCCCAGCTACATCATCCCAGCCAAAGCTTTGTCTAGTCAGATCTAGAAAAACTCCAATGATGGAGCTTCTGCCACCTCACTGGGTAATCTGTTCTAGTGTTTTACTGTTTTACGGTGAGAAAATTCTTCCTACTATCTAACCTAAACTTCCCTTGCTGCAACTTGAGACCATTGCTCCCTGTTCTGTCATCCACCACCATTGAGAACAGTCTAGCTCCATTCTCCTTTGAACCCCCTTTCACATATTTGTGAATTCCCCCTCTCAGTCTTCTCTAGACTAAATAAGAGGGCCTGAGAGGGGACTTATCGTGATAGACTCCATTTCAGGAGAGAATCTACTAGGAGTTTGAGAAGCCTCAAAGTTCTATTACATTTAGTGAAATAATTAGTGTCACTTGAATGCAGATTTTCTGTCAGTAACAGCCCAACAAATAGTTAAATAAAATGTTTCTGTCTCTGTCTCAGTGTTTACTTTTCACAAATACCTTTGCTTCACCATGCTGCTATTTGATAATATTGTATATCATTACTGAAGCACAAACCCTCATTATACTAATATTATTGCTTAAATTACACATTAAGATGGTATTGGTTTGATATGGGGAATATCCAAATACCTCCCACCACTAATAACATTATCAGTAATCCTCTTTAAATATTGTTTTGCTGAGATGCCTTGCCAATAGCACTAAATCTAATTTAAAATGTGTTTACTTCTGGCTCATGCATTGAAAACAAACAGACCAAATGAAATGTGGGTGCTATCCGATCAATGGCATGCCATAGATTTAAGGGCAAGTCAAAGGAATCTCTGGTTCTGAACAAAAATGTCTTTATAGTGTGCTGGATTTCTTTGCTGTTTGACATGGTAGAGAGCAAAGAATTACTGACCCTCAGAATAACAGATATTCTTTTATACACTTTGCAAAGAACTGTGAGAACAAGGAAATCTTATTACTAGCATTGTAAAGATCTCAATTATTCACTGATAGTATAAAGATCAGCCTCTAGCTATAGTACAAACATCTCTTTTGTGAATGATAAAAGTAATGATCTGAAGATACAGATTCAAGGTATACTATACAGGATAATGCTAGAGCAACTAGAATACTAAGTTTAGTTAAACACCCATAGTCTCAGATAAATGGTATGAATTAATACCGAAGATTACTTCACAGAGCCTGAATGATGCCGAATATGTTAATGAATAAAACCATGTTAACCTGAATACTAACAATGTACTTTCCCACTGGTTCCTGAAATGGTGATTAAAAATAGCAACTGTCAGTCAATGGCTACATCCACAATGCAGTAGGCATGGTGTTCAGAAATGTTTTTGGACCATCAAGCAGCAGCACAGAGAAAGGCTGTGAATAAATTAAACCAAAAATATAAGCCTTAGGCTGATGTGTTTGAACTTCACTGCAAACATTCTTCATACATATTTAATTGCTCCATTGAGACTGTGACTGTTTTGGAGACGTTCCAGGCATTATTTCCATTCCATTAGTAAGCTTGCAGAATGTGTACTCCTTAACCCAAAATGATTGATTCCATAAATGTCTTCCCACTTACTGACCTGAACACTAATTGAGGTTGTGTATAAATTAAAAGAAAGCATATGTTTTCAGAAAACAGCCAAAATATATTGTAGTCGTTGAAAAATCTCATGGCATAACAAGGAAGTGTCACTTCTAACTGAAGACACTAGAATTCTCCTCCAAAGAAGTCTTTCAAAAATAGCTGCTAGAAACCTGACTTGATGGGTTGGAAACTTCTGACAAACAAAAGTTGAAACAGATCTTTAAGTATAACAAACTGCCTTTTGAAACACAGAATAAGCTTCCTCTGAAATATTCAAATTGCATGCCAGATGCTTTCATCTGTGCTTGGGTCCTGTAAATTAATTTGCTTTGGGAGAAAGTATAAATTTTTTACATTGAATAAAAATAAAACTAACCCCTCCCCACCCCCAGATAATGTTATCAATTTGGTTATACTCAGGAGGGGAAAGCTAAATGGTTTTTAAGGTCTTGCTCAAACAGAGATAATGTTGTGAAACGTAAAATATTCTATTACAAAATTAAAACTTTCCTTTTTGTACACAAGTGCATGAGTATACCAAAGCTAATGCCAACTTCTGTAGTGACTCAGCTTGACAAACTGATCCTGAAAGTGTTGTATTATCTTACTATATGGTTATCTTGGAAACCATGGGCATTTTTAATTCTCAGCTCACTAGACTAATTTAAATAGAATTAATAATAGCACAATTAAAATGAAAAGGGCTACACTGATACAATTCCTTAAGATGAAGTCATGTTCATGCAACATAGATGAATATATATCAGGCATCTGGAGATTCCCTAGGGCAAAAAAATCCCTCTTATAATACTTTATTCATAAAGTATATAGCAACATTTGTATAGTGAAGGCTATTGCAAATCAGTTTAGACATAAAATGTGGCCACCCTAGAAGAGTGAGGTTTTACTCTGAAAAATAACTCAATAGAAATGAGATTGTGCATTCTATATTCAGTGTTTTTCAACGTTTTCCATATCAAATTTATCAATTTAAAAAATATTGCTTTCCCTTAACTTCCAACTCTGAAAACTGAAGCTATCATCTGAAATGCCAGCTATGTTTATCATGACAATATATACAGAATCTGAAGACCAGATTCTGTCTGCTATCGTATCTGTCCAGACTCGTTGTCCAAATAGAATCACCCAGGTGAAACCAAAGGCAGAATTTTGCTCTGCAACTGAAAGCAGATTGACAGTCATTTTGATAATATGTATAACAGAACAACTCAGCTTATTCTGTCCCCCACAACTGTGCTGGCTCTGTAGTAAAAAGTAAAAAAATGGTACTTCTTTCAGTAAAGTAAATTGGTATGATTCAGAATATACATAAAAAAGTAAGAGTAAAAAGGTACCATTTTGTAAAAGCACTTTTCAGAGCAGAGCTACCTTTTAAATTGTTCATAATGATGCCTGCCAATTCAAAGGGTATTAGCGATTTTATTTTTAAACATACAGCTCTGATGCTGAAAAATTAAACATAAAATGTAAACATATTCTGGTAATCTATGGCATGTTCTACACTCTGGCTTTGGAGAACAAAGCAGTTGAAGGAACATAAATCAACCAACATGCCCTACTTCTTTTATTTGCAATATTATTTTTGATGGTGATAATATTCAGGCTCCGCATGGGTTATTTTACTTTTCTGCTGCTTAATACTAGCTCAGATATCTATAGACATACTCATACAGCCACAGTCATAACCTCAAACTACCTCTTACCCCTCACACATGCCTTTTGGGACAAAAGGGACCCAAACTGGTGTGGGGAGATGTCCTATCATTGCCAGCACTAGTGAGTTTGGCTACTGCTGTTTGTAGTGATATTAACTTTCACACATTTTTTGGAACTCTTATGATTAGGGACCTACCCAAATCTTGATTGTGTAGATTTCATGGAAATTGCAAAATTGGGCAATCTCCATGAAAGCAAAGGGACAGAGGGGGGGAAGAACTTACTAAAAATAAAATGCTGGCTCCCCACTGGAAGCCAGCAGCCTTCCTGGCCATGCAGCCCACCTGGGGGAAGGGCAGAGGGAGGTTGCTGCCATGAAGGTTTGCAGGCAAGATGACTGCTGCTCCCACCCCTCAGCACTAACTGGCTGAGAGGGCTGCCTGTTGTGCAGCCCCACCCCTCTCCATCAATCAGCAATGAGGAGCAGGGTCATATAATGGACAGTCTTCTCTACCAATCAGTGGCAGAGGATGGGGCTACCAGGGCCCCTCAGCTAATCAGAGGCATCGGGGAGTCCTGGACCCCCCATGATAAGCCCTTGAAAATGGCAGCTGGCCCTATTATCTGCCTGCAAAATTGGCTGGCTGACTCCTTGAGTTTCGTAGACTCCTACTTAATGATACTTTGTGTTTAGAACACCTATCTTCTGTGCTGAATTCAAACTGGACAAAGCAACTGCAAATGGGAGCTGGACTTGGAAGACTTCTCTGGACTACTGCAGAAAGAGAGGGGGAAAAGTACCTCTTAATAAGTTTTACATCCACTGAGTTTTTAGGTGGATTATGGTCTGACGTAGGGTATGCACATTTCAGTGTAATACTATTTGAAGACATCCTAGTTAGCTCAGATTGAATCAAAAGCAACATAGCCATATCAAGTGTAATTAGTCAGGGTGGAATGCTGTGCCAGCAGAGCATTTGAAAACAGTAGTATTTATTATTTTGCTTCTGGGACTAGGGCTGTCTCTCTGTGAGACATGTTTCATGAATTGGGCATTGCTATTGGTGGGTTGTCATGCTTACAGAGTATACCAGGAGGTGGTAGTAGTGAAGGAAGGCACTTTTTGGGGAGCTACTACCCTTGTACCTACCCTTGCTCCTGCCCTGGAAAGGAAGCCACAGCTCATGAGGACCCAATCTGGTCCCTAACCTTGTTCTCCCCTGCCTAGAGCACGAGTCTTGCGGGAACTCAGCCAGGTCTGGGGGCTCTCTGGAGCCAGCCACACTCTACCCTGCTCCACATGGCTTGGCATGGGAGGTGGGGGTAGGGTGCCAGTGATTGCTTGCCCAGATGGGCTCAGTGCTGGTGGGGAAAGGTGTCCCCACTGGCCATTCCTGGACCAGTACCTGGGGGTGGGGGGAAACAGAAAAACTGTGGCTGCAATCCCCAGGACACTTCACTGAGTAGCTTCAGGTGGGACAACCCAATTTGGACCCCAGTCTTGTTTCCTCACCTAATTCTCCCTTGGTCCCCCCCACCAGACTGGCCTTTGACCTGCAATCTGCCAGCCTCCATGCTACTGGGAATGGCTGTGGGAAAATCTGTTAACCACAGATGATTGTAGATCATTGAAATTGACCAGGTTGCCTGCTGGCTCAGAGTATAGGGCTTTGCTAGAGCCTGGCCAAGTCTTGTCTGGGGTTGGACACTGATCTCCCCTCCACTGGATTCTGGAGTTTGGGGATCCAGCCTACATGCTTCTTCCAGGGCTCATGAATGGGGGGGGTCTACTGAACTCAAAAAGGTGGCTGGCTGATTTCATGGGCAGAGCCTGGGGCCGGCTGCCATTTTTGCAGGCTGAGAACAGCTCCCCCACTTTCCCCCCTCTGATTGGCCAAGGGGTCCCAGCAGTCCCAACCTCTCTCAGAGATTGCCAGATGGCCTAAAACCACAGATCAGTTGCTTAACAGTGTTTCCCATAATGGTTTTGATCATGAAATTAAGCCCATGGAAGCTATTAATTGATGAATTATTAAGCAAACTAAGCACTTAATTCAACTTTAAACTGAAATATTTTATTAAAATAAAGCTATACACAACATGAATTGTAACCAATACCAACTATATATACTTTATTAAAGGACATTATAAAAAGGAGTTTACTGAAACTAAATGCTAACCTTCAGACAGGCAATTCATGCTAGCTATTAAATGCAAACATGCTGCATCCAGTTGCAGTTGCAGGATGCCTTCTCTGTCTCTGTGGGGTGAACATTTGTCCACTAAGTTAATTGGAGTGGTGAGGTACCATCTTGCCAGGACATAAACATGTGGAAACTGGTCACAGAGAGTCCCAGAACACAGGCACAGGCATTCAGCACTCTTTGACAAAGTTCATGTAAGCAGCGTGTTTGTTTTCAAGCTCTTTCCCCCATCCCAGGATTGTCTGCAATAGCTGAGGGTCATAACTCAGAACAGGCACCTGGCTGGGGTCCAAAATGTGAATAGCACTAAGCAAGGAGGCAGCCAGTTGTCTGAACCATGATGACAGTGATGGGTTATACCTGTAGTACTAGTTCATCTTCACAGCTATTGCTGAAACAGGTCTGTGGCAGAGCAGGCCTCCAGGGGGTGCCGTGACCTCCCCTGGGGCCCTACCCACCCGTGCCAACTCGGGTCTTGAAGGCACCCTCTACCTCGCCCGCCACGTCTTTGATCTTATATTATTAATGGGAGGCTGCCTTTCTGCCCACTGTGGCACGGCGCCCACCTTACGATGCCGGGACTCTACTTGACGGCCTATACTCCCCCTCTCCCAGGGCTACTCTATATGCGCGCCCCCTCCCGGGGCCTGCTCCAATATCCACACCCTCGCCCGGGGCCTTGTGCTCTCTCCCCAACCAGGCTTCTCACTAGGCTTGCCCCCTCCCAGGGCTTCTCCTGCACAGACAGTGCCCCACTGAGGTCTGTGCCTTGTGCCTCTCGTGCCCCCCACCCGCACCGGGGCCTTGCTCGCGCCTGCTCCACTCAATGTGCTTGCCCCCCCTCCCGGGGCCCTGCTCCCCCTCGCACCTCTCACGCTTCCCCACCCACACTGGGGCCTTGCTCGCACCTCTCGCACTTCCCCGAATTGTGGCTCAGGCAGCCTATACTGAGCTCTTCCTGAAGTTGCCCACACTGGGCTGGGGTCGGGACACCCCCACAACGCAGCACCCTCTGTGGTGCTAGGAACTCCCCTTCTACCAGGGAGCTCCCTTGAGGCCTCCTCCACCCCTACAGCCTCGCCTGGTCCTCCAGTCTTAACAATAACTGAACCCAAAATCTCCCCTTCCTGGGTTACAACATAACTCCCAAGCACAACAGAAGTCTCCCCCCCAGGATTCCAACACAACTTCCACGCACCACGGAAAACACCCTCCCTGCAGGGTTCCAACATCAGTTCCAGGCAAAACCTGGCTCACACTCTCACGTATCTCCTTATCAGGGTCTCCTCCACCCAGTACTGCCAAGCAGCTGCTCTCCAGCCACCAGGCTTCTCTAATGTTCTACTCAGCTTGCTCACACAGAGCTCCCTCCTTCTCTCAGGCTGCCAGCAGGGGAACTGAACTCTGGCCTCAGCCTGCTCTGCTTATAAAGGCCAGGCCCTGCCCCTCAGCGGTCAGCTGACCCACTCTGTTGCCATAGCAACTCCTACCTGCTGCCCTGGTGAGTGGCAGCTGAGCCCATTTATTACTATTCAGTAGCAGGCACCCTACTGCCCTGCTACAAGGTCCCTTTTCTGCTGGTTTCCACAAGGATGGCTTGGCAGTTTTTACAAAGATGTGTCTTCAACCCTTATCAAATCTATCCTGTGTCTTGAACCCTTATCAAATCTATCAGCTTGTTGTGTTTGTGGTGGCCTTCAAACCATGTTAGGAAACCCACGAACCAGATGCCACTGTCAGCCACAAATGTCACTTGACCTTGAATGTCACCTTGCCATAAGAGATTGTGAAGCTTAAGCATGCACTGTTTGCTGGGTGTGATTTCCAGCTCCTCACTCACAAACTGCTGGTAGTACTGCATATGCCTGGCATAGTAACAGACCGTGTTGAATCACTAATTCCACCTTGTGAGCACAGGCTCTAGTGGCAGCATAACAGTGCCATGTGAATTCCCGCTTGATTGGCTGTGGACTCCCTGTACCAGATCTTATGGCCTAGACAGTGCTTGAAGGATTTCATGAAGGAAGACACCAGGCTATCTGCCTTGGAGAACTGCGTGCACCAGATGGCACTTAAAGACAGAATATATGCATTGCAGGTGACATGAACTGTGTTGGGCAGCATGCCTTGGAGCATATTAGAGAAAGCCTTGTACATGTACATGGCATTGTCAGACAGGAATGCTGGGATCATTTAAATTTTATGCCATAGATGACAATTACCTTTACAATAGCTTGAGACAGTAGAAAACTTGACAGACATGAGGTAGATTGGTTCTGTTTGAAACAGGCAGTCCTGGTCTGTCCAGCTCCCTGGTACAAATAAAATGTGCAGCATGTAGGTATGTTGAGGGTTGGTGTCTTCATCAGCCACAATGTAGAAGGATTTATACTCTGCTAATGCAACTTTTGTGGAGTGTACATGCAAAGCAATCACTGCAGAGAGAGAGTTTTGACAAAGCTTGTTGGCACATGGAAAACTGCCAGCATTTGGCATGTTTTGGTTCAGGTAGTCCTTTAACTTCAGGTGATCAAGTTTCTCCAGTGGGATTTTTGCTCATGCAAAAGCCTCCATGAGGGAAAATGGCACCTCTCACCTTACTGAGCTGCTTTCTGTGGTCCTTTAAAGACAAGGACACAGTCACTTGCTTCTTGCTCTGACCTTCAGCCTCTGCAACAGCCTTTCACTTCATGTGTGCCTAGGACTCTTAAGTGTTGATCTATTTGGTTTTCCTCAGCACATCCAAAGTTACATTGCAGGTGGTACAGAGCAGTTTGCCTCCATCTGTGTACAAGGTCCCTGTAGAATATTGTCTTACATGATCCAGCGCTGATGTATTTGGCTGTCTTGGAGGATTTCTTGTCAGTGGGCATGCTGAAAAGTCTTCCTCAGGATGCAACATGCTGTAGCAGCATGCCTGTGGTACTTTAAAAGCTTTCCACCAAAACCTACCCACTTCCCTAACTGGCCCTGGCTTGGCTCCTGGGTTGCACCTATGTCATGGTCTCAGCCTCTGATTTGCTCCTTCTTCTCCCACTCTCTCCCTCTTTGCTTCAGGACTGCAGGGCTTCCTGCTCTTTTCTCTGCCTGTAGCTTGTTTTATTTTTTTTTTACAGGGAGCCTTTTTTTTGCAGAACCTGCCCAAATACACAGTTTCTGTGAAAATTGTGCAGTTGTAAATTTGGTAGATCCCTACTCATGGAACTATACACTGACAGACTGGACTTTAAATACCAACTGAGCAGCTCCCAGATGGTGGCCATGTGTGCCTTTGGGGGATTGAAGGCATGCTGGAGGACTCTGGGGGGTCCACCTTGAGATCCAACTGCAAGATGTTCCAACCTTCACGGTGGCAGCTTGCATCCTGCATAATGTGTGTGAGTTAGAGGGGGAAATCTTTCCAGACACCAGGGTGCTGGGTGCTGGTGCCTCCAGGCAGCATCCTGAACAAAGTGCACATGGTGGCCTCAGTGAAGGGGATGCCCAGATGAATCTTGCAGGCAGGCCTACCATGAGACCACTCTTATCAGGGAGGCCCTGGTCAACCACTTTCTGCAGGAATATACTGCTTTGTGGGAGGGACAGGAAGGCCAACTACACTGAGCACTAAGGGCATTTATACACGTGCTCTGAGAGCCATTCTAATTAAGGGGCCCAGCGTGTCTCATGTATCAGTGCCCCCACACTGAAAAATGGCAGTGAGGGCACTTTTCCTAAAGCTCATCAAACAAGCTTTAGTTAAAGCACCCCTGCAGCCATTTTTCAGCTGGAGATGCTGGAGTCTGCTGGAGTGTGATAATTACCATTCTCCAGCAGACTCAGTTAATTGAGTCTGCTTCAACACATTGGAGAAGCCTTGCTGCACGTGTATAGGCATGCTTAAATTTTTGCTCTCGATAAATGACTTTCATTTCAGTAATTCAGCTGATTTTCGGGGGGGAAGGGAAATGGATTTCCTGGGATCCCCGGGAGGGGTAATGAGGCTTTGAGGGCTGGACTGCCCTGACACAGGTGGGGCACATGGGGACTGACTGGCAGTGGCCAGTGTGCTCACTGTGCCTTACTATCCTGAGCTTGGCAGAGGGCTGTCTCTTCAGATACATAGTGAAAGACTTGTGAATTGCTGGAATTGTGCTTGCAGTTAATGCCCGCATAGCAACTGTCCCTCACCATAGTTACTAGCACAGTGTGGGGGGAGAGGGAGAGATGGTGCATGTGTAGGATGTGTCTGTTGGGAAAGAAGCCAGACTGGCAGTGAAGCTTCCATAGGTGGGAGTGAAGGTTTTGATCTGCCAGGGTAGAGAAATGGGGGAGGAGGGATGGGGCTGGGAGAACGACACATGCAGGCTGAAAGGGAATGTGTGGCACAACCGTGAGGCACATTTGGGGCCTTGAGCTGGAGAGGGCATGTGGGCAGGAAGGGCATAAGGAACTTAGAGCAGACATGTACAAAAAGTGCAAATTTTATTTGTTTCCAATAAACAAACAAACCTGCACATGTGCAAACTGAGAACTATAGTGCAAATGACGAAGTGGTGCAAACAGCAAAAGACAGTCCAAACTACAAACTAAAACCATGGCATACACAGTGGGCTAGCTATCGTTTCCCCTGCCTGTGCCTCACCCCAGCCTGATGTGAGGAGCTCCTCCGAGCTTGAGCGGTTAACCTGCATGGGAAGTGTTCTCACTGCACTGCCAGGTAGCTTGTAGTAGTAGTAACCAAGAACACTATTTTTTTCCCGTATTTACACTTTACTATAAGACTGTAGCTTCATCTGTGTAATGGAGCAAGTTAAGCATACTTTTGGCAATCTTTGGTGTTTCTTCCAGACAGTACCTTACTACACTGCTTAATAGTATACATTGGTTTGCCATTTTTTTCTGGGTATCCTTAACAATAGTAATTTTGAGACAACAGGACCATAAATAGATTGAGTCTTGTCTTGTTTTAGAAATGGCGTTTCTCCCGATATGATATGGAGATTTTGAGATAAGTTGAGTGTTGGAGTTGAGTGTTAAGCTTCCTTGTTTGATCACAAAGAGACTGTGAGCAACAGTAGTGTAACTAGGGGTAGGCAAACAAGTCACGAACTCCTGGTGTCAGCTTAGGAGGGATGCCAGAATCACTCCCCCCCACACACACACACACTCCTACAGAGCTCACACGCAGGAAGCAAACAGCCTATGACACTGCTTTTGCAGCAGCCACCAGGTGCACAGATATCTTGCTGCTGCTGTAAGAGCAACAGCTGGAGCAGAACATACTGCAGTGGTGGTGGTGGCAGCAGCTACAGCAACCAAGGGCTATTTGGGTCCCAGTACAGATAAGACTCCTTCTGCCCACACTTTTCTCCAGGAGAGACTGGTGCCTCCTGAATCTGGGGAAGCGCCCGCAGAAGCTACCAAAAGGAAGTGGCCCTGTCAGGGGGGGCACCAGCCCTGCTGACAGCATCAGTGTCAGCCATCTGGGGGGCCACTGTCCCCATCGGGGGGGCCACGTGCACTTGTTACGTATGCTTGTCTCTCAGAACCTGTACCACTCTGGCACTCCCTTACCCCCTACTCTCCTGCAGGGTCCAAATGTTTTATACCTCTGATGAGCAAGAACCCTCACTGAGGGCCTTTATCTGCCAAAGTCTGATTATGACCAGAAGTGAGTTTGCTGCAGGGCCCACAGATTCACACGCACAGGATTTTCCCTGAGTGGGGAACAAGCTTTTCTACATGGAAGGAACCAAGTAATTCTTGAAGAAGAACCTGTTCTTTTGTTCCGTGTTTATATGATGCCTAACACAGTTCTAATGAGCACTTTTTTAAAAAAACACACTTTAAAATATTTTCTAGATGGATAGTCCTGGTAACAAATGTATTTCTACACTTCCCATTTAATAAAAAATATTTTAAAAATTGTTTATTATTGCTTTCAGGTTTGTTTGTTTTTTACAAAAGTGTCCATCAAAAACTCAGGGTACCTGCGTAATAAAAATATAAATTAATTATATATAAACCCTTGAGAAATCCTTATAAAAATTTAAACCCCCCCATTAAATTCACTGTATCCAGCTAAATAAAAAAGCAAGCAAAGTGTCACAAGAAATAAAAGTAAAAATACCGTATACCTCCTATGGATCTGAGCATTCCTGTAAGCTCTTTTAAAACTGATTTAGACTGATCCAAACAGAAAGTTTACTCAGCAGCAGAAAAATGTTCTATGCAATATCTTTAACAAAAGCAACATTTTCTTCTTTTTATTTCCAGCATGCCTCTGAATAGGCTAGAGCTGCTATCGAACTAATGGAATTTAAATGTATGCCAACTCCATTTTAATGCAGTCTTCTGACAATTTCTTGGCCTTTGTCTCCTCCCTTCCCGATCAGAGGATATTTCTTCTTTGATGAAATTAAATTTGAGTTAGTTTGCAGAGGAACTAGTGGGTTAGCTGGAATATGAGAAACAACGGTTCTGAAAATATTACACTTTCTCAAATAGAATTTTTTCCCTCAGATAGCTTTTCTTGGTTTCTTCCTTCCTGCTTCAGACCTCTCATACAAGAGCCTTCTCCTTTTCTGGTTGAAATCCATGGGGATTTTCCCATGAGCTTCATTAAAGACAGGACGAAGCCCTCAAGTACTCCATGGAAAGTGACTAGCAGCAAATTATGATCAGCTCTCCTGTGAAATATGAATTTTCATTTCCACCTGGAAGAAATTTTACAATCTTTGCAGTCTCCTATGCATAAGGAAGGGCACATGTGCCTGAACACTTGCATATAAAAATTTTTTTTCAACTATCTAGTTGGTCTAATAAAAGATGTCACTTCCCCAAGAGTTCTGATTACTTTTGCCTGAAGACAACATGGCTACAACCTGCATCTCTGAAACATGAAAGATATCAAAATTAGCCATTTTGAAATGAAAACTTCATAATTTTACAAGAAAGAACAAAATTCAACACCTTGCGACCTGAAAGCTGACACCCTTGAGCCAAATTTCTATGCTCACTGTGCAGCCTCACCACAAGAGAAATTCTTTGCCCAGGAGAGCCTTCCATCACCCATCCTCCTCTGAAATACGAAACATCATAACAAGAAAGAAGCATAATTCAATGTCCTGCTTGCCATCTGACAACTCTGAGGTACACAGACTACTCCAACTTTTACCTGAGCCAATTTTGCATAAAATGAACTTTTCCAGCCAAGAGAGCTTACACCACCTTTTTAGCTCTCCTGTGAAATACGAATTTTCATTTCCACCTCAGAGAAATGTTACAATGTTTGCACTCTCCTATGCCTGAGGAAAGGCATGTATGCCCGAAAACTTGCAAATAAAGAAAGACATTTTTTGCAACTATCTAGTTGGTTTAATAAAAGGTATCACCTCCACCAGTGTTCTAATTACTAGCAGCAAATTAGAATCAAAGGCTCTCTCAAGGAAAGATCACCCATTTCAGTAGGCAAAGGAGCTAAATATATGGCAATAAGATGCACAATACTTATTTGCCACTGTATTGATACTTTCTTTGTTTTATACACTGTTTATTCATGTTTTCTATTTCAGGTTATTTCTGTAATATTTATATTAATCAGACTAACCTTTAGCTCAGACAAATAACTAATGTATGTACATTCTCACAGTTAAATACTACTTTTTTATTGCAAGCCCTTGGAACATTAATTGCCAACATGATTTTGCTTACTGATAACAAAAAGAAAGAACATAGATCTGTGGAAAAGATAAAGTATCAAAATGTGCATTAGGAAACAAAGAGCCCTACAGGGTACCTTTTGTTAACACACTGATTTATTGACATTTTAATCTATCTTTTGTTTTAGCTACTGCTTTTTCTACTGTCACAATAGTAGGCAGACAACATACAATTACATGAAGAAAAAATATAAACACAATATTCTCATTACTACATCTAAGATATGAAAGAGATTTTGAAACTGAATGTCTAGCTTAAAAGGTTTATTGATTTTTACAAAGTACAAATGCAAGCAAGGAAAAACATAGGAAAGGATCCGTAACTTTTAATGTAGGTTTTATGCACAGATAACTAAGCATAGATTAACCCATATTTACAATTTGGTATTCTGTTATCATACTGATAGTTGTGGAATAAGAATCTGATTAGAACCTAATGGAATAGGCTGTGTAACAACAGTGTAATTCAAATGATTGTTTCTTTTCTCTCAGTAACCTCTGATTTAAAGCCATGATCCTGCAATAGGATAAACGTGTGGGGATTCTCTTTTTCAGGTAAACACATTTTGTAAGACTGGCATCACAAAATCCTCATGTTACAAATAAAAAAAAATATTTCCCCCCTCTGGCAGCACTATTAACTCAAACCAGGTTATGCTAATCAAGATGTTTTGTTTCATTTTGGTATGGACAGACAGCTTATAGATGGCTCTTTGATGTAGAAAACAATAGAAAATGGGAACTGGGAGATGGTCTCCATTAGTTAGAGACACTGAAGGTCTGCAGAACCTTGCTTACTACTTGACAAGTAAAACTGGCAGTTTAGTTCTTATCACTCATGTAAATATGTATTTATTGAACCCAGGGATCATTACATGGTGTCAGAAGTGGCAAATGAGAAAGGACATGAAAGACATTGAGTTCTAAACTGAAACAAAAGTTGGACATAGGGCAAGTGGAGCAACACAGCCACATGAAGAACAAAGGCCTCTGTAAATGATCTTCATCTAGAATTATGGTCTATGTCAGGGGTTCCCAACCTTTTTTATACCTTAGACTGGCAAACTCACTCAAAGAATTTTGGTGGACCGGGTATAGAAACAATTTAATTTAAATATTTAAATTTATAAGTATTTAAATTTGTACCCAGGTGTGGGTTGAGGCACTACAGCTACAGGTACTTGGGGGACCCTGCAGGGGAGGGGGCTGTGCAGGCAGTGGCCTGGGGGGACCCAGCTGGGGCTGCCTGGGACAAAGGGGCTCTGCTGCCTTTCCTAGGAGCTAGCAGCAGAACCGCCTTCCTGCCCTCTGCCCCGGGCATTTCCCCATCCTGTCCAGCCCAGTGTGGGCCTCAGTACCTGTTGTGCAGGCAGGGCCTCACTGGGTGCCGCCATGGTGGTGGGAGCAGGATGGGGTTCACAGAACCAGCTGCCCCTCCTTCTGGGGCTGCCCCGCCACTCGCCTGCGTGGACAGATGTTCCGAGCGAACATCTGGGGCTCGTGCCATGACTCAGCAGCCAACCCTTTATGGCCCAGTACCAGGCTGTGGCCCAGTGGTTGGGAACCTCTGGTCTCTGTAAAAGGATAATTAATCAGGGAAACTTTGCAAACTTTACCTGCTCTTCTGATGTCAGGCAATGTAGCAGAGAACTGGAGGGCATTCAGACAAAGGTTTAAATGACGCCTAGCAGCCACAGAGGCAGAAGTGTTGGGGAAAGTATATTGCAGATTGTGGTGTGGGGAAAGTCCTGATTGTTTACACCACCTTTAGCTTTGAAAAAGGTTAAAATATGAAATTAAATATAATACTGTCCAAATTTGAGGAGTAATGCATGCCAAAAAGGAATTAAACCTTTGAAACACAAAGTTCTTTTTGTGTGCAAACAAGCAACAGAACAAAGTATTGATCAGAATGTTACTGAACAAAAAAGCCCAAGTTAAAACTGTGCTTTTCAGAACTCGACAGAATCTCTGATTAGAGATATGATTATTTATGGCACTGCAGACATTGAATTATGAGAAAAGCTATTGCCTTAAGGGGACTTATCCCTAGACCAGGCTATCGAAATGTGGAGGGCAGTAGAAACTGTGGAGGCCCAGATTGCTGAATGCACCAAAAGGGGCCATCCATGTAACAGGCTTGAAATCATGTGGCCAGAAAAAAGCCACCTCACAGGGTAGAATTTTCCATTGACAAGGAGACTCCTAAACATGAGAGAGCAAACAAACAAATGGTAGACAACAACAGAGCCCCAAATATTGTGCTTCATTTGGAAAACTTTGTTTCAGCTGTAACAAAAGGAACCATTTTGCCAGGTGCTGCAGATCCCAGACACAAAAACCTCAAGGGCATTTATACACATACTTTTTTGTCCCATGATGTGCTGGAGATCTGTCGCTTCAGAGCAGACTTGATTAACTGACTGCTCCGCATGCAAGCTGACATGCACTTCACTGCACCATGTGCAGTTGTATGAGCAGCTAAAGTTATGTCAGCATGCAGAAAATGGCAGTGTAGCAGGTCTGGCGCGCTAGAGCCTTTCTGTGGGTGGCTCTGCCTTCCTGTCTTGGGCTAACCACCTGCTTACTCTGCTGCCATACCTTGATCTTAATTGATTGAGTGATGTAATTAGTGGAAGGCTGCCCACTTTATATGCCCGGTGTCAGGGGGCATTACCTGCGGCTCCTTTTCCTCCCCTACACCGCAGTCCAAGCCTCGCAGATGTTACTTGACATGGTTTGCCCTACGTCTTGGCCCTCTTCTTTACTTCTGGTGCCCCTCTCTATCTTCCCTCGCTCCGGGGCTCCCTACTGCCCCCTCTCGCTCCAGGGCTTCTCACTGCCGCCTCTTGCTCTGGGGCTTCTCACTGTCCCCTCTCACTCCGGGGCTCCCTGCTGCCCCCTAGCTCTGGGGCTGGGGCCAATGTGCCCCCAAACAATGCTGCGCCCTCTCCGGTGCCAGGAAACCCCATGCTACCGTGGCATCCCTATGAGGCCTCCTCCACCCCTAATAGCCTCACTTGGTCCTCCAGTTGTATAGTAAACACCAAACACAAAACACAAAGCCCCTGGGCTATAATGTAAACTAAACCACCTGGTCAAAAATCCATGTTCTGTCCCTACCGGGGTTTTCCTCCACCCAGTCTCATCATGCTGCAACTGCTCAGGCCATCTGGCTTCCTTGCTCTGCTCTGCTCCCTCCTGTCCTTATGCTTGGACTTAAGAAGGGACCAAGCCCTGCCCCTTCCTGTCAGCTGACCCCCTTGGTTTCCCTGGCAACCAGCACCTGTGCTGCCCTGGTGACTGGCAGTTGAGCCTCCCCCTCCTCACCACTAGGGGTCTCTCCTGCCATTTCTGCTTTTAGGCGCAGGGCACCCATGTGCACTGCGACAGGCGGCAATGCACTTCTGAACTAAAGCACCTCTGAGGTGTTTTAGTTAAAAAATGTGCCACTGCCATTTTCTCAGTGTGGATGCTTATTTTGCCACTTATAGAACTGCAAGTGCTGCAGCACTGGGTGCTTGCACAGGTAAAAATGCCCCAAATGCATACAGTTGAGCCTGAAGTGGAGAAAAATAATGGCCAGTTTCCTATGTTTCTGGATCCAAGACATGTCAAAAAGGTTATCAAAAGCAAACATTTTAAATTGCCAACTAGAGAGGAAATTATAGCCTGATTTTGCAAATGCACAATTTTTAGAAAACTGGATGTCTTCTTTGGCAGCTGAAGCTTGCTGGGGAAAGCTCTAAATTATGTACATTTAATAATCCCATTAGAAGGTACAGATTTCTGTTCCTACTTTTCGGTATTGCCACCACTCCTGAAGTATGTCATAAAACCATACACATGATTTATGAGCATTCTCCTGCTGTGAAAATCTCTATAGATGATACTATTCATAGAGTCATAGATTCATAGACATTAGGGCTGGAAGGGACTTTGGAAGATCATAGAGTCCAGCCCACCGCCCGAAGGCAGGAAGTCAGCTGGGGACATAGGATCCCAGCAAGATAAACATCCAATTTACTCTTGAAGGTGTTCAATGTAGGTGCTTGAACCACCTCCAATGGCAGGCTGTTCCAGACCTTGGAGGCTCAGACAGTAAAGAAATTCTTCCTTATGTCCAGCCTGAAACGGTCTTGCAGTAGTTTATAACCGTTTGACCTCATCATCCCTTGGGGTGCTCTGGTGAACAAACGTTCCCCCAGATCCTGGTGGTCACCCCTGATAAACTTATAGGTGGCCATCAGATCACCCCTGAGCCTGCACTTTTCCAGGTTAAAGAGTCCCATGGCTGTCAGCCTGTTGTCATAAGGTCTGTTTTCCTGACCTCTGATCATGCGCGTGGCTCTTCTCTGGACTCTCTCAAGCTTCTCCACATCCTTTTTGAATTGTGGAGCCCGAAACTGGACATAGTACTCCAGCTGCGGCCTCACCGAGGCCGAGTACAAGGGGAGAATGACATCCCGGGATTTGCTTGAGATGCATCTATGGATGCAAGCCAGCTTTTTGGTCACTTTACTAGCCACATCATCGCATTGCGGGCTCATGTTCATCTTGTGGTCCATGATGACCCCCAAGTTTCTTTCTTCTGTAGCGCTAGCTAGCGTAGCACTGCCAAGCCTATAAGGATGCTGCAGGTTTTTCCTCCCAAGGAGGAGAACCTTGTATTTTTCAGTGTTAAACACCATCAGGTTCTCATCCACCCATTTGCTGAGCCTGTCCAGGTCAGCCTGGATCACCCTCCAGTCTTCAGGTCTTGATGCTTTGTCCCAAAGTTTGGTGTCACCGGTGAACTTGGCCAGTCCGCTTCTGACTCCAATGTCCACATCATTAATGAAGATGTTGAACAATATGGGTCCAAGGACAGAGCTTTGGGGGACCCCACTGGTCGCAGGCCACGGTGATTATTGACTTCCATCAATTACCACCCTCTGGGTCTGACCGTGGAGCCAATTTCCCAGCCAGCAGATTGTGGTGGACCCAAGGCCACAATTGGCCAGTTTCACCAAGAGATGATCATGGGATACCAGATTGAAGGCTTTTTTTAAGTCAATTCTCCAACTATAATTTGGGGGTCCACAAAAAAAGAATAAAATTGAAAACTCTGTGAAGTGCTGGAGATTACTAGAGCTGCAAATTTGAAACTGAATAAAGCAAAGTGCATGCTGGATGTCAGAAACTGACTTTTGTAAGGGACATCATTTCATTTGATAGAGTGAAACCTGACAAGACAAAAGTTAAGGTCACTGAAATGATGCCACATGCTCAGTCAAAGAAAGAATTAAAATGGTTTCTTTGAATGGTAAATTTTCTGGGTAAATTCATATCTGATTTGTCAGCAAGAAGCCAAACAACAATTAGGACACACCTCAAATATAGAAATGAATGGTGCTGGAATGCAGAACAGGAGAAAGTATGACTTGTGTTGAAGCAACAGCTGATGCAAGAGCCAGTTATAAGACTGTTATGAGTCTCAGCACACTATTAAGTACAGTGTTGCGCCTTTTAGTGTGCAACTTCTGGACCATGCAGGAGCACACTAATGTGCTGGGGCATATACCATTGCAAGTGAAGCAGTTCTGAGCACTTTGAAGCTGGCATACCATCTCATGCTGGCTAAATATCTTAAGGAAGCTACCCAGGCAGAGATGTTAATGCTAACCTTCTGAATGTGATGTTTATAGGTGAGGGAATGGATTAATGAGACTCCTAGGTTGGCTAGGGTAAGCTCATGGGGGAAGGATGCGGTTGCCTACTCTGATATTCAGCATGCCCTTGGTTCAACAATTGTCCAGGTGAAAGAGTGATTTATTGAAGCTCAACTTTAAGCATCACTTATGGAGATAGTCAGCAATGAGTTCCATGTCAGTACTCAGTAGCTTTTTCAATTTTGTCATAACAATGCCTCGGGCTATTCTGCTGACATAGCTAACATACATGTGTAACTGCCACCCCCAACCCCAACTTAGGTTGTTTATTGTGTTTTTTGTGTGTTTTTTCATGTGGGCAAGATGGCCCCTGTGTTTTGGTCATGTGCTCAGCCCATGGCAAGCTGGTGCCTGCATCTGGGGAAAATATGTAAAACCATCTGGCTTCATTGGCCAGGGGAAGCAGAGGATTTTTCAGGACAATTGCTTGGGATAGGAAATGGAGTGTGGCACTCCCTGACTGGACAAGGCTAGGGTGATGTCATGCATTGAGATATAAAGTGAGCTAGGCTGGCTTGGGGGAGGAGAAGCTGTTAGGGGCTGCTGAAGAACAAAGTCTCCTCCAAGGGAGAAGGAGTTGCAGATAGTGAAAAGGGAAGCTCAGGTAGAGGGGAGAGAGTGAGAATTGTCCCAGTGTCTGGGAACTCCTCTCTCCTCCTTTTCTTCTCCTGTGTTCTTTTGAGGTTTTAAGGGATCAATACTGGGGATCAATAAGGGATCAATCCTTGGGTTTGCTGGCCAGGAGTTAGGCCCGTCATTTTAAACAGGGTTTAAACCTGGGAGCTTCTAATCCCACCAGTTTTGGGCCAGGGTTTTGGTTTGCAATTTTCTGCTCCCAGTCAAGCTGAGACCCAAACTACCCAGGCCAAGCCGAGAGGGTGGGCGTGGTCTTTCCCTTTTGTTTATTTTGATGGCCTTTTGCGCCCTAGTCAAGCTGTGGTTGGGGTGACTGTAGCCATTACTCAACCTGGCTTCTTTTGGAGTTTTTCTTGCAGTTTTGTTTTAGTAGGCCACATAATCCAGCTCAGACATTTTGGTGTGCATGCATGCTCTCTGGAGCTGCAGTCAGTCCCCACGCACATATACAGCATCCCCACAGGAGTAAAGATTGGCACACTACCATTCCTCAAAGATCGACAAGGGGCCCCTTGCACCACAGAAGGATCTATGCTCTCTAGCAGCTTCCCCTGGTGCACAGACTGTCTTGTAGTTAGTAGTGTTTTAAATTGCATTTCGTGTTTTCCTCTTTTCTGTAATAAATCTGTCTTTTGTGTTTACACTGCTTGAAGGGGGGACACCCTAGCAACTCATTTAGTGTTACCCAGGTGGTCTGGGTAGGGGCTTGAGCCACGGTAAAATATATCTTGTACCCCAAAATTGAATGTGGCCCTTGTTGCTGCCAATCAGTGCTCAGCCGAAGGGCTACACATGCATCACTTAAATGTTGTATGCAGGAAGTCTGAGGTATAAACATTGAAAAATACTGGTGCTAGCACTGACCCTTGGGGGAACTCCATTCTTCAGTGTTTCTGCTTTGCTTTTGTTTTATGGTGGGTAGTGAGTTTGAGTGATCTACTAGAAATCATGTTCATGATGAAAGTGCACAGCTTGCAGTCAGATATCATAGAGTGCAGTTTATATTTAAGACTTGGTGCCATACAATGTCATAGACAGCTGTAAGATTGATAAAGACTACACCTGTTTTCTGCCTCATTTCAAATCTGTTTTCTATGTCAGATGTCAGTAATGTAACTTGGTCAATGGTACACCACTTTTTCTGAAGGCCAGATTGTTTTTTTGGGAGCTGGGGGGTCAATGATGTTCTCTATTCTATTCAGGATTACATGCTCCATGAGCTTGTACGTAACACAGAGTAGCAAGATGGGTTGGTAGCTCTTTGGATCCTCCGGTGGTTTATTTGGTTTCAGGATAGCAATGACATCAGCTTTCCTTCAGATTTTTGGATGTCTTTTACTTTCTAGTCATTTTATACATTAATTTCTGAAGCCATCTTTTCATTTCAGTTCCATGCTTGGTAACAAATTCTGGGAATATCTTATCTGATCCAGCAGTCTTCCCAGTCTTGATCACTTTAATAGCTTTGTTAAACTCATCATTAGAAATGGGGGGTGTTTAAATTAAGGTTGATATTGGGTGATTTAAGTTGTTCATGAGCCATGTGTCTATTTATTTGTGTGTGTTCCTTACTTTACTTGCTTGTTGTTACTGTACTTGCTGTTGTTGCACAGCATTTTTGCAATGGAGTTTGTGAACTCTCAAGAGCTATACCTCTGGCTATGAAACCAGAGAAGACTTTTGAGACAGAAGTGTAAGCTTATGTAGACTCAATTGTCAAATCACTCCCTAAAGCAGACAGAAAACTGCAAAAAATAAAACGAGGAAGAGAAAAGGACAATTCCTTGGGACTCTTGAAAGAAAAGACAGTTAAAGGTTGAGAAAGGTAGTTAAAGATGGCTAAATTCAGCTCAAAGAAAAGGCTGGATGGAGCACGGGTGGAATTCTCCAGGTCTCTGGGTGCTGCATTTTTGCTTCTTTTTTGTAAAATAAATAAATAAATAAATGAAATCTGGGATCTGCATGGTACTATCAAGTGCCAAGTAAACCCAGTTATACCTGGTCTGAACAGATCAGGGGTATATGTTGAAGTGCAGTTGGCATCTATAAGCATTCCTAGAAAAATCTTGAGACCAAAGATAACAGGTGAACATGGAGTATTCTCAACCAACAGGTCCTACCTTAGCACCGGAAACAGAAACAGAACAAGATCATCAACAAGTAGGACTCTCAGGTGCCTCCAAGGGTCAGAGTCTTTGTCAGTTGAGGATGACAGTGAAACCTCCTGAGAGATTCCTAGAGACTTACTAAAAGAACTATGGAAAAGGGGGTAGGAAAGTGAGTGGTAAACACTTTAGGGTTAAGTGCTAGTAACCTCTCTTCTGTAGATGGGTGTTAATTGATTGTCGTACTTATTGTTACTTTTGATTTTTGGTTTTATTTGGGCTTTTGTTTTGTTTTTGGTTTGGTTGGGTTTTTTTGGGTTTTTGTTTAATATGTCTTTTAAAATAAAAAAGTATAAATACATTGTAGTTATGAATATTTTAAACATGAGTCAGGAGTGCAGTCAGCTGCTAAAATGTGGGCTAACTGGACATCAACAATTTTGAATGTGTAGCTTTAAATATATCATTATGTAGATATATAATTAAGAAAAAATACTTCAGAACACCAGGAATGAAAAAAAATTAATTACTTTAATTGTTATATTTAGTTTACAGAATGGAATTGATTTTTGGAAACCAGCCATGACAAGGGCAGTGAACAATGGCTGTAACAACTAGGCAGATGAAGTACTTGTTTTTGACCTACATTGAATTTTTAACCCCTACATGGGCTTTGAGATTGTGTATTTTGCATAAGGCCTTTATCTGAGATACTATTTTGCACATGCAACATGTCATTCTGAAAAGCTGGCTAAATAAAGCCTGAGTTTGGAGCATCTATATGAAAGATTTGGGGTATGATTCTTTAAGGCCTCCAGACACTGAAGCCAGGAAGAAGGGCAAAAGAAATTCTGCATATGAAGAATCAAAACTCTTACTTAGTTTCATAATCTCAAATGTATTTTGTTTTAGTGAATTCCAAGAAGCGCTGTAACAGGGATGGTGTATCAGTTATCTATTAGATATCATGTGTCACTGCCTATCATTCATTTGTATTTACTATTTAGTTATGTTACTACCTGTCTTCATAACAATGGCTGCATCTACATGTGTGCTTTACTGAGGAGTAGACTAGCTGCAGAGTAAAGGTCACCGTTTTCATGTGCAATAGTATTAGGCCACAGTAAATAAATGAATACCTTGTAGTATTGTCCCTGACAGCAGTAATTAACTGTGATTAAACACATGTGTAGATGCTGACCATGGATGTAAATTGTGCCTGGTCAGCCCAGCCAGCAGGGTGCCAGACTCCTGCCCGCCACCTAGCCACATGGCTCCACACTTTCAGCATCCTTGTGCCCCAGCCCCTCCAAACCACCACCCAGAGCCCAGGACAGAACAGGGAAGGAGTAGCCCTGGCATAAACTGCCCTGCCCTAGCTCAAATTGCTATTGTCCTGGGCGCACGTGTAGACACTGTGCCAGAAGTACCTTACTGTGGCTCAAATGGCTCCAGAGTTTATTGCTTCAAATTGGATGTGTCCACATAACAATTAATGTCATATATATTTAGTCAGGGTTTCACTGGATCCAGAAAGGCAGAAAATGCCACAGGAGGACAAAGTTACTACATTGCAAATCAGCCACAAATACATTTATGCTGTATGGAAGGAACAGCACTAACTAAAAAAAGGGCATACCTATAATGTCCAGGGAGCACACTGATACATATACTTCACATTAAAAACCCCTCTGGAGCACAGGTAAAATGGGAGAAGTCCCCTGGTCAGTAGAAAGTCTGTTATGAAGTGGCAGCAGAAAAATGACTTATCTTACCAAACAGATATATTTGCCATGAGACAAAGAAAGCGCTGTTGGGACTACATTGCTCTGCATAAATCCTTCTGAATTTGGTGCTGTGACTTAATAGAAGATTGAATTTTCTGCTAATTAAAGGATGGAACTTGTATTCCAGCAATTAAAACTTTTCGGTTCTTGGAAATATTTATTGAAAGAAATGTTCTGATAAAAGTATCTTTACTGCTGAGATACCCTATATTCTGTACTTAAAGACATTTTAATAAAGTAGCACATTGAATAAAATATTTTTAGTAACACTTTCTGAATTCTCTCCTGTTCACTAACGAGGCCAGAATGAAATATACTTTTAAAAGGTGAAGATAGGTTGCTATTGCTGTCCAATTATGAAAGGTATACTTGGGGATCTGGGGATACTGGTTGTAGGGATCTAGTAATTATGTAGAAATAAAAGCAGTCTCTTTTGCTAACAGGCCATACATTGCTGCATGCAGATACCAAATACAACTGAAATGTTTAAACATTATTTAGCACCTGAAAAGTTGTTTCTAAGAATTACATGATTATTGTAATTTTTTGAGTTCAAGCTAAAATCAGATTGGCAAAAACTGAAGATTTAGGGTTCACTGAAGCCAATGGAAAGACCATCTGCTATTGACTTCCATTGCCTTTCAACCAGGCTCTAATGTATTTTTAAATGTTAAATTTATTCTACTCCCATAAAAGTATTGAACTATTCATACAATTACAGATAAGTAGACAAGATAAGATTTTGTATGCTCTGTATAAGGCTATACCAGGGAAAATCAAGAGGAGACTATATGAAATGCAAACAAGACAAAGTAGGTGACAGGCCCCATTTTTAGCCTTGCAAGACCTAGAAATTTCAGGTATTTTGGACCAGGCCATTGAGACGCAAAGGTCCATAAACTCTTCCTCAATAAACTGGCCTTGCTTCACTAAAATACTTTTGATTTTGTGAAGGGAAATGTGAAAAAGGATGATTGTTTTCCCCCAAAAAACTCTCAAGTATAAAAGGAAGCCTCATACAGGCTACCCAAATGCAGACCGGTATAAACTAAACATGTAAAACGTTCCTTTGAGTATTGCCAGGAAGTGCAAGTGGGAAACCTTCAGCTGGATGATGAACCTCTTCCTTCATGTATGGAGAACTGTGTTATCCGTGCTCATACATAGTAGCTGTCGGTTAATGCATCAAAATTATGACATTTTGGTAGTGTATTAGTGTATGGTAAGACCTGTTTTAGTGCTAGACATTGTTAAAAGTAGTTTGCACTCAAGACAGAAGACACATAGATCACGTCTAGATGTGCAGGGGCATGTGTTTGCAGTGACACACACAGTAGTGGAATAAATTTGTGCTGCTACTGTGTGCCTCAGCACATGCACTTTGTTGTAGGACACATTGTCCTACTTTGGGCAAACTGTCCAGCTCCTCCTAGCGTGCTGGAGCAGCAAGGGCACAAAGGGTATAGATGCTCCATCTGGCAGCTGGAGTGACTCCCTGGAGGACGAAGCCTCTGTGTGTTCTGGTACATGCTATTTTCACATGCTCTGCACTGCTCTTTTTTTGCTACTGGGCAATCCTGGGAGCAAATTTCATCCCTGTGCTTTACATTTGAAGTGAGGTATGCTTTAATGTTTCATGTGTGCAGTTTGTGGTGTCATAATGAGGTCTGTGATGCCATTAACCATATGTGCCTGTACATGTGGATGCAACTATAGGAACTATACTAGGTAGTGCATAAAAAAATATCAAATCTGAGTCCAAAGAAAAGACCTAAATGGGTACTCTAAATCTATGGAGTATGATCTATGGCATTTCCTTTAGAATAAAATTATTTGGATATAATAGAAGTTGTGATACTTCTATTATCAAAATAGAGATAAGAACTTTAAGTCCTGCATTTTCAAGTGAATTACACTTGAATATCCATTGATTTACACTATGAAAATTGAATGCAAATCTAATCTTTGTATTCATATAATATATTTTATTCCTAAACCAGACTTTCCTAAATGGTATGTGTGGTAGCTGTAGCTGCTCTTAGAAGCCAGGAACCCTGGGGGTGCTGTCCTGTACCCTAGGGCAAGGCCCCAGGGCCCCAGGAGAGATGGAGGACTCACCCAGGAAATCACAGAAGCTGAGGCAGGAGCAGCATGTGCTTACACCATGCTGCCTCTTGAGGACTTTGTCAATTAAGCTTGGTGGTGTAAGACTGATGACATCAGCCTCCGGCGCTGCTGTAGATAATTTAAAAGGCCCAGCAAATGCTGAGCTAAGAGAAGACGAAGGAGACCAGGCACAGGACTGGTCGAGCCCAGGAGTTTTTCTTTCTTTTTTTGTTTGTTTGGGGGTTTTTTGAGTGGGAAGAAGCCCAGTGAGGTGGAGTGAGTCTGGGGTGCTGGCAGGAGACCCATGGCTACATTAACCCTCAGAAACTAAGCTGAAATCCCTGGAGATTCATGATGATACATAGTTCCTTTTTTCTTTTCTGTGCATGTCCCATGTTGGATCAGGGTTCGTGGCTGGCACCTGGATTGAGAGAGCCACCTGGGAGAGTGGGCACAGGGCAGGATGCCTGACAGAGGCAGAATCCAGGGAAAAGACAAAGACTGGCCAAACCCTAATGAAGAGGCTTAGGGGACAGAGGCAGCAGCAGCTGGTGGTGATATTTCAATACCTGGTTGGTGAGTGGATGGGGTGTAGGGGAGATGGAGCCCCAAGGCCAATTCCATGGGAACCACGAGTACTACCTGTCCTGGGCATGAAATTACATCACTGAATCTCTCCTTCAAATATGATTTCATCAAGATGTGGTAAATGAGATGGGGACAGCCTAGCTTGAGAGCGGGGAAGAGCTCATGGGACCTAAGTCAACACAGCGGAAGCTTGACAGTATGACCCAGAATCCAAGTCAACTCTGTCAAAAACCCTTATGGCATTTCTTGACAATAAAATAAACCATGCTAATCAATTTCTTGCTTACCAGATTAAATATAACAATTACTATGGACCAACAGTCTCATCATCATTGAACAAAACTAGATATATCTAAGTAGATTAATGATACATTTACACTGTTAAGAAGTCTAATGAACATTCAATGTACTTTCTATACTGTTGTGAATCTTTATCAAGTTTTAGAACTGAAGTTATCATCACTTTGTTCCTAGTGCATTTGTAAACTATACATGTTTATTTTTACCACTTAGGTAGTATCCAAGGGTGGGTTTCTCTTTCTTTTTGCCTAAATGTTAGTTTTTTAGTCTTTTAAGGGGCACTTTTGGCAGTTTTACACAGGAGATATTCTGTTTCCTGGACACAGAACCCTACATATACAGGCCTTGTAGTTCTAGTACATTTCTACGGGGAGAATATGTTTCTACTTATTTCTACTGGGATAACTTACCAGGAGTACATTTCTCCTGGTAGAAACTACAGATGTACAAGGGTTTATTCAATTTCTGCAATGGGAAACATGCCTCTTTTGGGAGAAGGATCACACAGGTGGCCAACCTGGAAGATCTCCCTTATTAAAGAAACTCACAAAAATGAATGCTTATATGCTCCCCTCCCAGTCTAGTTCTGGAAGGAAGGGGAACAGCAGGGCAATCGGGAAATGCTAACTGGGTGGCAGAGGGTGGCAATAGTGAGGGTGGGAACTTGACTTGGAGAGGTTATCCCTAGGGATACAGAACTGTGCTCCCCATACTTCCCCAGACTGGGTATATGTCCACAGGCTGCATGTATATAGCAGCATAAGTGCCTGGCGAATGCATAGACAACCAAGCATGCTCAGTCTCTGCCTGTGCACACTTTATGAATCCACAATTTCAGAAAATAGAATTGCTACTGCACATAAGTGCAAGATGGGACTTAAATGACTAAAAATCTGTCTCTTAGGGAAATGGAGCTCAGTCCCAAATGAGCACACAGGGTTCTTTAACACTGAAAATGACAGGCCTTGTTCCTATCTTGTTTACAATTAATGGTGGTTGTACAGCACATGTATTGGCACAGATCTAATTACAGATCTGGGGCCTATAAAGAACCTAATAGGAAAATGCTATTGTATTTACAGAAATCTAGGATGACTTCAAATTTAAGATGACCGTCCTCTAAAAATTAGACTCATTACAAGGAAAATTAACCTTAGGCATCTTAAATTCATCCTTCCATACTTCTGTGGTAGGGAGAGCAGTGGCAGGGTGTGAGGTGCCAGGCCTCTACTCCTTGCTTCCCTGCCTTGTTCTCTTCCCATGTCTACCCCCACTGTTGCCTACCCCCACCATGCACCCCCCTGCATGTGCCCCCTGCTGCCTGCCTCCACTCACTGCCTCTCCCATCTACCTCCTCTTCAGCCTACTCTCCCTATTCCCCCCCTGCAGCTTGCTTCCCCTACCCTCTGCTCCTGGCTCTTTTGTTTGCCCCTCCCACTTCCTGCCCATACATCCCCCTTACCTTCTGCTAGCTCTGCTCCTCTGAGGCAGTCAGCAGCAGCAATGGTTCTGCTCAACTGCATCCCAGCTCACTCAAAGAGATGTGATGGCAACTCCCAGCCAGGCTAAGTTAAGGATGGATGGACTGGGGCCAGAGCAGAAGGTAAAGGGGTAGGGAGAAGTGAGAGGGAGGGAAGCAGAGGCTGAAGGGGCAGGCTGAGTCATGGGGACAAGGGGTAAGAGGGCAAGCTACAGTTTCCTCCCAAAACCCCCCGTCTCCCCTGTGCTTTTCCTGGACATGTGTCATAGAGTCAGATAGAAATAGGGCTGGAGGAGACCTCCAGAGATCATCTAATCCAACCCCCTGCCTGTGGCACATCCCTATCCAAACCATCCCATACAACAATAATCTAGTACAACAGAATAAAAAGGGGGAAGGGGATGGAAGGAGCAACCAAGCAAATCCCAGAAACATGGGAAATACCCATGGTAGAAAACAAGCACAGCTATGCTCGCCTAGATCATCCCCTACTGGTGACTATTCAACCTATTCTTGAACACCTCCAGTGATGGAGAGTCTACAACTTCCCTAGGCAGTCTATTCCACTGCCTCACTATTCTAACAGTGAGGAAGTGTTTCCAGATATGCAATCTAAATTTACTTCACTGTAACTTCAAGCCATTTGTCCACATTCTGCTCTCTGCAGCAAGAGAGAAAAGGTACTTTTCCTTTTCTTTATGGTAGCCCTTCAAGTATTTGAAGATCATTGTCATGTCCCTTCTTAAGTGCCTTTTCTACAAGCTAAGTATGCCTAGCTCCTTCAGCTTCTCCTCTATGACTTGCCTTCCATGCCCTTGATCATCTTTGTTGCCCACCTCTGGACCCTCTCTAACTTCTCAACATCCTTTTTAAAATGTGGAGCCAGGAAATTCATACAGTCCAGAAGAAGCCTAGTCAGTGCTGAGGAGCTTGGCACTATCGCACTATTAGGTCATGCACCTAATGCTTCTACTAATGCATCCAAAACCCACATTCACCTTTTGTGTAGGTGCATCACACTGAAGACTCATATTGAGTCTATGGTCTACCAAAACTCTCGAGTCATTTTCTGAAGAACTGCCATCCAGCCACGTGTCCCCCATGTTATATTTATAATTTTTGATTAATCCTCCCAAGGTGTAGCACCTTTCATTTGTTTGCATTGAACTGCATCCTGTTAGCTCAACCCCAACTTTCCAATCCACTGAGATCCTTCTGAATTGTGCTTGCATCCTCCAACACACTCATGATCCTTCCTAGTTTCATGTCATCTGCAAACTTGCCCAGGAAGCTTCCTATGCCAGCTTCCAAATCATTAATAAACACATTGAACAGCACTGGGCCCAAGACAGACCTCTGTGGGACCCCACTCAAAACTTCCTGACATTCTAGCATGGATCCATTAATAATTACCCTTCGCTTGTAGCCAGGGTGGATCTGATTTAAATCAAGTCAAAGCAATTTCAATTATGAACTTGCTCCCTCTCTATGCGGTGCTGGTCAGGCCACAGCTGGAGTACTGTGTCCAGTTCTGGGCGCCACACTTCAAAAGGGATGTGGGGAACCTGGAGAGGGTCCAGAGGAGGGCCACTCGTATGGTTGGGGGCTTCCGTGGCCAGCCCTATGAGAAGAGGCTGAGGGACCTGAATCTCTTCAGTCTCCACAAGAGGAGACTCAGGGGGGATCTTGTGGCTGCCTACAACCTTATCAGGGGCCACCAGCAGGGACTCGGGGAAAGTCTGTTCACCAGAGCCCCCCTTGGAGTCACTAGAAACAATGGCCACAAGCTGAGGGAGGATAGGTTTAGGTTAGATATTAGGAAGAACTACTTCACTGTCAGGGTGGCCAGAGCCTGGAATAGGCTTCCCAGAGAGGTGGTGTTCTCACCTTCCCTGGAAATCTTCAAGAGGAGACTGGATAGGCATCTGGCTGGGGTCTTATGACCACTCCCACCTCCAGTGCTCCTTCCTGCCCATGGTAAGGGGTTGGACTAGATGGTCTGTCTAGGTCCCTTCCGACTCATTGATTCTATGATTCTGTGATTTAAATCATGATGTAAATCACCAGTCATGAAACCTCAATTTAAGCATTGTTTTCTACAAAAAGTGCATTCTTGTTTGATATCTTTTATTCATTTAACTTATTGAAAGTTTGCACTTTTAGCTAAAGGTAAAGGTTTGACTGTGTGTATGCAAACTTACAGAAGGACAGTAGGGTTCTGGGTGGGTAATCAGGCCTGTTGTCTCTCATCTCCATATACTGCTGTTAATAAGGATGTTATCTCTGGAGAGAAGAAACTCTCTCCATGCCTGAAGAAGGGCGTTTTGTGCCTGAAAGCTTGCAAAGAACATTTTTTCCAACTACTTAGCTGGTCTAATAAAAGAGATCACATCTGCCCAAAGAACCTTGTCTGCCCACGATCTCTGGAGACACAAATCCACAGTTTGAGAACTGAAACTAAGCATTACAGAGATGCTGAATGGGGTCTTCTAGACTGAGCACTGAGCCCCATAGGGTAGAGTGGTTTTCTTTAATCTATAGTAATTTATACCCATAAGATTGGGCCCCTAATATAGTCCATGGCCTTTTGTGACCTATTTATAAAACTTCTAAAAAGGTTACATAAATATATTGTCTCAAATAGTATATAATTGTCACACGCACACCATAATAGTGGCATCGATGCGCGAGGCACCAAGATGGCGAGCCCCACCCTTCTTCCCCGCAACCATCACAAAAGGGTAAAACAAACGCTGCCATACCATTACTTTCACTATCAGAGTATCACTAACATAGGTGAGGTCAGCTAGTCTGTAACACCAAATAAGGCCGGGACACAGAACCCTGAGAGGTGAAAACAGCCAGCTCACCATTGAGCGCGTCACCTGAGTGATATAAGGGAGCGCACAGCCACACCCAAGCGAGGTCATTTATCACCCACTTCGATTATCACAAAGGACGCTAGCCTCCCGTTCACAATTAGCAACCGCCAAACACCGCTTCATTGCCGGCCCGACATGATTAGCAGTCTACTTCTCTGCATCTCATTTCTCTCCTCAATGCTCACTGTGAGTAAATAAACTTCTACCTTCAACTACTCTCTGTCTCTGTGACTATCACCTCACCTCCAGTCTCTTCGGGCGACATGAGCTGGACTCGTGTTAACCGTCCCATAGAGAGCTAATCGGCTCTTCTAACCCCTCCATTCCAGTCCCTTGCGCTGCGATCGGACAGCAGCGTGACAATAATGAGAAGTTATAATCCCTATTCCATGGTGGTACATTTAAGCTTTAACATATCTTAAATTAAAACTATCTTTATATGGGTTTACTTAAAAAAAAATTTAACAACAACAATACGACTAAATAAAAAAATCCAATTTTTTTAATTAAAAAAAATAGTTGATTTTTATCCACCCTACTTGGAGCTACTGAGCCAGTTATTGATTCACCTTGTAGTTTTGCAAATATAGTACTTTTACATTTTTGCATGGTTTGTCTTTTTTGGATCTGCAGTCTTGCAACCTTAAATCAAAGTTAATAAAAGGTCTGCATTGTCTACGGCTGTATATAATCTAGGCTGACAAAGTTGTGAATTGTAGTTAGTTCTTTTAAATACAGCTTATAGTATAAAGAACTATGTGTTTTAATTAACTGTCTTTTAAAACACAGAAAAACTATTCATCTGTGTACAATAACTTGGCCCACTAATGCATTTATAATGGTGTCTATGAAAGCATAAAGTGTCAAACATAGCTGATCAAGTCAAACATGTAATTAGATGCATCAAAATCACTTTATGAGTTTATGTTTCATTTCTACCCCAGAAGATATTGCTGTCCATCTCAGAAGGAAAATTTACTTAAAGGCTGCAAGACATGATAAGGAAAAAATATACAAAAAGTTATGTTTTATTTTTTTTCAGGGTGAACTTGGGTAGAAGGCAAGGTAGAGTGGTACCTTAGAATCGAAGTGGTTAGTCACTAATTGCCACTCTGCCCTGCCTTCTTCATTGTTTTATATAAAAATATGTAAATTATTCAGATCTTTGTATCAACTTTGATCAATTTTATGAAATAACTCCTGCCAATTTTTCATCCCTTTAGTACTGTATTAATAGTCTGCCAAATCAAACAAAGATGACTTCTAATCTATATTAAGAACTTTGTTTTTTAAAGAAAACTATATATAGATATTACATACAATTATACCAGGAGAACGTTGGTTGAATTACAAAGGTCTATGTCACACATTAGATTTGTGGAGCAATTGACATGTTAATCAAGCCCCAAATAATAACATGCCTCACGCCACATATTTGGCCAATTTAAAGTGCAATAAATCGAGAAGCCACCCATAAAGATGATCCACATTGGGCATGTCTACATGTGCAATTAATTCAAAGCATGTTGTGCCAGAGTTTGTTGCTCCTGGGTGCCACATTTACATGCACGTGCAGGACCACAGCATATTGAGCTGGGTTGGAACAGCCCTAGCTGGCAGGAGGCCCAGTGGGTTAGCCTGCCAGACTAGGGCTGCTCTGATCTGGCTCAACATGCTACAGGGGGGCTGGCTGGGGCGCAAGGGTGCTCCAGTGCAGGGCTAGCCAGCAGGCAGCCCCCACACTGAAGCACTCTTGCGCCCAAGCCAGCCCCATCAGCATTTACATGTGTGCTGCAGTGCACTAAAGAACCCAGCTGCAGGATAGTACTTGTATTTACAAATACTAACTTGCAGTGGACTTTATTTGTTTCCTGCAGCCTATTAGGGGCGGCTACATGTATAGACACCAAGACTTTTACTGTTAAGCTAATTAGGTAGTTCCACAGTAAATGTCTCATACAGACTCACCCATTGTGTGTTAAATTTAACATGTGGCACTCCCTGCTACCCCATGCCTGATCCTGACACTAATCTGATTGGGCATGGGGCAGGATTGGGTACAGGGTATATCCAGAGTCTGGTACAGGTACTTCCATTATCAATCCTCAAGATTGTGCTGGTGACCACCCTGGGTCTGAGCAGGGACTGGGGCTTCCTGGTACCGGATCGTGAAGCTTAGCTAAGCCTTGGGATTTGACATAAGGCTGCCCCAGAGTGCAGTGCAAAGCCTACCCCTGTCCAATTCATGGGACTGAACTGGGCGCAGTTCTGGGTTCTGATTCTGGCTGCCCCTTTTTCTATCCCCAGATGCAGCCCTGGGTCTGACTGGGTTTCAAAATACATGCACAACCACAGATAGGGGAATTTATCTTACCCCTAGCTGCATACACACATTTAAATAGGCACCTAGCACATACAAGAGGGGATGGGGGAGCTTCCCCCATAATGCAATGTTCACACCAGGTGTCTCTTTAATTTGGTTTGTGCAGCAGTGGATGTGGGATCTCCCCCATTTCCAGCTGCACTGTAGGGAGCACTCAGTTTGGGGAACTGCAGTTTGGGACTGCACTAGAACTGCTCGAGGCACCACCCTCATGCCCACTTGGACAACCGTGAAGACTATCCTCCTCCTGCCCATCCTCCACCCCATTTCGCTGGCCAGCAACCACTCCCAGATGGTCAGTGGGAACAAGGGGAAGCTGGCCAGATACAATCTGTGCATGCCCACTCATACGCCAGCCACACTGTTAAGCCAGATCCTTGCACCCTCCAGCACAGCTGGACACCAAGCAGGTAGTGGAGGTCTGAGCTTCAGGTCTCAATGCCATCACTCAGGTGCCTGCATCCCAGAAGCAGGGAGGTAGCACCACAAAAAGGCACCTAAACTTGATTATGAAATGGGAGGTCCCTGGTGCTATTTACCCTTACCCAGCTCCCCAGTATTGTTGGCGTAGACTAGCTCATGGAGATGTAGCTATTGAGCTCTTTGCAGCTATCCAGCTGAGATTGGGGCAGCATTCTCAGGTCTCTCCGAAGTGCTACACTCTCTTCTCTAGTCTTGAGTAGCTGAAATTATTTTGTATCATCTGTGAATATTGCCATGTCACTGGGAGCAATTCCACCTACCTATTACAAACTCCCAATGCAGGACCTTAGTTCCCCTACAAGTCTTCCAGTGGTCTTGTTTCTCAATCATCTCACTCCATTCCCACCCTCAGCCCCCTACAACAAGAAGCATTAAGTCCAACAATTAGCATGAAAGATATTTACTGGGATGTTTTAGAAAAAACACATTAAAAAGGTACAGTGCAGTGAAGGAGGTGTTCACAATTGTTGAGAAGTCCCCTGCACTCTCTCACTTCTGGTAGAAGATTGCCCCAGAGCAAGCAGCCAAGGCTTCCTGGGTCAGAACATCCTGGTGGTGGTTCTGTCCAAGAAGTTTTGCTGAGGTTGTATACTACCCAAGCCAAAGCAGCAAAGTGCCAAGGGCTTCCCCTGTTATGGGTGCATCTGGACCTGGCATGGTTTCCAGAAAGGTTTCTCCCCTTGCCTCACATGTACTGTGGAGGATGCAGGTGGTGACCATACAACCTGGATGAAAATGTTCCTCGACTTGAGTTCTAGGCAGCATCTCAGGGACTGCCAGCACCCCTTTAAGCATCCAAAGGTGCACTCTATCACTCTCCAGCAGCTGCTCAGCTAGTAATTGAAGTATGGTCCAGCCAGCCAACAAATGATTTCATGAGCCAGGGGAGCAGGGGGTAGCCAGTTCTCCAAGTAATGGATAAATCCATGGTGAAAGTGCCAGGAAAATCCCTGCTGCTTCATCATCTTCAGGCAGTCAGAGTTCCTGAAAATGTAGATGTCATGTATCTGGCCCTACTACCCAACATTCGTGTTAGTGGAGCACCTGTGATCCATGACTTACTAGAGTATAACTGAAAAGAACCCCATTATGATTTATGTAAACAAAGGTACAGTAAAGGGGCACAGAATGAGTATGTGGGGCCCATTGATGGCCCCCACACAGCTTGGAAAGCCCATCTGTGCAAACCCAGCAGTGATTTCCTATGGGTCCCTGAGCTGGATGAACTGAGGTTCCTCAGGTATGACATCACACACTTTATGCACACCCCTTGTTGTAGTTGTGAGCCCCACACCAAACTGGAATGAAGGCTGTTAGTGTGTAGCAAGTTGCCAGAGCCATATGTCTCTTAATGGACACAGGAAACTGAAGCCCCGTGTCTTGGTGCTGGATCAGGGGGACCAGCTTGGTGCAAAAGTCCAGTCCAAGCTCAAAGGCAGTGGCCAGCAGTGATGATGCGGTATCCAATACTGGCCCTGCAGCACCCCTGCTTACATTGCATTGTGTTATGCCTCCTGTAAATAGGTCAACATGATTCCCATGGCAGCAATTCTCAAAGTAGTGCCTCACCAGGGCCACTCATAACACTGAAGTACAGAGTGCCTTTGGAGTAGAGAGGTCAGGGAAAGGATGAGTGACTCAGGTCTGCTACTTATCTCTAGGAAGCCCCTGGAGATCTGATACCAGCTGAAACAGTCAATCAAGAAGGGAGTGGAATTCACATCCTCCCTTCACTTCAGCCAATTGGTGCTTTCAACTGTGCTCAGATATTTTTGGCCACTATTGGAAATAATGGAAAAAGTTGCTCTAGCACAACATGCTGGGAGGCCTGCTTGATAACCCTCTACTGGTAGAGCATAAGTGATGCATGTAGCATGGTAATATTTATTACAAAACCTACTTCTTAGAACATGTTCTGATGTTAACACTACATAGTGTTCAATTTTAAACACATTAAGTGTCCCTTGTGACAAGGCCCTACATTTCAGTGGTGTGCTTCACTTCGATAGTTTACCATTTGGACAGTTTACCAAAATGAATTAATTTGCCTCACAACTAGTTTGACAAAGCAATGAATGAAAAACTAATACACTGTATCATCAAAATAAATGTTAATGTTATACATCTTTCTTTCTTCTGCTCATTAAAAAAACAAGTCTACTGTTACTGAATGTGTGACATGCAATATATAAATAATGTCTCTATGTAATGTGGAGTCTTGCCTAGGGTTGTTTTATTTCATTGCCTCCAGCTAAAATGAAAAGAATTTATGTTTCTCTTCATGCTCCTAAGTTCCCATTAGACTTGCTCTTTATTTTAAAAAGAATGTATGAGAACAAACATCTTTTTCAATTTTAAAATTGTGACAAAAGTTTAATGGGAATGTTATGTGAAAGGAAATATAGCTTTGTAAATTTTCAGATAGTAAAATTTCAAAACATCTTCTTTAAAAACACCCTGGTACTTTATACAAAGTTTTATTGTCCTCTATAATGCAATGCTCTCATACCAACTTGAAAATAAAAGTTCTCTATCATGTTGCCTCCTATTGATATCTTCTCTGGATAGTTTCAGAACCTTTATGTTCTGCATAACAGACTCTTAATAGCTCTTCACCAGTTTCTCTCTTTTGGTTACTCTTGGTTTAAAAATACAATCTAACACAATGTTCTGTATAAGGGCATACCCTTGTTCCATATAATCTGTTCTAATTCTATTTGTTTCATAGCATTTTGTTTGCCTTTTTACCATTCATGAAGACTGAAGCATAGATTTTCATTGTATTCTTTACAATGATGCCAAGAATTTGTTTGGTTTCACCTGAATGATTATACCTGACTTTGGATGTAGAACCGTATGAGTCATTCATGTTATTGTTCCAGATCTGCACTATTGTGCATTTGTCAAGTCAGTTTCAAAAGTGCTGCTCATTTATTAATTTTGTTTAGGTCTCTCAGAACTTCTACATGGGCTTTTCTAGTCCTGAGTAGCTTAAATCATTTTGTATCATCTATGATTTCTGCCATGTCACTGGGGCTAAGTACAGATAGCCAAAAGCCTGAGGCTGAATTGATTCAGTCTTTACAGGTTAGTCTAAGCTGCAAAGATTGAAGCAATAAGCAAATAAGACGACTCTGATTCAGGAAATGGAGCTACATACCTGCAACGGCTCAAGCTAGAAGCTGGGGGGGCACTAGAGCAGGGCTCTCCGGCACATAGCCAGCATGGGCTGTGTGTTCACTTGACTTTTCTGCTGCCACTGAGGTCTCTGAGATTTGCAGTCCACAATCACAGCAGCAAGACTCTGCAGGGTTGCTCATTACTTCCTCTTCCTGCTTCCAGGTGCTTCTGGGATTTGTAGTACACAGTCACAGCCAGCACTAAGTAAGCCAGCAGGGCAGAGCAGCCCTATACTCAGGCAAGGGTAAATTTAATTCCTGGCCCTGGCCCCCACCCCAGTCCCAGCCGTGGTTTGCCTAGGGGGGAGGTGAGGGCAGTAAGCCAGCCAGGGAGCCATCCCTCACTTCTTTGGTTAGGGAGCAGAGGGGTGGGGCCAGCCCTACACTCTGGAGCAGAGAGCCCAGCCTAGCTGAAGGCTAAAAAGCATGTTGGGATGCTGGGGGACTCTGATTTAACTTAAAACAGGAAGGGGCCTGGGAAAGAAGAAGTTTCATAAATCAGTTTGAACCAAATCAGTTAAATCTGATACTACATTAAACCAGGTTTATCTTAAACCCATTTCAGCCATTTTGAAACTGGTTTATGTGCTCTGAACTTCTGTTCTGTTACAGTTTTAAACCAGTTTCTGATCACTTAAACTGGCTTATGTGCAACTTCTGTGTCTAGCCCAGGAGTTCACATTTCCAGGTCATGAATGTGTGCATTAATCATAATTTCTAGCACAGAATTTTAGGGATCTTAGTTTTCAGTATGACAAGAGGTGAATATTTATTCTTAGGTAGTTTCTAATCCCTTTTACCTCTCTACCCATGTCTAACTAACTTTCTTAATTGTCTTGCTAGGAACCTTGTCAAAAACTTTTTTAAAGTCTAAATAAATTAGATCAACCAGTTTCTCTTCATCTGTTATTTTGACGTCATGCTCAAAAAAATTCTAACAGATCAGAGAAGGATCATTTTACATTACAAAGGCTATGTTTGCTTCTTTTTATCATATGTTAATGTAGGCTGTTTTTTAATTATTCTATTTTTAATTATCATTTCAATCTGTTTACCTGATTCTGAACTAAGATCTATATTTAAAATAAATGGCTCAACCTTTATTAATCTTCACTTTTCTAGTACACTTTTTTTTAGTGAAACACTGCAGTGGCACACCTTCTCAAAGGTTTGCTGCTGTGGTACACCACAGTGGCCATATAGCTTTTTGTGAGCACAACCACCCAACCCAGTGACACAGATACCTTTGGGTGCAGAATATATGCCAATGACACTACTCTGGGCCACTCTAGAGCCTTCCCTAGTAGCTACCCTCAAGTTCAGGGACATCAAGATCTTAAGAGAGACCACAGAGGATTGTGTGTGGGATGGCCCATCTAGGACAAGCCACTTGCATGGAATAGACATGCCCTGAGTTACCAAATGTAACATTTGATCCTGGTTACTTTTTTTTGCCTCAGTCCTCACTACAGATGATGTGGCAGGGCACTGTTTGTGCCTGCCACTTTAAGGGCTGGAAGCCAGCAGCCGGCAGGTGCCTGATTAGGGCAGCCATTTTAGATTCAAGGCTGCCCATATAAACAGGGCATTTTGCTGATAGGAGGCCAGGCAACATTGCCTGGCTGCAGGTATCATCTGGGAGGTAAGGGAGGAGCTGTAGGGGATGGTTAGGAGGCTCCTGGTCCTGGATACGACCTAAAACTGCACCCTGCTGGGAGTGGGTGGCGTGGTGGGGCTCTCAGTGGTGTGGGAGCCCCCAGGAAATACCAGGCCAGTTACCAACCAGTGAAAGGTGGGTTGGGGTGCCTTAACCCCTAGCCCCCACAACCAAGTGGATTACCCCCTTTGTAGGGTCTAGAAGGTGGACCCCCAGAGAGAGAGAGAGAGTGGGGCCATCCCTGTCTGGACATCCCCTGACTGGTCAATGCTGGGGCTAGGACCAGAAGGGTTGAATGGCCCACTGCAAGGGATGCCCAAGAGCTGAGGGCCTGGGGATCCAACTGGCCTGGAGGTGGGCCAGGGCTAGTAGCCAAAGGTCCCGGGGGGGGGGGGGAAGCACACCTGTAAGGGTGGAGCAGTTCAGGGAGCTATGCTGCCTAGGATGAAGGCAGAATAGGCAGCCTGAGGAGAGGAAACCAGGCAGGGTTCAACTAGTTGGATTCTGGGTCCCAGTGTTGGATCTGGTGATATTGATATCTGGATGCCATGTGCGAGGCTTGGGCTGTGGTGTAGGGGTGGAACAGAGCCGCAGATAGCGCCCCTGGCATCGGGGCAAGAAATGGGCAGCCTCCCTCTTAATTTACATCAATTAATTGATTACCAAGGCGTGGCAGGAAAGAAGGCAGGCGGTTAGCCCAGAAACAGAAGGGCGGGCCACTGGGGAAAAAAAAGTTGGGCCCGTTACAGAGGATATTGGGAGAGGGGTTACTAAAGTGGAGGTGTCAAAAGGAGGTCATGGAACAAATTAAAAAAAAATATATAAATAACCAGGATCAAATGGCATGTTTGGTAATTCAGATCATGTCTACACCATAAGAGTGGCTTGTCTTAGATGGGCCAGCCCACATACACAATCTTTGTCTCTGCAATAATTCCTTCTGAAACTCTCCCTTTATCCCTAGATAGAATAGTAGATCCACAGGTGACCTCATAGGCTTCCTATTTCTGACATGTCTGAAGAATGTCTTATTATTCTTTTTAGGCCTTTGTCTATATGGTCTTCAAATTCCCTCATAAACCATCTAATTAACACCTTACATCTTCCTTCCATAGTTTATGTTCTTTTTATTAGCTTCTCTTTGGATTTACATTTTGTGAAGGATACCTTTTACTTCAAATAACTTTTTGCTCCTTGCTATTTAGCCATACTGATTTATTCTTGTATTTTTTATATTCTGTCTTGGAAAAATCTATGGACCAAATCTATTTTTCTTCTCTCTTTAAACTACGGATGCAAAAAAAGCATTACAATTAATAGCAGGCACATGAGATGATTTGTATGGTTTCCATATCTTATTTTCAAACCAAAAGATATATAAACACATCACAAGTACCAACAATATATACCTTCAGATAGAATAATCTTTTTATTCTCAAGTATTCCTTCATGTGCAGCATTAATTTAAATGGAATAAAGCTTCTTCAAATAAATAGTTAATTAAATAATAAAATTAAACTACTGCATGACACTTTTACAGACAAAGTACCTGGACAGATGATTCTTTTATATCAGTGGAAAAAGAAAGAAGCTGACTCCTTTACATGACAGTAATTGCTAGAACTGGTTGTAGTGCTACCCCTGAAGAAAAACTCACCAGTGTAAGTTATATCCAGGTAGGCATCCTAGCTAGGTACCGCCATTCAAAAAGCCCAAGGCAGAACTGATCCAACTAATGTGGTTTTCTGGAAGTGGCATAGTTCAGATCGGTACTGAACAGAGCACACACTCGCCCTTTTCAGGGGGAAGGGGGTAAGCAAATCTTAGACCAGGTTTTGCCATTTTTAAACCAGTCTATGCATGCCAAACATCGGATCTGTTATGGGTATAGACCAGTTTCTGATCACTTGTACTGGTAAAAAAGATTGTAAAGTCTGTACCAGGCAACTGTGTGTATAATCAACCCAGATAGTCATTTGCTTAATGCAAACAGACTATTACTTGCTCATCTCTCACCTAGTGGAGAGGGACTGTAAAAGCCCTAATGGATCAAGTACCCTGGGATAATGCATTAACTGTTCATTCTATAACCCAGTGTAGTCTACACTGCTGTAAATTTTTTTTATATAAATTACACCAGGGTTAAGCAACACATCCTGTGGCCTGACACAATATTATTTCCTTTATAAGTTTTATTTTTCTTCTTAAGTACTCATTTCAAAGCCACAATGAAATAGAGAATGCACGTCTGTTGAGGGTTGACTATCTATACAAAATTCATTTACTATAATTGGATTTTACTGATTTCCTACCAGAATAAAATGATTCTAATATTTCCCTTCTTCCAGAAAGCTCTGGCAGACTTTCCCCAGTCAGGATAGGGCTTGTCCTGAAGCATCATATCAGTAACCTAAAGGAAAAAGGAGGAAATAATTCAGGATTAAATAAATGTCACAAATGCAAGTGCTAATTAGGATTTAAAATGTACATTTTTAGATTACTAGTTTGTTTTGTTCTTGATCAAGATAATCAACATTTACAATGATAATTGCATTTGACAATCTGGACCAAAAATAATGTGCAGCTCTTTTGTTAAGAATCTACTTGAAGCAACTATTCTGCCCCAGAGAACTTTTGTACATATTAGCTAGAGATATCAGAGGGTTCTTGCATGGCCAAGCATACAAGGAAGACAGGAGCTAATCTAAATGAGCAAATTGCTTGTACTGTCTTCATCAAAATTATGAAGATGTAGCATAAACAGGGTTTAAGTTACTTTCTGCATATGGTTATGAAGCAGACATGTACTGTTCTATTACAGTCCAATCAGGGAGATGGTTCCAAGTTTGGTGATAGCACTGTCAAGAGATTTTTGGCTCTTGATATCTGAATTAGAGTCCAGCAGAGTAAAGCCAGGGAAGCATATGTATTAAGAGCCATATGTCCCTTTGTTCTGTGTGCCTTTTTCATTGGCATCAGGGATCAGGAACAGATCAAGGGGTTGTAAGTGACCCTAAAACTTGCATGTTATTTAAAATTTGAAATGCTAATTCTAGTTTTCAGTACTCATATCTAAACAGACCATCTGTCAAACTCTGCTGAGAGACTCACATGTATAGTCAAGTTTTGGATGATTTACAAAAAACAAAATTTAAAATAGACCTGACCTAAAGGAGATGGCATTTGATATACCCCCATCTTTGGAGATGCTAGAAATCCATATCCATTTTTTTTCAGATTAATCCTACTGAAAAATACTGCATAGTTATCTTGTCCACTGTTATGCAAAAGATCCAACAGGATGGAAAACATATATGTAAACAAAACAACACTACTAAGTCTGTATACAGCCTTTGCTATAAAATATGGATGAGGAAAACAAAAACTTATTTGCCACAAGCTTCAGCATGTATTTTAAAAACTGTTAATTGCTTTGATAAACGTGGAAGTAACACTTTGAGTTCTCAAAAGAAATTCCCAAGTTTTATTCATTTTGAAGAGAAGTCAGTTTTACAAAGGAGTTCTTATTTTCAAAATAAAATCAACAAAAAAATGCAATTTATTAATTTAATTTTGTTTTCGACAGTGTGAATTACAATCTTCAATCAATGATGTTTAACAGTTTTTACCAAAGGAATAAACATCCCCGATTAAATTTAAGCCACATATAAATTAAAATTCAACTCCTAATACTACGGGGTTAAAAGTGTTTGGCTTAGCAGCACTGGGTCCTAACTTTTTCAATGATACACAGTATATAAACAGAAGTACACACCCTGGGATGCTATGATTTTGTCATTTATCTTGATATCCTGAAATGCTACTTATTCTAATTGTTTTCTTTAGGTTATTAAAAAAAAAAAAAAAATTTCAGATCACCATGTTATTACAGTTTTTATTTTAATAAGACCCCAAGTTTAACTAAATAAATATTTGGATAATTGTGTAATGCTTAACTAGGCCCCTCTACATATTTAATTAATTCCATTTAGCAATACTTACCCAGCTCAGGAGGATGTGTTCTGTATAGTAATAAATATTTGTAAGGCAAAAGATGATTACTTGGTTAGTTTTATTCAATTTTCAAAATGTTTTCTCTGGGGCACTTTCTGGGAACTACTTACTATATTTGTTACAGGGATGCAATCTGCTTCTGTATGACCAATTACTACAGCAGCCTGCTTTATAAGAATAACATTCAAGTAGGGGACATTTTCTGAGGAAAATGACAAGCTGAGGCAGGAAATGTTCTTTCTGGTATCAGACAGCTGGTTTTTCATTTCTTAGCTCTGGCATTTATTTCAAGTCATATCACCAGATCAATGTCAGGTCACTTGCAGCTAAATTGGCAGCAGCAGAGACGGTCATTAAAGGGATGCATTCAATAAAGAAAAATCCAATTACCTTTTACATTAGAGAAATCAAATTCATTTTCTGGTGTTGGTCAAGGACAGTCATTGTGGAAGAGGGTGCAATGAAGGAAGGTACCCAGCACTGCCACAATACAGATAATTTTGTTTAAATAGGATCAATGTAAGACCAAAAAATTGTTTCAGATTCCAACAATGTTGGTTGGAAAAGTAAGTTGAAGTTTTCCTTGTTTTATTCCTTGTTTATTGTTTTATACTAGTAATAGTATAAATGTGTGTGTATGATATATATATTATTAGTGTGTGTGTGCATATGTAATATATACACACACATTTATACATATAATAGACTATATATAAACATGTATATACATATAATATATATAATTATTATTATTAATAATAAATGAAATATTCTAGTATATAATATGTTATTGTTATATACTATTCTATTGTATACTATAAACTATACTACTTTTCATTCTCAAAAATCCAACTAACTTCCTGGCAATTTGGAAATACTCTGAAGATACTACAGAGTTGCTATTCACTACCTAAGTATTTCAGTCGTTCTGGTTTTGGTGTCCGGTATAAAATCAAGATGAAATGGGAAGAGTGACTGCAAAAAATATTAGTTTTTTTTACTGACAACTTTTTCCTCTAAAGTTAAATAAGTAGGTACTAAGAACAACATTGGGTACAATGACTAAATTTTAAACAATATTTTAAAGACTACATTTATAACAGAATTCCTGTATTTCATTTAATGTTCCATTAGGAAAATGATAATTGTCTAAAGATATTTAGAAACTGCAACTATTACATTGTGTGGCTAAATGATTTTTTTTAAAGTTAGCAAGAAGATAATTAGGTGCATGTTCAGTAAAAAAATAATACTAGCATTTCTTGTACGACCTTATGGAGTTATAAACTCCATTTCCAAAGTTGAACAGTAATCTGAATGTACACTACAGTAACTTGCAATGCATTGCCGATACATTGCTCTTTATCATTTGGTCTATGTTGCAACACTGTCAGCCACAAATTTTATTAGACTAAAAAACTGATTATCTAAAATCAAAGCATTATATGCTGCAATCACACTTGGGCTAGGGACAGAAATTACATGTAAGCTGGTATGTGATTGGAAACTGGTCTAAGCCTGTAACAGAACAGAAGTTCAGTGCTCACAAACTGATTTTAAAAAAGGTGGAATCCAGTTTAAGACGGACCTTGATGGACATAGTATCAGATTTAGTCACTTCAGGTTGGACTGGTCTATCAAATTTCTGTTCAAGATCCCCTCCCAAAACAGATGAGGTCACAGTCCTCCAGCATCCCAGGATTCTATGCAGCCCCACCACTCCCCCTTGTAGGGTTGGAGGGCTAGCTTCTACCATAGCATATCTGCTCTGGCTGAGCTGGGTGGCCCCACCCCTGGCTATCACAGACCTAAGGCAGAAATGCTTCTTCCCCCCAGCCCAGCTGATAGCAGCATGGGGGGTCAGGCAAGGCAAGGGAAAAATGGACCCCTTCCTCAGCCCCAGCACCATCCCCGCCTCAGCCAGGGTATGCAAAGCAGGTGGGGGAAGCCCCTGTGGCAGGGGCTTTTTCCTTCCCCACAGTCTGGCTCTGCTGAGCTGAGAGCACCCCAGCCTGACCTCTGTCAGCCTTTCAACTATGAGGGAAACAGACTCCTGTTCCAGCCCCCCCCACAGCTGGAATCTGCACAGCAGGTAAGGGGAAGCCCCTGAGGGAGGGGCTTTTCCCTCCTCAGTCTGGCTCCACTTAGCTATGAGCAACCCAGCATCACCTCTAAGCTGTGAGGGGGAATAGCCCTCTGCCCTAGCCCCCTTTCCCTCCCCAGCTGGAGTCTATACAGCAGGTGGAGGAGCAAAGCCCCACCACCTCAGGGGCTTTCCCTTGCCACCTGCTGTGCAACCCCTGGCTTGTTGGGGGGGGATGGCAATTGGTGTGGAGGGGCATTCCCCTCCCCTTCGCAGCTGAAAGGTGGAGGGCTGGTGAGGGGCCAGGACAGAGGTGATAGCAGCCTGGTGGAGCTGAGAGGCATGCAGAAACACTTCTCACCTGCACTAGCCAAGGCCAGAAGGCATCTGCCTGCCTTGACCAACCAAAGAGCATGAAAATTAATTCTGTTCATTAATGGTCCTATCTATACAACTGAGAGAAATCTGCATAGATTGGATTGATTCCACCTCATACTTTTTGACTGTCTGTATTTACCCAAAAGCAGGAAACCAGCATTCACAAGTAGTATCCAGGATAAATAAACCAATGTGAATTAGATGCAGAGATTATAAAAAAAGGATACTAAACATCAAATAAGTATCATTTCTCAACAAGTTTTAATGAGCAATTCCACCCCTAACCAGCCAGACTCTTAGTAGAGAGCAGGTACATTGCGAGTATAAATATACTTTCCCGATTTGATATATTAAGATTAAAAGTGCCATAGGCAAGTAAATTATTAATTTAATTACTCATTATAATTGCATCAATTTTTATCCACATTCTCACTGCTGGTTAAACTATTTCTTTCTTTTTGTAGCAGGTATGGCAGGAGGAAAAACCGCTATGCAATTTTGCTTTTTGAAAGGTTTCTTCATAATGGTTACATACTGCTTAGTAAAACTCTTAATTTTTTTTGACCTGAGAAGCCTCTGGTATCAAGGCAATATTGCAATGTAGGCTCCATACTAAATGTAAATCCTGTCTTTTTGAGCAGTCTAATCAGAGTTCCTTTGAGTGAGTGGGAGATGAAGGTCCCAGAAACAAATATCTTAATTCATAAAAATCAATGTGGCTGGGCACTGTGTGTGCCTGGCACTTTAAGGCCCTGGAGCTGGCAGCCTCCAGGTGCCTAATGAGGGTAGCTATTTTAGGCTCAGGGCTGCCTATATAAACAAGGCAGTTTGGCTGCTGGAGGTCAGGCAAAAACACTGCCTGGCCAGAGGTCTGCTGAGTTTCATCTGGAGGTAAGAGAGGAGCTGTAGGGGATGGTAGGAGGCTCCTGGTCCTGGGTATGACCAAAACCTTCACCCTGCCGGGAGTGGGTGGCCTGGTGGGGCTCCCAGTGGCACAGGAGCCCCTAGGAAATGCCAGGCCAGTGATCACCCTGGTGAAAGGCGGGTTGGGGCGCCTTAACCCCTAACTGCCTTAACCTTTGGGTGGGTCATGTACACCAGACGTAGTTGTGGGGGTGCAAGCCCTGAGGAGGAGAGTTGGAGGCCAGGTGTGGCCAAGGCTGCCTGAGCCTTATGGGGGTTTGAGACCCTGAGGAGGAGAGTTGGGGCCAGGCATAGCTATGGCCACCTGAGCCCACCTGTGAAGGAAAGCCCCAAAACCCCAAGTAAAGGGGGTGTTATGAGCAGTGTGGAGCTCCCAGTGTGAGCAGGCCAGCATGTGGAGCCCTGTGAAGGGAGAGGGGGCTCAGCCAGAGAAAGAGCGCTGAGTCCTGACCCCAGTAAGTCCTCCAATGTGGGGAGGCAGAGTTTGGGTCGAATCATAGAATCAATAGTTGGAAGGGACTTAGACAGATTATCTAGTCTGAACCCTGCCATGGGCAGGAAGGAGCACTGGGGGTGGGAGGGGTCATAAGACCCCAGCCAGGTATCTATCCAGTCTCCTCTTGAAGTTCTCCAGGGAAGGTGAGAGCACCACCTCTCTGGGAAGCCTATCCCAGGCTCTGGCCACCCTGATCATGAAGTAGTTCTTCCTAGTATCTAACCTAAACCTATCCTCCTTCAGCTTGTGGCCATTGTTTCTGGTGACTCCAAGGGGGGCCCTGGTGAACAGACTTTCCCCGAGTCCTTGCTGGTGGCCCCTGATAAAGTTGTAGGCAGCCACAAGATCCCGCCCCCCCAGTCTCCTCTTGACTATAACACTGGTAGTAGCACCATGACCTGCTGCTCGGGGGCCGGGGGGGGGGGGAAGAGTCCCTGTGAGACCCTGAGGCACCAGTCATGGTGTGAGGTAACTCCAGCTCCCCCTATTTGTGGAGGAGGACCCAGAGAGGGGGACCCTGGGATAAGAGTATGGATCATACATCAAGGCCTGCCAGAGCTTCCCCTGACTGGCCCAAGCGGAAGCCAGGACCAAGAGGGTCAGAAGGGCAAGAAGGCCCACTGAGAGGGACGCTCAAGAGACAGGGGCCTGGGGTCCCAACTGGCCTGGACGTGGGCCAAGGCTAGCGTGAGCCGAAGGTTCCAGTGAGGGGACCACACTCAAAGGGGAACCGGTGGCAGGAAGATACATGTCCCAGTATGACAGCAGCAGAGCCTGCCTGAAGGGAGAAACCCAGGGTCTTACAGTAGGATTCTGGGCCCCATCGTGGGGGACTGGCATGTATGAGAACATCATGATGTCATCTGCAAGGCTTGGGCTGCAGTGTAGGGGAGGAATGGAGCCACAGATAGCACCCCCTAGCAGCGGGGCAGTAAATGGGCAGCCTCCCACCTAGTTACATCTATTAAAGACCAAGGCGTGGCGGATGGTTAGCTCAAGAACAGATGAGCGAGCCATGGAGATCAGCCCTGGTAGGCTCCCCGTTACAATCAACATAAGACTAAAACTCATGCCTTTGCAAGAGACAAATGAATATTGAGAGAATTTGAGTGAAACTCCAAACTCTGACACGAAGTACAAAAGGAAAGGAGAATCCTACATGATACTATTTGGAGTGTATCAAGGCAAGCAAGTAAAAACAAGCATCTTTCCCAACCTGTGCTATATGCACTGGGAGAGCCTTAAAGTCATCCAGGAGGCATGCAAAAAACTTCTAGGTTTCTCCACAAAGAAACATAAGTACTGATTTGATGAGAACGATAGGAAAATTCAAGCCCTCACTGACAGAAAAAGGAGTCTGTAAAGCTTGGCAGAACAACATGAAACCCAAACAGAAGGGTTTAGTGCATTTAGTGCTGCAGCATAGCCAATTTTCAACACCAGATTAGAATATGCTAGTTCTGCCTTTGGAGATCTCCAAAATCATGTTTTCAATCTTGATGACATCAGGACCCAAACCAAATCGCTCATCTACCCTGTTTTATGGGTGTGAAACTTGGACAACCTATTGGAAACGCCTACAAGCTTTGAAATGTTATCATCAGTGATGTCTTCAGGCAATCTTCCATATCAATTGCAAGGACAGAAGAATAAATACCAGCATTCTGGGTCAAGCAGACACTACCAGTATGGAAGCTATGTTTATACAACACTAGCTCCATTGGATGGGACATGTCAGAAGAACAGGCTCCCAAAATAATGAGTTCAGAGTGTAGGACCTAATGATCATTGCTCTACAGGTGGCCAAAAGAAAAGATTCAAAAGAAAACCTAAAGCTAAATCTGAAGAAATTAAATATTAACCTGGGAGACCCAAGAACTGAATCATCCCCAATAGCACTGTGATTTACAATTAGGCATTGATCATTTTGAGCAAACTCGCTTCACCACAGAAGTTAACAGACGAGACAAAAGGAAAGAGCTGTGACCAAATGTCATCAGGATCTACTCCTTCCTCCCAGAAATACTTGCCACAGCTGCAGTCAAGTGTGCAGAACTTGGATCAGCTTCCTCAGTCATCTGCTGACTTACAACTTGACTTCCATTTTACTGGAAGACTGTCATTCTAATATTGAGGGGCTATGTGTAATGTTTACATAAATCCTTCTCTGACTTTGTTACAAGAAAAAGCAACACTGAAATACTATATGATGCTCACTCCTTCTCCCTGGCTTGGCTCCTCTTAGAATTCCTTCATCAAGTTCTGACCTCAGAACTTAACTTCCTAGCAAGTCACTTGTAAGGTGATAATGACCTTGCTGTCTCATTAAGGCAGGGACCTCAATCTGCTATCAGGTATCAGGGAGACACTGACTGCCTTCAGCAAGCCTGGTACCAATTGAAACTTGACCAAGAAGAACAGAGAGATGCTCTTTGAGATTTTTTTCTTCTGTTTAAAAATCTTCATAACTCTTCCTCAGAAGGAATTAAAAGTAACATTTCCCATACTATGGTCCTCAAGACAAGTGGAAAGCTGGACTGGTACATAGGGCAGGCTCTTCATCTTTGTTTTTGGCTCCTAAATTTAATTTTAGGACAGTAAAAAGGAAAGGAGATGGAGCAAAAGAAAATCTTTATTTCTATGTGATCCACTTCATGAAAATGTTTGCAAATCCTTACACCTAGAAAAAAACCCACATTCTGCAGAGTCTTTCACTGCTTTATTTATATCAGTCTTCAAAGTTACTTGGGAGCATACTTCCAGAATTAAATAGTCTATAGAAGATCGAGAATAGCAAGATCCAAATACCAGTCTGGAACTGGTGGACTATGCTATATGGTGCACCCTGAAATCTTTACCTCTGATTAATCAATTTAAGAGCTAACAGATGACAACAGAACAATTTTTTTTATATGACTTAAAAAATGTTGTTTATTCTTAACAACTGTGTTAGGAAGTTATTACTCTGTGATAATGCCAGGGACACCGAGTATCCAGTATTTCTGCACCTGGAAGGACAGATAAACAACAGACTAAAACATACTAATTGATGAGCTACATGATCAGTGTGAGGTATGTCCAACAGTTCAGAAATGGGGTCAAATCAGCACATCTTTTCAAAATGGGTACCAAGGAAAAGTGCCATTTATTCTGCTTCAGACTACAATGAACACAAATTTCTTTGCAGATACATTCCTATTACACTGGAGCTGAGGATTTCTATATGCTTTCCCTCTAATTTCACTCATTTGCATGGAATTTAGAAAGATTTCTCTATCAAAGGCCACTGGGAATTTCCTTCTGACACAGAAGGAAGACTGCAGGGCTTCCTCTACTCATACAGGGCTTCCACTACTATAATATCTAAGCAACTCAGAGCCATCAATGTATTTAGATTCACAGAATGCCATTCAGTTGGGAAGTGCTATTATTCCTATTTTACACAGTATTTATGCAGTCTGTCCAATGCCTGGTTCATGCAAGACAAACTTTAGTCTTTGAAGCATGAAGTGAAAGCTAGATCTCTCTTCTTCCAGGTGAGCGCTCTAACCACTAAACAGTTATGTTTCTTCTCTTTGGCCCAATGAATTTTGAATTATTTTTTTGCAAGTGGAGATGTCTTCAAACAGAAAGATTTCAGAGTAACCCAAACCAAAGAATTTGTGCCTAGTGATGAGGATAGTGTCTTCAGAGATGAGATTTTGATTAGAATCCCATCAAGCTAATAATAAAACTGAATTCAGGTCTTCGCTGCACACGTTGGGTACATGCACTAGCCACTAACCTACCACTAGCTGTGGTTTTTGACTGAAATTGCCTATGATAGCTACAGCTTGTGTGAAGCTCAACCCTTTCAGTGTGCATTAGACATGTTCAGAGCATACCTATTGAATTGCATCACTCAGAAGAGATGGGTAGAAAAAGGCCTCCTTTGAAGGTCCTAACTAGACTTAGGTAGCATTTGTATATCAAGCTGCTATGTCCTGTGAAGATGGTAGTAGTGCTGCTATACCCAGATGCAGAATTTTAGATACTTAGGCAACTGTGTGGACAAATAACTTTATTGATGAAAAGGGATAGAGAGGGTTTGAAGATTACACTCTTAGTCTTAGATACCTAAATGACTTGCCCAGGGTGATGCAGGATTCATAGATGTAGGGTCGAAAGGGACCTGAGCAGATCATCTAGTCTGAACCCCTGCCCTGGGCAAAAATGAATACTGGGCTCATATGACCCCTACTAAGTTTAAGCTCAAATGACCCCAGCTAGGTTGTTAAAGTCTCTTTTAAAGACTGCTAGAGTAGGAGCCAGCACCACTGCCCTTAAAAAGCTGATTCCAGATCCTGGCCACCCTGACTGAAGTAGTGCCTCCTGATTTCAAGCCTGAACCTACTCTCAGTCAACTTGTGGCTGTTATTCCTTGTTACTCCAGGAGGTGCTCAGGGGATGTTTATTGTAGAAGACTAACCTATCCAGGGATATATTTGTACTGTGACAACTGTTATGGCAGAGGCACCAAATGGAAGAACTAGTCCCTGGAGGGAGGCTCCTACACCTTCAACTCAAAGTTTAGTGCTGTCTCCTTTTCCAGTCTTTCAATAATTCTCTCTTGTAAGGTTACACAGAGTGGTGAACTACAGTAGATGGGGAAGAGCCAATGGCAGACAGCTTTCTGCTAGTGATTTACTATTGTTTTTTGTTTTTTTCAACATGGTCATCTATTCATATTATGATAACCTTAAAGACAGGCTCAGAGTTGAGCCAGTAAACCCTCAGTGGAACTTTTCATGTGTTCTTCACATTTTGGTGTAGTAGACTTATAATTTGAACTACTGACAACATTAGCTCAAGTTATTTTTGAAGAGTGGCTGCTTCTTGGGTGGACAAAGTTAAAACACCTATAAAATAATTTAGCAAAGCTGCCACACAATTGTGTTCACAAATCCAAACCACTCATTCCTAACTAGATGTGAAACTTTGCTACTTAAGTGAAGTCCAACCCATCTATTGGCACCCATTGTTTTGGACAGCACAATGCAAGCAGACTTCTGTAGGAAAAGGAGAAAAAGACTTGTGACATTAACAGAAAGTAGTTTTTCAATTTGGTTTATTGTAATTCCCCTCTAACCCCACAAATCTTCCTTTCCTCCATACCTCTTGTCTGGAAAGTTGCAAAAGTATTTTGATGCAGATAAAGCAGGTAAAAGGATGACAGGGTATTGTTTGGGGTTTTGTTTTTTGTTTTTACCACTCGTTTCCCAAGAGGGATATTCATATCATGTTTTCCTGAGTGGTACTAATATGAGGTAAGAGTATTTCTACCTTCTAGAAGCAAAGAAATCACAATAAATTCTCTCCGTCATATGCAAGATAGGCCAAGTCACATAAATTTTATCTTGATTACTCTGTTGCCTCATGCTTTAACAACAATACTATGATGCATTTACTATGCTATTAATACTAAGTACAGAAAGCACCATAAGTGCATTTGTCAGAAATCCCTACTGGCGTGTGCTTGGAAAGGAACCTAGTTGATGGAAATTCTGGCACCAAATTCAAATAAACTAAGGGCCAGATTCCAAGTTGAGGAGCAGCACAAGGGAATTCTCCAGTGGCATATAGCATGGAGTCTGGCTAGAGCAAAATGGCTATGGATCAAATTTATTTTCCCACTGTCTTGGCACTGGCATTGAGCAGGCCCAGAACCACAGGAGAGTACAAATAAAATTTACACTACAGCACTTTTGCACCTTCTTTTCTTGTTCCTCATCTGTGCAATATGCTCATAACACATAGCCAAGGACCCAGAGATATTATTTCCATTCTTAATATGAACAAGTGTTTAACAGATATGTAGATACTCTGTAACCAAAAAGAGTAGTTAGGTTTGGGCAGACCCAAAGTGGGCAGCAAAATGAAAACTGTTAACAAAAATAAAGTAAAATATACTGCAAATAATTATGTAACACATTTTACAATCTTTCCCAAGTCTCTTTTCAGTATTGCCTTTAGCATACAAGCAAGATTATGCAACAAAGTGGATTTTTTTTTGCCAAATATCCTTTAAAATATGCATGTGTAACATAAATATTAGTTTTATGTGTATGGAAGCTACAATGTCAATAAAGAAGCAAAACCCTAAAAGCACTTATGAAGTCTTCGGTTAAGTAATATCTTACTGCAATTCCAATGAATGCAATGCTCTTGGAGAACAAGGAAGGCCACTATATAATAGATGAAATCCTCAGTAAGCCAATTTCATTTTTTAAAAAACTTACTCTCATGTCTTACTTCTACAATAGCGATGCTATATAGAAAGTGAACTTCCACTGCTACAGGTATTCTTGCTTATTGAACATATCCAATAATCTCTAGATTCTCAGTCACACATTATAAAGCTTCATGTTTTCAAGCTTTTCTCTGCAAACATGAGATCTAACATTCTTTTTTTAGAAAAATGGATGCTCGGATTTTCAACTTGAGAAGCCAGTTGCATTACGAAAGAAAACAGTTCATATTGCAAGACTCATGGTGACGTACTGGAAGTACTGACAACATGCCAGTAGTACAGTAGATATCCAATGCAGAGATGATGAGTATATGTTAATAGGTACAGGTAAAAAACTCTTTCTTCTGTAAGTCTAGAAAGAATGTTGCAGGAGCTTCTGGGATTGTGTTTTGGTAAGAACTATAAAAATATGTTAATCAAATGTGTGTTTCAGATCAAGTTGGTACATCTTTAGCCCATGTAACTACTTGGGACATAAGTCATGCTCATTGACCATGTCCTCTCCCTTCTCATTGTGCCCTCCCTTAAGTTTTATTGTAAGCTCTTTAAGGAAGGATGGGTATACATGTTAGGTAAAACCTAATACAAAACATCCTTCATCCAGCATGGGGTCTTTGAGGAGTAACAATACTAAATCTTAACACCATTACTTAATCTTAACAGTAATAGCACAAAAAACATTGTTGCAAAGCTATTCATGTTACTGGACAAAGAACACCTTTCATAACCTATACATTCAAGAAAGAAAAAATTTAAGCTAGTTAACAGTTTGACTCTTCTCTTGCTCCACCTGGAGGCACACCCCTGATCAGCAGCATAGTCACTATATGGCACAAACCACACATTGCAACTTTGGTAAACTGAGGATTCAGAACTATTCTCCAAACTTAACTATCATAATATATTCCCAATACTATTAATTGTGGATTCTATGTATATTAGTGGTGTTTTATTGGAAGGAGACAGTTTTGTTAGAGGGCATTAAGTAATACTGGCTCTTCTAGGCACACAGAGATTCAAACAATAAAAATACCTACTTAATCTACATGAATTTATGCTATATTTTAAAGCATAATCCTAGCTATATTGTTGCTATGGAGCATTCTATAATAAAAACACACCTATTTTCATGTTGTATTTTCATTTGAAATTGGACAGCGTCTATGTAATTGCCGAATCAGTGACTTCAGATTTTCTTCTCTGGGCTTCACACTATCTATTGCTACTTTAGCAGAGTTTAATTGCATGGGGAATGGGAATACGGACTACTAAGTGACACCACTTGGAAAAGAGCAAACATTAGATCATTGTTACATTGTTACTGGCCATTTGATTGACACACTTATTCTTTATCTACTGTCTATACACAAAGCCATTTGCACTCAACTAATGGTCCCTCAGTAAAATGCATGTTTGGCTTATACATATTCATAAGCATCCTGTAATGCCAAGCAATACACCCTTTAAGAAAATAAATAGAAGAGAAAATATGAACATCAAGATAGACCATCTTCCCACAAAAGAGCAAAGTTGCCTCTTGTGATAGTGAAGATGCTACAAGTTAAAAAAAAATGCTGAACTATTAACATGGTGTAATATAGAGATTTACATCATATGTTTTGAACAATAATTTTCAACAATTCTTACTTCCCCTTCATGGACGGTTCTCAAGTGTAAGACGTATCATACACACAGCCTACATAATGCTGTCTTTGCTCTACAGCTGGGCTTGTCATCTCAGCTTACTTGATTAAGCATTTTAATTAGTGCTTTCCATAGGACCATGTACCTTCTGTTGAAAAATGATGGTATTTCGTTGAAAAGCAGTTCCCTCCAACATTTTATCTTGGCATCCCTGTTTCCCAGCCAGACATGAAGGGTTTAGAATCAATATTTTAAACTCTGGCCACATCTACACAAGTGGCAGCCTGCACAGTCATTTAGTACTTGTTTATGCAAGTAACTAGGGCTGTGCAAAGCTTCAGTCTCTGATTTGAATCAGCAGAGACTTGGCCCAATTTGGTGGCCGAATCTCTGAATCCGAGTCGAATCAGAGGACCCTTTAATCTCTCCGAATTGATTCGGAACTCTGAATTGATTTGGAGACTCAGACCTAGACACAGCTTTAAATGTTTTTTCTACATACCTCTAGGTAGCAAGCAGCTCATGAATGCTGTGATGCATGGAGCATCCTACAAGAGCACGGGGGGGAGGGGGGGCTCCCCAGCATGCTTGGCAGCAGGCACATAAGTGGACCAGAAGCACTTCTAGTTCACTTCCTGGTTTGCTGGGGAGCGCATGGGGGGCACCCCTTTCCCATTCAGCTCAGCAACTGGTGCCTCCTTGGTCTGGGGGGGCACATGGGGTTCCCCCCCCGCCCCCCAAGGCTGATCACTGAGCCAGGGGGCATGGGGGAGGCACCCCAGAGTACTCCCTGGCAAACCCATTATGGAGCAGAAGTACTTCCAGTCCACTTCTGGGTTCACTGCCAAACACGTGGGGGGCGCCCCTGCACTCCTGTGGGATGCTTCATGCCCCTCAGCATCACAACATTGACAAGCCTCGTATCTCAAGGTATGTAGAAAAAACAAACAAACAACAAAAAACAAAACATTTAAAGCTGTGTCTGTGGCCGAATCAGCATTGAAGCTTCAGATTCAACCAAACTGAAGTCAGGGACAGTGATCCAAATCAACAAATTGAATCACTGTCCCCGATTTGTGCTGAATTGGGATTGAATAGGGCCTCCTTCACACACCCCTACAAGTAACCAACATTACTGTGCAGTATCATTTCTGCGTGCTTTTTTTCTGATGCTACTGTGCAGTATTGTTGCTGCACAGTTAGTGCCAGCCAGTGCATGGTATTAATGAGCTACTATGCATTAGTTCATTGGTACTGCACAGTAGCATCTCACATAGACATGTCCAAGCCTATCCTTATTTAAAAAAAGGAAAAAAAACCAAACCAATAATAAATACTCTTCAATCATTTTTAAATCCTATACTAAGGATGTTGGTAAATAGCTTCTGGGTGATACTGGTAAGCAGTTTACATTTACTATAATACTTTGGAGAACAGCAATACTTGACTTCCTTTCTTTGCCTGCCTCACCCTTTCCTCGAACACGCATGAAAAGTGATTTTTAGGTGCCGTTTATTTTATTCTAACTTAAATTTTCCCAATCCTTTCTTTCCACCCAATTGGATCTGCTATTTTATTTATTTATTTAGATCATGCAAATATGACTTCCCCCCACAATGTTTTGATGAAACATTTATACTTGTAGATAGTAAATATAACTATGTTTGGATTGGCTACAGTATGTAAGACGAATCAGAAGTATTTCATGTACCCTGTCTCATGCTTATGCTGATTATAGGTTGTTAAAATAACTCAGAAATTTTACAGTTCAGCTTCTCTGACTACAGCATTTGACTAAATTTAAGCTCTTGAACCTCACATTTCTAGCACAAGACAAGTATAAAATACTTTAACTAAAAGATTTTAGGCATCATAAAATGAATCATTTGGACAAATCAGCATTCCACCACTTTCTGAAATATTCTCATTCTTGTCATTGATGAATGGGAAACAACTGTCATCCCCTAAACATAATTTATGTCCCAGATAAACAGCTGTATGTAGGGTTACTAACAGGAAAATAATCTAAATCCATAGCTTCCAACACAGAACAGGCAGGAATCTTAAAAGTTATTGGTGTGGTGTTCTTGTCTGTAGTTCCCATTAATATCAATGGTTTTGTGAGAACCAGGCCACATGCTCAGAGGCTAGGTTAGTAGTCATTGTTTTTTTTTTCCTTTGCTAAAGATAGCATATTGTTGTATTTCTTCTGGTATAACAACAAGAGGTAAGCACATTTACCTACAAGGATCTGTCTTCTTGCTTTTCTCTTGTGTGCATCTCTTCTAAGACAACCTTCTGCAGAATCATGTTCCAAAGCCTTTCATAGTCCCTGGGTGTCAGTCAGCTCATAGGACTTATTCAAATAAACAGCAAACAAAATGTGTCCCTTCCCCCGCCCCACAAAAAACAAAAACAACACACACACACACACACACACACACACAGAGAAATGCCCAGGATACACCTTGCATGACTTTGCTGGCCTTCTCTTCTACCTGTTGTCAGATAGATGATCTGCAGAATAATGGAGCTGGTATCAACATCCTAGATAACATGCTGGCCAACATGGGAAGAAACACAGTATTTTCTCTGATTTCTGAATATCACCTAAGAGTTTCAGGTATGATATGAATCCAGTTATTCAATGTAGACATCTAAGCAGAAACAGCCCCCAACTACAAGAATATACTCTTAATGTTGGGAAGATCAAGGTAGCCAGTGATACTTACGTATACCTGCAGAGCCCCAGCCCAGAACTGCGCAGGACATTAACCCCCAATAAGACATGGCAAAAGCCTATCCAATCTAAGGCCACATATAGAAATCCACTTCCCCCTGATATAGTCACTGCTCTCCCAGTAGAAGCCATAAATGTACAGATGTTCAGGATTTTCTTCTCACAGTAAAAATGGCTGCTCCAGGAGAAAAACAACATGGGAACAACCAGGGTTAAATCACTCTTGGGCGAATGTCTGGACATGTTCTCTTCCAAAATAAGCCTCAGCACAGTCCTCTAGCATCCCAGAGTGCTTTTGGTCCTGCTCCCCCACCCCCAAGGAGACAGTGTACCACTGACTGGATTATACTACTCCAGCCAAGCAGGGAGCAAAACATACCTCATTCACAATCCCACATTGTGTTGGGTGGAGACACAGGCTGATTGAGCAGTCTGGGTCAGCCAATCAGGGCTGCCCTATATACTGCTGCCATTATGTCTCTGGGCAGATTGAGGGAACTTGCAGGTCATACTGAGATGTGTGGACAAACCACTACCCCCCACCCCAGCTGTGCAGTATCAGCACTCTATGCTTTCCAAGGGTTCAGCATTCAAAAAAAGTCTGTTTAGGCATCTAAGTAAATTTCTCATGAACAAAGCTGAGAGAGTTCTCCTAGATCGTTTAGGTATGTGTACACAGTCTAATGCAACAGGGCCCTTCTAGCATCCTAGCTTGTGAGCTTGAGAAAAATGAAAGAGAGCCACCTGGAGATTCATCTGGAAAGAGTCAGGCAACTGTAGGAGGGACCTCTGGATCAGAGTTACCAACCATCAGTAAAATTACAACCCCCCCCCCACAAAAAACAACCCCCCCCCCCAAAATCCACAACAGGCTAAAAAGGGCTGTCAGTAAAGTCCATGAAAAAAATCTTTAGGTCTCAGTAAAAAACTAAGCTACTACAGCTTGATCAAAGCTCTGACAGAGAGCAAAGCACCACCCGGTGTCCAAGCTGGAGCAAAGCTCCTGGCATAGAGTATTCTTTCAGCCATATGCTGCTGTCACTGTATCCCAGACAGCCTGTAGTGCAGCTGGGCTGTAGGTAGTATTGTTTGTGGGGGAGAGGAGGGAAGTGTTTATGCTGGGGTGGAGGGGGAAGGAACAGGGAAAGTGGAGGTAAGGCTGGAGGTGTAAGGTACATGGAATTATAGAAAGCTGGGGTTGGAAGGGACCTCTGGAGGTCATCTAGTCTACTCCCTGCTCAAAATCAGGACCATCCCCAATTAGATCATTCCAGTCAAAGATTTTCCTAGCTGGGTTTTGAAAGCCTCTAGGGATGGAGCTTCCACCACCTCTCCAAAGTAACCTGTCCCAGTGTTTTACTACCCTCCTAGTGAGAAACCTTGTCCTAATATCTAGCCTAAACTTCCCTTGCTGCAACTTTAAACCATTGCTCCTTGTTCTGTCATCAGTCACTAATGAGAACAGTTTAGTTCCATCCTCTTTTGAACCCTGCTTCAGGTAGTTAAAGGCTGCTATTAAGTTCCCTTTCAGTTTCCTCTCAACTAAACTAAATAAGCCTAGTTCCCTCAGTCTTTCCTAATAAATCATGTGTCCCAGCCCCCTCACCATTTTTGTTGGCCTCTGCTGGACTCTCCAATTTGTCCACTTCCTGTCTATAGTGAGGGGCCCAAAACTGAACACAGTATTCCAGATATGGCCTCACCAGTGCTGAATAGAGGGAAAGAATCACTTTCCTTGACCTACTAGTAACACACCCACAAATGCAGCCCAGCATGCTGTTAGCCTTCTTGGCAACAAGGGCACACTGTTAGCTCATATTCAGCTTATTGTCCACTATAACCCCCAGATCCTTTTCTGAAGAATTACTGCTCAGCCAGTCAGCCCCCAGCCTGTACTGCTGCATGGGATTGTTCCGTCCCAAGTGCAGGACTTTGTGCATGCCCTTGTTGAGCCTCATGGAGATTTCTTTTGGACAAATCCTCTCATTTGTCTAGGTCATTCCAAATCCTATCCTTACCCACCAGTGTATCTACTACTTCCCCCAGATCGGTGTCATCTGCAAACTTGCTGAGGGTGCATATATTAGAGGCCTTGGCATAAGTGCTTCCATCTTGCACACATCCTTCAGGCATGCAAGGCCAGCATGTTTTTTGCTGATCTAAAAATAGGAAAGCACTGATTTAGGTGTTTGACTAGCCACACAAAGCAACTGAAATCCATTACCTTAAGGCATAACAATTATTGTTAACAGTAGAAACCTATAACTGATAACCTCCGAGACCATCCCACTTAAAACAGTTGTTAAGCATTTGTCATACATTCTTCACTTTGAGGAGGGGGTCTTTATGACCAACCCCTTTCATTACCATATACTCAATTAAGTTGTACACAAATGCATGCCATTAATGATTGTAAACCTGGACCAAGTGGGAAATTACTGATATAAGTTGCTGAAAGAACTGAGCAAGAGATCAGAGTTCCTGGGGTCCAGCCCACACCCATCCTCCCAGCCATGACTATGGATTAAGTAGAAGTTAAATACCAAATTCAACTCAAATGGCTAAAATTGTATAGTCCTGGGTTTAGTTTGAAGCACATTTTAGTGAAGGTGAAATACGAGCTTATTCTGCAAAAATCAAAAAGTAAGTATTTCACCAAAGTGTCCCTAGATATATTAAACAATTTCTATTACATTTTTTTTAAATTTAAAAACACACCGCTTTTTAAAAGACCCTGGTAAGCCAGGGATAGTGTAAAATTTTCTAGGAAAAATAAGAAGGAAAAAAAAAGGTGTCATTCTAGAGATGACTAAGGCAGAAGGATTCTAGAAAGACAACATTACCTAAAGGAAAGGAGAGGGAGGAGAGGAATGCGATTTGAATGAGAGAGAGGTTGAGATGTGTCCAGAAAATGGACTAATTTCTATGTAGCTCCATAAGAATATTAGGAAAGAAGACCTAGGCTACATTTTCAAGCTATTTCTCATAATGGTTCAGTCAAGAAGCTCAGGAGGCTTGTCAGTCAGGCCCTAAGGGACCATGACCCCAGGAAGAGGGGAGTTCAAGAAGGGTGGTTGCTCTTCAAGGGAACAATCCTCAATGCACAAGCTAAGTCTATTCCATCTCAAAGGAAGGGCAGCAAGATGGCACAGCAGCCCCCCTGGCTCTCCGGGGACCTAGCAGACCTCCTAAGGCTAAGAAGAAAAGCCTACAAAGGATGGAGGATGGGATTCATCTCCAAGGAGGAATATTCTTCACTGGTCCAGTCCTGCAAGGAGCAAACCAGGAAAGCCAAGGCTGCAACTGAACTCCAACTAGCTTCAAGCATCAAGGACAATAAAAAGTCCTTTTCCAGATATGTGGGGAGCCGGAGGAGAAGCAAGGGCAACATTGGACCCCTGCTGAACCAGATGGGGCAACTGACAGCTGATGCCCAGGAAAAAGCCAACCTATTAAATGGATACTTTGCGTCAGTCTTTCTTCAGTCCCATGGGATGCCCTTGACTGCTACGGGACAGGGAGGTCCCGGTGGGGGAGATCCCCTGCCCTCCATTAATGCTGACCTTGTGAAGGAACATCTTGAGAAGCTGGATATCTTCAAGTCAGCCGGCCCTGACAATCTACACCCCAGGGTACCCAAGGAGCTGGCGAGCATCATAGCCCAGCCCCTGGCACGGATCTTTGAAAAACACCTGGTGCTCTGGTGTAGTGCCCGAAGACTGGAAGAAGGCCAATGTGGTACGTATCTTCAAGAAAGGGACGAAAGTGGATCCGGCTAACTATAGGCCCATCAGCCTGACTTCTATTTCGGGGAATATCTTAGAAAAGTTTATTAGAGACCATCCTTAATGGACTGGCTGACACCAACATCATAAGGGATAGCCAGCATGGGTGTGTTGTGGGTAGGTCTTGCTTGACCAATCTCATTTCCTTCTATGACCAGGTGACCTAACACCTGGACAAGGGAGAAGAGATTGATGTCATATATCTTGACTTCAGAAAAGCCTTTGATTGGGTATCCCATGATCACCTCTTCGCTAAACTGGCCAATTGTGGCCTTGGGTCCACCACGATCCATTGGCTGGGAAACTGGCTCCATGGTTAGACCTAGAGGGCTGTAATTGATGGCAGTCACTCATCATGATGTCCTGTGGCCAGTGGGGTCCCCCAAGGCTCTGTCCTTGGACCCATATTGTTCAACATCTTCATTAATGATGTGGACAATGGAGTCAGGAGCGGACTGGCCAAGTTTGCTGATGACACCAGACTTTGGGGCAAAGTTTTCCAGATATGTGAGGAGCTGGAGGAAAAGCAAGGGCAACATTGGACCCCTGCTGAACCAGACGGGGCAACTGACAGCTGACGCCCAGGAAAAAGCCAACCTATTAAATGGGTACATGCCAGAAGATAGGCAGGTGATCCAGGCTGACCTGGACAGGCTCAGCAAGTGGACAGACGAGAACCTGATGGTGTTTAACACTGAAAAATGCAAGGTTCTCCACCTTGGAAAGAAAAACCTGCAGTATCCTTATAGGCTCAGCAGTGCTACGCTGGCTAGCACTACGGAAAAAAGAGAGACTTGGGGGTCATCATTGACCACAAGATGAACATGAGCCTGCACTGCGATGCTGCGGCTAGTAAAGCAAACAAAATTCTGGCTTGCATCCATAGATGCTTCTCAAGCAAGTCCCAGGACATCATTCTCCCCTTGTACTCAGCCTTGGTGAGGCTGCAGCTGGAGTACTGTGTCCAGTTTTGGGCGAGATTGGGTAGGGCGTACAGGGCAGGGAGCAGAAAGGAGTCCAGCACATCAAACAGGAAGTGGATTAGGGTATCATTTTGGAAGAGTAGGGGGCTTAATTTGTGGAACATCTGACAAAAAGATTGGGCCCCATTCACTTAGTGGACAAAGCACTCTGCCAGGGAAGGAGACCCAAGGTCAAAACCCTTCCCAGCTTGAGGAAGTTCAAGTCCACATCTCCATCCCTCAGGAAAGTGCCTTAAAAATATCAAGTAGTGGACATAATGTATATAAAATTTACTCTGTGAAATGTCCTAGTATCTGAAACCCTGAGGCAAGCAGGGGACCTGGCTAAAATCCTTGTAAAAGGAGACAATATTGGAAACCCTAGCAGTATTCCCAGGGAGAAAATAAGGCAATCAGACAGTTACCCAAAATGCTTATACAGCAATATAAGAAACATGGAGAATAAGCAGGAAGAACTGGAGTTCCTACCACACTCACAGAATTATGATATAATTTGATTAATGGAGACACAGTGGATAGTTCTCTCTGTAGCCTATAGCAGCCCTTTGTAAGGGAAAATACAGGGTCTTCCACTGGAAAAGGGAAAGACTTGAACTGCTTTATAGACAGCAGTAGAGACTCTTGCCAGAAAGAGAAGAATTGAAGATGGATGAGAATTTGCAGTTTTTCAGGGATCGTGAAATATCCTCCACTCAGTTCCAAGGGCGCAAAGCAATTTTGAAGTGGGAGCTTTGTCTTGTAAAAAAATGACAGATAGAAGACACTTAAAAAGAGTTAAAGGGATAAATTACTCTGCTCTCCATTATGTAGCTGTAAGTCTAGTGTTAAGCCAAACAGTTCAACTGATACTAAATAGGACATCAAAGTTTATACCCATGTAACAGAGATTATCATCTAACCTAAGGGCTTATATTTTGTTCCTGAACAATGCAGTCAAGCTTTGCTGTTACAGTTTAATATACTCTCACTAGAACTCTTTGATGCAAATCGTAGTCCTGTAATGAGTGGCTGGCTCACTCAGCTACATCTTTCTCAAATCAGTCTTTGAGCTTTCAGTCTGGTCCCAGTAATGTCGTCTCTGGGCTCAAAACCACAAACTGTAATGACCTAGGTTCCTCTGCTTTCCAGGCCTCAGCCAAAAGCAAAACAATCCAAATGAACATGTCCATAGCCTGGTTCCAGTGACACAGGCTTCGAAACCCCAGGGTTAATCTGCACCACAAGGTGCAGTTGCAAATATTAAACAATCCAAAATAAATACTACTAGTATGGGTTAGCTCTTACCCTGTAGTCTTCTTTTGAGAAGCCCTCCCTCTCCACCCAAACATTTCACTCTCTAGTTCCTTCCATTTGCTTCCTCTTCCTGTTCTTTTATTTCCTGTCAGCCAGTCACTTCCCATCATTATTACTAATTGCCTGCTAGCTGAGGCCCCTGAAGTGAGTGTCTTGTTGCCAGCTGGCTAACTGATCCAGGTTGCCAATCTGCAGCCTGTTACAAGCCCTGGTAGGGTAGTCGATCAGTTATTCTTTCAGAATATTATATAAACACATACAACACATTTAACATCAAAATCACTGGCACAAGCAACATAAAATAGGGACTTACAAAAGCTTGTTCTTACAAAATTTCCAGAGATATAGTTAATCCAGAAAATTCCTAAAAAACGTTCCCAGTCCTATATTTCTTGAATACTCAAGACACTCCTTTTCAAATTCCACAGCTAGCTTTGACAAGCAAGTGAGATTGAAAGAAGCATAATATTTAAAAAAGGTTCACATAAAATCAAAACATAGCAACCCTTTTTAAACATCTTATTCAAGAAATTATGGAAGGGAGCAAGATGGAGAAAAGAAATAGTTGACTTCTGTGATCTGAATTTCTATTCCCTAGTCTGCCTAACACTTACCACCAACTCTCTAGTTCTGCTCACAGCCTCTTTGGTCAGATGTTTTTATCAACACAAAGAACTAGCCCAATAGCAAAGCCACCCAAAACCTGTCTCTACTGTCTCCCTTTCATCAGGAGTACTGTTCTTTCACAGCCTAACTAATCCTTCCTCATACTACTAATCAGAAAATCCTTCCCACATAGATTAGGTACAGATATTCAACAAGCCTGAGGCTGAATTGATTCAGTCTTTGCCGATTAGTCCAAACTGCAGAGATTAGATTGAAACAGAAGTGAACAGACATGTGCCTTTGATTCAGGAAACGTAGCCACATGCCTGCAGTGGCTCAGGCCAGAAGCTGGGGGGCACTAGAGCATAGCTTTCTGGCTGTGTGTTCACTTCTTCCTGCTGCCCCAGAGGTCTCTTGGATTTGCAGTCCAGAATTATAGTAGCATGGTTGCTCATCACTTCCTCCTCCTGCTTTGAGGTGCCTAAAGGATTTGTAGTCCATAGTTGCAGCCAGCCGTAAGTTTGAGCAGGGTAAGGGGTGTTTAACTTCCTTCCCTGACCCCAGACCCCAGCAGTCTGCCTCTCCCTCATCCCCCCTCCAGTTGACTGGACTGCATCCCCAGCCAGGCTTGCCCCCTCCCCCCACCATCCCCTTGTTAGAACAAAGAGGTAGGGCAAGCCCTGATCTCTGGAGCAAACTGCCCAGCCCAGCACTGGAAAGCATGCTGAAATGCTAAGGGGCTGTGATTTAACTTGAACCAGGAAGGGGTCTGAGACAGAATTTTGGACCGAAATGAGTTAAGCCTGACACTACATTCAACTAGGTTTACCTTAAACCTGTTTCAGCCATTTTAAAACTGGTTTATGTGCACTCAACCTATGTTCTGTTACAGGCTTAAACCAGTTTCTGATTTATGTATAACTTGTCTCTATCCCTACCTGGATGACTTCACTCAGAACAAGGCTGGCTTTGCTAAGACTTTAAAAGGTAGCAGGCTGCCCTATTACAACTTCCCACCCCAGGACATACTTTAAGAAGTTAGACTTCCAAAAAAGAGAGTTTCCAGATAGGAATTTAACTTTTTATTGCAAAATTTTTTATCTAATGTCTATGCCATCTGTATTTATGAAACTGCAAACAAAGGAAAACCTAAAAGCATCTGACTAAAATTCTTTGAAGGCACCAGTGAAACACAAATTACATTTAAATTCAAATTCAAAAAACAGAATAAGCCACTCCTTAAAACATACATTTTTTCACCAGTGAAAAGAATACAAATATATTCGAGTAGACTTGTCAAATCCATACAGAAAGTGTCAAACTATATTTTTAGCCACAGAGTCTGCTTAATCCCAGAAGACTTTATCTTGCTTTGATGTTGACAAATGAACAAGGCTGAAATATAAGGTATCTAAGCTTCTGTCAAGATCTACTGTGCTTCAAAAAGTTGTTGTTCTAGCACAGCTGTTTCTATTAAGCTATTGACTTAAAAGCAATCCTATTATTCTTCTGGGTTCACTACTGAACTCCTTGGTAGTTGTATCCTAATTGTGTTTGAGCTTTACTTTTATAGATGTAACCTGGGCGGTACTTCAAGAGGTACCCACTCTCCAACTGAAGGGATCAAAGCAGGTGCACAAGCGCTGTGGGAAGTATAGGGACTTTCCTCCCCCTATAGAGCAGAGCCAGACCACCAGTGGGGACTTACCCATATACCTTTCAATACTGGGAACATAACAGGCATAAATCAGAGGCCATAGTGGACACTACAATGCCCCAAGGGGGCAGGATTCAACAAAGGTTAGACACTTACAATCATTGACAAAAAACAGCATTGACAAAATATAAAACACAAAACAGCAGAACAGACAAATACAGGTTGATGAAATATAAAAAGGTGCATAATGTCAAATGACAAGGAACTATATACTGCCATGGTACCTGGAAGGGGAGAAAGGGAGGGACAACACAATGGCCCCTTTCCACTGCAAGAAGATTTGCTTCTTGTTAGCTCACTCACTCCAAGTCACCTGAGCTGAGACTTGAACCCAGATCTCCCATGCAGTAGGCAAAAACACTGCTACACAGCCACCACTGACTCAAGCCTGTTAGGGGTCTTGACCTTCCTGGGGCCCTGGTCTCACATCAAGCTGCCTGGCCTCTGATTGGAGAAGCTGGAAGCATAGCTGGGACCCCCTCAGGTCACTGCTCAGATCCTTCCTGGAGCAGGGGGGAGCATCTCCTGCTGGCTGCAGCCTCTCATAGGGGATCCTGGAGCCCAATGGGGAGCCTCTCCTGCCAGCCACACACCACCTGCTGAGGGTCCCACTGCTGCCTGCAGGTCCTGCTCTTTCAGGCTTTTCTGGGGCACTGCTCCTGCCCTGCTGGCTCAGCTCTATGAAGCTCCTTCCTTGTTGTCCCTCACTGGTCTCTTCCCTGAGTTATCCCATGCTGCCCCTTTTATCCCCCTCCAGGTGACCCAAGAGGCCAATTGGGACACGGGGGGGAGGGGGTGAGTGTCTGGGACCTGATTGGTGAGGAAAGGGAATCCCAAGTCCTCCAATCCTCTTTTGCCCTTTCAAAACTCCTGGGCTAGGTCACTGCCAGCTAGCCTGTCACATCAACAAGTCAATGGAGTGTTGTAGAAATATGATGCACCACCCAAATGTGATGAATTACTTCTGACAAGGTTCATTCAATATTCAGGTACTTTCTAGTTAGATTTTATTACCAATTTGTTTCCCTTAAATGTACTGAAAGTATATTATCAAATTAAAAACACATATGAAACAAAATATTACTCAAATCCTTAGATTAATTATGTGTACAATAAGTATTATTAGTAGCAAAATAACATTTGGGGGTTGACATGTCTGGGTTATGGGGTTTTTTTTAATTCTTGGGCAGTGATTTTCCACAACAAATTGTCTGTCTTCAGTTCAGTTTCTTCTACACTATCAAGGAATTCAGCACAGAATCAAGGAAAATGAGGGATGTGTTTTTTGAATGGGGATTACGGAAACGTGGTGGGACGAAACACATGATTGGGCGGTCAATGTCAAGGGCTATAGGCTGTACAGGAGGGACAGGATAGGAAAGAGAGGTGGGGGCGTGGCACTCTATATTAAGGAGAAATACACATCCTCGTTAATTAGCAAAGAGTCAGGGGAGGGGCACTCTGAAGTGCTTTGGGTTAGAGTACAAGGCAGTCGAGGGGAAAGGGACTTAACAGTGGGAGTCTACTACAGACCACCCAACCAGGGTGAAGATCTTGACCAGGAATTCTTGGGTCAGCTCACAGGGGTAGTGAAGGCTAAGGATGTGGTAGTCATGGGGGACCTGAATTTCCTGGACATCTGCTGGGAAGAGCAGTCAGCCAGGTCTGAACACTCACGTAGGTTCTTGGCCAGAGTGCAGGACCTCCATCTAACCCAGGACGTGCACAGCCCCACCAGGGGGGACGCCTTGTTGGACCTAGTGCTGGCCATGGGTGACAGCGATCATCGCCTGCTGGAATTCACCATCCAGCGCAAGGTGGCCAAGGCATGCAGTAAGGCAGCGGCCCTAGATTTTAGGAGGGCAGATTTCAGCGAGCTAAGGAGGATAGTTGGAGAAGCGCTGAGGTCCCGGAGGGGAGGGGAGCCAGGTGTCCAAGGAGAGTGGTCGCTCCTTAAGGAGACGATCCTCCAGGCCCAAAGGAAGGTAATCCCAACGAGGATCAAAGGCAGCAGGAGAGCACACAAGCCTCTGTGGCTCACCAAAAGCATCCAGGAATGTCTCCTTGCTAAAAAGGAGGCTTATATCCAATGGAAAGAAGGGGTCATCACCAGGGAGGACTATTCTGTAGTTGCTCGCCAAGGCAGAGATGGAACTGGGACTAGCTTCCCAGATTAAGGACAATAAGAAGTCCTTTTTTAAATACGTAGGGGGTAAAAAGAAGGTCCCGGGTAATGTGGGGCCCTTGCAGGACGCCATGGGAAACTTGGTCGTCACACCAGACGGCAAAGCTAACATGTTTAACATTTCTTTGCCTCCGTCTTCCTAAGTAGGGACCAGAACAGCCACCTCCCTGCTGGGCCCCCCTCAGGCCCCGGGGGAGGCACACCTGGCCCATGGGTTAGTGAGGATTTAGTTAGGGAGCTTCTGGAGGGGTTGGACGTATTCAAGTCAGCCGGTCCGGATGATCTCCACCCTAGAGTTCTAAAGGAACTGGCCGAGGTCATTGCAAGTCCCCTGGCACAACGTTATGAGCACTCGTGGTGCTCTGGTGAGGTACCGGAGGACTGGAAGAGGGCCAACGTGGTCCCCATCTTCAAAAAAGGCAAAGAAGGAGGACCCGGGAAACTATAGGCCGGTTAGTCTCACCGTGATCCTAGGCCAGCTGTGCGAGAAAATTATGCTGGCACACATCCAGGAGGGGCAAGCAGGGGACTGCATGCTTAGGGGCAACCAGCATGGGTTCATCAGTGGCAGGTCCTGTCAGACCAACCTGGTGGCCTTTTACGATCAGATCATCAGATCATTAGATGCAGGGGTAGCAGTGGATATAATCTTCCTGGACTTCCGGAAGGCTTTTGACACTGTCTCTCACCCTGTTCTCATTAAGAAACTGGGGGGCTGTGGTGTAGACACCCACACAGTCAAATGGGTCGCCAACTGGCTGGAGGGCCGCACCCAGAGGGTGGTAGTGGATGGGTCCTTCTCAACCTGGGAGGACGTGGGCAATGGGGTTCTGCAGGGCTCGGTCCTTGGGCCCGCACTGTTCAACATCTTCATCAGTGATTTGGATGAGGGGGTAAAAAGCATCCTGTTCAAATTTGCTGATGACACTAAGATGTGGGGGGACGTGGGCACATTGGAAGGATGCAACAGGTTACAATCAGACCTAGACAGGTTACAAGGGTGGGTGGATGAGAATAGGATGGGTTTCAACACAGAGAAGTGCAAGGTGATGCACCTCGGGAGGAACAACCGGCACCATACCTACAGGTTAGGGAACTCCCCTCTTGTCAGCATGGAGGCGGAAAAGGATCTTGGGGTCATCATTGACTCCAAGATGAACATGGGCCGGCAGTGTGGGGAGGCAGTTAGGAAGGCCAACCGCACCTTGTCATGCATCCACAGATGCATCTCGAGCAGGTCCAAAGAGGTGATCCTCCCCCTCTATGCGGCACTGGTCAGGCCGCAGATGGAGTACTGCGTCCAGTTCTGGGCACACTTCAAGAGGGATGTCAACAACATGGAGAGGGTCCAGAGGAGGGCCACTCGTATGACCCGGGGACAGGAGGGCAGGCCCTATGAGGACCTGAACCTGTTCAGCCTCCAAAAGAGAAGGCTGAGGGGGGATCTTGTGGCCTGTTATAAACTAGTCAGGGGGGATCAGCAGGCATTGGGGGAGTCACTGTTTCCCCGATCACCGCCAGGAGTGACCAGGAATAACGGTCACAAGCTGGCAGAGGGTAGGTTTAGGTTAGATATCAGGAGGCGCTACTTCACAGTCAGGGCGGATAGGGTCTGGAACCAGCTTCCAAGAGAAGTGGTGCAGGCTCCTATCCTGGGGGTGTTTAAGAGGAGGTTAGATGAACATCTTGCTGGGGTCATTTGACCCCAGTATTCTTTCCTGCTATGGCAGGGGGTTGGACTAGATGATCTGCTCAGGTCCCTTCTGACCCTAGAAACTATGAAACTATGAAATATTAATAGGCCTTCCACTGTTTCTTAGAAGGAGAGTGAATGTTTCATTTAAAATCTTGGAAAAGAAGACTTCTCCAAACATTTGTGTTTTGGTTTAAATTAGTACAGGGAGCATCTCTTGAAGATTTTTCTTTCAGAGTACATAACATTTTTCCAGACTTTTTAAAATACAGACAAAATACTACTGATTTATACTACAAGTTTATTTTTATACCAGTGCAGCTGGTCACATGCTCGCATGATATTATTTCACATTTCTCGGCAGTATCTGCAGATGAGCTGCTACAAATTATTTTTCTATTATGATGTTACACGTGTGTGTGTGTACAAGGGCTGTTCTAAAGCACTCCCCACTATCCTCCAGAGCAAGTGTAAAAACACCCAGTGTGATTAGCTGGGGAGGCTGCATCTAGAGGACAAGGTACCAAGGAAGTAGCTACTCTGGCCCAGTAGTTGGGGCTTCTCCACCTCCAAACTGGTCCCTCTCATACTCATATGCCTGGCCTGGGGCAGAGGGCCAAGGCTAGAACTACTGATCCTCATAGTGCCTTTATGGTTTTAATCATGGCTTCTAGCTGCCCCCACATCCTCACCCATATCTCACAGGTGTCACTTAACTGCAATTCTGTAGGGCTCCTTGGTCCAACCAACAGACTATGCCCCTCAGGTCTTAAATCCTGTAAGGGCTTCCGCTTTCTTAGTTTTAGCCCTTTTTCTCAAGCTAAGACGCTGTCCTACTCTTTCAGATCTGAGCTTTGAAGCTCCATCCCCTACATCCTAACCCAGAGCAGATCTCAAAACACAGAGCATCCATGGCACTATGCTTCACAACCTCCAAAACCACTCCCATAGGCACCACCCGGTCCTCCAGTCTGGATAGAACACAAAACTTAAACCACCATCTTAACCAACCGCACCTTTGGTCTAACTACTATAGTACTCTCACCCTAGTGAGCTGTCTTGTTTCCCAGCTTCCACAGAACATCCCTTGTTCTCTGACAACCATCCCTGTAAGCCCTCTTTCTACAGCCAGCATCAATATAGACTGTCTAAGGCCAGAATCTGGGCTTATATGCACCTGAGCTCTGCCTCCTTGCAGTTACCTGAGCCTGCTCTCTGCCAACAGAGAACAGGTGCTGCTGACTCCCTAATCAGCAGCCCCACATTTTGCTCCCACAGCCTGCAGCTCAGTTTAACTAGGATACTCACAACTGCTGCCTTCTGCAGCCAAGTTTTTTGCAAGCTTCACTGGCTTTGCTCTCTTTACTCTGCTCTGCACTCCTTTCTCCTTTAACTGGGGTAGGCCCTTGGATGCCATCACTGCATACCCTTTAAGGGTTTACATAAAATGAACATATCTGTCACCAAAACAAAAATGTGACATTTCTGAATGCATGACAGTTTTGCATGGAAGGCTCAGTCAAGTTGAAAGCCAGCACAGCTCTGCTTACCTTGGTAGACCTAACAAGACAATAGTTCTAAGAAGGCTGGAAAATTTGTTTCCAATCAACAGAAAAGAAGAAAGAACTGTTTGGAGTAATGATTTAAAACTGTGTTTCCAAAGCCAGTAATAATAGTTGTATTAGGAAATTTGTGAATTTCCTGAGCTTGACTCACTACTTGTACTAGTGTGGCAAACCCCACCATTTTTATTTTTATTTTATTTTAAAATGCATCATTCCCTCCCCTTCCCAAACCATTTCTGACTTTTTCTCTCCCTGTCTATTACCTATAAATAAGTATAAGTGAGCTAAGACAGGACAAGCTTCAGAATTTTATTTTGGTAGCAAGTTGTATTTGTTTTGGGGTTTTTTCTCCTTCTTTTCAAATAAGTGCCCTGTTATGGATATCCAGTGTTTTATATTGTGTAATTATTATGTTTATATTGATTTTTACTGTTCTATATTCCTGTTACTGATACTATATGATTTAGGGCTACATATGGAAGTTAGCATAAGTCATGTTAAGTTTCCATTTTGTTTGTCAAGCCTCCATCTAGTGTCCCCTGTCCTGGTGTACCCTATTGTAACTCTGTTGTACTGTGACTCATACCTACCCCTCATATGTAACTTGGTTCCTGAATGAATGGGGATGAATGAGGGTGCTTGAGAGACAATGACAGTAAGTCTAAAAATAGCTCCCTCTGAATGACCAAAGCATCAACTCCATGACTCAACCATCACCCTGCATTGACCCTCCCTGGCTCAAGATTTGAAAGACAAAGACTGCCGCAGATCCTATCCAAGCCACCATTACAGACACCTGAAACTGCACGTCCTGACTTGTACTGCACATGCTTAGTGCACCAGGGGCTGGCCCTTACCTGGGCAGGCCCCCTGCCACTGAGGTCACAGAAGGTCTGCCCCTATAAAAGGCAGCAGTGAACACAGACCCAGTGGGGATGCCACGTTACGCTGCTTATCAACCCAGAGACTGTCCCAGCGACCCCCATCTGGACAAAGATCCCGACTGGCCATCGAAGACCCCCTTCCAGGTAGCTATCACCCCCACCCTCTCTTCAACCAAGGACTTGGACTCTGTTTCTCTTCCCTACCTAGACTCCAACTCTTCCACTGAGTCTCCTTCTCCTGCTACAATTGTGTGTGTGTGGGGGGGGGAGGGGGAACCAATAACTTCATGGGACTGTGTAGTGTGTTGTTTGTTTAATAACCCTGTTATTTTGAAACCCCAAGTTGGGTTTTTGTCTGTTTCTTGACTGTTTCCCACTTGCCACCATGTATCTGTCCCCTGATCTCCCAGCTTCTCAGTTTCCAGCCCCAAGCTCCCAGGTTTCTGCCTCAGTTTCCAGCCCCAACCTCCCAGGTTTCTGCCTCAGTTTCCAGCCCCAACCTCCCAGGTTTCTGCCTCTCCCTCTCTTTCCTGGCTGTCTCCTCCTTTCCACTGGGCTTTTCCCCTTGCACCAGTGACCTTGAGTAACCCTGGGGCCACTTGACCTTAAGTAACCCTAGCTCCCCTCCATTCTGCCAGTTCTAATTCTGGACCCAGCAACTTTCACTCCTGGCACTTTCACTGTCTCATTTTAACCCCTATCCATTTCCCTCCTTCCCCTCCTTCTGGATTGTTGCATAGCACTTAGGCGCCCTGCTCCTGTAAAGAGGGGAGGTGTGTTGCAGAGCACTTAGGTGCCCTGCTTCTTTTAAAGAGGGGAAACTGCTAGGGAAAGAGCCCTACCAGTGAGTGAGAAGCCCCAGCTGCTGGTTGCCAGGGCAACCAGAGTTACCTAGTGGCCCACACCAGCCAGCAGTCAGCTGACCAGAAGGCGCAGGGCCTGGCACATATAAACTCCAGGGCAAGGTCAGGCTGGCAGTTCCCTGCCAGCAGCCAAGGGGGAATGAGCTCTCCCTGAGTGAGCAAAGGGGAGAGGCCAGACTGCACAAGCAGCTCCTGATACTGGTGAGAGATGAAGCACCCTTGGTGTGGCTTGAATAATGTTGTTATAGCTGGGCAGCTCAAGTTTATGTTATAGGCTAGGGGCTTATGTTTTGTTTGCAGTTAATACTGGTGGCTTGGGTGAGGCTATTAGGGGATGGAGGAGGCCTCATAGGGGACCCACGGCAGCGTAGGAACCCCAGCCCGAGAGGGGGCAGTGAGAAGCCCCAGAGAGGGGGCGATGATTGCTGAGTGCCCAGTGAGGCGCAGTGCAAGACAAGGCTGTGGAAAGCCTGAGCACCAGTGAGGCACAATGCCAGACAGGGTTGCGGAGAGCCCAAGCACCAGGAAGGCACAGAGCAAGACAGGGCTGCAGACAGCCTGAGTGCCAGAAAGGCATAGAGCAAGACAGGACCACAGAGGGCCCAGGGAGGACAAAGCGGCCACACTGCAACAGGGTCCAGACCAAACAACGTTGGTACCATCTGCGAGGCTTGGGGCGTGGTAAAGGGGTGGTTGGAGCCATGCATGGCCCATAAGGTTAGGGTGCTCTGAAACACTCGTTGTGTCATCTACCTTGGAGCAGGACCCACCCTAAGCACACACATACACCCCACACCACCCAAGTTAGGAACTCACTTGTATGTATAGGTGGGTGATTTGTGTGTGAACTGATTAATATACGTATATGTTGTGTGTGTGATATACGAATTAGTGATCCGTGTATGTATATTGGGTGTGCGGGTATTGACAATTGATTTTTGTCTAGCTTTTGGTGTGTATAGGTGCTTGAATTGGTGATAGGTGTGTGTGTCTAGGCAGGTGATTTTAGGTGTGTGTATGTGCGTGCCTGAGTTGGTACTGTGTGGGTGTCTGTGCCTAGTGTGTGTGTGTATGCACCCAATTGATTTTTTGAGTGTGTGCACGTGCAATTGTACACCACGCCCTCCTGTCTAACAACTCAGTATTGCGATCCTGACCCCACAGGGCAACACGAGCTCATGACAATAACTTATTAAACTGCAATATCTATATAGAGCATAGGAGAAATCAAAATTCCCAAATTATATAATTTCATTAAAGTGTAAACTGAAGAAAAATATAAGACAAAAAAACAAAAGACAAAAAAGACTTTTTCTGGTCAGTGCTGAGAATAATCCTGATTAATTCAAAGTTGTTTTGCTTTGGATAAACATAAGTTCATTACTACTGACAACTTAAAGCAATGATATTTTAAAAATCATTTTATACCTCAAACTTTAAAAACAAAACTCCAAGAAGGGAATAATACACAGGAATGGCATACGGTTGAAATTATTACACCTTTACAAAGGAGATAATGTACAACATTTCTTAGAACTTATCACCTGTAGTAGTAATATAATTCTTTCATATATAATGTCATCCAGCAATATTCATTAATAGTCAAAGAATCTGGCTAGAGACTCTGGCTTACTGGCTGGTTTTGTCCTTTCTGTAGGTCAAGAATGGAACCCATATTTCTAAATATTTACCCTTCCTTTGTCTCTTTTCTAATAATCTAACCTGACAGGATAATTTATCCATCACCAGGATGCCTCATATTTTAGCATACATTCTCTCAGTGCGGGGGGTTGTGATTTTTTCCATATTTGAGCAATATATCATCTAGCAGCTAAAAGCAAGAAGGAGGGTACATCTACATGAGACATTTTTGAACAGTTGACTAATTAGCTGCACAGGAAATGTTTCAGCATCTACATGTGCACCCCTATTAGGCGGAACTAAACTAATTTACTCAGTGAATACAAGTACTATACTGCTGTGGAGTAAAAAATGCAGCAGTGCACATATAAACACTGGAGGAGTTAGCTAGGGCACAAGGGTTCTTCAGTGTGAGGGCTGCCTACCAGCTAGACCTGCACCGAAGCACCCTTCTGCCCCTCTGCAGCACATTAAGCCAGGAGGAGCAGCACTGGGCTGCCAGTCTGACTCCTTGGACCACCTGGGAGCCAGGGCTGCTTTAACTTTCCTCAGTATGCTGCAATCCCAGGCACACATGCAGACTCATGCACAGCAGCAATGAATTCACTAAGGAGTTTATTGTCGTGCATAACAGGCATGTGTAGATGTGCCCAGATATTAGTTTTTTATTCTGTACAAAATAAGCTTCCCTTTACTGGGCCAATCAAAACCAGTAGATCCAAAGGGATGTTACTACCTACCACAAGATTAGTAAATTCTTAAGTGTAAGAGGCAGGAAAGTAATACTTTCTGTCTATCTTTTCCTATAAGATGTCCCCCACTACTATCACTCATCTGTCCATAGCTTAGAAAGCCTATTACCAGGATTCTTCCTCAAAGCTGCTGGCATTTGTTGTGAATGAAGGGTGGTTAGCATATCCACCAGTACCAATGAGGTCTATGCTTGCCTATAGTTAAAAGGGATGCCTGCAGGTAACCATCAACAGTCCCCAGGATAACAAGCCCTGCATTTATAAAGTTGTCTATGAGTTTTTAGAAATTTGTGTTAGCTCTCTGTGTCTGTATCATACACATGCATGATAGACATGTGAATTTTAATAATCTGTGAAAATCGTGTTAGCTGACTTATAAAAAATAAGTGGCATGAAACTGAAAAGGACACAGTAGTCAGCCCAACTGTCAGTCATGCTAATGAGCACTACATCCTCCTTTTCAAAGAAACATGATTTTTTTTCTTAAAGTATAGCAAGAATTAGCAGAGTCCAAAGGGGATAACACTGTTTTGTTTCAAGGAAATTTAAATTTCAGATTAAAGAAAATAAATCATATTTTGTTAAAATGGCAATAGAACCACTGTCTAGAAAACATGTAAAGCAACCACAAGATAGTTAATATGATGATACATTCCACTTGAGCCAAGACAGTCCTGGATTTCACAGTCGTCCCTGTGTCCTGGCAGCTAGTGAAAAATTTAACAAAAATCCCAGATTGGTACCACCCTATCCACACTGCCCATCCTAGTGCCTCTTGAGCAGTGGTTGAAGGCAGGGATTGGGCTGGCCAGGGTCAGGCAGGGCAGGAGAGAGCACTGCTGTGCACATGGACTGCTCATGTGTGTTCACCCATTTGCAGCCCCACAGAGTCTTGGTGAGGGCAGGGCTTACCTGGGAGGGTGCGGAGGGGAGGGGCCAGATTTAACTCCTGCCCTGAGGGGAGTGGGGTTCCTCTCTCCCACTCACCGAGCTGTGGGGGATTCAAGTTTGGGGGGACAGCTCTGGGTTCCAGGTTCTGCCTTGGGACTGCAGACCTGGCCAGCTCCATGCTGCCTTGGCCTAGCTGCCAGGGGCTGGAGCCCAGAGCTCAGCTTAGCGCTATCACAGCTACCACCAAGTGCTTGTGTACTCACTGGTGAGGGTTTAGGGAGGACAAGCTGGAGAGGGGAAGAGAGGGAGGGAGGGGCGAGAGAGAGAGAGGAGTGAGCAGGAGGGGGTACAGGGGCAGTGAGAAGGGGAGGTTTGGAGAGCAGGGAAGTGGCAGGGGGGAGCAATGGGAGTAGAAAGGGAGTGAGTGAGGGCCACAAAGAGAAGAAGAGGGAGGAAGCTGGTGGGGGGCAGAGAGGAGTCGTATAGAGGGGGTCTGATAAGAGGCAAGAAGAGGCTGAGCTTCAGCCTTTTGCTGACATGATGGTCAAGCAGCTGCAAAAGGTGCAGCGCACACATGCTGATACAGCAGCCTGGATCTGGAGCACCTGCACGGGCGCATGCACACACATGACCACACACGGTGAAAATTAAAACAAAAGGAATCACAGGATGAAATCCAGCAAGGAGGCAGAGTGTCATGGTGTGTCTCAGATTTCCTTAAAAATAATATGATTGCCCTAATTAAAGTGGGATTGCTAATCTGTATCTTACACACACACAATAATAATAATAATGAGTAAATTGTGACTTTAAGTTATAGTCCTGACTAAATTTATAAACACCTCTTCAAAGTTGCCACCTTAGGGTTTTTATGGACATCTATGGACCATATAATCCCATTCTCCTGTACTACCTCCTCCTCCTCCACTGGCCAGACCAAAAGAAACCACCACTGACTTTTTAAAAACTCCTCTATTTTACCAAATAGCAAAGATTTCTGCCTCACTGAGAGACCCACATCTATCTGCTTCCTATCAGACAGACCTGGGAACGATGATCCACATACATATGACCTCCAGACCTGATTAGTGCATCTCATTGTATCAAGAATGAAACTACATAGTGTGAAAAGGCTCCCACTGGTACAAAAAGTAGCTGCCAGTTTGCTTAGCATCACAAGCTAATGTGAATGCATTACCTGGCACTATTCTCTGTGCACTGGCTTCCTCATAAATCCAGCTGAAGGTCTTTGTCCTAATATTCAAAACCCTCCATGGGACTGGCCTTTCCTAGAAGAGAGATTTCTCTACCCTTTGCATATGCACCCTCCTATGACTGCTCTTTCCACTGGAACAATGAAACAGAACCAATGAGGTGTGGTTCAGAAAAAGTACAGAAGACCTAATTTCTACAGAAGCTAAACCTCTACCATGGAACTCCCACTCACAGAGATAAAAATGACTGCAGATCTCGCCATCTGCAAAATACGTGAAAAAACTGTTGTTTGACTTTCACCCACTAGCTAATTTCTTACCTACAGCCACTCCTTATAGTTACAAACATAACACAGGAAAACACTTTATAACACATTTTTCCTGTGAAATATTTTTTGGAATTGGGGTAGGATACCAAAAAAGGTATAGTAGCTGCCGGATACAAATAAAAAATGAATATTAGTATTTAAAAGACAAGAAACATATAGGATACCTTTGCAGAATTATTGCTATTACCATTGTCATAGTGGCAAGTCCTAAAGCAACAAAAGGCAGGGAGGACAGAGACACCGACTAATTAGTACTATCCTAAACTTACCTCTAAATTAACTCAATACATATTAGAAGTCATAATTATTGCCAGTTTTCCTAGTGTTAGAGAAGTTACAATTTAAGGTCATTTTCTGGAAAGTCAGGTTCCCAAAAAGGAGAAAAATAAATTCCCAATTTTTTCCCTCTAGAAATGTTTGCTCTCAGCTCTTGAGAAATGAACTGCAATCTCAGAGAAGTTCTCACAGTAACATTTTAACTTGCATTTCATAGAGTGACAAATTTGAGAAATGTGACCATTTCAAAACTGAGACAAATAACTGCATAATATTATGTCTGAGAGACTGGACTGTGTGAGACTTGATAGACAAAATTAAGAGAAAAAGTCAAGAAAATATAAAATGAAATATGTTTTTATCAGAATAAACATGAAGCCACATGAAGAGCATATGATGCTCCCCTTACACACACTGAAGTACTATAAGGCTTTTGCAACTCTTCTAGCAGAATGTGCTGTCAGGGTACTGAGCCAAATCTGCAGGTCACCGTGGAGGGACGGAACATGGTAATTATCTGAGTCTTGGATAACTATGGTAAAGTTAGTGCCCCTGCAGGAGGTAGCTTTGAGCAATCTGTATTTCTAGGTTTTTTCTTCACTAGCATTTTTTCAATCTTGTGGTGAATATCAGTGCTTATGTAACAGTGGGAGGACGTGTTAGAAAATCCCAGTGAAGATGCAGTCAGAGAGCACAAAGACCAGAGAGTACCAGCTAGGACCAGAGAGCACTAACCTCCTGTGCTAAAGTGCAAACAGCTGGGAAGATTCTTTGCCTTTGGGTTGGGCTGTTGACAGTGTAGACTGAATAACTATCTGTCATCAAACAGATCTACCCAGCATTATTGGTTACACATATAATTGTAACTGTCATAACCGAGGAAGAAGAATTGGCATTCAGAATCTCTCCTGCGGCCCATTTTGTCATGTGCTAGAAGTTTCTGAGGCTGGCCTGAGAAACACTTCAGTGGACAAGCATGGAATAAACTGTCCATTAGGAAAGATCTTTCCTAAGCCCAAGCAATTAGTAGTTGGCTTATGCTTGGAAGCATGAAAGTTTACATAGCCCTTCTAAAAATATCTTACTAAAAACAAACAGGAGGATTCATGAATGGCTCGCTACTTAACTTCCAGTAATATCAAATTCATTGCAATATGTCTACATTAATATCACAAAAGCTATTGCTCAAATGGCCAATATTCCCTACTGGACATTTTTAATTGAAGAGGAGAAGGTTCAGTCTCAGACAAATAATACCTGCATAAACAAGTCTCTTGGAAAAATGTGAATATTAGATAGTAAAAAGATGCAGCCTGTCATAAACATTTCTTAGGATAAAATTAATTGAATAGGTTGAAACCTTAACACTTTCCTCATCACACTATCAAACCATCACAATTAAACCTGGGCCACTCTTCTTGGCTGTGATATTTAAATCAGGTAATTGCTTCCTGACTTCCAAAAGACAGACATCATTTGGTAGAAGCAATATGACTGACTATAAACTATAGGATAACAGATGACCTGGAGAGAATACAAATACATAATTCACTCAAGGGATTGTAATACTGACATCATAAACTACAAGAACATTGCTTGAATAGTTTATAAACAGCAGCAAAGCCCCAAGAGCAAAATCAGAAGTACATTCTCTCTGAACTCATCCAATGTTTTATATAGAGTAGCCTGTAAACTTTTCAACACTTAAAGTTTGGAAACTTTTAAAAACATAATAAATAATTTAACTTCTTCCTCTTTTGGCACTGGACTTATGACCCAATCCTGATACCTTGTTCTGGACGGACCCAAACCCTCAGATGGTCACAACTACTTCCATTTGCTAATAGGCAAATGTTATTGATATACAGTGACAGCAGATAAGAGTAATGCAAGCAAATCAAATAAAATACACCCCCCTTCCTACTTATCTACTAGTTCCACAGAGGGATGGTACATTTATCTAGTACACAAGTGCCATTCTACTTCTTTGCTTGAATATCAGATGTCAGCAATATTGGAGGTTGAGGGCCAATGCCTACCCCCTCTGACCAGGTGGGTTAGACAGGCCAGTGTGCACCTTCTGCCCATGGTGGTCTCAGGATCCCCCTCTGCTGCTCTGAAAACCCCTCCTTTTGCATTCTTTCTCCCCCTGTTGACTCTTCATTTCTGAGTACCATTGATTGGTTTCCCTGTGATCATCATGCTGCCCATGTTCTGTTCTGTCAACATATCCCTTTATTCCCACAAACCCATCATATGCATGCATTTTAATTTGGTCACTTGGTGTGACAGGCCCTCACCCTGCAACCTAGTGTGGACCATACCTGAGCCTACTCACCTGCTACAACTTTGTTGTTCCTGGAATATCTGGGGTGTTGCTCAATGGTTCCTATACGGGCTCAGGAATGCCCTCCTTGGTGCGTCTTCTGTGGGGCTCCTCCTCCCCTACACCCCATGCCTTTCTGCTCACGTGTTACTGTAAATCTAGGCAGTGCCTTGATATAGTTTCAGGTTGTTTCTCATACAATTTGACAGAACAAAGGTGCCAAAGCGTTCTCCCCATGGTTCTGCCTCTCTCCAAGAAAAATGCCAACACAAGAAGAACTTAACCTAAAAGAGCTTGATTGGAGTGGTGGGCAGGGCACCATTGTCCCCATAATGAGTGGCTTAATCTTGTGTGCAGGGTATTGAGTGTCTGTCTCCTGATCCTTCATCCCTTTAGAGCTATTTTGCTTTTTTTCCATGGGCCGTTCCTGGATGGCTACTAGGCCAAATGTACCAGGACCCCAGGGTGCTCCCTGCTGGGCTTATTTGGGGCTGAATATCATGGCTGTCCCCAACTGGCGCGCTTCAGGTGCATGGCCACACTGTGGGAATGCATGAGATTTATTGGGCATCCCTCCAGGGCTCACCCTTGTCAGATGCCTGCAGGTCCTGCTGGGCTGCACTCTTCCATCCCCACCTGACTTTTAATTCTCCAGGAGGTCCTTTCACCATGATGGTGAGCAAGCTTGTCGGCATGCCAGGCCATCCATGAGTGGGGTCAAGAGGGTTGATGTTTTCCCTGGGCCTCAATCTTCTGTGGGCTGATGGGCTTCTCTGGCTTGGTCTGGGTTGTTCTCTCTCAGTGTGTGTAGCTGGTTCCCAGTCGGCTGTTGGAGCTTCACTCATGTTTTTCTCAGCTGCATCCTGTCTGGGGTGTTTGTGGTCTACTTTCCTGACTGCCTCCTGGCTGAGGCATCCAGATGTCCTGCCTTCCCACTGACCTCTGGGCCAGTTTTAAACACATGGCCTCTTGGCCCCACACCAATATGAAGTGGGCCCTCTGGCCATGGAGTGCTAGCTGCTCCATTTCTGGCCCAGCCACCTGAGCTGCAGCACCAAGTTAAGCTGGGCAGGTGTCTGTTACATGGGTGTCTTAACTTGGGTATCCCCGGCTTCCAAATTTGGTCAGACTACTAAAACTAGAAATCTCAGGGGCTTTGCAACTGGTCACTGTGACCCAATGCCAATTCTATGCAACCTTATTTTTGTTATGGGTTTTCAGGGCATGTTTTCAGTTTCTCAGCCTGTTTGTCTGCTATTTTTGGACGCAGTACGTACATCTAAACATGCACTTTAATGTGCATTAGTCTCTTTTAATGGCATTAAAGCATCGTGTAAAAAACTGTGTTTACTTAATGCCCATTAAAATAGGCTAATGTGCACTAAGTGTCACATACAAAGCATGCTCTTTAGTTAATGCATAATAAGCCACACCAATGCACATTTTTCTAGTATCTCACAATGAAGGGCACCTATACATGAGCAGCAAGGCTTTAACTGCAGAGCACTGGAGCAGACTCATGCTCCAGCAGACTGATTCTAGTGTCTCATGTATCAGCATTCCCATACTTAAAAATGGCAGTGGGGTTGCTTTAACTAAAACTTGTTCAATGAGTTTTAGAGGCCACCCGCTGTCATTTTTAAGTGCTGATACACAAGATGCTCTGGGCACTTTAATAATTAGAGTGGCTCTTGGAGCTACTTTAATTAAAGTGCCCACCCGTCCCCCACTCCTGGAGCACATGTATGAATGCCCAGAGATACTAGATGTAATGCAGATTAACTAAAGCACACTAATGCATGCATAGATGCACCAAGGGTCTGCTAAAAGGCTGAAAACATAACACTTTTTCACTTTTTCAAAACAGACCTTTAGAAACCAATTAACCTTTGCTGTCGCCCTGGACCATTGCTCTAATATAATAGTTACTCTACCTAAAAGCCAGTTCCTAAAACCAAATTTCTCGATATCATTTTCTAGCCATCACCTCTAGTAACCACAATTGAATTGTACCAGATATGGGGTCCATGTTTAAAGTGGGTAAAAGAGGAGTTGTCACTATATGCATCAAGAAAAGGAGGAAGGAATTCCTCTGCTTTCAGCTTAGCCCCATTAATTCCACCCTGCTTTGGCCTCATCTGCACCTATTTCAGTTAAGTGTGTGTGTGGGGGGGGGGTGTTGGGTTTTTTTCTATTGTAATAGTTGTATTGGCACAATCCCAGTATGGATGCATTTGTACCAGTTAAAAAATGCTTATATTGATACAACCTCTTCCTACAAAAATAACTCATACTAAACAATAGGAGCCCTTTTCTACTGGTATAACTGTTTTTATATACCAGGAAGAGAGAGGTAGTTAGCTGTGTTAGTCTCAAGTCAGGCAGAAGGCAGACCTGGATGACACCTCATAGACTATTTCATTTAGAGAGGCATGATCCTTTTGTAGGCTATAGTTTATTTCATCAGATGCTATTTCATCATAGCATTTGACAGAGTAGGCTGTAGCATGTAAAACTAATGCTCTTCTGAATGAGTTAGTTTAGGGCTGTCCAACTGGCAACCTGTGAGGGGTTATGTTGCAGCCCCTGGGCTCCTGCTGGGTCATGACTCACCCCATTGCTCTGCCTGCAACAGCAGCCAGAGTCTCCAGGCTCTCTTTCCTTCTCTAGCATAGAATTCCTGCTCCTGCCCAAAGGGCAAGACAGGGATGAACAATGCAGGAACTGGAGGGTGAGGCAACTGCTCCCCACTGTATTTCTACACGGTGATGTTACTCCTTTATTTTTATAAAGGCTATGATAGATGACAAGTGATTACATTTGGTCTGTTAACATTATATTTCTGAAACTATTTAAATAAAAGCAAAGCTCATCTGATTTGCTTTAAAACTACTTCATATATTTACTAAACTTCATTATATTTTATCATTTAAAATATTATACTGAGCCATGGTATTTATTTGAAGCTAATCTGAATTTTCTCTGATATATACCATATTCAAGAAAACTACAATCAATATATTTCAGCTAGTAGCTATACACTGCCTTGAAATTTTCTATGTATTTTCCCACAACCTAATGAATCATCATGTGAAGTAGTGGGGATACAGTTAGAGTGAACAAAAAGATCACAGTGGTCAAACTGCTTGATAGTGTAACTCCATTAATGTCAATAGACTTACACCTAGGATGTTTTTGGCCCATTGTTCTTTGTAATTTGTCCTAATAGCTTTGTGAAATTACTCCTCAGCCCTGGAACTGATGAGTGCATAAACATTGTCATGCCCCTGCTGTGCACTTGTCAATCTCCCATCCTCTACCGGGCTCATGTCATTCTTTTGGGCTGTTCTGATGAAAATCCCCTGAAAATGTATTCAATAGTTTACATTTTGTTGACACTTTTTACACAGCTGTTGCCACTAAACTGCTCAGGAGCCCAGCAGACAGCAGAGATGCTTCTATCAAGATAGACTCATCCTTTTGTTGAAAGCTATCTCCTCAGCAAGATCAGAACAAACTGCAGACCCAATCAGACCCCGCGTATGTCTGCCTTCTGAATCATCTTTACCACCAACAACAGTGAATCTCCAGGCATAAATATAAGTGAATTAAAGCTCAAAAATTCAGCCACTATATATAATTATTACTGTGTATACATATAAGCAATAAAATAGGTCAATGCCAAAGAGACAAAAAGCGTTCAAAAAGCTTCAAGTGTTTACAGTGGAAACAAATCATAAAAGCCAAACAGAATAAATACAGTGTGATGGGCAGTCATTATACCTTAAATTTTTCAAGGACTAGGTGAAGTTTTTAGTCCTTCAAAGGGGCAGCTCAATCAAGCTGGAAATATATTAAGTGGTGGTTTATTTTAGATTTGTGGAAGCAAATAGAACTAGAATGAGCAAAAATAAAAAAGTAAGGGGAAATCTGGCAGAGTCTCAGACACAGAAGACAGAGCAGTATGTGTGGAGATGTGTGCAGGAAAGTAAACAGGCATGCAGACAGAGGCAGGTTTAAAGAGGAGGATTTTACCTAATATGTAGAATGTATGGCAGCCAAGTCTTAAATCCATGGATAGGGATACAGAGATAGGTCTGGCAAAAGATAGATATCCTGGCAGCTGTATTTTGAACTAGATGAGAGAGGAAAGGATACAGGTGGGGTAAACCACAGATAAATGGGTTGCAGTACCTGCAGCAACAGATTATGACAGCATGGACTACAGTCCTGGATAGTGTACCTCAGGGGTCAACCTCCAGTGCTTAGTGACTGCAGTAAAGAGCTAGGTACAATATCCACAAGATGCACAGTGTGTCTCAATATCCACACATGCAGTGTGTCTCAGTTCATGCTATATTGTCAGGTAAAGGGAATTCTGTGATGCTGGTATTAAGTCATACTTTTAGTACCACAGTGCCTAGGAATCCTAATCACAGTGATGGGTTTACCAGCTTATTGGGCCTGATCTTCAGCTCCTACTCTATTCTACTTTTTGTGCTTTTCTTATGGGGCAAAGAAATTGTACAGCTAATCTAATAAAGGAGCAAGGATTGTGCTGGCATAGTGGGCTCCTTAAGCAATGTGATGCCAATTGTAGCTGTCTGTTACTTGCTCCTGGCCCTCCTATTCTTGCAGATATCCTGAAGCATGTCAGAAAGGAGTGAGTATAGCCACGATGTGCTGTGCTCTGGTGATCTTTGCTCAGTGTAAGACCAAGCTTCTGCAATGTGTTCTGTTTCCTTTAACAGAGCAGTATCTCTGTATTAAAGGTTGGCATTTGTAGTTCCACTTCTGCAATTTTCTCTCATCTAGAGAAACCATTGATGCTGCCCAGGGGACCTTAACAGTTCCAAGAGCACCTCGCCATAAGGGTGGTACTTGACTGGCTGTTTGTGAAGCAGTCACGGTGCAGTGAATCTTGGGCATCTGATAACCCTACTCTTGTTCGTTTTGAACTATAAGGGTGGTTTCCATGGTGATATTTTTTAAAAACCTTAGTTGGGGTAGGGGGTACTCGCTTAAACAGAGATTTGTCTAAAGAAAGGTAAGGGAACTTGCACTTGACGGTGATTTTCTTCGATTTCACTCACTTTTGCAGGGCTACCTAGGCATAACATTGGCACAAGGCAGTGGAAGCATAAACCTAGAATTCTGCACAGTAGACATGGAATGGCATTCACAGCAATAGGCATGGCAGGAGGTCATGCATGCTGGGTCAAGGAAAAGGTGGGTGTAATCCCTGGAGAAAGTACTAGTTCACAGTATTTTTCAAGGATCGTGAGGAACTATATACATCGTTTCAATCCTTGGCAGAAGTACACTTTATAGTGCAGCTCCACCTTCCTGCATTTATGTTTCCTCTGTTCCCTATCCAAGTGCTTTGACATGGCATTTGGTTACAAATTTTTCCCCAAAATATTTTTTTTAGTATCTTTACAGAAAAAGCACATTATTTGGACACATTGGGGTGCTCCCATCAATGGAAAACCAAGTGTGTCAGAGATGTGAGGCAGATACCATTATGTAGCAAATATAGAACTGGGAATTAGGAGATGTGGATTCTGTTCTTAGCTCTACCATAAACTTCTTGTGTAACGAAGGACAGACTATTTAGTTACCCTTTGCCTCAGTTTCACTATTTGAAAAAAGGGCAAAAATGATATCACTATCTCTCAGCTACTATAAAGCGTAATTCTTCTCTGATGCCTGTGAAATTCAAAACCAGTGTAGGAGGCAGAGATTTCTTTTGTGATTTGCAAAGGTGTAGTGCTGTAAGAAACAGCAAAAATAGCTTTTTAATGGAGGTTTTTTAAGGTACTTACAAAAATTAATGTGAATCTTGACAGTCTTTCTATCCATTTAAATAAGCACTTGAAATTCCTTTTTCAAGGAATGTAAAACAACAATAAAAGGAACAAAGACAAGATTAGATTAATTCTATCCACATGTTATTAAATACAATGCTACAGTGAGGCTTGGTATTAATTGATTCATTCTTTTGTTTTACTGTCTGCATTTTTAGGAAAACAATAGTGTATTTAAGTTCCAAAGGCCAATTTCATTTTGGATGTTACTACCATAGTCAACAGAATTACGCTAAGATTAAATGTGGCATCTAGAAGTTAACAGCTATCTATTTTAAGTTAAGCATCCATATGAACACCATGAGTCTCTACCATTTGTTCAGCAGAGCACACAGGCCCTGAACTAGTGCCCAAAATCTTATCCCCTGGTGAGGGGTTGGCTTCAATGGCAACTGAAACAATTAATATAAGCATAAGTCTCACTGTTCACAGGGTTTCTCTATCATAGAGCCAGATTCCCATTTTCTTATTCTGTATATTCAGTGTGGAATTAACAAGTTGCACCTGCCACAAGTCACCTGACTTTCATCAGCTTGATGTAGGGTTTAAACTTCTGATAACAGGGGAACCCTTGTACCCTGTTACAGCCCACCCCACCCATATAACATAGAATGGAAAAATTAGACACGCACTTGGGATGGACTCAACCATGCACCTTAGTGCTTTCCTAAATCAGGACCAATGGCAATATACAGCAGCTTTATTGTCATGTCAGATGCCCTTCTTAAGGTACAGGAGCTGCTGGTTGATGACCTGTTTTTTGTCTGATTTCAATTTGATTTTATGTCTACTTTGCAAAACTCTACATAGGCTTATTTCACAGGATACGTTATTGAATAAAAGCACAATTTCCATGGGTTCTATAATACTCTGGATACTTGAATGCAATCCTTCTAACTTTGCAGATGAGCAAAGTGCCAGGGAGAAATTATGGCTTTAATGAATTCAATAGGAGTTTTGCAGTTGATTTTGGAACAACGATTTCATCCTCAATAGGTAAGATGAAGAGGCTAATGAGAGGGGGTGTAAACTTTTGTGCAGTTGGGTGGAAGAAAGGAGGACTTTCAATAACAAATGTACTTCCAGAATTTTCTTCTAACCTTAATTTATGTAGTTGTACAGAGTCAACCTGCCTCATTATAGTACATTTTAAGATCAAAATAAAGTGTGAGAAAGATAATTTATCAGTTTTAAATGCATAGTTTCCACCAAATAAGAGCACTGATTTGAACAGACCATCTTGTTAGTCAAGAGGGATGTGATGGTGCTTTATCAGTACTTACAGCATCCTGATTTCCTCTTCTCCCTTCTCAGAGTTTCAGACAGTTCATTTTACAAACCCTGAAGGAATGTGGGATTAAAGAAAAACTTTGCTGTGTGCCACTGCCATCTGCTGATAATCTCTCTCTTTGAAAGATGCAAAAGGTCTTATTTTGTCATACATTTATTCCATTGAAGTTCTTTGGTTCAATTTGCATGGTCAGTTGAATCCTTCTGTTATGATAATATCAGCCTTGCAGCTTCAGGTCTGTTATATGCTTTCTCATTATGCATCTTGGCAGATTTGTTGAGGGTGCTGGTGATGGCTTCGGCTCTGGTTCAAGCAAGTAAGTGATCCTTTATTTTTGACAGTCAGTGCAAAACGTCTGTGCTCACTTCAAATCAGCCTTTAGTCAAACAGCTGCTCTAGATAGGGTGTACCCACGTCAGAAATTTTAATGGACGCTAAAACTTGTACATACCTATCTGTATCCAAAGCATTTCAGTAAGAACATGTTATTTCCAGAGTTTACCTCTGCATCCCCTCAAGACACCCAATCATTCACACTACTTGTAAGAACTGCCAGACAGTTACCGTAGTTTCATTATTATGCATACTTTTTCATAGTAAATATTTTTGGTATAAAATTTAATTTAAAAATTACAATATAAAGTATCCAAATTACAATATAAAGTATCCAAAATAAAGTATTGCTATAAGGACAAACAGTTGATTAAATGAAAGCTTGAAAAGAATATAATCAACTACCATAAACTAGCACATGTATTTCTTCTTCCATAATGACCCAAAGTTTGAAAGAGTAAAAAGCTCAAAAGCCCCAGTTCACAGTATTAGGGAAATAAAAGTAATATTGAAAAGATAGAGTCTAGGAATGAAAGCACACATTGATTTATTTGCTATGTTTCCCTACCCCATCTAGATATTCTTCACATATGCACATACATACATGTGAAGAAGGGAAAAACCTCGAAAGAGATCTTCCTCATCATTAACATAGAGATACAACAGATCTGATCATACATTCACTGGTGTCAAGAGGAGTTTTGCCACTGACTTTGGTGGGTGCAGGTTCAGGCATAAGATGACTATGTACACAATCATGTGACAGTCAAATACACATTTAAGTTCTACCTCTGCTACAGAACATGCACTTCCTTTGGTGCCCCATAATCCAGGCATAATTTTTTGCTATCCATTTCCTCCCTAATACACTTACTGTATATAAAATTCTTTCAAATCCAATCCAAATTCTAGATTGGATTTGAGACTCTGGGGAAGTGGATGTTCCAATACCAAAGGATTCAGAACTCTTGGAAGAGGTGATATCTTTTATTAGATCAACTAGATATTTGCAAACAAATTATTTTATTTATTTTTATTGATTTATTTTATTTATTTGCAAGCTTTCAGGCACTACACCCTTTGTCAGGCATAGGAGAGAGCACAAATTGTAAAAGTTCTCCTAGACAGAAATAAAAATTCATATTTCACAGGAGAGTTGTTTTGTTTCCTTTTGCCTCTAGATCAGTATGGCTACAACCTGGATACCTGCTCCATTACAAAGAATTCTGGTCACTAGCCCTCCTGCTCACCTTGTCTTCTGAGAGAGCTTGAGAAAGATAGAGCCATATCTTTCACACCCACATTATCTGGCAAACAGAATGTTTCAACACTTCTCATTAAGACTCATCCATCCTGATCCATATTTAGAAAATCTCAGAACCAGCTGACTTTAGGATATTATGGGTGTGAAACTCTACGACTGTTATGACCACCAATAAAGTGCACAGATAGGTCTAAGATAAAGATAATCAAATATTAAGATTCAGGTCAGAAGGAAATTGCTATAAACTCCAGAAATAGCTTATAATATTGTTGAGATGCACTGTGGAGAAGATTAGACTTCCATGGGAACATCTATTTGATCACTGCAGAAGGCAGGACACTAGGGAAAATAGTAGTCTGCTCTGCTAAGGTGATTCCTGGGTTATTGTGAAAAATACTTATACAAAAACTTACTATGATGAACAAATTTCATGACAACAAGCTACATCCTAGAATCAGGATAAAGCAGCATCTATAAGGGCAATATGTACATGTTCTCTTTGATCATCTGGATAACAGGAAAACAGACATTAAAACAGGTCTCTTACCAGCTTTTGCTCCAACAATCAAGAAAAGCTGACTTCATTTCCATTTTGCCTAGGTAAGTTACATAACTATATGGCCCCTCTTTATTTTTAGCATTTTCTGGTCTTGTACTACTGGATAGTTAAGAGGAGATTAAGTCCTCTTGCAGCCCAATAAAATGTTGGTGTATTAAGTTTCTGATCTTTTATAGCTGACTGCAGCTTCTAAATAGGTACGTATAGCTAGAGAACACCAGGAATTACAGTAATTGGGAAACCCCTCAGAAACTGGATTTAGCTTTGAAAAAAGGTAAAAGAAAAGAAAAGAAAAATATGCAGGACAAAAAGGGCACTCAACACTGTTCTTGCTCCTATGAATGGGAAGAATTTTGTTGCTTCCAATGAGGTCATTAGTCATATCCATGAGCAGCGTTGCTAAGTGAGTTTAGCAACATATTTCATCCATTCCATTCTTTCCATTTCATGCTTCACAGTCTAATTTCATTTCCACCTCTGAAGTGCAGCAGTGTTACTGTATTTCAGATGCCACTGCAAATTCAATTACAGTTTTATTCTGTCATTTGATATGCCAGTGGAAGGGAAACAATCAAAAAGATTGACATTGATCATAATCTGAATTGTCATGCCCAATTCTTGACAGAATAATGAGTTAGAGATGATGTCAGTCACTCCAGGGTCCAGGACTCCCCAAACTGCCTTCGAATGTGCAGCAAAATGGTGGCTCTTCCACAGTTTGTGAATAAAACAATATATAGTACTATGCAGAACAAATTCCTTTCCTTTACTTCCCATACTGTGGACACACAGATTACTCTCTCTAATGCGCGCGCGCGCACACACACGCACACACACACACACACACACACACACAATTTAGAAGGAGCAGTTGCAGCTGTTCAAATCTTGCTTCTAGGTAACAAAGACATGGTGAGGAATTTTACATTCCAACTGAAATGCAATGCATTAAAAATCTTTTTTTGGCATTCAGCCCTGTAGTAAAAGAGATTTCACTTTCATTCACTCCACTGTTTTGATTTCTGTCCATTTGAGCTGTATTAGGTTTTACTACAGGCTATATTCAGGAACCTAACAGTTTTTTCCAGAATCAGGCAGAAAACTTTCTTTGCTCAATTTGTTTTAATAAATCATAACAAAACATAACATGTGAAACAACATAAAAACAAAAAGTAGAAATAAACCTAATTTTAGCCTGTTGTCTATGAAACTCATTCATCTAGGAAGCTGAGAGAGATATACCTGACTGAGAACAAACAAGGATTAAAATTTGTCTTAATAAGCCCAAGAGAAGTACTGTGAAAAACATTTTAACAATTTGTGTTCCTATGTTCTGGAAATAAATGCAGTATTTCAGAATCACAATGGAAACAAAGCAAGTACAAGTAAGTATCTTAAAATAATGTAAAAAAACCCAAAACAAGTGCTTACAAACAGAACATGCCAAATTATTTTAAAAATGAATTCACTGTAAAATTAAGTAATACATTCTTCTTGTGACAGATAAAGTAGAAGAAAAGGAGTCTTACAATTACTGGAGACAGATCAAAAAGCTAAATCAGGGGACTGGTTTATTAAAACACACATTACTTCAGAGTACATAATACTCAGCAGTTACTGCTAATCAAATTCCTATATCCAAAAAATTTTGTTATTTGATTGAATAGTGAGGCCTTTAATCCTCATTATGTTGGCATATAATGATACACCTTTGGCAGTCATGGCAGAAGATTCTTGAAGACTGGAAAGAGCACTTTCAGCTCTGCCCATGCCAAGAAGTAAGTCAGCTGCAGCCTACATGGTGCAGAAAGTAGAGCTCCCTGGTTAGGCAGAAGATGCTGGACAGCTCCCTGTGGGCATACAACAGGAGGTGCTGGTTGTGGCTGCAGGACTGAGTACAGACAGTCAAAAAGCTCAAGGCTCAATCGATTCAGGTTAGTCTAAGCTGCGTAGATTGAACCAATAAACAAGTGAACAGACTTTCACTTTTGATTCTGGGAATATAGCCACATGCCTACAATGGCCCAGACCAGAAGTTGCGGGGGAGCAGGGGCTGCTAGAGCACACCTCCCTGCTTTGCTTAAGTAGATAGCTTGGGCCAAGGTTAGCCTGTCCACCCCTGTAAGGGACAGCATGTGGGGAAAGTGCAAAACATCCTGGGATGCTGGGGGACTGTGAGTTAATTTGAATCTGGAGGGGATCTGGGACCGAAGTTCAATAAACTGATTTAACCTAAATCAATTAAGTCTGATAGTACATCCATCCAGGTTTACCTTAAACCAGTTTTGGCCATTTTGATTTACATGCACTGAAATTCTGTTGTGTTACATATTTGAACCAGTTTCTAATCATTTATACTGGTTTATGCATAATTTCTTTCCCTAGCCCAGAAGACAAGACCTGAAACACCTAGGCCTGGTTGAGGAAGGCTACGTATAGCACTAAAGACTATGGAGAGCTTTCTGTAATGATAAACACTAGAGGCAAAGAAGGCTTATTACTAGGGAAGCCACAGATCTGGAGGTCAGTGGCTAAAAAGGCCTGAATTGACAAAGTACAGTAAGCCTGGTGAGTAGAATCACGAATGTTGAACAGTAGAAAGAGGACCCTAGGGCTGATTTATGCTGTATGAGAGGAGGGAGGAATAGCAGGCAATAACTTGTAACCAGGTAGAGCCCTAGACAGGGACCAGGAGATTGAGGTATACCTGGTTCCCTGTACCAAACCCCACCCAACATGAGAGACATTTCAGGACTGCCTTGCAGCAAGGTGAGATTTTGGGAAAATGAATGATGAATGGTGCAAAACCAAGGGACAAGGACTGCTGCAACTTCATACTCCAAAGGGACAAAGCAGTTAAACTGAAAGACCTGTGAAGGAATAGTTAGGGTGGTAGTGGGCCAGGAAATGAGTGAAGGCTTGCAGCTTTTGAAGAGACAATTTATGGAGAGTTGCCATAGACTAGATGGGTGGGAGCATAGGTGACTGGTAAGGGAGGCATGGGGGGACAGGGGGAAGGAGGCACGTGCACCCCCTGAGATTGGCTCCTGAAAGTGGGGCAGTTTTTTTGGTATGTGGGCTGGTGGCATATTGTGGAGAGGGGTGCACTAAACCATGGCACAGAAGTATAGGAGTGGATATGGAACTTTTGGCCCACCTCTAGGCCTGTCCACAAATTGTGCCCTCCCAGACTCAGGAGGCACCAGTCACCCCTGGGTGGAAGCATCCACCTTCTGAGCTCTGACAGTATATTGTCACTTGTGGGATACATGAGGATCCATGTCATATTGGAACAAGAGTGAGAACCTGCAAGGTGGCCACACCACATATTGTTTGGGAGGAAATCAAAATGGGTCCCCAGCAACAGGGGATTTTCTGACTTGTTGAGACTGTTTCTAGAAATCTATGGGTCAGGCAACTCAGAGCAGAAGCTGTGCCAATCTTTCAAAAGGTGCAGTATAAACTTGCCTTCCCCCCCACAGGACAACTTCAGAGGACATCAAGACATGGCAGACGAATAAAAGTGGGATATGAGAAGCATTAAGGGACTTCAAGGGCACCCCTCATAGGCCGCAGATAGAAAACATACACAAAAAACCCAAAAAAATGCTGCTGGGGAGGGCAACCTGTTACATTGTTGCATTGGCCGGGAAGTTTCCTATGGTAGTGTGTACCCTGAAACGATGGTTTGCCTGAATTAAAGAAAGAAGACTTGGGTCCAAAGAGAAGGCAAGAAAGCCAGGGCAAATCCTAGCTTCGGATTTAGGGGCACAACAACAGGTACTGTGACTCCTGTGTAAAGTAGTCCAAGGTCTGCAGGAACGAACAGAAAGACAACAGGTGTTGTTAGAAAGGATGATGAGAGGCATACAAACATGATGAGCACCCCAGGAGGGTGTTTGTGGTTATGGTGCCAGGGTTCATTCTGAGCCAGGAGAGGAACAGCCTGCACTAGCAGTGGATGTCAGGCTTGAAGGACAGAAGATATGTGCTATGTTGGATTTGGGCTCATCACACACAATAGTGCAGAGAGATGTGTTACCCAGAACAGAAAGGTAAGTTGCAGATCAGATAATTATTGCTAGTGCGGGGAGACCCAAAGACATGACAGAGTGTGGGTTAGTCTGCAAGTGGGCAAGAATACACACTAGTCGGAGTAGCTGAGCCCTTACCCTAACAATGATGCTGGGATGTGACTGGCCAGAGCTATTGATGGTAATAGCCCAGGAGAAAAAGAAAGAGGAGGCTGTGACACATAGTTTGAGATGGGTGAGAAAAACTAGAGGGTCCCCACAGCACTACCCCATTTGGACTAGGGGGAAAACCTCTGAAGAAGAGTCAGAGACAGGAGAAGGCCCAGCTGAAGGCCACTGGAAGCAGGAAAAAGAGGACGTAAGACAGTAAGGTCCAAGGCGGTATTTGAGGATGATCTTATGACTGAGGTATTCGCTGGTAAGGATGAATGACCTCCATCAGATGAAGTAGAACAGGAGGTGGGAGGATGAGCACTTCCGATTGGAACAGAGATGAGAGGAAGGGTTTCGGTATGCATTTCAGGAACATCTAGCTCAGCAAAATGGGGAGGTGCTATGACCAGAACAGATGAAGGCAACTCCACAATTCGAGGTGAGGAACGATCTCCTGTATAGAGTCAAGGGTGGAAAACCTGGAAGAGAAGAAGTAGTACAATTGCTGGTACCTCGGTGATACTGAAGGGCTCTACTGTAAGTAGCTCATGAACTCCCTATGGGCAGACATTTGGAGGCAGACAAGACAGAAGCTCTCATTCGGTAAAGGTTTTTTTGGCTGGGGTTAATATGAGAAGTAGCAAAGTACTGTGCAGCTTGTCCTGTGTGCCAAAAGTAAACCCTAGTCATCCTCCAAGAGCTCTGTTAGTACCACTGCCCTTGGTGGAAGTTCCCATTGAGTGTGTGGCAATGGATATTGTGGGGCCACTGCCAAGAAGCAGTGCTGGGCACCAATTTATTTTGGTCCTCCTGGACTATGCAGTGAGGTATCCGGAGGTTGTGCCTATGCAGACAGTGTCCTCCCCAAAGGTGGCAGAGGAGTTAAAATATTCTCCTGAGTGGAGCTCCCTAAAAACTTTAGGAATGAACTTTACATCTCACATGTTTGAGGGAGTGAGTAAAACCCGGGAATTAAACCCTTAAAGACCACGGTATATCATCCCCAAACTGACGGGCTAGTGGAGCATTTTAACCCGACTTTGAAACAGATGTTGAATAAGTTCATGATAGAGAGCCCACAGTAATGGGATCAGCTGTTACTGACCTTATTATTCGCAGTAAGAGAGGCATGCCAAGCCTGAATAGGGTTCTCCCCTTCAAACTATTATATGGACAGCAACCAAGAGGAATCTTTGATTGGATTAAGGAAAGTTGGGAAGAACAACAAAGTAAAGACCAGAACCTGGTTCAATATGGGACTGAGAAAATGTCTGGAGCTGGCACGAAGAGAAGCTTTAGGAAATCTTAGGGAGGCTCAAGGGCGACAAACAACCTATTACGATAGAGGGGCTTGAGAAAGGAAGTTTGAGTTTGGAGACTGTGTATTGGTTCTCGTACCTGACCAGGAGAGTAAGTTACTAGCATGATGGCAGGGACCTTATAAAATCATACACCAAGTAGGGCCTGTAGATTATAAAGTACATCAGCCAGACAGGCAGAGGAAAAAACAAGTATACCGAACAAACAAACAAACAAACAAGTGAGGGCTTTCTTGGGACTGGCAAATTATGATAGAAAATTTGTACCTTACTTTGCAGACTTAGTGGTGCTTTTGACCGAGATGGTAAGGGCTGGAGCCCCAAACAAAGTGAGATGGACACCAGAGGCAGAAAGAGCATTCCAAGAGATGAAGGATACACTTTGTACACAGCCACTGCTATATATACCAGATTTCAATAAACCGTTTTTGTTACAGACAGATGCACACTATTGGTGTGGTGTTGGTCCAAATGGAGGTCCAATAGTGTATATAAGTAGAAAGTTGCACCCACCTGAAATGAATTATGCTACAATAGAGAAAGAATGGTTGGTGATCAAATGGGCCATAGAAATACTCCAGTATTATTTGTTAGGATGGAAGTTCACGTTAATCATGGACCATGCCCCACATGGACCACAGAGTGAAATCCTCTGTGGCTGTAATAGGGGTGTTGTCCATGGGATGGACAGGTGACTGAGATGTGGGTCCTGTCTAGGGCATCAATTCGCTGGGGGAATCCCAGTGCACAAAGCCCTGCCACCACCACCAAGGGGTTGTGGACACAGACCACAGTGTGACCCAGCATGTCTGGAGGGCCCTGCACACCTCCAGGATGGCCTCCCCAGTGGTGAACTTTCCCATACCAAACAGGTGTCTGACATACTGGAGGCTGGTGGGCATGGCCAGCTCCAGCAGCATAAGGGCCAGCTGGGTGTCAGTGGGGAGGGACAGGTCCATGCCGGTGTCCTGCCACTCAAAGTGGGGCTGAAGCTTCTGGAGCAGGTCCCAGAAGATGGCCCGGGTTATGTGGAAGCCATCCAGCCTCTCGTTACCCCAGGTATGCTGGACTTGGTACAGCCACCAGTGCTGGCTGGTGTGGCAGGCCCAGAGGTGGTGGGGCTGGAGGCTCAGGAGGGTGACAGCAGCCCCAGCAGTGGCATCCTGAAGCCCCTCATCAGTGTCCCTGGCAGCAGCAGCTGTGCAGTGGCAGTGATGGCCCTGGGACAGCATGCTGCAGCCAGGCAGATGCTTGCTAGATGTGGGGGAGCTGGGTGTGGCAAGACAGTGGTAGGCTAGGCAGCAGTTGGCATGGTGAGCCAGCAGGGCAATCGCGGTGGCCAGCAGAAGTATGGGGCACTGGTCATCACTGCCAGGGGCAGGGGCTGGAGCAGCCGTAGCACAGGGAGGCAGAGTGGCTGAGGAGAAAGCTGCTGCCCCTGTGCTTGGCATGTTGCTCCTGAGCAAGGAAGAGGCTGGCCAGAGAGCAGAGAGTGGAGCTGGCTTTTAAAGAGGTCTGCTAGATGTTAGCAGCTGCAGCTGGAGCCTAGTGTTCACCTCGGTGGCTGCAGGGGCCTGTTGCCAGGCTGCAGGGAACCAGGAGCAAATCTGTTCCCCAATCTCCTCATGTGTAGACACCTACCCAAAAACACTTACTCTGGCTTAACTTACACCACAGTGAATTTGGGGCAGTGTAAATGCACAGGTAGACACACACATTGTTAGTTATTGTAAATGTCTATTACACTGTAAAATGTAATAGTTGCAGTAAATTTGAATCACCAACAAAACTGGAAGTTTTCTTATTTTTTTTCTTTACATAGTTCTGCCAAGGTTGGAATATTTCACAGAATAAAACATGCCCAAAAATCACTTTTGTCATTCCAATATATCTTCAACACTGGGTGCATCTACATGTGATTCTACATCACCATACCTACACGCTATGGCAAGAAAGCGGCAGCAGGCACAAATTGTGATGCTGCAGCTATGTTGCCAAAGCAACACGCTCCCTCAGTATAGTGTGTTGCTACAGCGACATAGCGGCTAAAAATAACTATGTGCTGCCGGCACGGCACAGTATGGTCTGTTACTGTGCCATCATTTAGTACTTCCAAAAGAGTTAACAGCATGATGCAACATTTGGGCATATGTAAAATGATTTACTATAGCTGCCAACATGGACACAGACATTGATGGTCACTAAGATAATACAATGGTATAATTTTTTAAAATTCTGGGATCTTTTTTGTCCCCACAAACACTAGAGCACAAGGAAAGCTTTGAACTTAGAAGTACGTTTGCTGCTCTCTCCTGACTCCATGCCTCAGTTTGCCACCTGATGACACAGCTGCTGATGTTTCTTTGATTCCACTGTTCGTAAAGCACTATCATGACTGTAAACTGTTCCTTCTACTTTGCAATAGCAGCTTCACAGGAGATAAGACCTAACAGCAGCAAGCTCACAGACATCTTTTGACATGAGGCTTTGCACATGTGAATTCAGATATCTGAAAGGGTTCATAAGAATTTGCTCATTCCATAAAATTGGACACTTCATAATTTCTACACTGACAATTGTTGTTCACAGTTTAAACAGTTAAAATACCAGAGAGAACCAATCTGTAAGGGTTTAGATATTAGCTCCATGCAATAATATATCTCTTTTACAAAACAGATATTTTGCTGCCTCTAAAATCAAATGGCCTTTTTAACAGAAATCAGTAGAAACCTGAAGTGAAGTTGCAAAATGTTTTCCTTTTCATGTTACATTTCCCCCACCTTGATCTTGCTTCAAATTCACTGTTTTAGAAGGTAAAGAAGATTAGAACAATTTAAAGTGCATAACTCACTTGCTTTTATTTGGTTGGTAATGAGGGGTGTGGGTGGGAAGAGAGAAAGAGAGGTGTATATAGAAAAGGGACCTATAACTCAAATGCTCTCTGAACCCTGTCATTTGTGTAACAGTCCAGACATTTAACTGTTTTACACAATGACTTATGTGACAGTACATACAGTTACATGTTTCTTGGTGACACTTGCTGGGGAGGCAATGGACAAAAAAGATCTAAAAAATTGGAACACTGCCTAATGTACTGTGACCAATATCTAATCTGCCATTTGAATCCTAAGCCACAACCCTTCTCAGTTCAGTTTTGAACATGCATCATCTGTCTTTGTATAGCTACATAAAGCTATAGAAGCACTCAAAAGAAGGCCCATGCTAATGAGATTTAGATGCAGCTATGAATTTTATTACTGGCTTCTTAGAAAGGTACATTAAATGTCAACGTCAGTCCACAGATAAGCTCTGCAATGCTCTTATTCTAAGTCTGTTCAGATGAATAATTTGTTGTGTGCTTGGTTTTCATGGCCACCATTTCGTAGAGTGCAATTTGTCTTGGACAAACCACTGACGCTGAACAATATGCTGAAGAACCTTGATGCTGTTTTTCTTTTCACAGCTGTTATGGAATATGCTTCAAATACATGGATGGTGGAAGATGAACAGGGAGAAAGTCAAGGTATGGGCACATAAACAAGTTACCTCAAGGCATGAAAGGGTGTGAGTTACACCAGCTACTCCATGATAACTGTTCATGTGCTTGCTTTTACCTGGGGTAAATGCAAGGTAACTTATTATTATTGTCCCCAAGGCTCTACAGCAACATGATTCAGATAAGCATGCAGCACAGCTCTTCAGGGTACCTGTTATTCAGCCAGGTGATTAGACTGGCTGACAGCAGAGATAGTTCAGGGTTAAATCTAAATCCAAAGTGGATTGCTATTTTACTCTTTTTATACTTTAAAAGTACACATAAAGCCTGCATCATTGCTCACACATGATCAATCACACTTGGTTCAATACACCTTACAATTTGCTGATAAATTAATTTTTTTTAATAACATTGTTACATTTCTTCCCGGATATGTACCAGGCTTTGATTGTACATACTTTTCTTATCTATTATGGGAGGTTGTACAGATCCTTACATCCCAAGGGGCTTGATGAGATTCCAAATGTTCTAATGCACTCGAGTGCAGGGCTTGTCAACCAGGGGGGCACGTGTACCCCCGGGGGTACTTGGAAAGGTGCTAGGGGCTGGTGGGGGCAGGAAGAGGGGCAGCGGCTCCCCTCTGCAGGCTGCACAGTAGCCAGCCAGATGCGCAGCAGGGGGAGCTAGCATGCAGCAGCTGTCACCGCCATCCACCACCATGTGTCGCTGCATGCAAGCCTCCCACTTCATGTCCGGCTACCACCCCTTCTCCCCGCTCTGCACTGAGCCACTACCATCAGAAGGGGTATACTCCTTAAAGGTTGAAAACCCCTGCTCTAGTGCTTTCCAAAGAACTTTAGACTTACAGAATTTAACTCTCACTGCTCTTGGCCTGTCTTATGGCCTACACTTATTCAATGAAATTGAAGGTACTCTGCTGGGAAGTAAATGTGGTTTCAACCCCCTTAAACTGAGTAGAGCTTACTGAGAAAAAGATACTGAGTTTAGAAAAAGTAACCAGTAGCTTACTGGGTCCTCCTGGTTCCCCTTCCCCATGGTAGAAGCACTTTGTCATATCTCTGATTGAGAAACAAGAGTTCAGACACACTTTTGTGATTAGTATTACCTGTTGGCAACTCCCTACTTAGTACTTACGTGTTCTGGCAATACAATGCACATTCAGAGCATGAGAGAACTATCTGCTTCCATGGATTGAATAGAACTGTTCTTCTGGAGTGAGATGCTTTGCTTTTGGATTTAGGTTTTAGCAGTTAATTTTTTTAAACCTAAATTTGAGGCCATTTTAATTGATAGTCCCACTTTGAAAGGGCTTTTCTCAAGTCAACTTGGGACTATGACTTACATTTTTGACCGGTTCTGACTAGTTTGACTGGCTCTCTTTCTTTTTCTTCTCCAGAATCAGCTCACTCAGTCTATTCTTTTTCTTTTTTCTCCTTTTCTCTAGATATGGAGATTGTCTCATTATCTTTTGATTCCATAAAAGTATGTTGCCATGTTGCTGTTTCATAGCAAAGAAAGGGGCCATTTCTGCTTCCACAAAAGCCAATGGAAAAACTCCTACTGACATCACAAGAGCAATTCATCTGGATTCCTAACTTGTTGCCATATTCTGCCATTTTTCAATATTGCATCTGCTGCCTCTCCACTTGCTTGAGTGGAAACACTGATGTTACCTAAAGGCATTCAAGCTTAATTTTTTCCTTTGAAAACAACAAGCATATTGGTCTACTTTTAAAATATAGTATTACAATTCTTACCATCCATGCTGTGACAAAATCTCCCATCCAAGTTCCCACTGCTGCTACCTTCATAAAACTTTCATTCCTGATGCCCATGAAGTCTGTTATAATATATGCTCTGTGAAAACAAAACATAGGTTGAAGGTTACATACCTTCATTTAATGGACTTACAGTTTGCTTTAGTGAGAAAGATAGGATTAACTGTGAAAGTGTCAAGCTTTTGTACAATCACATGTTCTGTCAGATTTAAAGTCTCGATGGAGCACTAAACCTACAATGGTCAATTCCAATCAGAAATGGAAAAGTGAATCTAACTGTATAACCATTTCTCCTTTTTTCCTTCCGTTCTTTCTTTCTCTCTCTCTTTCTTGTTTCTCTCTTTTCCTTGTTTTGTAACTAAAATAGTGACAAGCTTCTGGATAATATAACTAAAGTTTTAAACTTTTCATCTCTCCTTAAGCTAAAAAAATAGTATTTGAATAATTGGAGTTCTCAAATAAAATAAGACCTTGAGCCACTCTACAAAAATAGTTGAACTACTTGATTTTTGACTTCACGAATCATGCTATCCATTTCTTGTAATACAATAGCACAAAGGCTGCCTCATATTCTTGTTAGATTTCAGAATCGTCATGGACATGCTTTACTTAAAAGCCAAAGGAAATATATATTTATACATATTGGACTATCTTTAGACAGAACTTGAGAGCTGAAAATGCAAACAAGCAAAAAACTCCACCACCCAACCCTACTCATTCTGCTCAAATACTGGACCAAAATAACTTGCCATTTTGCTTAAATAGTGGAGAAGACAGAGTTTCTGACATCATATCACAATCTGCCATTCATGTAAAGCTCTATACAGTGGGAAAAGCCAGGAAGCACGTATTCCCATGCTAAATTACAATGTGCTTTCTTGAGCACAGCATGCTGTCTGATCGCTTCCATTATTAATAGGTTTTTTGTTAATTTTTAAAGAAAAGATTATTCTCATTAATTCCTATAAACACCAACAGTAAATCACAGTGACTATTACACTGTATCTTTTCAAGTAAATATGTACTTACAGGGTTTTTGAGACATAGCTTATACAAATGTAATTCATGTTCGGGGATGTGGATGGCTAACCAAATTGACTGCAACAATTTCTTGGGAAATTGCATAATCTGTTATGCAAATGTTAAGGATCTAAACACATATTATGTACAAAGTCCTGTAGTATCCAGGGGTGGAATTCTATTTCTCTTTGCACATCTAAGTGGCAGTTCTTGAGTCTAGCAAGTCGCATTTTGGTACTTATGCACAGGTAGCGATTCTGTTGCCTGTTACCCTGCACAGTGCACACATACATAATTACATACACGTATATCTGAGTGCAAGTCCCATAAAGGAGGAGGAAGGCAATGCCCATGTTTTAGGCCTAATAGCTAGCTGATCTGAACACTTGAGCAGGAAGATTAAGACCTGGGTTCTAGTGCACCACCTCCTTCCTGTGGCCCCCTACCCCAGTTAGAGGGGGGATTGAATTTGTGTACTGTTTTTTCCAGTAAGAAGCTTTAACAACCATGTAAGAAGTAAGGCATTATCTGAGTCCTCTGCATGTTTTTGGAAACTGAGTTGCTTCCCTTTGTATTTAATAGTCATTTAAAAAATGAATGAAAGGCAGTGGAATGGAGAAGTTTTGCCTTCATTGGGCATGTCTACAGAAGTTGCTTTACTGCGCCTTAGCCTAATTTACTCGGCAGTATGGGTGCATGTCTACATGTGTGCACCCTCACTGTGCAGTTAAAGGGGCTAATAGCAACTACATTTGATACCTGCAAGTAACAGGTATCAGATTTAGATGCAATTAGTTAAAGCACAGCAATGCATGTGTAGATGCGACCCAGCACTAACCTTAGTGCCAGTTCTTCTTAGCCACTGGGGGGTGCACCCTGAGCCCAGCCCCAGGGCTCTCTGGCGGCCCCTAGCTGCAGGCTATAAAAGGGGCTGCAGGCTCTGTGTGCTGCCCTGGACAGGACCCAGGCTGCCTCTGCCAGTCTTGTCCCCTAGTCAGAGCTGCTGCTTGGCCACAGGTGAGTACTGTAGAGGGCTACAGCCTGCTGCACCCCCTGCCCAGCCCAGATCTCCCCAGGGCTGCTGCCTGGTTGTATCTGGCAGCAGGCCCAACACTTGCTCCTTGCTGCTGCTCACTCCCAGCAGTGTCTCCTGTCTTTGCAGGCAGGTGGAGGATGTTGCTTAGGAGATCACCCAGGAGGAGGTGCAGGACCAGGTCCAGCAGGGGCACTGGGCACGGATGAAGGCCCTAGAGTATGTAAGGGCCTCTGGCAGCAGGTGGCTCTCCAGGTCCAGGCAATAGAGGCTGCAGATGTTGACCGCTGGACCCTGGATACTCTCCTGGACCTGGCAGTTGTGTCCATGCCCCCCACTGCCTGGCCCCTGTCCATCACCCAGCAAGGCCCCTGAGTCCTGCCCATCACCCCGCAGCAGGCCTCTGCCTGGCCCTGGGAAGAGGTCCTCCGGCGCCTCCTGCCCACTGGAGCCCCAGGCCTGCCCTGTGTCCCCAGCTAGGCATGGCACCACAAAGGGACTCAGGCAGGCAGAAGGGGAGACTCATGGATATTTAAGGACACTATTTGGAATCACCCATGGATGAGCCTGCTGTCTGCCATGTTCACTGCACCTTCCCAGCCCCGCAGGGGGACTGGCCAAGACCAGGGTGCTGGGACCTCGTCCCTGGGCTCTGCCTCTTAGGTGCCCCATCCCACAGCCCCCCAGTCCAGGCCTCAGACAGAGCCTGAGACTATTGTAAATAGTTTTCACTTGGGAAGAGGGTTTTTTTTTGTTGGTGGGTGGGGAGGGTGGTAGAGGAGCTCTGTGTTGGGGGGGAGGTGTAAGGGGCTCTGTTGTGAGGGGGAAAGGAAGGTGCTCAGTGTTTTGGGGAGGGAAGGGAGAGGGGTGAGGAATGAGTGAGTGTTGTGAGGGGAATAAAGCTTTTTCTTTCAACCATGTGCCTGGCCTCAGAGTGGTGCTAGGGGTGGGGAGGGGGTAGGAGGTGTGTGTTGTTAGGGAAAGCAGGCTGGAATGGGGAGAGCATTAGCTTAATGCACAGTAAATTTAGACACTACTAACTGCGCATGTAGATGCAACCATTGACAGCAAGGCCCCAAGCTAGAATACAGGTCTCATTCTCTTCTAGGGTAACAGCAGCTATGTCACCAAACCACACATACTCTAGCTTGCTTACATGTTTCTTCCTGGCTCCACAGATCTTCTAGGGCTGTATGAAGCTTTGGTCCCTGGTTCAATTCGGTGGAGATTCGGCCTGATTCGGTGGCCAAATCTCTGAATCAAATCAGATGACGCTTTAATCTCTCCAAATTGAATTGAAACCCTCCAAATCAACTTGGAGAGATTCGGAAAGATTCAGCAATTTGGACATAGACACAGCTTTAAATGTTTTTTCTACATACCTGTAGGTAGTAGGCAGCTCATGAATGCTGCAATGCTGGGGCGCATGCAGTGTCCCACAGAAATGCAGGGGGGTCCCCAGCTTGCTTGGCAGCAGACCCAGAAGTAGACCAGAAGCACTTCCAGTCCACTTCCGGGTCTGCTGGAGAGCATGCAGAGGGCCCCTCCACACTGCCCCTGGCTCAGCAACTGGTGCTTCCTGGGTCTGGGGGGGGTACCCGGGGTGTCCCTGAGGATGGTCACCAAGCCAGGGAGGTGTGAGGGGGCCCCCCTGTGCACTCCCTGGTGAACCCGGAAGCATGTGGGGACCCCCCCCATGCTCCTGTGGGACACTCCATCAGCCCCAACATCACAGCGTTCACAAGCCACCTGGTATCTTGAGGTATGCAGAAAAAACATTTAAAGTTGTGTCTATGTCCGAATCACTGATTCTCTGCATCAGCATCAAATCTTCAGATGTAGATTCAGTCAAATAGTCAGGGACAGTGATCAGAATCAATGAATTGAATCACTGTCCCTGAATTGGGCGAAATCTGAATCTAATAGGGCCCACTTTGCACACCCCTAATATCTTCCCATCTTGGCTACCTAGGGGACCAGCTTCAAAAGGCATGCTGAAGAATGATCTAGATACTGTCTGACCTGTGGTATGATGGTTAGCATTCTGTCCTGGGAAGCTGGAGATACAGGTTCATTAAGTGGGGTCTAGAACAGGGGTCTTTTCTTCCTGGGTCAGTGCCCTAACCACTTGGGCTAGATACAACCATTTGTGGAGGTTAGAGGGAGGTTAGACTGCATTAAAAATTCCTCCCAGTCTAACTTAGCTTGCCTAGGTATGGACCTTGCATTAGTTAGGCAGATCTATGTGTGAACTATACAGAAGTTCAGGACAGTTAGATTGGTCTAAAAATGGCTGACCTGATCTAAGTTAACCTCATGTCTGAGGTACACCTAACTTAGATCAGGTCAGCTATTTTTAGACCAGTTGAATTGTCCTGAACTTCTGTATAGTTCCTAGCACAGGCACAGGGTTGCCCCAGCCACTGGCTCCAGCCCCAGGACTGAGCTCTTCCTACCTCCTCCCTAGCACTGGGGAGCCCCCTGCTCCTCCTGCAGACCAGCCAGTTCCCCCTGCCCTCCCCCACTCAAGCCCATAACTCCCCCATCCTGCAAGTCAGTCCCAGTGCCAGGTGCTGAGCAAGTAAGGTGGGGTGGCAGAGGGGCAGCCAAGGTGGGGGGGATGGTTTACTGGGGGTGATGTTTTTCATCTGGGGGAGGTTAGGGGACTAAAAATAGCCCCTGATCCTGGGGGGTGGGGGAGAGAGCCCCCATTCCCTAAATCTTCCCACAGACCCTGCCAAACCCTCCTGGACCACAACAACACCCCCACTGACTCCCCTGTACCCTGATCCCCCCAATCCCTCTTGTGGACTCTATTTTGCTCCACCAATCTCTTGACTCCCACCCCATAGACTCCACTTGCCCTCTAACCACCTTGATGGACTTTGTCTGCCCCCTGATCCCCTCTGTGGACCCCACTTTCCCTCCCAATCTCCCCACAGACCCTGCTTGCTCCTGGTGAATCTCCCCCACAAACCCCTTCTGCCCCTGCAATTCCCCCCATGGACCCCACCTGGCCCCAATCCACCCTGGAGCCTGTTTGCCCCCCCAACCCACCCCAAGCTCCCCTCTAGCCTCCCAGCCCAACTTACCTGAGATTGGGTAGCTATTTTTAACTCAATCTAACCACCCCCTAATCTCCCTGAATGTCTGGGTATGTAGTTATATAGAAGCATAAGCTTTTGTGAGCCTAAGTTCACTTTGTCAGATGCATCATATTTATACATACATATATATACACATATACATATGTATGTATACACAAAGACACACACACATATACACATACACACACACAGACACACTATATTAGTTAGCATATGAAGGCATATATCTACCTGCCTTCTGATTGACTTCAGACTAACTCAGCTAACTCCCACTCTCTGCTACTGGGAATAAAACAAGAGAGGATGTTCATGGGTCCTGGGATGTGGATGCCTGTGTGCATCCATGAACAGCATATGCTCATAGCCATGTATGTGCCCATTCAGTATGTAACCTACTGGGCATGCTCAGTCTATATGCACATGTACACTTATATACTGCCAGGAAATAGAACTGCTACCTGTGCATAAGTGCCAAAAATGTCACCTACATTACTCAAAATCTGACACTTGCATGCTCAGAGGGAAATATAATTCCACTCTAGAAGTTTATGGGCCAGATTCTGCAATTGGATTGGTGCAGGTGCAAACATGAACCAGCGTAGAATTTTTGCAAATTGAACAGGTCCCTTTCAAAATGTAAAGTATTTGCCTGTATACATCCAGTAAAAGAACCTAAGCCTATAACTTTATCGATGAACTGTAGGTTACTGCCTAAGATAACAACTTCCTATGAACACTTTTAGTGTGCAGATGTCTGGCATGGCACACCTGAATGGCTTCTTTGATTAAACCTCATTTAGAAACCTTTAAGCATGTCATTAACAAAATATGCCATAATGGCTCCTATTGTGTTAATCAATTGAATCATATGTAATGTTGGCTGAAACTTCCTATTAAACTGTAAAAAAAACCCAACAAAACAAAACAAAAATGTTAAAAGTAATTTTAAATGTATCCCATAGAATCAGGAAGACAATTAATTTTATGGGGGGGAAGAACTGAAAGTGGTACATATATATTTGTGAAGTAAACTTGTTTTCTTCCAATGCTTTTGTCAAATGTTAAATTTCTCTATTCCACTGTCTATTCTTAACACCTCCAAGCTATTGCCATTTCTCTCCTCTAAGACCAAAAATAATCCAATCTCCATGCTTGAAATGGGTGTGTTGTTAACAAAATGCACAATGATCTCTGCAGTACACAGGGGGATGTTTATACAAGACAATGCATAGTAGACTAATTCTATTGTCCATTAGCACATCATACCAAAAGCCATGCTAATGTTCTAATGCACAGTAGAATTAGTCTATTGTGCATTGTCACAAAAAGACTGTATAGCTGGTGTTACTGCACAGTTGCACTGGTTACTGCACATATAATTAGTACCTCATAGTAGAGATACTAAACTTAATGCACAGAAACAAGACACATTAATGCACATGTAGACACACCCAGGGTTGACCAAAAAAATTCAATAGGCCCAACTACTTGCTATTTTAATTTGTACAATGTGGGTGTAATACACTACTGTTCTGATTTGAAAACATGTTTATTTTTCACAGGTGTTGTAAATGTCTGAAGAAGGCACAAGGAATCTAGTTACAGGTACTCAACATGTCTGGCAATCAGGCTGTTTATTTTGCTTCTGTGGCATAAGAGTCAGAAATGTCTTTCTAGGGTGTTATGTGGCCCTATCCAGCCCACTGTGCAGTGTGGGATATTTAGGGGGTCAAAGACACCAGCCAACAGCTGCCAAGCAACACTGCTGCATATAAGGCAGATTATCAAAGAAGAATGAGAAGCGACTTGATCATTGTGTACAGACACTTACACATGGAGAAAATATCTGCTATAGGATGAATTTTCAACTTTAATGACAAAGGCATAAAAAATCCAATGGCTGGAAATTAAAGTAAACCAAATTTTACTGGTATTCTATTTTTTTAATCATTTAAAGTTCACATATTTATCTTTGTTCTACAACCTGAGAGTTAAAACTTGTTTTAGTAACTACCTGACTTCATGAACACAGGCATAAAAAAATCCCCAAACTTATTTTGAGACAAAATTATAAGGGTGTGCAACAAGGCTAAAATCTGAACAAAGATCCCAAAGGAGTCTGGTGGCTGCTGAAGTCAAATGAACCTACTTGCTTTGTCTTTTCTTTTGTTGCAATCTGTTTGGCTTTGTAAAAATTTTGAGGCTAGTATCTATGAATAACTTTTACTGTTTTGAAAAGGGGAAAAATGAAATTTTCAATCATCTCTTTGCACAAAGTCTCCTCTACAACATAGAGCTTGCTGCCCTGTTAGCATAGCTTGTCACATTTAGCTTTAGTTGCACCTGCTTGATTCTACGATTCTATGACCATGGTAAGTTGGGCAAGCAGGCCCTGGCCTAGGCAGCCACCAGCTAAGCTCCCCATCCCTACTTGCTTCCTTGGGGCCATTGGCCCAGTGGGAACTGGCCATTGGCAACCTGCCTCCCCCACCCCACTCCCAGGCTGAGACAGGCCAGGCTGCTGGAAGCACCTGCTGTTGTGACTCCAGACCCCGCTGCTGCCCACCCCCACTACAGGTTAGCTGCTCTCCTGTGTTGCTGCCCAGCCCACAGAGCTTCGCCTCAGGGAGCAAGGGGCTCCAAGATGCCTGGAATGAGGAGCTGCCCCTAACCCTGCCCTCCCTGAAGGGGCCTCTCCAGGGAGGACACCCTAGGGCCAGCCCCCTGGCATGCCAGCACTGTGCCTCGAGCATGCCCCTGCTGCATGTGTCATGGGCATGCAAGAGGAGTTGTTTACTGAAGGGTGCTCAACCTGTTACGCCCTGCTGCTACTGATGGCCATGATGTCATTGGTACACCTGCATATCTGGTACAGAGCCCTGAGCTATGATAGCGTGGGGGGCAAGCCTGTGCTTCCCAGAAACCTCTGCAACCACCTGGAGGCTACCTGTGACTACACTACATGTTCTGCCCTCGCTCACCTGAGGAGACCACTGCTGCTGGCATTGACAGATTCCTTGGTGTGTGACAGGCCCATGCCCATCTAGCTGCAGAGACACGGGCTGCTCAATAAAGTTCTGCACCATCTCCCATCTTCCTGCCTGCCCCTCTGCCTCACCCCACAGTGCCATGAGGTCACCAGTCTCCTCCATGGACCAGCTCGGGTCCCAAGTGGAGGGCATGGGCATGGGCACAGGTGTATGAATTGGTGTCATCAAGGAGGATGCCATCCAGGATCCCACACCAGCTCTCTGGGCCCCCACACAGCTGTCCCAGTGCTGCCAGGCCTGGACAGTTGCCTGCAGCACCCAGCACAGAGGCACAGCATGGGACTGGCAGCTACACGACAAAGGCAATGTCCCCACAGCACTTATAGGCTCAGGGCAGGCTGCTGGGGGTTTGCTGCAGGCAGGTGGAGATGGTTCTGTTGGCCAAAAGCTGCCTGCAGCTGGGCCTGGGAGCTGACAAGCCTAGCTGGAGGCTGCAGCAGCCTGCAGTATCCTGTAGGCCTGAACAGCACGGTAGCCAGAGTAGTGTGGTGCCAGGCAGCAGTGCTGGGGTGCAGGTAGGCTGGCACAGCTAGGCTGTGGCCTGCCCAAGGGGACACAGAGTCTGGAATACCCTCAGGCTCCCTGGTGGTGTGCCCTAGGGCTCAAAATGCCTGCAGGCTTTTAAAGCCTGTGTCAGGGTTTGTCATTGAGGCAGCCTAGCCCTGGGGCAGAAAAGTTCCTAGCCCAGAACTCCGGGACTAGCCTGAGGCTGGCCCTCAGTAGCAGGGCTGAACCAGGAACAAACTTGCTCCCGGGTCAGGTCTACATGTTCGTTACCGCACAGTAACTAATACCATGTAAATTTCCTATCTGCATTTGCAGGTAGAAAATTTATGTACTATTAAGGGTTTTTACTGTGCAGTAAGTATATGCACATGTTGACAAGTGTACTTAGTGCTCAGTAAACTAGGCTACTGCACATTTAGGCATCTCATGTAGACATGTCTTCTATGTAGAAACTATTGATACATTTAATGTATTAATAAAGTAGATTTTATTTAAGTTGAATGGTGTGAGGCATATTCCATGTTCACTCTGGGTTGATTTTGCTTTAGTGGTCCTATAGAGGCATGGCTGAGTAACAGCCCCTCATCCCCCAAGAGAACACTTGTTTACCATTTTCACAGTGTAGTTCATGACATTAACTTTCAAACACATATAATGCTAGGGTATATTTAAGTGTATAAAAATCTGCTGTTAATTATGTAGTCAATTTTTAAAATAAATTAAGGCTAAAATGAGAGAGATCATTATCTTTATATAAATTGTGATAGGTTTTAAATTATAATTAAAAGAGTAAATTATTATAAAGAAGCTACTAGCAACATCATTCTGTATATCTGTAAACAGTGCTTATTCATTTAAAATATAACAAATTACTACGTTAAGGAAAATAATATTTGGCACAGTCATACCTCATTATAAATTGCAATGTACATGCACTACTTTCTATTTCCTTTTAAAGACTACTGGCATAATAATAACAGAATAAGACTTTGTTCTTCTGAATAATTTTGATTTAAGGATACAAATAGATGCTTTTCAAGGGGTTTTTAGGAATATGATCTTTATTTAAATTTAAGAAAAATAAACTGAGATACTGTTAATTTTTAATTAAACCTTGAAAGTTAACTTAAAATACTGACTACATTATTTTAAGGTTGTACAATTATTTGACCACCCAGGAATAAAGTTTCACAGCACTACACAGCTTTAATATCACTGAATTCTTACATGCATAAGTTGAGACCTGCTCTCCTTGCAGAATTCACATGAAATATCACTAATTAAGGATGGTGTTTTTAAATAAAGAAAAGATAGCTTCAAGTCTGTGAACTTCTGCTTTTTCTGCATTCACACTAAAAAAATTTGGGACCTGTGATTCCCTATCTGCCCTTTATGATGCATTGCCATGAGTGGCAGCTATGGTGGAAACAATATACCATAAGCTAGATCTCACAGATTTCTACCATTGTGCTATTTGGTCAAAGCTCAGAAAACAGTTAGATGAAGTGGTGTTAAAAAGCCCAAACCTACATATTACTACTATCCATAGTGTGGACAGAACTGTACCACTGGTGAACTGTGTCCCATTTTTGGTAGTGTAGACAAAGGTACCTCTAAACCAGGCATGACTACATATGCAAATGCTGCAGGGTAGGTTTACTTTAGAGGAAATTACTCTAGAGTAAACACATCCCAGGCAGGCATCTACACGTGTGGAGATATGGGAGAAGATTTGCTGCTCCTGGCAGTAGTCTTCTCCCACACCCTCTGGCACTATACTAGCTCCCTACAGCTCTAGGCTCCCACTGCTTGCTAGCCCAGCGGTTGACTGGGAGCACAGAGCCAGAAGAAAGCTGTCCACTCCTGGGGTGGGATCTGCTACCAGAGCCTGGGTGGGGACAATGTCCCCCTGTTCCGGCAGCATGGAGCTCCTAGCCCCAGGTCCCCGATCAGGGGCAGGGGGCATTCTCTGCCCAGCCAGAAGCTTGCTGCTAGCTGCCCCACTGGTGGATTAGGGCAGAGACCCGGGACCTGCCTCTCCCCTACAACTCTTTCCAAGCCCTGTGCCTGGATTGCCTGATCAGAGCACGGGACTCAGATCTGTCCCTGACCAGGACAGTTCCCAGCCAGCCCCACACTGCACAGGGGAGTCTGCACATGCCCAAAATGGGACAGTCCCCAGCCACGTCCAGGCTGCATATGCAGACTACTATGCAAAGCCCAGGGCTGGCTGGAAACTGTCCTGGTCAGGGGCAGGTCCCAGCCAGCTCCAGGCTGGGCAGGGAACTCTTTCTATACAGAGAGCTCCCAGCCCCCACTCCAAACATGGACTGCGAGCTGAGAGCTTATTCCGCAATTGTGGAACTGGAGCTGGGAACAATCATCTCCTTGCAGGCAAGAAGCAATCTCCCAAACATTTCCCTGCAGGCAGCTCTTGCAGACAGGGAGCAATCTCCTGCTCCCTGTTGTCCAGCTAACCAGGAGCAAATTTGCTCCCAATCTATCATCTACTTGTGCCATACTGTACAGTAATTACTCACAAGTAAATTTTCTTCTTGTATTTACAGGTAGCAAATTTACTCACGATTAGAGCAAATTACTCTGCAGTAAGTGTCTGCATGTGTAGATGGTGATGCTTACTGTGCAGTAATTTACTCTAATCTTGAGTAAAGTGTCTCATGTAGATGCACCCACTGATAACCAAATACTCATAGTTAATGCTCAGTGCATGTATACACTAGAGATACAATATAGTCACACAAGTTAACTTTACAAGGTGTAGCTTGGGTACCAGGGTCAGTCAAGCTACAGTAGCACTGAGCTCAGCATGAGTTACTCTACTGTTTTTGCTGGCAAAATAAATATAACTGGCACTGGACTCTGTTACTGCAGCTAGACCACTAGTACCTGAGCTAAATCCTTTAAACTTACCTCTATTGTCTATACAAAGCTGAAGTCCACAGTGTAGCTGCACCTTTAGATACTAATTTTATAAGCAAGATATAAGAACCTGAAAACTCATTATATTGCAAGACTAAGCATTCTAAATTTCTGCCTCTACAGAAATTTACCACAGTATTTACCCTTTGCATCAGAACTGTGCTCCACTATCTAAGACAGCCATTCCCAAACTAGAGATTGCAACCCCTTTTGAGTCTCAGCACTTTTAAGTGGGCTCTCCGGCCACACAGTCACTAAAGATGGGTTTATGTTGACAATAAGAGTTTGAGAGCTGACCAGAAGGTTGGTTGTAAGCTTAGACTTGGGGCTGTAGTACAGAAAAACACTGTTTTTCCTTCTTGACTATCTATCCCGTAGCCTTAATAACTTCTGCAGTACTAATTTAGATATTCAAGGGAAAAAAAGTATAGAATTTAAAAGATAAAATAATGTAAATTATAATTAATATCAGGTTTAATCTCAAAGGAGTATTTTCATACTTAATGCACTGCAGTCTGCTAGTTCTGAATTTATCAGATACTGCCAGAGATGCACATCATGTCCTGGGGAAAGCATTTCTACAGTGTCCCTGTATAGGCCACCATAGAAGACCTGCAAAATGCAACAGGAACTGCATTTTGTGCTTTCTGTCTAATTGGTGTGGAAGTTCAGAGACTGGTACTCCAGATCACAGGACAGCTATTTAGATTGTTACAGCAAGAGCATCACTGAACACTTAATGAACTAATAATAATGGGCACATTTACATGAGACATTTACTGCAGAGCTAATTAGCTCCACGCTAAAATGTCACACATGCAACCCCATTAGATCACAGTAGACTAATAATTGCTGCTGCAGGGTAGACCAGTGATACCCTGCAGTGGTACTGTTTCATGCATGGAAGTGCATGTGGAAATAGAGACAGGGCTAGCTGGAGCATGAAGGTGCTTCAGTATGGCCTGCTGGCTAGCCTTGCACTGAAGCACCCTCATGCCCCAGCCAGTCCTTCTACAGCACCCTCACACCTCAGCCACTCTCCCCCTCCCCCCACCACTCATGTACACGTAGCCCAGTTGGAGCAGCCCTGGGCTGGTAGGTTGAACCCCTGGTTCCCCTCCAGAGGGGAGGGAATCAGCCTGCCATATGTAATATGCTCCAGAGTTTTTTCGCTTCCAAGGACACATTCAAACTCTGGAGCCTATTCATATGCATTATTTGTAAGTGTAGATGCACCCAATGGATGGTAGGAGATGGCTATACTTGGTACAGTTGTGAACCAGAGGATCTTTCTCTGGTACCATAGGGAACTACCTTTAAGATACTCTCACAAGATCCAATTTGGTGTCTGATACAGAGGCTGATGTTACACAGTCCTGATCACTCGGAACTCAGACACAGATCAAAACAAGCTTCTCTCACAGTCCTTGACTGTTGAATGATTGCTGAACAGCATGCAATACCAGGGGTAAAACAAATTAAGAAAATACTCTTAAATGACAGAATAGAGGAGTTCAAAGCCCAACAGGAGCTGAAACTCTCCAGAAATGTGGAGGACAAATAGAGGTTTAGACTATGTTTCACTCTATATTCAGAAGCGATGTGTGTCATTCAGAAGGAAGACAGAAGATAGCTTTATATTTCACATATCTACTTCTGAAACACTTGATTTTTTTATTTAGTTAATTTTAGCTGAAGTTAACTATTGCAGATATTTGAGTAATACATTCCATGAAAAATAAAAACTGTTAGATATGTTTTTAAAAAGAATAAAAAATAAAGTGAAAACACAGAAGAAAATGTGAACGATGTAAGGCTGAATAGTTAATCTTACAATGTGTGGGGTAAATATGCCCCAGATAACAGACCAGATTGTGAGTGGGATCTGGTACAAAAAACCCAAAAAACCTCAGACACCCCTGGAAGACTGACAGTTCACCCTTAACATAGCAATTACAGTTTGCCAAGCTAAAGAAATCACCCAGCTCAGACTGAACCCTATGGAGCACTGATAGTGGTTTGACACTATGGGCATATTAGAGAATTCAAAAGACTACAAGAAGAGTGATCAAAGGCAGAAAGGCATGCAGAGCTCAATGTTTACAAAAACAACACATGGAGTTGCACATGTTGTGACAAACACCATGAACCAAGACAATGCCTAGCACTTGGAGAAAGATGCAAAAACTAGAATGGATTATATCATTTTGCAAGAACTTGCACATGCCAAGAGAGTGTGCCTTAAGAACAAAGGGCAAGTAGGACAACAGTACCATTAGCTCAGAGGAATTCTTTATGGAAAACACTGCAGAAGATGAATGAATTGTCAGAGTGAAACAGTAAAAGGGACACATCAATATTAAGTTGGACATGGATGCATAAGCCATTGTTACCTCATAAACAGACATTAGCACTGAAACACTACCAGCAGGAGAAATGAAGGATGCAGACAGACATGCAGCTCCCAGCTGTAACTCAGAATGATTTCTGCAAAGCATTCTGAGTTACATTATCCCAGACCAAACTGAAGTTCACTGTTGGCTCTAGCGGGGAGGGGAATCTGGTTGGGGCTGCGAGCCTGCAGCCAAGTTCCCATGGCAATGGCCAGGGCTCTCTGCCAGTGCTCACTGTTTTTAGAATGGGAGGGGGGAAAGACAGAAAAGGGAACTCATTCTTGGGGCTCCCCAGCCAGTGCTGAAGGGTGGGGTGAGTGAATTGGAAGCCCCGCCCCACCTCAGGGAATACCCCCGCTCCACCCTCCAAGGGGGGAAATGGGAGGGGAGCTGAAAACCCCCCAGGCTTGAACTCCCTCCACTCTCTTTCCCCCCTCCCATTCTGAAAACAGTGACAGGCTGGTTGCTCTGCAGACATAAGTTACAAAAGATGCTACATTTTGAAATGTCCTTATCTGATATCTCATGCAATGAGGGCTTAGATTTTCACATGACTGGCCATTTTTAAGCTGTCTGCAGCTGTGCACTTGTGTTTGGTCACAGCTATGAGCTGCTTTCTGTGGCCAGATCAAGCAAAAAATATCACTTCTGTTTGAATCCTAAATGTCTAAAACTCAGGGCTTACTGTGTTGATATTATTCACAATAACTAGAGGTATAAGAAAATAATAAATTAGAAAATATACTCTTTGTAATTGTAGCAGGGAGAAAAGCACTCCAGCACAATGTTAAAAACATTTAAGGTTTATTAGTCATTAAGAGGGTGTACTTAAGAGGGGAAGAAGGGCACCTGAACAATTAAGGAAGAGTTTTGGGATGTTTTCCAGGGGATAGGAAAGCTCTGAGTATGGAACAGTACTGAAAAAATCTATATGAATAAGATAAAAAAAATTGGCTCCCTGGAGCAAAGTAGTCTAGATTTATTCATGTTGGCTAAAAGATGCTGAGTGGGTCTACACATACAATTAATGTAACTGAACATACTAAAGCTCAATTTGAGCTGGAGTAAATTAACCCTGACGTCACTGTCTACAAGTGTATTTAAGCACAGTAATTGACTGTGCTGCCAGATTTTATAGATTTCATAGATATTAGGGCTGGAAGGGACCTCAGTAGATCATTGAGTCCAGCCCCCCGGCCAAAGGGCAGGAAGTCAGCTGGGGTCATAGGATCCCAGCTAGATAAGCATCCAATTTGCTCCTGAAGGTGTTCAATGTAGGTGCTTGAACCACCTCTGATGGCAGGTTATTCCAGACCTTGAGGGCTTGGACAGTAAAGAAATTCTTCCTTATGTCCAGCCGGAAACGGTCTTGTAGTAGTTTATGACCGTTTGACCTTGTCATCCCTTGGGGCGCTCTGGTGAACAAATGTTCCCCCAGCAACTGGTGGTCACTCCTGATAAACTTCTAGGTGGCCATCGGATCACCCTTGAGCCTGCGCTTTTCCAGGCTAAAGAGCCCCATGGCTCTCAGCCTGTTGTCTTAAGGTCTGTTTTCCTGACCTCTGATCATGTGTGTGGCTCTTCTCTGGACTCTCTCAAGCTTCTCCACATCCTTTTTGAATTGTGGAGCCCAAAACTGGATGCCGTACTCCAGCTGCAGCCTCACCGAGGCCGAATACAAGGGGAGAATGACGTCCCGGGATTTGTTTGAGAAGCATCTGTAGATGCAAGCCAGCATTTTGGTTGCTTTACTAGCCGCAGCATCGCATTGCAGGTTCATGTTCACCTTGTGGTCAATGATAACCCCCAAGTCTATTTCCTCCATAGTACTAGTCAGCTAGCTTATGAGGATGCTGCAGGTTTTTCCTCCCAAGGTAGAGAACCTTGCATTTTTCAGTGTTAAGACGTACCCGCAACAAACCCGTGCTGGCTATCCCTCAGGATGTTGGCGTTGGCCAGTCCATTAAGGGTGGCCTCTTTAATAAACTTTTCTAAGATCTTCCCCGGGATAGAAGTCAGGCTGATAGGACTATAGTTTGCCTGATCCACTTTCCTCCCTTTCTTGAAGATAGGCACTACATTGGCCTTCTTCCAGTCTTCAGGCACTTCACCAGAGTGCCAGGAGTTCTCAAAGTTCCATGCCAGAGGCTGGGCTATGACGCTTGCCAGCTCTTTGAGTACCCTGGGGTGTAGATTGTCAGGGCCAGTTGAATTGAAGGTATCCAACCTCTCAAGATGTTTCTTTATGAGATCAACATTGATGGAAGGCAGGGGATCTCCCTCACCCAGACCTCCCTGTCCCATAGTGGGCATGGGTGTCCCATGGGACTGATGAAAGACCGACGCAAAGTACCCATTTAATAGGTTGTTTTTTTCCTGGGTGTCAGTTGTCCCATCTGGTTCAGCAGGGGTCCAATGCTGTCCTTGCTTTTCCTCCGGCTCCACACATATCTGAAAAAGGACTTTTTATTGTCCTTGATGCTTGAAGCTAGTTGGAGTTCAGTTGTAGCCTTGGCTTTCCTGGTTTGCTCCCTGAAGGACCAGGCCAGTGCAGAATATTCCTCCTTGGAGGTAAATCCCATCCTCCATCCTTTGTAGGCCTTTCTTTTTAGCCTCAGGAGGTCTGCTAGATCCGTGGAGAGTCTGGGGGGCCTGCTGTGCCCTCCTGCTGCCTTTCCTCCAAGATGGAATAGAGTTAGCTTGTGCATTGAGGATCGCTCCCTTGAGGAGCAACCACTTGTATTTGACTGGACTAACTAGTAGCACAGTAAGTTAGTCCACAGCACCCTAATTGCTGTGCACATGTAGACAGTAATGCTTTACTCTACAGCAAATTAATCTGCTGCACATTGAAGTGTTTCATGTAGATATGCCTGCTGTGTATTTTTCTAGACTTCTCTTCATTTCCCTGAGTTAAACTCACTAGAAGATATGTACTGCTAAAGTGATCACAAACAGAAATCCATTTAGGCTAGACACTGTATACTAGACAAAGTTATAAGTAACAGAGGATTACAGTTTAGTAGGAATGAGGTATGAGTTTATTCAGTTTGCACTAAAATATGGATTTAGATATATAATTGCTAGTTCCTTTTACCCCCAGGATAATATGTAGGTGGCAAAATGCATCCAAAGGTTAAAAAAATATCTTTTTCTGCAAGCTTTCGGGCTCACATGCCCTTCCTTAGGCTCATGGAAAGTTAAAGATGGTGAAAAGTCCCCATATGTAGGAAATAAACTTCAGTTTTGCACAGAGGAAGCAGAAGCTGGATCCAGTCCTCTGGGTCCATAAGACTATCTATCCCATCTCCCAGCAGGAGGGTTCAGGATTGAGAGAGTGGTTGAGAGCAAAAAGGTAAGAAAGGTTTATTGATTTAAGAAACACACAACTACGCATACTATAACAAGACAACAATGACAGACAATAACAAGTCGTGTTGGCAACTTATCGGCAGTCCCCTCTGATGCCTGATGTATGACAAGTTCTTCTATAAAGCTCAGTGAAGTCAGGCATCCCCAATCTGCGTTGTCTGAGGGGTACTGGGAAGGACCCTGGTATTCAGTCCTCAGGCTCCTCGACATCCACGGGCCCATTGAACCCAGGTTAGCAGCTAATTTTTAAATTAGTGTTGCTTTTTTCACAATGCTGCATCTTCCTTTGCTGATTTCTGGATGTGCTAGCCAACTTGTAACTTCTAAGCTACGCTGTTGACTCACAGCCACTCACTCTCTTACACTACAAACTTTCCTTATGACTGATGAATAGCAATACAAGCCTTTGAATTTTCCTGATAAGATTATTTTTAACTGCGTCACTACATACAATGCCTCACTATATACAAGGTCTCACTGATCTTTTACTTTAATTAAACTCTTAGCGGCAACATACAACTCACAATGCATGAACAAACAACAAGAAACACCTGGTCTAATCTTCACAGAGAGTTCAGCAAGCACCTTCACCACACAGACACAACTCCCAGCTGTCACAAGTGTCTTTATGGGGTTGCTCTTTGTTGTGCAGGATTCCTTCCCTGTTGGTGTCAGATGGCAGTCAGGGAAGTGTAGAAATCTTTCTTGTTGTTCAGCAATTTAGTTTATAATCCAAAATTGGCTGAAAATCAGTACCTTTCATGTTTTGGGGATGTATTTGGCAGCTGTGTTGGTCTGAGACAAACAAAAATGCAAAACTTTAGAACTCTTAGTTCAGAGATGATCTCTTTTATTAGACCAACTGAGAAATTACAAAAAAAAAAATCTTTAACCATCTTTAACTTTCCCTGAACCTGATGAAGGGTGTGTGAGCCCAAAAGCTTGCAGAAAAAGATATTTTTTTACAATTTCCCAGTTGGTCTCATAAAAGGTATACTCTCTGAACCAAGAGTTCTAGATTTTTGTATTTCAAAAGATTAAAACATTCTCTAATTAAGCCTGTAGATTCAGTCACTGATCCTTACATGACAAAATGGCACAAAAATAGAAGAATGGATTGTCATGTGCCGATGCTGTGCTCTGCAGAACACTGAAAATGAGAATGCCTACACTGTTAGAAACTGATGGCAGTCATAGGTTCTTATAAATGCAGAGATAAGACAGGACTCCACAGTTTTCATGAAAAACTGACACTGCAGATGTGTACAATGGGAAGCAACAGTCACAAATGGCACTAATATCACAAGAGTTTGCCTTTCAGCATTGGGTTGTCACCCTAGGCACACATATATTACAAAAGAGATTGGAGATACAGGTTTAAACCTTTCAGGGAGTGGAAGCCACTGAACCTGTCTTCCATGTCTTAGGCAAATACACTAACCACTCAGAAACTGGCTAACAAGGAGACACCATTACTGTTTCTTCCATGTTTTAAAAGAAAGTAGTAGCTAGTGCTACATCTGCAAAAGAAAACATACAGGTATGTATGTTCAAAAAAAGATCCAGTGCTCAGATTCTCAATTACAGATAGATGGCTTCCTGAAACCCTGAGCATGTTTACATAAGAGTTTTACTGCACAGTAGACTAATTAGCTGTGCAGTAAATGTCTAGGCATCTACATGTGCACTTCTGTTAGCCTGGAGTAAGCTAATTTACAAGTATTTACAATTTACAAGATAGTATGTACAAGTACTATCTTGCTGTAGAGTAAAAAAAACTCCACAGCAATGCATATATAGACTCTGCCCCAGCTGGCTGGGCCATGAGGGTGCTTCAGTTTGGGGGATGCCTGCCTGCTAGTCCCACACTGTATCACCCTTGTGCCACAGCCAGCTTCTCTGCAGCATGCTGAGGGGAGAACAGACCTGGGCTAGCAACCGACCCCTCCCCTGCCCCCCCGACATCTGAGGTTGCTCCAAACCAGCTCAATGTACTGCAATCCTGGGTGCACATGCAAACAACAATCAACTCTGGAGTTTATTGCTTTGAATTAATTACACATGTAGACATGCCCCACCCCTGGCAAAATAGCTACCCCCTATGAGATGGGTAAAATTTAAGACATCTCTCTGTCCTCAGCATTCTCCTGTTGTGAACTAGGTGACTCCTTGTGCAGTGTACTGACTTCTATGAATCCTCTGTTATGGTGCCTAATCCCCACCATGGGCTGTAAAGCAGAGGTTCCCATCCCCTGGGCCATGGCCCAGTACTGGGCTGTGAAGATCTGGCTGCTAGACCGGAAGTCTGGAAGTGACCAGCATACTACAGACCGCCGGCCAATCCTTTTTTTATACTGCGTATAAAAAAGGGCTGGTTGCTGTTCCACAGTATTCTGGTCTGCAATATGCTGGTCCACAGTTTGCCAGTCCGCGGTCACTTCCAGTCCGTGGTTTGCCTGTCTGCTGTCTAAAAAGGTTGGGGACCACTGTTGTAGCGAGACCTGTAAGCCCAGTTATTTAAATGCAGGCCTCTGGTTCTTTTATTTGTTTGTTTTAACTAGTTCTAAAGACAAGATCACGCAATGAGTCAGTGGAATAGCAGAGAACTGAACGCAAATCTCCAAAAGCCTAGGTATTTAAAATAGTTCTCTGGGCCTAAGGAGTCGGGTGCCAAAAATGTAGGCACTGCAACACACAAGTGTTGTTTTCATTTTTTTATGGTCCTGAAGACAAGACAAAGGCCAAACAATAGTCAAAATGGAAGAGCAGAGCACTGAACACAGATCTCCAAAATCACAAGCTAGCATCTAAGTCATTGCACTGTCCTTCCTTCCTGGACTAGCACGCTATTTTCATAGGTATCAGTAGGCATTTCTACACACGCGATTAATGTCTACACTTATGGTTCCAGATTTTTTGTGTGTGTAGCAGCACACATATAGGTACTGCCCCAGCTGGCTGGGGCACAGAGTGCTTCAATTTGGGACTAGCCAGGAGGTAGCCCCCACATTGAGGCATCCTGCACTCCAGCCAGCCACTCAGCAGCACATGTGCCCAGGAACTGCTCTGTGCACCTGGAAGCTGCTCCCCCATCTCTATGTGCTACCAAGAAGCTGGCTGAGGTGCAGCGTTTCTCATCATGGGGGCTGCCTGCCAGCTAGCCCCATGCTGAAAAACCCTGTACACCAGCCAGACCCCCCCCAGCACATGGAGAAAACTGTACCCCAGCCACACCCCAACTTTGCAGCACAGCTGTTCCCACCCGACTCCACGTGTTGTCAAGCAGCTGCATGGGGTGCAGGGTGCCTGAGCACACAGGCTGCCTGCTGGCCCCCATGCTGAGAAAAACTGTACCCCAGCCAGCTGGCACAGCATCAGGAGGTAAGTATTCAGGAGATAAGTATTCCCACTCCAGGAGGAGATGCCAGGTGGTGGTGGTGAGGGGGAACTGTCTCCTGAGGGGTATGGAGGGACTTATCTGCTGTCCAGACCCCTTAGCCTGAGAGGTCTGCTGTCTCTCTGAGGCTTGCATCCGAGACATGGCGGAGAGGATCCCCAGGCTCATCCGTCCCTCTGACTATTACCCCATGCTCTTCATCCATGTGGGCATGAACAACATGGCCAGGGTAACCCTGACTGGGTCATGGGTGACTACAAGGCTCTGGGGGCTGGGCTCAATGGAGTAGGGGCTCAAGTAGTTTTCTCTTCTGTGATCCCTGTTGCAGGCCATGGACCCAGGAGGTCTACTACAGGCCACTGAACCAAGAAGTGGAGCTGGATCTGGAGTTCTCTCAAGAACTGACAGAAGCCACACATGCAAGGGACTTGGTTATCATGGGTGACTTCAATTACCTGGACACAGATTGGGAGAGACACTTGGTTAGGTCAGATTTGGATATGCAATTTCCTGACTGCGCTTGAGGAGCTCTTCCTGACACAGGAAGTGCAAGGGTCAACCAGAGGTAACGCTCTCGTAGACTTGGCCTTGGCCCTGGCCAACTGTGTGGCTTTAACATTGAGGGTAATCTGGGCAACAAAGACCATGAAATTATCAGGTTCACCATATACCACAAGGTTGAAAAATCAACCAGCAGGACTGAAGTCCTGGACTTCAAAAATGCTTACTTCGACAGGCTCAGAGCATTAGTGGGGGGCAATGTGGGACCAGGAAGGGAAGGTGAATGGGGTGCGTGAAAAGAGGCCATTGCTCAAGGATACTGCAACTGGTGGGCCTCAAACATGAGGTCTCGTGCTGCTCCGCCGCTGGCATATGGGCCTGCTGGCCGCTTTGTCCCTGGAACGGTCTATTCTGGATGTGATCTTAATGGTAGTCTCCGCCCCATCTTGCCTGCCATGACTTTGCTGGAACCTTCAGTGGACAGGCCGACTACTTCAACTTATCCGGGGTTGGGATCCTCAGGGGTGCTGATCTTCTGTGAGGCTCCTTCCTCCCCTACACCTCGCCCTTAGACCCAGCCACGCTGAGTTGCTTACGATTCCCGGGGCCCATTTCTCACCTTGTGGTGCCAAGAGATATATGGTGGTGACTCCACCGGTTTGGCTTGACTCTAGACTCTGTGGGTCAAGAATCTTTCTGACGTTCCCCTCCTGGACCTCCAGCCATAGGCTACTCCGCCCAAAACTCACAAAAGAAAAACAATGCCCACAAGTCTCTTGGGCTTACAAAATCAAAGTCTGGACCCCGTGTCCGGAGAGAACCCTCTCCTTGCTTAATTTCCCCTGCAGCACCCCTCTGGCTGGGTGCTGTGTTTTCTTAACGATCCCTCAGGACTGCTCCTTGGCACTCTGGTTCCTCTCTTCACTCGGTCCCTCACTGAGTGGTTCCACCTGGCTGGATCCTGGACTCTGCAGTCCCTCCTGCTGCTCGAGTAATGATCTCCTGCTGGGATGGGCTCTGGGGTGACCTTCTGACCCGTGCCGCTCCCACCGGACCTGGCAGGTCTTCCTCTGTCCCCCTCTCTTCAGGGCTTCTTTCAGCCCCGGACTCTGGACCCGGACCCTTGTGCCCGGCTCTGATACCACAAACCTGGGCATCTGCCAATTTTCCCTCGGCACTCTCCATCCTGCAGCTGGGGGATGTGTTCCAGCCTCGCAGATGGCTGCTGGTCTCTCGCTAGCCTCCAGCCAAGGAGCCAGGCTTGGCTCCCCTCCCGGCTGGTCTCCAGCTCTCCTCCTCTGCTTCTTCCCTCGGGGCGTCCTTTATCGTCCTGCGCCAGCTCCGATCATTATTCATCGCAGCTAGCCACAGTTTTAAAAAGACGCGACTAATCAGCCGCGTGGGTCCCGCCACAGCTTCTGCTGTTCCCGCGTTGTCAGCTGCCGGTAAGGAACCCGTTGATTTCTTTCTTCCCTTCTCTCTCTCCCCCGCCTTATTTCGGGTCCCAGGGCACCCCTTTTCCCCTTCAGGGCCATATTGTGCTGTCCCCCTGTAACAGATACAATCCTTGAAGCACAAAAGAAAACTGTTCCTGCAAAGAGGAAAAGTAACAGGAGGGCTGATAAGCCCTCTTGGCTTAATAGGAACATTGCAGTCCTCTTAAAAAAGAAAAGAGGTGTATGCATAGTGGAAGCTAGGGATGTTCCTCAAGGAGGACTATACAACAGTGGCAAGCACTTGTAGGGAAATTATTTAATAGATTTCATAGATTTCATCAGCCTGACTTCTATCCCGGGGAAGATCTTAGAAAACTTTTTTAATGAGGCCATCCTTAATGCACTGGCCGACACCAACATCCTAAGGGATAGCCAGCATGAGTTTGTTGTGAGTAGCTCTTGCTTGACCAATCTCATTTCCTTCTACGACCAGGTGACCTATCACCTGGACAAGGGAGAAGAGACTGATGTCATATATCTTCAAAAAAGCCTTCAATCTGGTATCCCATGATCACCTCTTGGTGAAACTGGCCATTTGTGGCCCTGGGTCCACCATGATCCGCTAGCTGGGAAATTGGCTCTATGGTCAGACCCAGAGGGCAGTAATAGATGGAAGTCACTCATCATGGTGTCCTGTGACCAGAGGGGTCTCACAAGGCTCTGTCCTAGGACCCATATTATTCAACATCTTCATTAATGATGTGGATATGGGAGTCAGAAGTGGACTGGCCATGTTCACCGATGACACCAAACTTTGGGGCAAAGCATCCACACCTGAAGACAGGAGGGCGATCCAGGCTGACCTGGACAGGCTCAGCAAATGGGTGGACAAGAACCTGATGGTGTTTAACACTGAAAAATACAAGCTTCTCCACCTTGGAAAGAAAAACCTGCAGCATCGTTATAGGCTCGGCAGTGCTACTCTGGCTAGCACTATGGAAGAAATAGACTTGGGGGTTATCATTGACCACAAGATGAACATGAACCTGCAATGCGATGCTGCAGCTCATAAAGCAACCAAAACGCTGGCTTGCATCTACAGATGCTTCTCAAGCAAATCCTAGGACTTCATTCTCCCCTTGTATTTGGCCTCGGTGAGGCTGCAGCTGGAGTACTGCATCCAGTTTTGGGCTCCACAATTCAAAAAGGAAGTGGAGAAGCTTGAGAGAGTCCAGAGAAGAGCCACACACATGATCAGAGGTCAGGAAAACAGACCTTAAGACAACAGGCCATGGGGCTCTTTAGCCTGGAAAAATGCAGGCTCAGGGGTGATCCGATGGCCACCTATAAGTTTATCAGGAGTGACCACCAGTTGCTGGGGGAACGTTTGTTCACCAGAGAACCCCAAGGGATGACAAGGTCAAACGGTCATAAACTACTACAAGACCGTTTCCGGCTGGACATAAGGAAGAATTTCTTTACTGTCTGAGCCCTCAAGGTCTGAAATAGCCTGCCATTAGAGGTGGTTCAAGCACCTACATTGAACACCTTCAAGAACAAATACAGTGGCCAGCAGGGCAAATAACATGCGGGCATGCATCAACCAATGCATCTTGTGTAAAAAAGTGCTGTACTCAGCACTGGTGAGACCATAGTTGGAGTCCTGTGTCCAGTTCTGGGCATCACACTTCAATAAGGATGTGGAAAAACTTGAGAGGGTCCAGAAAAGAGCCACCTGGATGATTAGGGACTTGGAAGGCAAGCCATACAAAGAAAGGCTGAGGTACCTGAGCCTCAAACTCCTGGAAGGCTGCTTCAGGATTAATACCAGGAAAAACTCCTTCACAGTCAGGGTGTCCAGACTGTGGAATAAACTCCCTCCAGAGGTGGTGCAGTCAACTACCCTGGACATTTTCAAGAGGAGGCTGGACAGTCACCTCACTGGGGTCATCAAACCCCAGTTATCTTCCTGCCTGGAGCCAGGGGGCGAGGAGGGGTGGGGGGGAGCTGATCATTTGCATGGTCCCTTCCAGCCCCTAACAATCTATGAATCTATGAAAAAAATCTATGAATCTACACGTGTGCTGCTGTGCATAAAAAACCTCTGCAGCAGGGTAGTACTTGTATTTTACAAGTACTATCCTGCTTCAGAGCTTATTAGTTTCATGCATCCTAAGAAGGGTGCATGTGTAGATGCTGAGACATTTACCACAGTTAATTAGTTAACTGCACGTTAAACATTTTGTGTAAACACGCCTCCTAGGAAACCATAATTGTGCATTAGATGAGGGGCTACTGAGTATATACCTTGGAGCAGCATTTCACCTTTGAATTTTAAAAATAAGAGGAAGCTTACCATTTATAAAACTTCTAAGCCTATCCAGTGATGCCAGTGAAACTGCATTTGAATATGTCCTGCTTTTGTTTTATTGTTCCATTTTGTTACTATCCAAAGGATATGTTATCCAAACTTTTCAGTTTTTCTACTATTATTATGATGTGTTTCATTGAATTTGTATTTTATTTAGTCAGACAAAATGTAGAAGCTGCAGATTTAATTTGCCTTAACGGAAGCAAACAGGATTACATCACCAGGTCAAGGACAAGCTGCCCAAAAGCTTCCTAATGCTATTGTGCTAATAGGTGAACCTCTTTACATAAATATTCAAAGCATGCCCTCTTTATAAAGAATCCCTGTCATTTGTGAACAGAAAGAGCCAAGTTTCCTTTTAAACTCTTAGGTAAAGTAAAAGTTCGTTGATGACAAAAAATAAATGGGTTAGAGACTGACCTTTATTTACAAGCACATTAGGCAGCACAGGAGGGTATTAAGAGGTTTACTTACTGCTAAATACTATAAAAGCTTTATTGGAACACAAAGCAATTTAAAAGAATTGTTTCCCTTCCCAATGTCTCGTTTAACAGGCTGTAGCTAAATTCATATGATTCTACAACTAGTAGGTGCATTAAAGTCATAAGTCTTGTATGATTTGCTGCTTCTGGCATACAGGATATACAGGGATATCAAAACATTTTTGATTTAGTGAAAAGAAAGCAGAATCCTGTCATAATTGCCATATTAATCTGCTTTTTTAGTAATAAAAGGATTAATTTCTGTCATCATAACAGGTGCTACATCTTTCTTGAATATAACAACATGAGCAAGGGTATGTACAGCTTTGAAGTTGCTCTTAAAATGAGTTGTTTACTACTGTGTGAACAAAAGTCAGAACAAGCAGCTGCTTGATTTTATAAACTTCTGTTGGGAGGGACACACCTGGTATGGCTCCAAACAGATTCTTACCAGGCTTTTGTACTGGACATGAACTTTAAAGTCCCCCATGTACGATACCCTTCTTGAGAATCAATAATCTAGAACAGGGGTCAGAAACCCACAGCCCATGTGCAGAATTTGGCCTGAAATGAGGTCCAGTCTGACCCACAAATGTCCAATCTTGTGCTATGCCACCTATTCCCTCCTTAGCACTTCCCTGCTGTTCCACCATGTTTGCTCTTCCCTCACTGCAGAAGGGTTGGTTATCTCCAACAAGGGTAAGTGCTAAATTAAGAAAAGGCATGAAGTGCCTGGAGTCTAAAAAATTTGACATACACTGCTCTAGATCCTTTAGTTTACCATTCTCTTCTAAAAGGACTCCTAGACATTGGAAGTAAGTAACCCAAGGATTCTGCGAAGGAATTTCTAAGTACATTCATATACTAACTCTTTACTCTTAGAAAGGCCAAGATATATACAGATTGTGAGAGTACAATAAAATCTTCATGTCAATTGCTTCCTTCGTTATTTACGCATTACAAGAGCCTTATAGGATTTTAGCAACACCTTTTCATTGGGCTCAATGTTTCATAGATTTCATAGACATTTAGACTAGAAGGGACCCTGGAGGATCGAGTCCAGCCCCCTCGTCAAGTCCAGCCCCCACATTCTTTCATCTCTCCTCAGCAGCTCCTCTTTCAGTACTGATCCTGGTCTGTTCCTCTTCACTCCACATTTCTACCCTCTCAAAAATGGCCCATAAGAGACAGTTTGTCTTGTTCAGGTTACTAGTCTCAGTAACTTCAAGTCCATTGCTTAGTTGCCATCTAACCTAGCAGAACAGGTTCCTCAAGGCATTAGCTGCTACAAGTCAGTTGAGAAATCATTCTCATTTTAACACAAGAGTTGTGATTTGAAGTTATATATACATCTTAAGAGTATATATCACAATCTCAAAATGGAATGTATATATTAACATAATAATGGAATATTCATTTTTAGGACCACCCTATTTCCAAATAATTTCTTATACAAATGTTCTTTCTGGCCATATAAATCTTGCATTATCTACTGCTCAGTGGCTGATTTTTAACAGAAATTGAAAGGATTCCCATCAAGCATTGCATATAGCTCAGTGGTTACTTTCCTTGGAGATGGCCTGACTTCCAGGATGTAGGTGGTCAGACCTAACTATAAAGACTCAGACTGGGGTCACAGTCAGTTGGAATCCAGATGATGACTGGTCTGTGGGTAGTCAGACCACGTGGCCAGAAACAAATGAAGGTCAGAAAGCCAAAGAGATCACAAAGCAGAGACCAGAGTCAATGCAAGATGCTGCTATCAAGGAAGTCTAAAAGCTCACTAGAAAACGTGTTGTGTTGATAGCTTTCCATTGCCTGCACTACTGGCTTAAGAATGAGTTTGCGGTGGGATGAACCTCATACCAATGCAGGAATCAATCACTGGCTGCTAGAAAGATGACTCATTCCCCATCTGGAACAGGAGAGATCCCTCTGGCACCCATAACTACCAGTTGATCTCCTGTCCAAGTACTAGTTAGGGCTGGGGCTGTTCATCTTTGAAGATCAGAAAATAATCAGGTCCATTCAATCCAGTACAGCCATCTTCCCGCTAGACTGGTGTCTCATCAAAGGTGTGAGAAGTGGTCTGGAATCTTCTCAGACTGAGAGGGAGCTAGAACCCCCAATTCTCACTTCTTGGGTAAGTGTTCTAATGATTAGGTAACACAAAGAAGGTGAAAACCAGTGTCACTGCCAATTGCCCTCTACACACTAAATGTTTTAAAAGAAATTATTGACCCTTGCCAAGTTCTTTAAAAAAAAGACTGTAGGAACCTACCCTGAGGAGAAAATTTCAGGCCCTGGATCCTGTGTGGATTAGGCACATGCTGACAGTGACACCCCAAGAGCCCACACTCTGGAGAGGGGTGGGAGTTCAGCCATCTTCTTCTCCTTGCGTCCTTGTCATAAACTAGACGTTTATTTAGGATCACGCATTAGCAATGGCTCTTTCCATTGCTGCAGGAAGGTCCACCTTCGTACAAGTCTCACCAAGGAGTCCACAAATGAGCAGATCCTTCATCTGCACTTCACTGCACTCACATGCATTTGTCATTAGAATAGCCTCATTTGATCATGTTTGTTTTTGACCTTCCAGTTTGTGTGTGAAGGTGGGTTGGGCATTGCCATGTTGACTAGTCTGTATCAGCCCCACTAGAAAGGTCCTCCTGGGATTCCAGGTCCATTTCAGAGCATCTGATTGTGCATAATCTTTCCCTCCATAACCTCAGCCACACCTTGTCAGCTGTCATGTCCAAAGGCACACCACTGTTCACAAAACTCTTCTGCACTTTAAGCCTTTTGGTTACTTCTGAGTGACCACAGAGTAAGTGCCTGTGGTCTTCCATCTGCTGTGATCTTTCTTTTTTGCTTTCTACCTTTCTTCTGATATCAGGTATTGCAATGCCAGCCAGTAAATATAGACCATCCTTTGGTGTTGGCTTTAGACATCCTGTTATTTCACAATGGCTGTCATTTAGAATTGGAATTCAGTTATACCCCTAAGTGGTTATTTTTCCCTACCAGTTAGCTCCAAGGGCCTCCAAGATTAGTGCATGTGTTTTTGGATTGCCCTTTGGAAGTGTCTATCTCTTCTCATGCACTGTGTAGATGCAGAGAGTTAGCATCTAGGCCTAAACACAGGGTTCTGGACTCCAGTTCTGGGTACCAGGTAGCTAAAAGTATTCTGGCACCTAACTTGTAGATGCCTGTATCCTTTAGTGGATCAAGCCTGAAATTCTTTAGACAGCAATGTAATATATTAACAAAAAAGCAAATGGAATGTTGGGTTGAATTATTAGAAGGATAGTATATAAGACACAGGAGGTGATAATACTACTCTACACAGCACTGATTAGGCCTGAGATAAATTATTGTTTGCAATTCTCACCTCTGTAATTTGAGAAGGATGTAAAAGTACTATAGATGATCCAGCAGTGAGTGACAAAGATGATAAAGAGGTTGGACTCAATGGCAATTAAGGATAGGTTGAAGAAAATGTTTAGTTTGCCAAAAAGGAAATTAGTGGAAAGCATAAAAGCAATTTTCAAATATTTAAAAGGCTGCCATAAAGAGGAGGGAAAACTCTTCTCTCTTGCCACTGAAAGCAGGACAAAATGAATTTAAACTTCAGCAAAGCAGATTAAACATAAGAGCATTTTTCCTTACTGTCAGAACAATAGGACAGTGAAACAAACTGCCCACAAAGTTGTAGAATCTTTTTCATTGTAGGTTTTCACTGGATAGGCATTTGTGCTACCACAGTTACTGTATGTACTTGAATTTAAAATGAGGCATTATTCTTCATTCACCACAGGAAGAAAAAAGCCTTGTCTTCAATTCAAGTACCAGATCAGGACATGCAGCTGTTTTAGTTCTGGATCAGGCCCTGACCCAGGCCTGAAGCCAGAACTGAAGCCACAGTCATTCTCTTCTCCAGGCAATGACTGGGGCCACTACAGCCTGGCTGGGGCCAGGGCTGAGACAAAAAACCACCATCAAGGGCACCATGTGCTCTGTACCCTGGGTGGGAGCCAGAGCCATAGCTACTACATAGTGTAGGTGGTGGCTGGGGGATCAGGTGTGTGGAGTGGGGTGGGGGGGCAGACAGCAGTGAGGGCACGTAGACAATGGTGCAAGCTCCAAGAAGGATAAGTCAGGCTACTCTTCCTCCCCCATCAGTCACTTCCTCAAGGCCTATTCCCCACTGCTTTGCCCCTGCTTGCCAACCCACCACTACTTTCCCTGCCACAGTGGTGGAAGCAATGAAATTAGGACAATCCTCCAGTAATTACATTTGATAGTAGGAAAATTTTACCATATTTATAATTTTTCATGTATAGCATCTAAATACTGGAGGGTCATCTTAATTTGAAGTCATCCTGGATTCAATTAAATACGCTAATAATACAGCTTCCAAGTGTTCAAGGGGTTGAACTATAGTCTTGTGGGCTCCTCCAACCCTATGGTTCCATGACTAGTAGCAACTTTCAGCAGCATGGGTCATATATCCATAGTTATTTTTTTCAAGCCTGTGCATCCTTTATTTTCCAAACAAAATATGGTATCAGTGTTACATTACACTTTCTTTTCTTTAAGTTACAGTAATTTAGAAGAGAGGTGTGGTCAAACACTTTTCAACAATTTTTTAAATAGCAAAACGCCAGCTCATCAAAACGAAAACTGTTTACAGAAAAAGGACCTGGTAAAAAAAAATCCCATTTAAAAATGTTGAAAAAAGTTTGAAATTGATCTGAAAAAGATCAATTTTATAGATTAAAATGATTTTGTTTCACAATTTAAGTCAATTATTATTTCAGAAAATAAACACAACAGTAAGAATCAAACCTAAATGTTTCAACTTAGTTCCTTTTTTTACCTGGAAGTTGATTTTCAAACTTTCAAACATTATATGATGGTTTAGAAAGGGAAAAAACTGTAAATCAGAAAATGTATTGAGAGATAGGAAAACAGGTTTTTGCTCAGCAATGCAATGCAAGTTAAATACCTATTTGTTATTCATACAGACATGATTCTTTCTGAAGTACAGCAAACAATCTGGTATCATAATCTTCCTGCAAAAGGCATTGTTTAGAAAGAGGAATTTAAAAGTCTAGCTAAAGATTTCATCATTTTGAATTGTGTTTGGAAACTGAGGTAAATGGATGTTTAATTTTGGTTTTTGAAGCTTCACATAATGTGAAAAGGGCACTTTATTTTCTTGCCAATTTACTGGTTATTAAATTCTGGAGAAACTCTTCTGGCAGCATGACAAGGCTTTGGCAAATGAGTGAAAGAGCATGCAGACCATGTGGGAGCTCCTGTGAGTATGTTTAGTTTGCACACTATATAGTTAAAAAGAAATTTTAAATCTAATTTTTGGATTTATCCCACAACCTTTAAGGTACATAGTTGCAAACAAATGAACTAATTGTTGAGGTTATAAATGCTGTTCGACTAGGTAATAAAAATAAACTCTCGGAAATACATTTTTAACATAAAACATTTATCTGAATTAGTCTCTGTGAAGTCTCCGAATGTTTTAAGTGAATGATTCATAGGCAAGACCAGCTGTGATCTGAATGCTGGGAGGGGCAACATGTTTGTGCTTCGCATTATGAAACTATAAATATACTACTAGATAAAGGCCTCTGGCATACATTCATTAAATGGAGAAATGGGATCTGATTCCTGATCCAAGCAATTGCACTTTGTGGAATCTCACCTATTCATAGGCAGAGGCAAGATTTTGGGATCTGGGATCAGATTCCTATTGTGCTATTACTACATTCAGTGTAGGGGGAGCCTGGGATCATAATCCTGTATTGCTGAGTTGGGCTAGGACTGACAGCCATCTAATTGTCAGCTCTGGGCCTGGGATCGGCATTAGTGTGGTATGGGGCTGAAGCTAACAGTTCAAGACTCGGAGCTATCTGGGTCAGGCTTGACAATCAGCTGATTGTCAAAACCCAGACCCAGCAGCTCTGGCCAAGCTGCTGGGCATGGGGGATTAAAGTACTTTCCCTTCTCAGAACTTTAAACTCTGCTGGGAGTTTCTGATCCCCTGTACTTGCAGGCCAGCCAGCCAGGTGTGGGATTTAAAATCCCCAGCAGAGACTTCCCTTTGGCTCCACCCTCTGCAGCCTTGGGCTGGCGATGACAATCAGCTGATTGTTGGTTCTGGCTACTTGTTAAATTTAAGGCGTTATACAAATCAACATTATATGTGGAACATTTTCATGGCTAATTTACTATTTTGTGGTGCCTTAAATCAAGTGCACAGGTAGCACCCTTGCCATTTCATGTAACGTAGAAAGGGCCAAAGAGTGAGCATGACAGAATGACAGTGGTAGTTTGTGAGACTTTAATAGAGCAAGGATTGGGCAGTTTGGACTTTGTGAGAGTTTAGCAATAAGACTTCCTTAGTGGAATGAAAAAAATCCATTAATAAATGCAATAAGCAAATGAAGAAAATACACCATTTAACTCAAGATTAAAACTGGCAATTCTAATTCTAACCCAGTCATGGAATAAAAAGCCATGGTAACTGTGGAAGTAGAAGGCATGCAGCAATATTAATTAAATTATCTAGCTTGTTGCAAATGGTGCCATCCAGTGGAAGCAGCTTTTGGCCTTTAGAGCTCAAGTACTTAATTTTGAGGTTAAAAGTGATTCTATAGTCCCTGAGCCAATTTTGAAATAAAAATAAAAGTAAATCCATAAAACATGATTTGTAAGAGAAAAGTACTGTTGGTGTCACTAGGCATAACCCTAGGTAACTCAGAGGGATGGAAGACCACGAGTGTCAAAGAAGCCCCTCTGCTCTGGGCGAGCCAGGGCCCCCCCCTCTTTTCCTGAACCTTCGTAACCCTTTCCTGAACTTTTTGTAACCTCCTGTAATACTGGAAAGACAGGATGAGTAGCAGGCAGGCTGAAACTCCCTAAAACTGTTATCTGTGGAATGCAAGGACACCGCTCAGAGAGAGAAGGAAGGAGGGAAGGGGGAGGGTGGAAGGGGGTGGGGGGGGTGGAGGCCAAGGTATAACAATACACTGTTGCAGGGCTAGGGGCGCAGGATTTGAGACCATACAGTCTCCCTGTGCCTTTTACTTGAGCTCAAATAAACTCTGTCTACTTCTCCCCCCAGTGTGTTTATTGGCGCGACGCACATCGGGCAATGAACCCAATTGTTGCCTCCCTCGGGCACCTTGTGCTGGCAACAGTACAAAAAAGGATGCAGTTAAGTGAGCAGGGAGATGTTGGTTGGAGATGGTTTATCAGTGTTCAGAGGCATAAATGGGGAAAAATGCTCCTAGGGCAGTCCTCTTTCATCCTTCCCCCTCGAGGCAGCATTCAGGAGCAGCAGCAAGCAGCACTGCCAGTAATAGGCATTATGAAGTGCAAGGTGTAGCTGTCTAGAGTTCTCTGGAGTGGCAGTGGTGCTCACAGGAATGTTTTTGCTGCTGAAGCCTATATCAGGAGAGCAAAAAACCACTGATTTTGGCAGCAAAAAATGTGGTCAATTCTCCCACCAGTAGCAGTGAACTCCACTACCACTGTATAAAACTATGACTCTAAAAACACCTTGCATTGCTGCAATGTGCAGCCAGGAAGTGCAAACCAAGAAAATGAGGTGCCCATTCCCTTTGTTTCTCTCCGGGAAACAAGAGAATGAGGTGCCCACTCCCTTCTGGTGCCTGTAGCTGTGTTCTGCTCACCCACCCAATGTTAAGCTACTGTCAGTGTTGTTTCAGCGCTTCTGTATTCAGAAAACCAGACTAGATGTGAAAACTGTTAGATCTGGTGAGAAATTATTAGTTACCACCCTCTCTAGTATTTTTTAGAGGAAATGGAAGGAAGAAGTGGGTGACAAGTCACAGGCTGGGGAGATGGTACATTTGGCTTTTTTCATAATATAAAAACAGCAGATTGTAAAACAGATGGAACAGAACCAGACATCAAGTACTGTACAAATTAACATTGTGGAAATTGCTTCTTTAGTACAACAGCTGAAATCAGCCTGTATACTGTATCTGCCATGCTCCCTGCTCCATTATTTTATTTATTGTTATATGCCATTTTAGATCTAATCTGATAATCATTTAAATAAAAATGGACCAGATCCTCAGGTGTTGTAAATAAGCATAGCTCCATCATATACCATCTACCCTGGTGTAAACTAAAAATTCCTTGTACTTTTACTTTACTTCCATGAGATCATGAAAATACACTCATGTATGTCCATAAACTTCAAGAGAATAGGCTGAAGCACCATCATCATTAGAACAAGATGAAGAAGATGTTGTGGAAGGACAAATAAACAAACTGGGATGTGAAACTGCTCCTCAATGGAACATTGTCTCAATCTGTCCTGGGTAAAGGACTCTCAAGTTTTGAAAAAGCAAAAATTATATACATACAAATATTTATAAATGATGCTAAAAAGTTTGATTTTGAATTTTCCTGGTAAAATGTTTTTAAGGGCTGGATATGAAAAAGTCATTTGTACATGTTTACATGAGAAGATTATTCTCCAATTATTCCCATCTACATAAAACAAATTCATTGCTCAGGGAAGAGGTACCACTTTCCCTTTCTGTTTCTACTCCCAGCAGTTATCAATTTCCCCACAATTGGTGACCCCACCCAAACTAAGTCTTGATTTAGCAAAGAACTCGAGCCACATTCTTAATATTTCTCTATGCAGCATTGCACTTAAGTATTTGCTTAACTTTAAGCACATGCTTAAGTTTTGTTGACTTCAATAGACTTTCATTAAATCGAAGTTTAAGTGTGTGTTTGGACTGTGCGAGAGTTTTTTGTTATTAAAGTCTTAAACAGTAAAACATAACAGAGTATGGATTACAATTAAGAATGACACTGGCTTTGATTATTAAAATAAAGGTCAAGTGACATCCCTGTCACAACAGGTCTTTGAAAGACCACACAGGTTCTAGAGTATAAGTAAAAATTATTATTTATTTAAAAACCTATATATATTATGAGAAATTAGAATCTAAAAAAAAAGTGTTAGTTAGGCACAAGGTTAAAGAATGCAGTCTCAAGGGGTTTAAAATGGTTTAAAATATTAATGTTAACACAAACAATCTATAATAACAACACCAGGATGAAAATGTTAGAAAAAATGATCTGATTGCTTAGTAAAGTTGAACGGAATATTATCATGAAAGATACAACTTCAAGGAAATATTCTCCTCTATGGGCACATGTGCAGAGACACTGTTGCCATAGCAATGAGCTACAGCAACACAGCCTGTCCCTATGGCAACATAGCATGAGTGGGCACAAACCAAGACACTGAAGCTATATTGCTGTAGTGATGAGCTATGTACCAAATGCACAGATAGTGGCACATTGTAGACATGCCCTATGTGCTGATATTGGTACCTCATGATGGTACTGCCTAGAAATTACTGAGTAGTTCATTCATGCTAGAGACTGCACCAAACAGAAAGTTTTCCTTTGAATTTATGTAAAAGAGGGGGAACAATGGTAAAGGCTGAATTTACAATAAATATAATAATTGATTTTTTATGTTAAGAATTATGCTAATTCAGCTGATGTTCCTCCATCATGAACATAAGTCATAAAAGGGTGGATGGCCCTATAGACCAATTTTAAACCTTTTTCTCTGTTTGGAAAAAGCAACTGCCAACATCTTGGCAATCTGAAATTAATTGAGGCTGGAAGACTGGTTTCAAATGTCTACTTTGAACCAAATGAGACATAATGTTCTTCCCCAATTAAGGTAATCTCTTCCCCAATTAAGGTAACCTCTTTTAAATCTGAACTTAATAAGAATATGCTCGTCCTGTTTATAAAGCATTATATCCCCTTCATTCCCTTTTAAGAAGCAATGGACACCCTATCCTTATTCAAGCAGAACTACAAAGGTGGAAGCAGATGTGAGAGTTTATCATATAGTTAGAAAGATAGGCCAACTGCGGCCTGACCAATGACCCATAGAGGGGGAGGATCCTATCCTACCCATCCTATTCTCATCCACCCACCTCTGTAACCTGTCGAGATCTAGTTGTAGCCTGTCCCTCTCTTCTAGCGTGCTCACTTCTCCCCACATCTTAGTGTCATCTGTGAACTTGAACAAGGTGCTTTTCACCCCCTTGTCCAAGTTGCCGATGAAGATATTGAACAGTGCGGGACCAAGGACTGAGCCCTGGGGAATCCCACTACCTACATCTCTCCAGATCGAAAATGACCCATCTACCATCACTCTCTGGGTGTAGCCCTCCAGCCAATTTGCGACCCATCTGTGTAGGCGTCAACAGTCCAGATGCCTAATTTTTTAATGAGGATGGGGTGAGAGGCAGTGTCGAAGGCCTTCCTGAAGTCCAGGAAGACTATGTCCACCATGACACCTGTGTCCAAGGCTTTTGTGACCTGATCATAGAAGGCCACCAGGTTGGTCTGACAGAACCTGCCTCTAATGAACCTGTGTTGATTGCCCCTAAGCATTAATTCCCCTGCTGGCCCCTCGCAGATGTGCTCCTGAATAATTTTCTCAAAGAGCTTCCCCAGGACCGAGGTAAGACTAATGGGCCTATAGTTTTCTGCATCCTCTTTCTTCCCTTTTTTGAAAATGGGGAACACATTGACCCTTTTCCAGTCCTCAGGCACCTCACCAAAGCACCATGAGTGCTCATAAAGCTGTGCCAGGGGTCCTGCAATGACCACTTCCTGAAGAACTCTGGGGTGGCGGTCATCAGGACTTGCTGATTTGAACACATCTAGTCCCTCCAGAAGTTCCCTGACTAGGTCCTCACTGACCCTGGGCCTGGCTGTGCGACCCCTGGGTACATCCAGAATCCCAGTGGGGGGAATGTCTCTGTCCCTGCTCAGAAAAATGGAAGAAAAGAATCTGTTAAAGAGATTAGCTTCATCATCTGGTGTTACCACCAGATTACCAAGCATGTCTTGCAGAGGCACCATGTTATTTGGCACCTTCTTTTTACCACCTATGTATTTAAAAAAGGACTTCTTGTTATTTTTGATCCGGGTTGCTAGTCCCACTTCCATCTCTGCCTTAGCCTTCCTAATAGCCCCCACTACAATCAAGGAGGTATAATCCTCCTTGATGATGGCCCCTCCCTTCCACTGGGTATACGCCTCCTTTTTGGCTTTGAGGCATTCGTGGATGCTTTTGGTGAGCCATGGAGGCTTTCAAGCACTCTTGCCCCCTTTGATCTGCATGGGGATTGTCACGCTTCTGGCTTGGAGGATCATCTCTTTAAGGAACGACCATTCTTTTTGGACTCCCAACTCCCTTCCCCTCCAATTCCTCAGTGCCTCCTTACCTCATTGAAATCCACCCTCTTGAAGTACATGGCTGCTGCCTTGCTGCAGACCTTTGACACCCTGTGCTGAATGGTAAATTCCAGTAGGCGATGGTCACTATCGCCCAGGTGGTCAAGCATCCGCAGTCCCCTCACCAGGTCATCACCTGTAGCCAGGACTAGGTCCAACAAGGCATTTCCCCTGGTAGGACTATGCATCTCCTGGGTTAGGTGGAGGTTCTGTAACTTGGCTAGGAACCTACGTGAGCGGTCAGACCTGGCTGACTGCTCTTCCCAGCAGATGTCCAGGTAGTTTAGGTCACACATGATGACCACGTCCCTTAACTGCCTCTGCGAGCTGACCTGAGAATTCCTGGTCCAGCTCTTCTCCCTGGATAGGTGGCTTATAGTAGACCCCCACCATTAGGTCTATTTCCCCCCGACCACCTTGTATTCTGACCCAGAGCACCTCCATTTGCCCTACCTCATACCCAGTGCTGTTTGCAGAGGATGTGTATTGCTGTTTGCAGAGGATGCGCTAGGCTTGAGGATAAGTCCAGTATCTGAACATGCAAGAAGCAGGCCCTGTATGCAGCAGGAGATGAACTCCTGGGAGAGAGGGGCTTCTGGAGATAGACAGATAGGCAGGTAGCAGGGATTGTCTCCCCCAACAACAGGCAAAATAAAGTTGTAGCAAGCAAGAGACCAGAGGTAAGGTGGGGCCAGGAAAGAGCTGACAGGTAGGTCAGACCATGGAGGGAGAGGGGGATGGACCAGGTACTGGGCAGGCAGTGCCCTCCAAAAGGTACCACACCATTCCCTACATAGAAAGCTTGAATGCCTAATTCTATTTCTGTGAAGTCAACTGAGTTTCTCCTCTGACTGCATACAGATGGCCCCTGGCAGGCATTAATATAATAGTTGTATTGGAATCTGAGGACTTTTATAACCCACCCCAAAAATCATGTATCCCACTACGTCAGACATGCATGGCAGGACACACAATTTCTTAGATGGGACATAAAATTCATTAGATCCAAACTGTGCAACTCCTGGGGCCAAACTGGGTCCTGGGGGTGCCATAGCCTTATCCCAGGACTTAGAGGTTGCTGAGTGGTCAATGGCAATGAACAGTTGATTGTCAGCATCACCATGGCAGCCCTGGGCCTAGTCTGAAACCTAGGTCTGCCCTCTACCCCATCGTCAAGGACCAGGCTGGGGGTATTCTTGGGACCTTGTACTGTTCCAGTCCAAATACTGACAAAACAGCTGATGAGAAACTACTTTGTGGCTTGTTTGCCATTTTCTAGTGCCATAAATTGGCTGACAATTGCAAAACTGGACCAAAAACTAAGAAGGCCAGGTGGCTAACAAGACAGTTGCCATTGTTGTGGCATGTTACAATTTGTGGTACAATTAACACCTCAATTATGCCATAAAATGTAATGTCTGCCAGAGGCCTAACTACATCTTTGGATTACCCTCTTGGAGCTAGTCACCTAGTTTTTAGACACTGCAACACCTAAGCAGAAGTGCTTACAGGACTTTCGATCTGGCTTTAAGCCTCTTTGTAATGGTTCACTAATAGCCATCTAAGGCCTGACATTAACAAAGATAATTAAAACAACAAGCACCCATCTTGTTCCTGCAACCCAGTGGATTGGAATGCAATGTGGACCACATTCACTGTGGAAATAGAGAAATTCAAACTAGTTTGATCTTTTGGAAAATGTAGAAACTAATCATCTTTGAGTTAACCTCCTGCATTAGGAGATGCATGTTTTTTGTCAAAAAAAAAATCTTTCCCTTATGACAACTGAATTGACAAAGGTCTCTAAATTAAACAAAAGCAACCAGGTTTTTTGATAAAAGGAAGATGTAGCTGTGACAGACTTACCTGATCGAGCTCCAACATGTCCAGGGGTTCAAGTCTCCTCAGTTCTGATTGGTGGAACCAATCCACCAGTCAGGAAGAAGCTGGGGACAAAGGGAGGGAGAAAGGAGGTCCCCAACCCAATTGTGGACTGAAGCATGGCAGGTCTGCCAAATTTCAGGGGCAGAGGTCCTGAGGTGTATAAAAGGAGAGCATGCTTAGCACACTGAGAGCATATTCGGTGAGGGAATCAAGGGAGAGGAGCTGGGAAAAGCTGGGGTAGCAACCCCAGAGGGCAATAGGCCCTAGGTTCCAGAAGATGCTGCTGAAGCAGGTGCCCAGGGAGCCGCTTCACCATGCACAGAGCCTCGTCCAAGGCAGGGTGGTGCTGAGACCCCTTGGGCCCCTCGCAGTGCATGGTTCAGTGCACGGAGCTGGGCTTTGGGAGCTACAGTGAGGCACCTTGAGCCTACACCCCTGACAGGCTGGCAGGCATGACAGTGCATGGACTGGCACATGGAGCTCAGGCTCTGGGAGTTGCTTGAGGTGGATCAAGCCTGCAGCCTTGGCAGGCTACTGGGCATCACAGTGCATGGACTGGCACATGGGGCAAGGCCAGATTGCAGCTGAGGGCTGCTCAGGGAAGCTGGCCTGGCATAAGGCCAGATGGCTGGAGCCCGCAATGCCACAGCTTGATGGAGCAGTGAGCCCTCTGTGCCCAGAGTGGGGCACAGGGCAGCAGGAGAGCCCAGTAGAAGGCCAGAAGTTCAGAGCAAGGGGTGCTGCAGGGCCTGGGTAATTGGGTCAGGGCACCAGGCTGGGGAGCTGCATCCAGAGGTGACAAGGAAGGAAAGCACAGAGAGCCTCACTTTGAAACAGGCCAGATGACCCGTGGAAGGAACTTTGAGTTGTTGGGGCTGTGGGCCCCTAAGGGGGATGCTGCAGGGGGAGAGCCCCATGCACGGGTCAAAGGTGGAAGTTACTCCTGCACAGATGACTAGAAGGGGGAAGAGTCCCTGTTATTGTTTTGGGCAGGTCACTGGGCCCTTAAGGGTTGGGGAAAGGGACCCTGACTCCCCTGCTGGGAAATTGACCCTATAGGGGATAATTTGGTATAACACCCTGAAGGTGCACCTTATATTTTGTAGGGTATGTTATATTGTGCTTTGTATTTTGTAATTGATAGCAAGTTGTACATATGAGTGGTAACTTGAGCCATAGCTCCACCTTTGCTAGGGCACCCTACTTGAGAGATTGCCCCACAAGGCAAGGGCTGTTCCATCCACCCGGTACTTACCTATAGCTGCCTGTTACCCAGAGCCCTGAACTACCAGGGGGACTTACTGACTCTGTATCCAGGGGGGTGTCATGGCTGGGTATTTGGTTGGGAAATAACCTGAAGAGGAAGGATCATCTCCCATGGGCATGGAATATTGTTTGACTGTTTTACTTACCTTTCTTGTTTAGTCATAAGTGATATTGTATTTATCCTTTATTAATCATTATGCATGATGTAAGACACTAAACTGTACGTAGTTAAGTAATATGTGCCTAATCCCATCTCTATAGAGAAGAGAGGGATCTGCTTGCCAGTATGGTCATCCCTCTCACAGCACTCTGCTTGCCACTACTGCCTTCTGATTGGGGCTGGAGGGCACACCCATGGGTGTACCTGGGTTACAAAGCAGTATGTTTTTTTATTGGATATGGCTCAAGTGATCACTTTTCTTCTAACTTCTGAAGGAAATGAAGATCCGCTCAGTCTTCTGAACTGGCTGAAGCGTCACTAGGAGAAGGTAGAGTGTGGTAGCACTTTCTGGAAGGAACCTCAAGATGTCATCATGCCTAATTCCCTGCTCAAAGTAGGATCATCCCTGTCTAAGCCATTCCAGACAAGTGTTTGTCTATCCTGCTCTTGAAATTTCCAGAGATGGAGATTCCACAGCCTCTATAGGCAATCTTTCCAATGTTTAATGTTCTTTATAGCTGGAAAGTTCTTCCTGACATATCCAACCTAAATTTGCATTGCTGCAATTTAAGAACATTTCTTCTTGTCCTGTCCCTTTCAACTACAGATAATAGTCTATTATTTACCTCTTTATTTCATATATTTCATAGACATTAGGGCTGGAAGGGACCTTGAAGACAGAGGAGTTTATAACCATTGGTCCTTGTTATCCCTTGGGGCGCTCTGGTAAACAAGCATTTCCCCAGATCCTGATGCACAACTTGTACATAGTTGTAGGCAGCCACCAGATCCCCCCGGAGCCTGCGCTTTTCCAAGCTGAAGAGTTCCATGGTTCTCAGCCTCTCACCATAAGGCCTATTCTCTTGCCCTCTGATCATGTGTGTGACTCTCCTCTGGACTCTCTCAAGCTTCTTGACATCTTTCTTGAATCATGGAGCCCAGAATTGGATGCAGTACTCCAGCAGTGGCCTCACCAAAGCTGAGTACAGCAAGAGGATGACACCCTGAGATTTACTTGAGAAGAATCTATGCATGCAAGCCCAAGTTTTGTTTGCTTTACCAGCTGTGACATTGCACTGGTGACTCATGTTCTTCTTGTGGTCAATCATGACTCCTAAGTCTCTTTCAGCCGTGGTGCTAGTGAGCATAGTACTGCTGAGCCTATAAGCATGCTGTGGGTTTTTTGCCCCCAAGGTGGAGTTCCTTGCATTTTTCAGTACTGAACGTCACCAGGTTTATATCCCCTCACTTACTAAGCTTATCCAAGTCAGCCTGGATCACTAGCCTATTCTTAGGTGTGGATGCTATGCCCCAAAGTTTAGTGTCATTGGTGAACTTGGCCAGTGCACTTCTGACACCAATGTCCACATTGTTGATAAAGATGTTGAAAAGAACTGGTCCAAGGACACAGCCTTGAGGGACACCACTGGTCATGGAGTCCCATAATGATTATAACCATCCTTTAGGTGTTTAAAAGCTTCTATCAAGTCCAGACTAAACTCATTTTTTTCTTGTAAGCCATGTTTCTTAGACCTTTAATCATTTTGTTTTTCACCACTGAGCTCTTAAAATGGTTTATGTCGTTCTTGATTGTGGTGTCCAAAATTGGACACAGTGTTCTACATGGGGCTCTACCATTATCTGAATATAGTGAAAGAATCACTTGAAAGTAATATTCCTGTTAATACAGCCCACTATGCATTTGGCTTGTTTTGCAACAATAGCACACTGTTGGCTCATATTCATCTTATGCTCCACTACAACCCCCTGGTTTGATTGCATATTAAATTGAGAGATTTTATACTCACAAGAAATTACATTCTATGCCCTTCCTGGTTGTCTAAGTGTTTAAATTTGTTCACCTGCATGGCAGTTTTGGCACTTATGTGCCCAGAAAAGTTCTCTCTGAAACTGTAACCCTGTTTGCATGGACAACTAGGCAGGTGCACACAGTGTACATGTGTGCTGACAAATAAGCAACTTCCCGTATTTTCCCCAATAGCTATACGGCTAGGACTCACATCTGGGAAGCCAGAGGATTTAGGGGTAAGACCCTCTGCCTGCCCAGGGGGAGATTTGAACCTTGGTGTCTGACTTCCCTGCACAACACTAACCGCTATGTCACATTCAGCCTGTTATACTGTCTCTTCTCTGGCACTCCTTTGGAAGCTAAGCCATCAATCTAGTCACTGAAATAAATGGATGAAGAGGAAATTGGGGGGAAGCTTCTGTATCACTGGGAGCAAGGAACCAGGCAAGAATCTAGCGCCCCTTCTCTTTCCAGGCCAACAACCAGCTTAGTGAGCCAAACACTTCCTGCATTGCTCCATGTCTCTCAAGCACACCTCCCCTCTAATAGCTGCCCACAGAGCCAGCTTCAAAAATAATGCTGGAGAAGCAACTGAAAAGTGACTGACCTACGTTGACTTAAAAATGGCATTTAAAGACCTGCTTTTTGGGGAACTGGCTTATAGGTATAGATACTTGCATTGTAAGGGTTTGAGATGGGCAGCAGGGCTTAAATGGATTTCTAAAGAGCTTGGGAGACACACAGTTTCTCATGGCCCTGAAAACAGATGAGCTGTCTAGCACAACAAGGCCAACGAATGAACACAGCCTGAGAATTGAGGGGGGCAGGCCAAAATACAAGATCATAGCCTTCTAGGCAGACAGGTTATCTAACACAACAAGGACACACCACATGGGAATCAAAGAAGTATGTACCATACTGTCCCATAACACAAGAGAAGTGACACCAGCTATAAAGTCCCAGAATGCAGGGGGCCTAAGACCTAGTTTTGGGGGAAGAGACCAAATTTGGAGAAGGCCCAGAAGGCTACGTGGACATGTGTGCACAGAGAGACAGCCAACCAGATATAGGCATGAGTCATCAGCAGGAGACATCAAGGGGGAAGGAGAGTACAGAAGCAGAGACTTGAGATTAACAAAGGGACCCTCCCTTGGTCTCATCCGTCCCTCCTGTCCCTCTCTGTTCCTTTTTGTCCCTCCTTGCTGTCCCTCCTCCATCTTCTCCCTGAGAGGGGTTCCCATTCCAATCCCTGTCCCCTGGGAAGGGTCCCTGAGGCCCCATGGACCAAGGGCATACTAGCAGCCCCTCTCCTGCACCCTGCTGGAGGGGGGCCATGGGCCTCAGCATCTTACCTCCAAACTGCTGACACCTAAGAGAGAGAGCCTCAGAGTGGAGCCTGCATCCTGGCCAGATGTACTTTGACACTGATGACAGCCCTAGGATTGGTAGATATAGAATTGCTTTATTGTTTTTATTGTTGTTTTTTGTTATTGCTCTGTATCAATAAATTTGCTTATTATCAACTGGCAGGTGTTGTGGTCGGTCTGAGGGTTGTGCCTGCCCGGAACAAAGGTATGGATGCTGGGTCCAAATCCAGTGTTAACAACCTGTGGTGTGGTGACTAGCATACTGTACTCTGAAGTCAGAGGAACCCAGGATCATATCTGCTCTGGCTGAGAAGAACCTGGAGCCTAGCTGGCTTTCCAGATAAGTGTCCTAGCTGGGACACTCTGCTACTGGGAAAAGTGACCATAAGTCTTACTGTCTGTTTCTAAGTCATGAGTTTTGAGTGCCTAAGACAGGGTTGTCCACAGGGGTATGTCTATATGCCTGGGCTACTACTGCATTCAGAGTCAAAGGGTGCCTATATACATACTCTGATGCATTAGAATACTCTACCATTGCCACAGCATCATGTGTATAAGCCCTCATGGGTTTAAGTGGCTGCTGAGATGCTTTAATTAAAGCTTAAATGAGCTTTAGTTAAAATGTTCCATGGCCAATCTTATGCGCAGGGCCTTAATACATGTGATGCTGATGTGTTTTAATTACAGCAGCTCACTAGAACCTGATCTAACTAATATGTGCCCTTCCCCCTCACCCCCCTGCATGTGTGTAAGCATCCAAAGTATGCAGAGCTACATATCTGAGGAAAGAATACCTGTGTGCATGTAAGCAATAAAAAAACAAAAACAAAATATCCATCTAGACAAAGAAGAGACAACTTCAAGTGTTTCTTTTCAGGACCCAAATGTATTGTCTTGAAGCTACATTTGCAACAGGCATAGCATCCTCAGGTGGTGCATGGATCTATCCTTTAGGTATACGTCTGTTCATTACCCTTGACCCAAACTCTATTAGCACCTTCCTCTCCCTTGAAGCAGATTTAAAGAGGGAACATTCTTAGCTTTAAGCAAACAAAAATAAATTATTTGTCCTTTCTATCCTGGAACAAGAAAGACAACAAGGAAAATAAGAGGAGAGAGCTTCACTTTCTTAACTACTATATAAAGGAGCAAGCAATGTCTTTATCAACATTATCCAAAAAAGGAACATTATAGGTCAAAGGAAAGACCAGAAAACATTTAAAGTCATTAATTTTCTACGGATGATTTCCTCCAATGCTTTTGAGTCTGACATATGGCAGGATTATGTGTGGCTTTATTATGGCTGGTTCTGGACCTAAAGTAATTCAATGATCAGGTATCCTAATCCCTAAAGATCCACTCAAAGAGATGAATGAAACCCTGTTTGCTATGTTACATGAAAGTAACAATGTCATCTACTATCCCATGGTCCTCATCCATGTGGGCACAAATGATGTGGCCAGCAGTAGTCCGGACTGTATTATGAGTGACTACAGGGCTCTGGGGGCCAGGCTTAGGAAGTAAGGGGTGCAGATGGTCTTCTTGTTGATCCTTCCAGTCAGCAGTCAACATCAGCATCACGTCACCTGCATCAGAGAAGTCAACCTGTGGCTCCAGAGTTGGTGCCATCATGTGGATTTTGGCTTCTTCAACCATGATCCACACTTCCATGAAAGGGGAATCCTGGGACACGATGGTCTTCTGTGGCAGTGACTTGGTCGTGTCTCTTGACAGCAAAATAGTGTCTGCTTAAAGGAGTACTTGCTGAGGCATCCTGCGACAACTAAACCAGCTTTCTGAGAGTTAAACCTGGTTTTCTGCTGCTTATCTATGTATTGCAAAATGCTTATAGCTAGATGAAAGAGTGTAAAAGAAAGCCATTGTGGTTAAGCATTTCCTGTATTTTGTTAATGCATTTTGCCACAGCTTAAAGCCAGCTTCATTAGCAATGGCGCAGCTAAAATTAATCATATAAGGAAAATGCAAAGGCTTGCACTGCTATTGGTTAGATATATAAGGAAAGTTTGTAGTACAGAACTATAATTGGCTGCAAGCCAACAGGTAGCTCAAAAAAAATCTATAAATTTGCCGGCGAATCCAGAAATCGGCTGAAGGAAAGCGGCGTGGTAAAGAAAGTTATCATTGTGAAAGAGAAGCCACAGACCTGGAATTCAACAGGGCAGTGGGTCCTGAGAAGCCCAAAGACTGAATACCAGGGTCCTTCCCAGTACCCCTTTGGACAGCATAGATTGGGAACACCTGACTTCGCTGGATTTTGAGAGGCTTGTCATATACAAGGAATAAAGGGGGACTGCCGATAAGTTGCCAACTCAGAGATTTACTGTCTATCTTTGTTGTGTTGTTAAGCTTTGCGTAATTACATGTTTGTTAGATCAATAAACCTTTTCTTACCTTTTCACCCCAACTACTCTCTCAATTCCAAACTGACCCACTGTAGGCAGCTGGGACAGTCTTAATCTCTCTTTGAAATGTAAGAATCTGTTCTCTTACAGGTTGGCTTATCTCCTACATAGGGCTTTAAACTAGATTTGTTGGGGGACAGGGATGCACAGGACAAAAAGAAGCTAGGATCAGTGATCCACAAGCCATGCACTGGATCAGCCCAGGTAAGTACTAAGGGGCCTGACAGGCATCAGGACAGGGGGGTACTAAGGGCACCCACTGGGGGCCTTAAGTGTCTCTACACTAATGCTAGGAGCATGGGGAACAAGCAGGAGGAACTCACAATCCTGCTTGGAAGCAATAACTTCAACCTGGTGGGACCCTACTCATAATTGGGCAGTAAGCATTGAGGGCTACAGGTTGTACAGACATGATAATGGGGGGAAAAAGGGGAGTGGGGGGGGGGAAAGGGACTTGGTAGCGCAGATCTACTACAGACCACCACACCAGGATGATGAGCTACACCTGGAATTCTCAAGGCAGCTCTCAGAGGCCTTACCATCAAAGGACTTGGTTGTCATGGGTGACCTAAACTACCCTGACATCTGCTGGGAGGTGCAGTCAGGCAGCTCTAACTGCTCACATAGGTTCTTAACCTTCATACAGGACCTCCAGCTAATGAAGGAGGTGTACAGTCCCACTAGGGGATGCCTTGCTGGATTTGGTGCTAGCTACAGGGGATGACCTCATGGCAGATCTGTAGGTACCAGGTAACCTAGGTGATAGTGACCATCAATTGACTTAATTCACTATCCAGCATAGGGTAGGACAAGTAACCAGCAGGGCAGAAGTGCTAGACTTCAGAAAGGCTAACTTCAATGTACTCAGGAGGTTAGTTAGTGAGGCATTGAAGATCAAGAGCACTGGCAAGATGGGAGTCTGGGAAGGGTGGTCATTCTCCAAGGAAGCAATCCTTTGGGTGCAGAAGGAGACAATCCCATTGCACACAAAAGGGGCCAAAGGGGCCAAGAAACCCTCCTGGCTAAACAGGGAAATCCAGAAAAGCCTAGGGGCACAACCTTAAGAGGCGTACAGGTTGTGGAACTAGGAAGTAGCTACCAAGAAGGAGTATACCTGCTTGGCTCGCACTTCCAGGGAATCAGTTAGGAAGGCCAAAGCAGCCATGGAACTCAGACTGGCGACAAAAATTAAAGACAAGAAAAAGTCCTTCTTCAGATATGTAGGGAGCAAAAAGAAAGCACAGGGTAACATAGGACCCCTACAGGACAGGCTACGGCAAATGGTGACAGATAGGAGGGACAAGGCTGAACTCTTCAATGAGTTATCTGCCTTTGTATTCCTGAACACGGATCAAGACAAATCTCCCAATTACATTATAGATAGGCACAGGAGGAATAGCAGCCCCCAATGGTCAGTACTGACCTAGTAAAGGGCCACTTGGAGGGGCTGAATGTGTTTAATTCAGCAGGCATGAATGATCTTCATCCAAGAGTGCTAAAGGAACTCTTCAGCAGAGCCACTGGTATGGCTGTTTGAGCACCCTTGATGCTCATGTCAGGTCCTGGAGGACTGGAAAAAGGGCCAATGTGGTCCCTATTTTCAAGAAGGGGAGGAAGGAGGATCTGCGTAATTATAGGCTGGTTAGTCTCACCTCTATCCTTGGGAAAACCTTTGAAAAAATTATCCAGGATCACATCTGTGGGAGCCCAGCAGGAAAAACAGTGCTGAAAGGCAACCAGCACGGGTTCACAGCAGGTAGATCCCACCTGACTTATCTTGTTTCTTTTTATGACCACGTCACAAAATGCTTAGATGCAGGAGTTGAGGTAGATGTCATCTACTTGGATTTTAAGAAGGTCTTTGATACGATATCTCATCCTATTCTCATAAACAAATTGAGTGATTGTGGCAAAGATGTTTATACATTCAGGTGGGTGGCAAATTGACTTAAGGATCACACCCAGAGAGTGGTGGTGGATGGGTCAGTATTGACCTGGAAAGATGTGGACAGTGGGGTCCCCAAAGGCTTGGATGAGAGCATGGAGAGCACTCTGTCCAAATTCACAGATGACACAAAATTATGGGTTACAATTAACACACTAGTGGGTAGGGATTGAATCCAGGCAGACCTGGACAGTTTGGAAAAGTGAGCAGAAAAGAATAGGATGCAGTTCAACAAAGACAAATGCAAAGTGCTGCAACTAAGGAGAAGGAATCACCAACACACCTATAGGCTAGCAAATGACCTTCTCAGCAGCATGGCAACAGAAAGGGATCTCGGAGTTTTAGTTCACTCCAAGAGGAATATGAGCTGTCAATCTGATGAAGTAATTAGTAAAGCTAACCGCACTCTATCATGCATTAATAAGTGCATCACAAACAGGTCCAGGTAGGCGATACTTCTGCTCTATGCCACACTGGTCAGGCCACAGTTGGAGTACTCCTTCCAGTTCTGTGCACTGCACTTCAAGAAGGATGTGGATAACCTTGAGAGGATCCAGAGGAGGGCCACTCGTATAGTTAGGGGCATGTAGGTAAGGTCTTACGAGGAGAGAGTGAGGGACCTGGATCTCTTCAGCTTCTGCAAGGGGAGGCTGGGAGGGAATCTTGTGGCTGTTTACAAATTCATCATGGAGGAGGAAACAAAAAATAGGAGATGTTCTGTTTACCAGGACACCCCTTGGAATAACCAGGAACAACAGCCACAAACTGACAGAGAGCAGATTTAGGTTAGACATCAGGAAGAATTTTGTTATGGTAAGCATTGCCAGAATCTGGAATGGGCTTCCAAGGGAGGTGGTGCTCTCTTCTGCCTTGGGGGTATTTAAAAGGAGACCGTACAAGCACCTGGCTGGGGTCATATGACCCCAGTGCTCTTCCTGCCCATGGCAGGGGGGCAGACTCAATGATCTATTGAGGTCCCTTTTGACCCTAACAAATATGACACCCCAAAGACAAAATCAGAAAGGTAGAGGTAGGCAGTGAGATGGGCCTAACTTTTGTTTTGATTTTCCTGTAATAAGACCCGCTTAAGTCATGATATAGAAATGGTGGATCTTTCAGTTACTAGTCTGTCCACTAGAAACAGGCGGGGGGTAGAAGGCTGAAATTTGTTTTCCCCAAAAGTTGAGATTGCTGCTTAAAAGACAGAGTTGGGACAATAGATCAAGAGTTAAACAATTACTGCAATGACATGGCAATGCAAACTGAGTGGGGGAGGTTAGAAACAGCACTTCAAATTAAGAAGAAAAACACACACTTCTGGAAGAGAGAAAAGGATTTGCAGTTGCAGCTTCCCAGGAATGGAACTCTATTATTCTCTATGCCTTATTGTTAAAACACTCATCACTGTATCTTTGAAGAATGCTAAAACCAGAAGTATTTCCATGGAAAAAGCTGAAGTGTTGGGACTGTTTGCCCTGGTTTGCATTCAGTGGGCAGTCTCCTCTCCTCACACATATTGGCAAGATGTATGCTATGGTTCCCTGTTCTTCTCTACTCTTTAGCATTTTTACATGTGCTCTGGGCACGTGGGGGGGAGGGGGCGGGGGCGGCGCTTTAAGTTAGAGCAGCTCTGAGAACTGCTCTAATTCAAGAATTGTAACATCTTGGTATCAGCATCCCTGTGCTTCAAGAAGGTGGCGGGGGCACTTGAACTAAAGCTCATCAAATGAGCTGCCATTTTAAAGTGCAGGGATGCTGATACATGAGACACAGGAGGCTGCTGAAGCGCAGTAATTGCCATGCTCCAGCAGACTCGATTAATTGAGTCTGCTCCAATGAACTGTAATTATAGGCACCCCATAATGACTAATTATTTTTGTCTCTGATATATTTCACTAAGCCTGATTGTTAGAAATATTATTAAAAATGCATTATCAATAGCAGATTTAGAAAAAAAACACAGCTGCTAGCCCTCCTTGTCTCCTTAATGGGAGAGGGAAGGGGGGGGTTGGAAATTGAAGGGAAAAACCACCAAAGGCCCTTTGTACTAAGGTATCACTCCCTCTCTGTTCTGCAAATTTACTATCTCTTTGTTACACTAAATCACACTTTCTTTCATGACCCCCACATTCTTAGGCTAAGATAAGAGCAAATGCCATTTTTGCCTTCAGGTTGAACCTTGAGTAACCTTGGGTCCCATCTACGCACGCGTGATAACCTAATGCATATTAAGCCTACCCGCCCCGCATACTTAAGTAGTTAATTATAATGCACATGGGACGTATGAAGCGACATGTTTACATATATGTTTGTATGAACCGGAAATGAGTTGTAAAAATTCCTCCTTCTGCACACGTGGTCAGGAGAGAGGGGATAAAAGCCTGCTAATGATTGTGCCCGGGGGCAGAGTGATTGATCTTTTGTCTCTCTCTCTGACCCTATTTGCAAATATATACCTTTTGTGTTGCTAATAAAGTGTGTCTGTAGCTGAAAGTTTTTTCCACCTCCCGAGAAACGAACCACGATTTTTAATTCAACAATTGGCGCCCAACGTGGGGCTTCTCGAGGACTACCCCGGAATTCAGTGACGGAGCACCTCCGGTACCAGGGATTTGTGCACACCGAGCCGACTTTGGACTCGCCCTGGTATTTGAGGTTTAAGTCCAAATATCCGGGAAGTTAAAGGAAGTATCCTATGTAAATTCTGAGTTTCTGGAGAGGCAGACACACTTTGGAATTTGGATCGAGATCTCTGGGGTATCTGAGTGAGTATACGAATTCCCTTTGCCCAATCTGGTGTACGGATCTAAAACAAAGGATGTGTAAGTTTGCTGAGAAATTCTAGGCTTAGCTCTCATTGTAAATCATCTGTTGTTGAGATCTTTTTGGTATTTGGTGTGCCTTGAGCGCATTTTTGTGGGCAAATGGGTACGAATAGCTCTCGTGTAGAAAACAATATTGATACCCCTCTAAAAGTCTTATTACGTCATTTTAATAAATTTGCAAGGCCGGCCGATTATGGAATAAAAATGAAAAAAGGTGATTTAACTAAGTTTTGTCAACTCGAGTGGCCAACATTTGGGGTCCACTGGACCCCGAAAGGATCCTTTGTGCTAAAAGAAGTGATAGCTATCCATGAAATTGTTATGCAAAATGGGTATTGGAATCAGTTTCCTTATATTGATTGTTGGTTGTGGGTGGTTCAAAATCAGCCACCTTGGATTAAGAATTACTTAGCAAAGTCTCATGTGATGCTTGTTAAGAAAAAGGCTCGGGGGGGGCCACCTGTACTTCCTGAGTCTAATGAGGGGGGGGATTCTGAATTGGCTAAGTACCGGACCCGTGCTCCGGTTGCCCTGTCGGGTAGCGAAGATGAGTCAGACGCCTCCTCGGCATCCAGTCCTTCTGCACCACCGCCCCCTCCCTTAGAGAGACCACCACCGACGTACCAATGCATACCTAATGAGTTAGAGCGTGAGCCTCAGCCAAGTGCCTCATCTGAATCAGGAAATAAGGGTTATTATTTGCGCAAGCCTGTAGAGTCACAGCCGGTGTTGAACTGTCCGATGCGAGAGGTTATTGGGGAAGGAGGCACTGCAACTTTTGTCTACACCCCATTTAGCACTTCAGATTTATTTAACTGGAAGAATCAGAGCCCCTCTTTTCGTGAAGACCCTGAAAAGATGAGGGATTTGTTTCGATCTATTGGGCAGACTCATCGACCCACTTGGGCTGATGTCCAGATGATGCTCCAGACCCTCCTAACCCCGGAGGAGAGGAGATTAGTGTTAGGTACAGCAGAGCGTATTGCGGCAGCCAGAGTTGAGTCAGAGGGTGCTGCTGGTCGTACTCTGCGTGATACCTGCCCTGTAGAAGAGCCGAGATGGGACAATCATACTGCAGAGGGCAGAGAGCTGAGTGCACGGTATTTGGGAATTATAGTGGAAGCAATGGGAAAGGCAGTGCCTCGGATTACCAATCTGTCTAAATTGTATGAGGTGAGACAGGGAAGAGAGGAGGATCCCTCAGCTTTCCTTGGGAGGCTGTATGAGGCGTTTCGCAGGTTTTTGGATCTGGATCCAGAAGCCCCAGATAACCAGCGCATGGTAAATCTTATGTTTATTGGTCAATCTGCTGCTGATATCCGTAAGAAGTTACAGAAAACTGAGGGAGGTGCTGGGAAACCGATTTCAGAGCTGGTGGAAATTGCATATAAGGTGTATGGGAATCGTGAGCAAGTGCAGGAGCGCAAGGAGGATAAAAAGGCTCAGCGACAGATGGCAGCACTAGCAGCTGCTATAACTGGAGGGAACCCTGGAAAGGCTGGGATACAGAAGAGGAAGGGAGAAAGAGTGGGAGCAGATGTTTGTGCTTATTGCAAGGAGAAAGGACACTGGAAGAGGGAATGCCCGAAGTTGAAGGAGAAGAGAGAGGGGGAACCGAGAGGTCACCTCATGCGGGCAGAAGACAAGGGTGAGGATTCAGAATGAAGGGGACAGGGATCTAAGACCACTACCCTTCGGGTTGGAGCCCGAGAAGATCCCATGGTAACCATTAGGGTTGGTGGCAAAAACTTTGAAGCCTTGGTGGATACTGGGGCTACATTTTCAATGATTCCAGAAAAACCCCCCTGTGCAGGAACTAGTGAACAGCATGTACTTGTAGAAGGGATTGAGGGAATGCAAACTCGACTCCCTGTTTGTAAACCACTCCTCACCAAGGTGGGAGACCATTTGCTCGAGCACTCCTTTGTGTATTCTCCAAGTTGCCCGGTTGCACTCCTTGGGCGGGACTTACTCACAAAATTGCAAGCTGAGATCTTTTTCAGAGACGATCAGATGGTGGTCCAGCTACCTGTCAAGCAGAGCTCGAACTATCAGATGGCTCTCCTGGAGGACCGACGCCCTGCAGTAAGTCCAGAAGATCACATGACTGGAGTAGACCCCTCAGTATGGGCTGATGGAACCCCTGCGTGAGCTAAGTTCGTCTCCCCGGTAAGGATCGTACTCAAGGATGGGGAGGGGCCCGTTCGGGTAAAGCAGTACCCACTCAGCCGAGCGGCCAGAGCTGGACTCAAGCCGTTAATAGAGAAATACAAGAGGTACGGATGGCTAGTGGAAGGGTCTTCACCCTATAACACCCCCATTCTTGGAGTGCCAAAGGCAGATGGGGTCTCATACAGACTGGTCCAAGACTTACGGGCAGTAAATAAGAAGGTCCTTTCAGACCATCCTGTAGTCCCGAACCCTCACACGATTTTGACACAAGTACCGGGGGAAGCTGAAATATTTTCAGTGCTAGATTTCTCTATTCCTCTTCACCGAGAGAGTCAAAAATTGTTTGCTTTTGAATGGGAGGATCCAGATACTTTCCATAAAGCCCAATTCATGTGGACAGTTCTTCCACAAGGATTTATAGCAGCCCCCCATATTTTCGGACTTGCCCTTCAGAAGGACTTGGGGGAATGGAAGGGATCACACCCCGCAGTGACTCTCCTCCAGTATGTGGATGACCTGCTAGTTGCAAGCCCAAACTTGCAGCTCTGCGAGGAAGCCACCAGGTCACTCCTAAACACTCTGGGAAAAAAAGGATATAAAGTCTCTAGAGAAAAAGCCCAAATATGTCAGCCTGAAGTCACATTTTTGGGATATAAGCTCTCAAAAGGAGTCAGAGCCCTGAGTGCAGATCGCATACAGGCGATTCAAGGTCTAACCCCACCTAAGTCACCCAAGGAGCTGCGAGCATTCCTAGGGCTAACTGGGTTCTGTCGACTATGGATACCAGATTACGGTGGGAAGGCTAGACCACTGTATGAATCCCTGACTAAGGAGAGTCTCACTAAATGGAAATGGAATAAAGAAATGCAGCATGCTTTTGATCTGCTGAAGGCAGCATTAACCCAGCCCCCAGCCTTAGCCATCCCAAACAGTAAAAAGCCATATCGACTGTATGTTCATGAGAATCGAGGGGTTGCATCAGGGGTGCTGACACAGCCATCGGGCCCGACCTGGAGACCCGTGGGATATTATTCAAAGGTTCTAGATCCAGTTGCACTCGGGTGGCCAGCCTGTCTTCGGGCTGTGGCAGCCACAGCAGTGGTTGTTGAAGAAGCCCAGAAGATAGTCATGGGTGCAGATATGGAAATACTCACTCCTCATGGAGTTCCCCAGATCCTAGGGACTGAGGGAGGGAAATTTCTTAACCCCTCCAGACAATCACGGTATGAGATATTTTTGCTCTCTAATCCAGGACTTACTTTCAAACATACTACAGCCTTAAACCCTGCAACCTTGCTGCCAGAGCCAGGGCAACCGACGCATGACTGCCTTGAGGTCCTGAATCAGACCACGCAGGTGCGACCTGATCTTGCTGAGGACCCAATTGAAGACCCAGATGTTGAATACTTTGTGGACGGCTCCAGCTCTGTCATTGATGGGAAAAGACGAACAGGATGTGCAGTGGTAACCTTGGATAAGGTAGTATGGAGGGAGTCATTGCCGAGCTCATGGTTGGCACAGGCCGCAGAACTCACTGCGCTCACCCGAGCATTACAGCTGGGGACAGACCAGCGAGTTAATATATACACTGACTCTCGCTATGCTTTTTCTACAGTCCATGCGCACGGACTATTGTGGAAAGAAAGGGGTTTCATTACTGCCTCTGGGAATAAGATTGCTAATGGCCCCCAGATTATCAAACTACTAGAGGCACTCCACCAGCCTAAAGAGGTAGCAGTCATTCATGTGCGGGCCCATGGGAAGGCTGCTGAGAAAAAGCATAAGCTTGGAAATGCAAAGGCTGATGCAGCAGCAAAGGAAGCTGCATTTATTGGGGGAGAAGCGGAAGAGGTATCCAAGCAGGCTATGTCCCATGCCATATGGCCATACGTTCAGGATTTAGTCCCACAGTATTCCCCTGAAGAAGATAAATTTGCACAGAAAGCTTGTGCAGAAAAGAACTCCCAGGGGTGGTGGATAGTACCAGGAGGGAAAGTCATGATATCCAGGCCATTGCTTCGGGAGGTGCTGCAACAGCTCCATGCAAGAACCCATATGGGAGGTTTGGCCATGGGTGATCTAATGATCCGCCAAGCAGTAGCCCCAGGGCTATATGTAGAAGCTCAGCGCATTGCTACCAAGTGCATTACATGCCAGAAAGTAAACCCTCGAAGGAAACCCCCTGTGCCAATGGGAGGTAGACCCTGGGCAGCGTACCCTGGACAGGCATGGCAGATTGATTTTGCCGAGCTCCCACGATCCGGACATCACGGGTTTTTACTTGTCATGGTAGACCAGCTCTCTGGTTGGGTCGAGGCTTGGCCCACCAGGACTGCCACTGCAGCTGCAGTAGTGAAGTATTTGTTACAGGAGATCATTCCCCAGTATTCCCTGCCTGAGTCCATCGAGTCGGATCAAGGACAACACTTTGTGGGAAGAGTGGTTCAAGAAGTCGCACAAGCTCTCAAGGTTACTTGGAAACTACACACACCATGGAGACCACAGAGTTCAGGACAAGTGGAACGCATGAATAGAACTTTAAAGACTTTGCTCACCAAAATCTGTATTGAAACACGCCTTAAGTGGCCTCAAGCATTGCCGCTAGCTCTTACTTGCATTCGAAACACTCCCCGACGGGGCCTCAAATTGACCCCATATGAAATTATGTTTGGCAAGCCGCCTCGAGTCTTACCTCCTGGGATGCGAGAGAATGTAACTTTTGAATTAGGTAATAGTGAACTTCATACATATGTTATTGCCTTGCAGTCTGTCTTGTTTTCTCTTCACAGGTATGCAGCCTCCTTTCAGCGTCTGCCTTTAGATGTACCGGTACATGACTTCTCCCCGGGAGACTGGGTCTTGATGCAGCGGTGGAAAAAGGAGCCTTTGACTGAGAGGTGGAGTGGCCCTTTCCAGGTACTTCTAACAACCCACACCGCTGTAAAGATTACTGGCCATGACCGTTGGATACACCATACCCGTGTGAAACGACATCCACAAGCGTCAGAGGACAACATCTCCCAAGACGAACTCACTCCGGAAGCTGAGTCGTCTTTGGAACAAGAAGCCAGCAAGTGGAGCTGTGAACCTACTGGTGATCTCCAAGTGCGCCTGAGACGGCTTAATCAAAGCTCAGAAAATTAGACAAGAAAGTAAAAGGGAAAATATGGTGGGAATCTTAATGTGCCTTGTTGTTATCTGCATAATGAAAGAAGCAGAATTGAGCAGCCTTAACCGCTGGCTCACACCCTCGCTTTCCCAAATTGCTCCCCCAGGGACAAATTTGTATGTTGATATGATGGAAAGAATTGCAGGTACTTTTAATCTTACCAACTGCTGGGCCTGTGGGGGGCTTCGGGAGGCCAGAGGCCAGTGGCCTTGGAGGGCTTTTCCTTTGGCCCCGAAATGGCTAGTAAGTAGTAAGGCAGATGTTAAAAGTACTAGTCAAAAATGGGATGAGAACCACAGTTGGGAACTTTCCCAAGTGGCGTTAGGAGAGTATTGCATCAGTAATAATGGTACAGGAAAAAGGTTGGGACACAGCCGTTGCATATGGACTTTAAAAGTAAGGTGGATGAACCTTACAAGATTAGAACGGCTTTATTATCCTAATAGCCCAGGGTATAATCGGCTAGTGTGGCAGCATCCCAATGGAACAATTGTGTGGTTTAATAAGTATTGGAGTGCCACAAATCAAAGTGATGATCGGACAGATTGTACAGACAAGAACCAGGATGGGCTATGGGAATGTTCCATGAAAGGAGGCCACGCAGTTGCTGGTCCTTTGGGTCCAGAAGGAGGCTTGGGGTTTCCCGAGATGCCCTATGGTTGGGCCCCTCCAAATGCCACCAATAGAGAAAATAGGGCCTTAAGAGGATACTATTGGATTTGCGGACGACGGGCCTATACAATACTACCACAGGGGTGGACAGGAACTTGCTATATGGGAGTAATTGTACCAGCTTTCTTTTTGTTACCGTCTGAGGTTGGAAATAAGCTAGGAGTCTCTTTGTATGATGATTGGAAAAGGGCCAAGAGAAGTATTGATGTAAGTTTGACACAGGGTAGCTCCCAAAAGTGGAAGAAGGATGAGTGGCCTCCTCAGAGGATTATTGAGTATTATGGACCAGCTACATGGGCTAATGATGGGAGTTGGGGATACCGGACACCAATATATATGCTGAATAGAATCATCCGGTTGCAGGCAGTCTTGGAAGTAATTACTAACCAGACCGCCACTGCTCTCGAGTTATTGGCCCGACAAAGTTCTCAGATGAGAGCAGCCATATACCAAAATCGGATGGCCTTAGACTATTTACTTGCAGAGGAAGGCGGAGTCTGCGGAAAGCTCAACCTTTCTAATTGTTGCCTCCAAATAGATGACAACGGGAAAGCAGTCTTAGAGATTGCCAAAGAGATTAGAAAAATAGCCCATGTACCAATACAAACCTGGGAAACCACATGGAATAAGGACTGGTGGTTTCAATTATTTGGAGGACCCTGGTGGAAAAAGGTAGGGTTTGTGCTTTTGTGTGCTCTAACTGGTTTGATTTTTATCCCTTGCCTTATTCCTTGTCTCACTAGATTGATAACCACCACAGTAGAAGGAATGCAGGTCGCAGCAGTCCCTCTAAAAGCACAGACTGCTGCAAAGGTCATGGTCCTCAGAAAAATTCCTCGTAATTATCTTGATATGCCCGAATGAAGTAAAGATCAGAAAGCATCTCGAGGGGGGATATTGTTAGAAATATTATTAAAAATGCATTATCAATAGCAGATTTAGAAAAAAAACACAGCTGCTAGCCCTCCTTGTCTCCTTAATGGGAGAGGGAAGGGGGGGTTGGAAATTGAAGGGAAAAACCACCAAAGGCCCTTTGTACTAAGGTATCACTCCCTCTCTGTTCTGCAAATTTACTATCTCTTTGTTACACTAAATCACACTTTCTTTCATGACCCCCACATTCTTAGGCTAAGATAAGAGCAAATGCCATTTTTGCCTTCAGGTTGAACCTTGAGTAACCTTGGGTCCCATCTACGCACGCGTGATAACCTAATGCATATTAAGCCTACCCGCCCCGCATACTTAAGTAGTTAATTATAATGCACATGGGACGTATGAAGCGACATGTTTACATATATGTTTGTATGAACCGGAAATGAGTTGTAAAAATTCCTCCTTCTGCACACGTGGTCAGGAGAGAGGGGATAAAAGCCTGCTAATGATTGTGCCCGGGGGCAGAGTGATTGATCTTTTGTCTCTCTCTCTGACCCTATTTGCAAATATATACCTTTTGTGTTGCTAATAAAGTGTGTCTGTAGCTGAAAGTTTTTTCCACCTCCCGAGAAACGAACCACGATTTTTAATTCAACATGATGAAGCAAAAAGAAGGATATGTTAACAGCAGACTGAAGAGATTCTACAATAAAGATAGTTTTCCAAAATAATCTGAGCACTGCTCCTCAGGCACACGTGCTCTTGTGCTCAAAATTTCTTGGTGAGGACAGAGGGACTGAGCCCAACTTTATTTCACCACTGTGTAATAGTTATTTTCTGGAAAATAAACCATAAGTCAATCGTATTTAAAATTGCCTGGCATGATAACTCTCCCCACTCCTGCAATTTGATTTACCTCTAACAATATTGGCGGTATCATTCTACCTGCTGGGGCAAATTTTACATTTCAGAACTGTAAAAGCAAAAAGAGGTGGAGAAGGCATTTTATTTAAAAGGACCTATTACGTTTTTTCTACATGAAGGCAGTTAAGTTTGTTCATTGCTAGTACAACTGCAAGTAGGCTTTTATTGTGATGTTCTTGGATAAGCAAAGGCTATTATGAATTAAAATGAACATCTTTCAAAGCAGCAATCATAGTTCCTGCAAGCTGTCCACATGCAGAATTTCCACAGAAGCAATTGAAGGTTTGTGGGACTTGTTCTTACTCATCTATAGGCTACTTTTTCTGAAAAGGTTTTCATGTTATTTCTGTCTATTCAGCAAATGGATTATATAATCTTTAAAATGAAAGGTGGCATAGCAAGGTAAGTAAATGTACTTTCATGTAACATAAAAAATAGTGAAAAGGATTTTCATAATGAAGTTACTGAAGTAGTACATTGCATTGAGTGCTACATCATAAGATGTCAGAATGTGATTCATTAATTTATTCTGACAGGGTTTCATTAATGGAATTGTGAGGCATCATGTTACTAATCTACTAGGCTTCCTTAAAATAACCTACTTGATGAGATTAGGGATTTATATGTACACTAACTCAGTCAGAGGGCTTATATGTTGCAACCACTCCAGCCTCTGAAGAGGTCCCACTGGGAGTCATTTACTTAGAAAGTAATTATAATCAATAATTCTAGGAATGCAGTTTAACAGCTTCAAACCAACTTAACCAAACAAATGAGTCCAAAGTTTCAGAAAAATGGTTTAAACGCAAAATGCTGTGTTGTATTGTTCAGATAAAGTTTAAAATCTAATTTTTTATTCACCCTACAATAAAACTTACCTTTAAATGATTAAGATTTACTGTTTCACATAAACCTAAATTTCTAAGAATAATCATGAAAGTTTGTATAAACTGCAGTATTGCTCTGAAAGCCTCAACTGCCTTTATTCTTTGATTTCTATTTCATTCTTTATATTTTATAAACTTTCAATATTTACATTTACACAGCTAACATGCATCCACACAAAGCACACAAGTGTGTGCGTCTACACATCGCCATACTACATATGATGCTGTAGTGATCACATGGGTCTACACGTGATCGGCAGCTATATTGCTGGAGTAGAGTGTTCCCCCACTTTAGTGCTCTGCTACGATGACATAGCGGTGAAATCTAACTGTGCACTGCATGCATGGCACAGTATGGGTGGTTACTATGCCATGTTTTAGTACTTCCAAAATGAGGTACTAAAGCATGGCACCATAGCAGTGTTGGTGTACAGCAACATGTAGATTCATCCACTGTGTCTCAAAATTCCTTTATTTTTCTAGCCATAAGGACTCAGGGTAAGATTCACAAGTATCTTTAGGTATCAGGCAGAACAACATGGAAGAAATCTAAAGAGATGCAAAGCACAAGATATATCCTGATGGAAAGTTAAAGAGTATAACAAGTAATTGGCCTATCCTGATGTGAGATAATAGGACAGAAGAAGGAATAATAGATCAGGCTTGTCTGCCATGCAGCCCTCCAAGCTGTTTTCTGAGGCCCGAGGTGCTGCAATGGGAAGCAAAAGTAAACACTGTACTTTCGTTTCGGGAAGCGGGGGGTGATGTGATACCGCTTCCTGTGAGGTCTTTGAATATGGCTCACCGGCCCACTGGGTGATAATGATCTGGCCACACATTCAAAAAGTTTGGACACCAGTGATATAAATACTTCTATGGAAGTCAGACACCTATATATCTTTAGAGTTGGGCCTACATTCTACAGGCTGTTAAATTCATTTCCCTGATCCAGCAAAGACTTTAGGTATATGGTAGACTTCAACAGAATGGGCAATCCCATTCTCAGATTATCTATATGCTCTTAAATTACATGCTTTATTGAACTGAGCCAGAATGGTAAACTTCTTGCAATTTCTCCCATAGCAATATGTGACAACCTTGAGTAAGTATAGACATTTAAAAAATGCCAATCCCTGTGCAACAGGTGCTTTTCAAGTATCTTAGATAATGTTTGCATAATATTTTCAATATTTCCTTGGTGTTTCCCCTAAAAATTAAGAGATCAGACCCAAGGAAGAATGTCTTGCATTCAAAAGCTTGTTGAGCTTCATCTCCACTATATAGTTGGTCCAGTAAGAGATATTACCCTAAACAATCCTTGCCTTTGTGAACACGCAGACAGATTCTAAAGCAGCACTGGAAAGATTTTAAAATAAATATTCTGTCAGGCATTTCTGGCTGGAAAATCATCTACCTCTAGGAAAGCAGCATCAATCTGATTTGGCGGGCAACTACAAATTAATTAAAATACAATCTGATGCAGTCACAAAAGCCATAATAAAGCCACAAAATATCAGGAAAAAAGGCATTTGAATAAAGTGCAGATTGTGCTAGCAAACTATGGTCTAACACCAAAAGATAATTAGTTTCTAGTTTTGAATACAGTAAGAAAATAACTTGAAGAAATATATAGCAAACAACTAGTTGTACAAGCACTAGGTTAATATAAACCATCAGGGTTCTTTGGGGCCAAAGGAGGCATGCCAATATAAAACTAGGGGAGGATCTGATTCAGTTAATACTTTTCCAGTCAACTCTTACAATATCGAAGTTCATACAGGTGCAAAATATTCACCAAGCAGCAGATTCAAAACAGAACTTAGATGGAATTAGGAACATAAATCCAGGAGTGTAATTCTCAAAATCTCTGCCAAGTTTCCATGAGTTGATCTTCCCAGATGCCGAAATGTCTGCTTCTGTGCATACCCAAAACTATATGCATCTTTCCAGGTATGACCAATTCACCACAGAACCCAAGCCAAATCCACATGATGGTCCTCAAACGAGAAGATCCCTTGTCTATATCTGGAGGGCCCTAGTCCAGAAACATGCAAATTGAATTGAGTTCTAGCATTAGAAGACAATTTCATTCAGAAAGGAAGAGCTGGTGATGGCAACTGGCTGGAAACAGATAGTGTCTTTGTGCTGCCATACGGGTGGTATAAACATTTGTCCTACTTTTTTTTGCAGCAGATGTCTGTTTGCTTTATGGTGGGAGATCATGGACAGCTTACAGCTGCCTGCACTCTCCTGCTGTCCCAGGCAGCTCCCAGGGCATCAGGGCCCTTATCCTGCATGCCCCAGGAATCATTCTGTAAGGGGATTCTCACAGAGCGTGTATTTAGCTGCCAAGCACCGAGTTGGGGCACAGTCTGCAAGCACAGGGTGGAGAACCTCCTTAGGAGTTCTCCCCTCTGTGTTTGCCAACATGTACTCTGGGAATGCCCCCTTTAAGGGAATTCCCAAGGCATGGATTTCACTTTCATGCCCTGGGTTGATTCCCCCATGGGAGTTCCCTCTTCCATCCTTGCAGACGCATGCTCCAGGTTAGAATGTGGCAATGTGACATGCAATGTGACATGCAAACCCCAGGAATCCCCTGCATGAGATTCCCAGGTATGCTTTCAAGCTGCTATATCCTAATTCATCCATGGAATCAGACCCATGAAATACCAGGAGTGGTAAGGGTGCAAGCTGCAGCACAGTGGGGACATCTGTTTCTGCTGATCATCTGTTTTTAGCTTCTATTCCCATTTAATGCAATAATGATTAGAATACAAGCCCTGTATATTGGAAATTCCATCCTCTGCATAAGAAAGCTCAAATGCAGAGCCCCATCTCCCAAGAGACTATCTTAACCATGTGGCTATAGGCCAGGGATATCAAATATATAGCCCATGAGCCAGATCCTGCCCATGGAGTTGAATGACCTGGTCCATGGGTAGACCGGACAATGTACCAGCCCCAGCAACACACTACATGTGGCACCCTGCCAGACTGGGCATGTGTACTGGCTCTGGAACCAGTGCAAAGGCTCTGGGTATGCTGGAACCAGTGCAAAGGGCCAGTCTGAAAAGGTACTACATGCAGTGGGTATCTTGGACTGACCTCCTGTGCTGTGTGCAGTATACACTGCCAGTTCAGCCCCATGTACTGCATAGAGCATGTGCCAGCTACAGGGCTCATTGTGCATGTAGCATGCAAAGCTGGCATGGGGCAAATGCTGCCCACAATGTGCAGATAGGATCCAGTGCTACATAAGGCACAGGGAATCCAGGGCACAGGCAGCATATACCCTGGACTGACCCTACGTGATGCCTGGAGTATTGGTTCCAGCCTGCGTATCGCAGATAGTGCATCCTTTGCTAGCCCTGAATGCCATGTGTACAGTGAGACCTGGGGCTGGTATATGCTGTGCACAGGCTGGACTTGACACCACAGGCATTGCACAGAAGGATGGTCTTGCTCTGGCCCACAAACCTGCCCAATGACCCACACCAGGCCTGAAGGGCTGGATGAGTGTCTCCACTCCAGAATAGCCTATAATATTTTCTCATTCAAGAAAAAATTCAATATTCATAGGTCAGAAAGCATAGGATAATTTATCCAATGACTATTTCATATAAAGTACATGCAAAATTCAGGGTATACCATTTTGAGTTTTTCACAGAAGTTTGTTATAATGCTTTAAAATGAGTGACTGTAACAATTAAATAAGAGGCCAATATATAATATAAATTGTGCCTTTCTTATTTCCTAAAACTAATATGCCAAAACAAATTATTAAATAAATAATTATATAGAACTGCATTTCCCTTCAGAAATGTAATTTATAAAATAACACTCGACTTCCTTCAGTGTTATATACGCATTGTGCATTTACTAATTAATATATATGGTTTTAAGAGTGATTCAAGCCAAACAGAACAAGAAGTACTGATGAAACTGGTCTTGTGAAAATGGGAATAGATTCATTAAATGAACTGATGACCTGGCCCTTCATTTTAAATTAATCTTGTTTTACACACAGCTATATTAAAGATCATTACAGTGATTATCCCAGAGGGAAGAATCATACTTAACTATCACATCACACTTTGTACTGTTAAAAGTTATTATCTGTTTTCAATTGAGGTTGTTCCTTTTTAAATTTATTCTGTCATATTCTAACATTAACCCATCAGCACTGCTACTAAAGACTTATACAAAACGTAATTGTATGTCATTGTTGAACAGGTCTCGCATCTCTACATCTTGTTTTGAAAAATTATTGACAAAAAGAAATTTATGGATTTGCTACACATGATGAGCTTTATTTAATGAAGCACTTAAGTACATGTATAACTTTGAGCAGTCCCATTGACAAGTCATAGTTAATCATCTACTTCAGAGCTCGGCTGAATTAAGGAAGGTCTAAAATAAGAACGCATATTGCTGAAATTGTTTTATTTTCTCTTTTGTACTTCCTGGTGAAACAAGTACACGTTATTTCTCCACTTTTAGCTATGTGAAGGGTCCTCTAGAGTTCTCTTTGCCTGTCTCTGCCTCTCTGGTTTTTGATTCTCTTTGTACTCCCATCATTTCTTTGCCTACTTCTACCAACTAAGTCTTTGTGTTGTCTGTTAGGTTTTTTTCCTCTTTAAATTGTGGACTACAATAGCAGAAAGCAAACTACTACATGCTGACCCTGCATATTTGCCTAGTTGAAGAAGAAAATCATTGTGTTAAAAAAACAAAGTACCTCAGATAGAGAAAGGAAGTCACCTGGAACAGGCAGCAGAATAAATAAAATTATACTGCTGAAATCGCCAGCTTCACTTGAAAGAATGCCAAAATCAGAAGGGCTGACATTCCCACATACATCTCAAGGTTACAATCGTAAGTAGAATTAGCTTAATGGGTATAATTTTAGCTCTTAGTAGACAAAAGAAAAGCCATAATAAAAAAAGTAATCACTGGACATAATTTAACCATTTAACAGATGGTATTTCAAATGATCCTAAGGCTACAAAAAAGTATGGGTCCCTTCAGATCAGCATAAAGGTTCAGTGCTCTAATCAAACACAATTGTAAAATGTGACATATTTTTATCCAGCCACACTTCTAGAGAAAGTTCTGTTGTTTGCTTACATTTCCGTCAATTCCAATGGTACCCATGATAATTAAGAGAATTCATGTACCTTTTAAAAATGTTTTATTAGTAGTTTAAATGAGGAGTAAGACCCTGTCCTTCTCTTCACGTCTCCCAAAGAAAAATTCCAAAACTGAAGTGTGGCTGCGTATGTGGGATTGTTTGAGGGAAGGAACTCTAGGGATCTTCGCAGCTTTTTTATGTGCATAAATGTCTTGCTTCAGAGCTGCAGACAGTATACTCAGTTCAAGAAAACAATACAGATGTGGCTCATTCAAGCAACTGTTTTAATGAACTGTTTGTACTGCTTCCAGCAGGTTAGGAATATTAAGTTCTCGTTCCTGCTGAGCATGGCTAGATCTTTGCTATTTGTTATCTCCCTTGGAACTTGTCATAATGTCCCCTGGTGAGGATAAGAGGATACTTACATTCTGTAGTTGCCAGTTGGTAGGAGAAAAACAAGTGGATTGGATTCCTGATAGATTTCATATTTCATCTCCATGGCAGGCTTGACAGCCTTATAAAAGTCTGACTCTAGACCTGGTTTATATTTTAACAAAGAATAGTGCTTCAGATGAGCAGTTTGAAGGACTAAGCATGACCCTTGCTGTCTTGGTTGTGTGCTTAATTAAAGCAGTCTCACTCAAATGGACCAAAATATGAGTTTCTGCATCTTACTACAGCTGCCTTGGCTCCATTTTTCTCACTGTTATTGCTTCCTATACTCATTATACCCCACGTACACCTATTAAGTAAAGGCTTATTTTCATACTATCATCATCAATAATTAACATATGGCCATAGGCATTCTGTGGCATAACAACAATGAATAATTGCAGTTATTTTCTAGCATTATATGTTAAATTAGTATTACCTCTAGTATTTTTAACTGCATTATGAATATGGGTTCAGCATCAACAACCTCAGCATCACATCATATCACAGCATGTCATTTATAAATGAGTATCCTTCACCTCAAGTAATTGAGATATATGACATGACAGTGGCTAAGATTTTTTATTCTCCCTCACTTTCTTCCATGGTAATAATTCATTTCCATATGAATTCATTGCAACCAGCAATTTCCCACAAATTAGGCAAATCCAGGCTTTACATTAATGCAACTAGTATAAATAGTTCAGAACTACTATACCATGACATGACTATACTATTTTAGCACATCAAAAAGGGATTTGATAAGATATGGGCACACCTACATGAGATGCTAAGTTGTCATAGTGATGAGCTAGAGTAACATAGCTTGTTCCTATGGTGATGTAACAACAGCAGGCATGAACCGTGATGTCGATGCTACTGCACAATAGCAACGAGCTACTGCGCAGGAGGGTTGAAAATGACCCAGATGCCACTAGGACTGCACAGTACTGGTGGTTATTGTGCTGTGCCCAGTAGATCAAATATGTAAACTATTCAGCAGTTTGTTCCAAGTGTCCCAATGATATTTTTTCTATTGTGTTTTGCATGAGGATACAGAGGTGATTTTTTGTTTTTAATTCTTGAACTAGTAATCCTCCATGAACAAGATAATGTTTGTAAATAAGTGCCCTTGACTGGAAAAAATAGAATCTCCATTCTACACAGATATCTAGTACTTCATTATTTGTTTCTTTCTGAACTGGGATGACAAGTTGAAATATTGCTACTTCATGCAGAAAAAAAAATCAGTTCAGAAATCTTGAATTACTGGAATCTATCTCCCATGTTGCGCTACAGTCTCTCCCTCCAGCATACATAATATGGAGTATTGTAAAAACTGTAGTCTAGCTAGGATACCTGGCCCACAGGACAGAATCAGGGCACAGGGCCTCCACACGACAAATCCCATAATTCCATGATTTAGTAGCACTGTAACATTGTTGTTGCAGTGGTGGTGGTCCAGGCAATGAGAGAGAAACAAGATTTTTGATTATCTCTTTTATTGAAGTAACTGTGTAACTGGGAGAGATCTTAGACCAGCTTTTAGGTGCCAGGTGCCCTTTTTCAGACCTACTTGAAGAAGAGCATTTTGTGCCCAAAAGCTGGTCTAAGATCTCTCCCGACTATGTAGTTAGTCTACTGAGAGATATCACCACCACCCCCCTTGCTTTTCATATAATCCCCAGGAGGCAATACAGTAACTCAGGCACATGCTGAGGTTAATAACAAACTAATCTGGAATGAAATATTTCATGTCATTTATCCCTAACTGAAAAATGCAAAATGTCATTGAAGTCAACATTTATCTGTGGAAAAGTTGAATTTTTCAGAAGTTAAGTTTTCTATATATTTTTAAAACAAGTAAATTAAAAATTCCTAGCTTGCCCTAATATTCAGTCTTGTAACCAGTATTTTTTTCTCCTGGCCTTGCCTATACTGTCAACCAGTCAGTACTTTGGAAAAGCCAACTGTTATTGCTTTTTTCTGGCTACAGTTTTCTTAAGCGAATTGACTGAACTGGAATCATAAATGTACACAGACTAAAATTTGAGGAAGGACTTCAAAAAGAAAGGCAGGGTTAAATAATAATGAGTTTTTCATAAATATAGCAGGTCCTAAAAGACTGGGAATCAAGAGCTCCAGAATCTCTCCCAGCTGTGACATCAACCATTTCTATGAACATAGGCAAGCCATTTAACTTTTCTGCCTCATTTTTACTTCATTATCTGCATCCAAGGGGTGATGTAAAGTTTAATTACTTAATACTTGAAAAGCACCTTGAAGATTAAAAAAAGGCGTTTTAACAGCAAACTTAAGAGATTCTACAGTAAAGGTGACTTTTCCAGAATAAGTCTGAGCATTGCTTTTAAGGCAAGGTAAATACCCTAGGGTACATGGGCACTTGTGTTCAAACCTTCTTGGTGAGGACTGAGGGTCTATCAGCCCAACTTTATTTCATCACCATGTAATAGTTATTTCTGGAAAATAAAACCTAAATCAATCATATTTTAAAAAATTACCTGGCACAACTCTCCCTGCTACTGCAGTTTGATTCTCCTTTAACAACACCTGTCATTATAAAAAAAGTTACACAAGTATTTAGCCTACTAAAAGGTTTCACTGGCAAAACCCTGGCAATCAGCCATAGGTAGAAACTGGCTTCATTCTGCAGCAGTGAAGTCAAACAAGTGGAAACATCATAGAAAGAAGCTGTTTTAGGCATTGAATCCAAATGTGTTTAGAAATTGAGATATGAGATCTTCCCCCAGAAAAAACCCCAAAAACAAACCATGACAAGTACAATTTTCACCAACATTTACACAAAATGAAATGACAGCCTTCTTTTGCTCCTTCTATTTTGTCTTTCACTTCACTTTTCCTACCTTAAATCTAGCTTATCCATCTTTCCTCCTAGTTCTCAGTTTCTAAAATGGCATTTTGGACGTGATCTCTCAAACATAAACAACACAAGGAACTGTTCTGACAGGATGGATTTTCCCTACATTCTTATTATTTTCAGCATTCTGTTTTCTTTCCTGGTCTTCATGAGTTCTGTCCATTAGGCACTCCCCTTTAACCTATCACATTTTCGTCACTGTTTTTCCACCTTCACTTTTACCATGTCCTGTCTCAATCTTTGTCCTACAGGTAAACAGGATAGTCTCCAAATCAAAACTGTCCCAGAAGTAATCTTATCCTTTGCTCTTCTCCATATGAAGTCTTTCTTCTTCTTCCAAATTCCATATTGCCATTTACATAGATTCAAAAAGTTTAAGTAACAAGAAATCATTAGCTGAACTAATGTAACTACCCACTGTCGGTGTAGTATGGGATAGGGCAGTGGGCCCCGGTGGTCCCGTGCCTGGTAACACTGGGCTATGAGGACACGGACTTTCCTACTTAAATCACTCAGCAATGGTAACCCAATTCTCAACACCAAGATGTGGGAGGTAAAGGTTTATTTGTCGGGAGGTGGTCTAATCTGCTGTGTGTTGACCCGGATGCACTGATTCCGATTCTTCTTTGGAGCTCCTACCTTCCCTACACCCTGTCCAAGCACTACCAAGCTGTTAAAGTGCCCAGTATGTGCCAGTTCTTAATGGGAGCTTGTGCCTGCCTCCTTGTGATGGTTTGCTCTCGTGCCGCCTTTGCCTGAGCTGTTGACCATGCTCGCCAGGGACCTTCGTGCAAACCCCAGAGGGCTCCTAGGTTATCCTCAGGGTGACCCCCAAACTTGCTTGCCACGACTTTGATTGATCCTTCGGTGGAGGGGGTCCCCTTTGAAGATGCCTCCAGAGCTGTCACGTGTCACGGCGGACGTTCACAGGGTTCCAACCTTCCCTACAACCCGGCCACGCACCAACCAGGCACCAACCTTTGAGCCAGGCCTCCAAATCTTTCATGGCAATCTCCTGCTATTCTCCCCGGTCCCCGCGTCTCCTCTTGCAGACGAGCGCCCTGGACCCTGACTGGACCTGGAGGGCTTGGTGCTTCTCAGCCTTTGGGCTTGTCTTCTTCGGCACCCTGGGTCGGCTATATCTGTTGCTGTTGGCCCTTACTGCATTCTCCCATGGTTGCTTCACCCATGGGTGACGTCCCTGCTACCCTCGCCTGGTGCTAAGAGCCCCACCACTCTATTCTCACCAAGGAACTAAAATAGACAAACCCAAAAAGGGAACACAAACAATATCTTCACCATAGCTCCTTTCCCTGTAGTTTCCCAACACGAAACAAATTAATGAAACTAGCCATATGACTACCAAGGGAGCACAACAACAGGGAGAACAAAGGAGAAGGAGCGCCCATAGGGAGAGTCCTATACCCTCCTAACCCCTAACGCCCCTAGGCTAGCATGCCTTCTGGGTCGGGGTCTGTGCTTTCACCCCAGCCAGGGTCTCTCCCGCCTCCATCCTGGAGCTGCAGCACCTGTGGCCTCTAAAAGGGCTCCTACACCGGCTCTCGCTGCAGCTGCTGCTGGCTTCTTCGGTGGCTCTGCTGATCCTCCGTCGGTCTTTTCCAGCACGTGGATCCCTCTTTTGTTTCAGCTCTTGCTGCCTCTGCCGGACTCTCCGCTGACACTTCTGACCCCTGCCAATGTTCCCTGGCTCGGGGATCCTCCATGGCTCCGGCTGCCGCAACCACTGCCAGTCTCTTTGCTGGCTCTTCTGATCCCTGCCGGGCTTCCCCGGCTCGGGGATCCTCCACGGCTCCAGCTGCCACCGCTGCTGTCACCGTTGCTGCCGCTGCTGCAGACAGCGGTTGCCTTTCATCTCCGTTGGGTGGTGTCTTGTCATAACGTCATCCGGCCCCAGCTGGATATGGGTGCGGCTGACAAACTGTGCGGGCAGTTTCCCGCCACATGTTTCCTTGCTCCTCCCAGTCCCTGCAACAGGTATGTTAATTGCTTTTCTTTTTACTTTGGTCTGGGGTCTGCCTCTGAACGAGACTTCACCCTTTTCTGGTCCTGTGCCCCTGGGACAGGGTTCGTCTTCTTTTCTTGGATCCTTTAGGCCTGCGGTCATCTTGAGCCTGACTCAAGGAAATGGTGGCCAAACTGACCCCAAAGGTGGTACTGTCAAGGCTTGGTGTAGCGGTGGTGCTGACTCTCACCTGCCACAACTTGATGTTTTAGGATGATAACAATAAGGAGGAGGTAATTCTCACCATCACAGGATGACAATTACTCAATGTAGGTCTCTTCTGGGGCTCGAACCTCCACTACACGCTGGCCTAGTGCCACCCAGATTCGTTTTCCTCAGTCTTAACTGGCGACTTTTCCTTTCTCTTTCAAGCTCATATGCATTTCAACAGTTGCCTTGACACAATTAAATCAACACGGACTACAGGACTTCTTCCCCAGTCTCAGGTGAGTCACGCTGTTGGTTATGCCCTCTAGTAACACCCACAAAACTATGTAAACAAAGCAGAACAAAAAAACAAAGCCCATCCCGGCTGTTACCTCCCATCCCAGAGTATATTGATTTTTCTGGGGATTCCCTCCCCCTGCCTGCCACCACCAGCACCTTTCTGTTGGTCAGGCTGAGGTCCTGCCAACCTAGTTCAACATGCTGCTAGCCTGCTGAAGCAAGGGCATGACAGGTTGCAGTAAAAACAAAAGAAAGAATAAAGTAATATAAAAGTCAGTACGCTAGTACCAGGGCTCAGCAGGGCTCAGCCATTTTTCTCCCAGCTGACCCTTTCACAGTACAGCTCCTGCATTGCAAACACTGCTCTGCTCCACAGCATCTCTCTGGCCAGCATCTCCCAGCCTAATTAAGCTCCTCAGAGCTTTGCAGACAGCTGTCTGCTGAGTCTCCACTGCTGAGGATTTCCCACCTGGCCTTTCAGATCTCAGGACACTGATCCCCATTCCCCAGCTCTCTGTGCTCTCCACATCACTCTCTTCTGGCTCTCCAGGGCTGCTCTAGTCACATGGAGCAGCTGCTCTGGAACCACGGCTCCTGGGGCACTTGTTTCTCTTTTTGCCAGCTCCCTCTGGCTCTTGGTACGTATTTCTCTTCTTTCCTCTTCTTCACATTTGGTAAATGGAAGAGAAATAAAGACTACCACAAAGTAAGGAAACTGAAATTCAGGTAAGTTTTTTGGCCCCTAGGGCCATTGTGACCACTGGCTGTGATCTCCAGCATCAGCATAAATCAGTCCTGAGGGTGGCGGGCCATTTCCCCAAAGCCCAACCCTACTGGATAAAAGAAACATAGGAGAATTCCTGGCCAATCTTGCCTATAGTCGTGGGTGTTCATATCTGCCACAGACGCCTTGGCATTGGTCCCCAGCGCTGCTACTGCACAGGTTGCTTTTCCCGTCTGCTGGAGTACCTGTTCCAGCGTCCCAATACTCCAGCCTCCCTGTTCCCATCCAGTGTCTATCTCTCACCTCTTTTGGTCTTGGCAACAGGCCAGAAATACTGGCACAGCTTCAGAGCCCAATCCGACCTGCAGGTCAGACTTTACCCACCTCTGTTTTACCTGCTCTACCTTCTGCCTGACTTTGGACTAACATGGCTAACTACCTCTGTGAACACAGTTTGGTGAGAGAATCATAAACTGTAAATACAAAAATGCCACTTATGCCATTTGGGTGGAAAGGGAATTTGGTTTTTATATCCTTCTATCCATTTGGTGGCAGTAGTACAAAAGACTGAAAAAATTATTTCATTACTTATTCCTTAGTGTCCCCCTGTGCAAAGTAAAGTTAATTCAAAGGAAGTTTGTAAAATCATAAAGGGTAATTTAACAGAGGCTGCTCAGCCTATTGACAACTCCAGAGCCTCATTATCAATTCTGTGGTGTCAGTCTGGTAATTTTAAAACCAACAAACTTCACTGACATTTCCTCTTCTGAAAATAGTTATATGTCCTTCACAAAATACAGAGATGCAATACAGTACCCACAAAGGTACGTCAGCCTATGACAACAAAGATCGATTACTGATCTTGAACCATCTTAAGTCTAGTTAATATTTTGAGTTAAAGTTATATACTGCAAATGTAGAGGAATTAAAAACTAGTAAGTCAGTTTGTATGTATGTCCAACCTATACTAATTTCCTTTTTGGAAATCATTATTTTCTCAAAAGCTCATTTTATTGTTAACCAAAATCTCAAATAAATAATTGCAGTCAACCTAAAATTCTGGAAGCTGATACCCAAACAGAATTGGAACTCTTGTTCTAAGTTGTTGAACACTACTCTATATCTCTATTGAAAACAACAGCTAAGATGATATTCTTCAGGGAGAAGGCCTTTAGGCTGATGATATAGAATTGTATGGCTATGATCCTAACGATAAGCTGCCTTTTCCTCCCAGTGGAAATAAGTATAAGTGACAGAAAAGGGGCAAGAGATTGAAAATGTGTAGGGCAGTAGTGAAGACAGAAAATAACAAATATGATATAAGAAGAACTGGAAGCCCCACTGAAACTCCTTTGTACTGCCATTAGTTATGGAAGAGTATGTTCCCTTTTAGCATACTGTAACTCGGCAGACAAAGAAACACAGTCTTCTTCAATATATGGAATTTTTCACCCCACAAAACCTAAGAGGCTTAGTTTTGATTGAAACAGAGCTATCACTAAGTCATATTGTTACTGTACACATTCTTTTGAAAAAAATCTTTTAACAAATAGCACCTATAATCACATGTGGAATTTTTATCACCACCGGTTTCAAAAGTGTCTTGTCACATTAAATCCTGATATGCCAGACTTGGCTTGAGAGAGGTTGGGAAGAAGAGGTTGAGCTAAGAGACAGAATTCCTCCAGGGAATGGGGGAGCATGTCTTATAGTGGAAGCCACGTCATCCTTAAAAGTGCAACATGCACTTCACCCTGCACTGGCTCAGCTTGGATGGCTGATTTAAGTGAAGGGGAAGAATAAGCCTTCCCTCTCTCTCCTCTCTGGGGAGGCTAGCAATGGTATTAACTTAGCACACAGTTTGTGTTCATCAGTCTGATTGTGCTGGACCTTGTTCAAGCATGTCAGATACAGAGTGCTCTTTATACTGTCTCCTGGGCCATGTGTAAGCAAGACATAACCTAACAAATATCCACATATGCCCTCAGCATGGATATGGTGGATATGGATAAATACAGTCTTGAAGCTCCAATCCTGTAAACATATTAAAAATGTGCACAAAAACCTAAGGGTAAATTTCAATGCAATTGTCATGGTAAAAACTGTCCCTTTAAGAGAATTAGGGAATAGCCTCACCCATCTTAGGTTTAGGTCACCTCAGCATCTGAAGTAAGTGAGTAGAAAGGCCATGTGATATGGTATGAGGCAAACAATAGGTTTTCTGAGAATTTTAAGAGCAGCAAGGCAGGAAAACAGATCTCAGACTCAGTTCTCTATTACAGAATGAGACAGAGGTGTAACAGGGCCACCAGGCACCCAGGACAGTAATGACAAGCCAAAACAGTAGCAATTTCTGGCTGCCCTGTGGTTGCAGTAGCAGCTGTAATTTTTCCACTCCTTCCTCAAGTTGGCACCTGGAATGTTGCTCTGGGCATCCCACCTTAGTTATGCTACAGGAATGAGAGACCAGCCAGAGAATCAGCAATGATAAGATTAGTCTGACCACATACCAAGAGGCCTATGGAAGGAAACACAGGACAGTTTGTATTACCTGGGTTGATAGCCCACTTGTTTATGATTCCAGGGCTGGAAAACCATGGACAATGATTGGTGTGAATTACAGCTATAGTGGTACACAGTAAACAAGCAGAAGAAAGGACTAACTTTAGTCCAGGAGAGATGGAACCTGAGTCTAAGACAAGAGCTAAAAAGAATCCTGGGAGAAAGAAGAATTTGTGAAAAAAGGCTGTGCCTGGCAAAATGGTGGGTCAGCATATTAGGTTTGTATTTTGGACTTTGGATGGGATATACCTCTGTCTTAGCAGGTATGTTTACACAAGACACTAAATGTACAGAAGACTAATTCTACTGCACATTAGCAAGTCATGGCAAAAGTCATGTTAATGTACTAATGTACAGTAGAATTAGTCTATTGTGCATTAGTGTCACTAAAAGACCATGCACAGGCACTGCTGTGCAGTAGCACTGGTTACTGTGCATTCAGTTAGTACCTGTTATTACAGGTATTAAACTTATTGTGCAGTAACAATAGCATATTAATGCATGTGTAGACATGCCCAGCTTGAGTGTTAATGTACATCAGCAGCCTAAAAGTACTGGAGTCTGATGATTGATCTGAGAGGGGAAACTTAAGTCAATGAAAAGGCTGGATCAGTGAAGTGATTGCTTCAGTGCTGCACAAGGATTTTGCCCAGGGAGTTTCACTGATAGCAAAGAGAAGCATGTAGATATGCCCTATGTGCAGAATTATTTATAAAACTGGTCACTCTAAAAAGTTTAAACAAACTACTAAACTTCCAAGTGTAAGGTATCACTCCTAATTTTGATCCTTATTTTTTATTACATAAAGAAAGGAATTCAAAGCACCCACAATTACCCATTTCATTATTAACTGAAATGCTACATTACTCTAAAATAGTTTCACTACTCACAACTGTTGTTGGATAGCAACAGCTCAATACAGTGGATTAAACTCTATCTTGACATCTGTGTCAAGAATAACAGAGAAAAGAATCTTGTTCACTGGGTTAATCCTAGCAAGATACCATTAGTTTGCGGGGTTAATAGCTATGAAGTGGTCCATAAAGGTACTTGCTTCTAGCGCACAGAATTGGTGTGACAACTTGATCCAATATCATACTGAGGACATAAACCAAGTTGTATGTGGATCCAAATTTTAGATGTCACATGCTACACAGTTAACTGCGTTGTCTCAGAACCAGATTACTGATCAAAGCTCAGGTATCTAAAGTGCATTCCAAATGAAGATATCATGCCTGGCTTCTGTTTTGGGATCTGGGGTTTTGCGACCTGGCCACTTTAGGCCCTTCTCCAGCCCTCACATAACCCCTACTATTTATAGCTTACTGTGAGAGTTTTGATATAAGCTTTTATGAAAATCAGACAAGGAATATAGGCTTAGCAAAGGAATTTCTAACCACGGTCACTTTCTCTCTTAAGCAGTACTACAGAGTTTTGAGATCTTTGCAAAATAACACAAGCATAAGCACCCCTTTCTTTTAGTCTGATTTCACCCTTTGTGTGGGCATGTCTACAGGTCGCTATATGGAACACTGTGGCAATGTAGCAATCATGCAGGTCTACACATGATCACCTGCTATGTCACCGCTGCCACATGCTCTGTGCTTATCGTGCACCACTATGGCAACATAGCAGACAAATCTAACCGTGCACTGCCCGCATGGCACAGTGTCTGTACTGCGCCTGCTTTAGTACTTCCAAAAGGAAGTACTAAGGCATGGCACCATAGCAACATCACCATACAGCAACATGTAGATGAGCCCTATGAGTCTGAAATCTGGTAATTCAGGGCACAGGCAGAAGTGACAATTTTTGCCCAATCTGGCCACAGAAAGCAGTTTATAGCCATAACCAAACACAAATGCATGGCTGCAGAGAGTTTCAAAAATGACCGCTGGGTGAAAATCTGAACCCTCATTGCATGAGGGGTCAGATGAAGGATTTTCAAAAGAAAGCATCTTCTGTGACTTGTGTCTGTGCTGCCTACCAGTCTTGAGCTGTTTTCAGAATGGATGTAGGGAAAGGGTGCAGAGGGAGTTCAGTCTAGGGGATTTTCAGCCCCTCCTGAAGGTCTCCAATTCACCCACCCCACCCACCAGTATCAGCTGGAGAACCCCTAGAACGAGCTCCCTCTCCTCCCTTTCCACCTTCCCATTCTGAAAACTTTGCAGTCTCCCAAGGAGCAGAGGCTGTTGCTAGGAGAAACCAGCTGCAAGCTTGCAGCCAGCAGCTAGATTCCTCTCCTTCCTGAAACCAACAGTGAACTTCTACTTGTTCCAGGAGATCATTATAACTCACAAATGTTCCTGCAAAGTGTTCTCAGTTACGGTGGGAAGCTGCACTTCTATCTGAACCCTCAGTAATTCAGACTTAGCTATGTCCTTCCTGCCTTTACTTTCTCTCCAACCCATTCTTCTGGCATGTGGTAGTGGATGGGCCTGCTTCTCAGAAGTGATCTCCCCATAAATATCAATCTCCCCATAAATATCAGTTCTGACCCTACTGTTCCATGTTGTAGGCTAGAATATGCAGCTCCTAGCCATAAGAGCCCTATGTGAAGAAAATTGTTGTTTCCTGAGGTGAGCCAGTTACTGAAAGTCATTTAGGATGCCTACAGATGTGCAGTGAGGCTGCTCTGATGCACTGTAATCACAGCGCATCTGAGCAGATTTGATTAACTGAGTACGCTAGAGCATTGTAATTACCACACTCCACTAGACTCCGGCATCATGTTTATCAGCATCCCCACACTGAAAAATGGTGTCTGGGGTGCTTTAACTAAAGCTTGTTTGATGAGCTTTAGTTAAAGCACCCCTGCTGCCATTTTTCAGTGCGGAGACACTGATACACATGATGCTCTGGATGCTTTAATTACAGCAGCTCTTGGAGTCACTCTAATTAATGCCCCTCCCCCAACCCAATCCCAGATCATGTCTATAAATGCCCTTAGAGTTGGTAGCTCCTAACAGCTCATTCATTGAAAGTCCTTTTCAATGAATGAGTATCCAATCCCTTTTCTGGCAAGGCAGCATCTCAGATAGAATGGCTTTGTCAAAGTCAGAACAGGTTTTAAAGCTAAACACAAAATGACAGCAGACACACAAAACTGAAGTCACAATACAACACAATAGAAATAGAAGTCACAAATTAATATAGACTTCCCTCTTTCGCAGCTAGATGTCCAGACTCATGTTTAATATGGGTACTACCTGATAAACTAAGATTGGAGATGTACTGGTTTAAGTCTCCCGTAAACTTCTCTATTAGCCTATCTATATTAATCTGTTTTGCAACACTATCACTTTTATCTAATGAATTAATTGCTTTCAATTAATTGACAGCAGCTCCATTTGGTATTACCAAAAGATTACAAATTAAATTATAATTACAGTTCACTGTGAAGGAGAAATTAAGAATAAATGTAATCAAAGTCCATTATACAGTAAGTACACTAAGTAATTTCAATAAAAGATGTATAATGTCCAAATTATAGTCAATTCTGGTATGTTGTAAACAAGGGTAAAGCTAATTTATAAAACTCAAGGATAGCACCTCCCACACATAAACACGAGACAGTATTAACATTTTTATCACAAATGTTTCATTTTCAAGCTTCAAGTTCTTGCAGATGGTACCAAGAAGAAAAATATTTATACCAGTAGTTTCCATCAGTGACCATGTGTTCAAAAGAGATGAAAGCAGCACTTTCCAAAACAGTTTTTTTTACCATAGCGTGAATAGTGTCCCATTTACTTAACTGTTTCTGTGAGTTTCTACCAACTTCCTACAAAGTGGATTGTTAAGAAGGGATAAACTGTGTGTCTATCCCCAAGTAATTGAAATACAAGTTTGAAAACAAGTGTAATAGCTGGTCAGAGCGGGACACAGACTGTGTAGTTCTTAGTGTCTCTGAATTTGAAAAGAGAAAAGAATTATAAATTAAGGAGAGGGAAGGTGTGTCTACATGTGCTGCTATGGCACCATTGTTACTGCACCATCATTTAGTACTTCTTTTTCATACTAAAAGACAGCACCATAACAATCAGCACTGTGCCATGAGCACCGTGCACAGTTATTTTTAGGCACAAAGCTGCCTTAGTAAGCACTATAATGGGGGAGGGGGAAGTGCATCACTACGGTGACATAACTGCAACATAGCTGCAGCACCATGGGTTTTGCCAGTGGATGCTACATCACCGTAGTCCACCATAGTGTCACATGTAGATGCACCTGAAGGGTAGAAAGAGAGATTCCATATAGGAAAAGAGACTAACCGTATGGTCACATGGGACACTTAGCATGGACCCCATCACAGGAACAGCCTGGACCCCATCACAGGAAATGGACCTTATTCAGCAGGGTCCCAGGTTCATTTGGGGAGGAAGCATGGTGGAGGGTGGAAGGTTTCTGGGAGCTGCCACCTGCTTGTGGTGTCTGGGGGGCTGGATGCTCCCAGGGCTCTCCCAAGGACTCCACTTTTTTGATTTGGCCAAACCTACACTGGAAAGCATTTTGTCAATTTCACTTCCCTACATAGGCCCCATGCCGCCAGGTTCCAGGATCATATGTGGAGCAGGCCATGAGCAGAGGAGTTACCAGGTGTTGGCAGAGAACCATGCTTGTGGTGTCCGGGAGGCTGGGTACTCACGGAGCTCCCCAAAAACTCTTGTAAAACTTTTTGATTTTACAAGAACTGTAGTAGAAAACATTTTGTCAATTTTACTTCCCTGAACCCACCCTGTGCTGACTCTCCTAGCTTGTTTAGGGGAAGGCATACAATGGAGGGGTAGCCAAGAACTGAGGGGCTGTGTGACCCCCTGGTTGTAGTTCCCAGGGGGGTTGGTGCTCAAAGCCTCCCTCCCCACCCCCTGCAAGAACTCTGGAGCTGTTCAACCTCTGCCCTGAAAGCCATTTTGTCATTTTCTCCTTCCTGCTGCAGCGTCGCAGGATCACTGGGGGAGGAGGGGGAGTAGCGAAGTACTGAGGTGGGGAAGGGCTGTGTGACCTACCGTTTGTGGTGCCTGGGATCCCATGTGCTTCAGGAAATATGTTTTTTTGCCTATCCTAGAATGTATTTGTCAATTTCACCTCCCTGTTATGGATCCTCTGCTGGGTCCCAGGCTCATTTGGGGTGATAATACAAGTGGAGGGATTGCCAAGTGCTGGAGGGGGTGAGGGACCCCCTGTTTGTAGTGCCCAGGCTCTGGACTTAAATAGCTCAATAAAGTATTTTAATCAGAAAAACTGTGATTTCTGTTTCAACATATCTAGCAAAGGGATTTAAATTTAAGAAGTGTCATTAAAGGCTCAATCCTGCCAAGTGCCAGGTGCTTTGACTCCAATCCTACAATACACTTGAACTTACTGGTATGTTTAACTTTAAACAAGTAAGTAGTCTCAAAAGATACTAGTTTGAGCCTCCAACAGTTGAAATCCACCCTGTTTGTTTTTTTCTATAATGATTTTTGGGTTGAACTCACCTATTTTAATTATACTGGATGCATGGCCCTATATTTTTCCATTGGAAATGCCTGAGGTTCTTAGTAGTGCATGTAGCTAAAGTCTGTTATATCACAACAATACAACCATTCTTACATTATTCTCACTCAATACCCTCTAATCTGGACTGTAACTACTGAGCTAAGAAACAGGTTGGACCACTAAGGTCCATAAGGCCGTCAGTGTGATCTTTGTGGACAATTTACAGAGATATAGATACAGGCATGTCAAAGAGAAACACACATAAATGTCACACTCAAATGGGTGGTGACAATTTATTCAAGCTATTCTGCTACTGTAAATTTAATGAATGCATTGCAAGTTCTCACTTGGGACCTGTAGTCCATTAGACAATGTTATATTATACACATTACAGGGGCCTGACAGTCATTTAGCACTCTGCTGACAAAAATGAAAATCACACTATGTAGTTATACAGCGATATGCAATAAAAATGGGGTTCCATACATGAATTATTAAAAATGAAGCCATAACAAAAGTACACCCATGATGCCAAACAGCATGTAAATGGGAGGGGATACAAGGCTAGATGTATAAGTAATTTAGATGTGTTTGTTTTTTAAATATCTAATATCTTGTTCTTACTTGTGCATGCACAAATGCATGGTGGAGGGGGAGAAAGAGACAAGTTTATTTTGTTAGACTCTTGAGTGAACATTCAATTCCTTTTATGTTTGGATGTTGATGACAAGCTACCACTCTTCAGGGGGTGGTTAGTAAAGTTTTATTAGGTTAATGCTTTAGAAGACTAGGACATAAACTCAAAATAGTGGATGGAAAGCACCTAGTCAGATTTGTGTCGAAAACTATGTAAATCAATGAATGGACTTTTGATATAAATAGGTCTTTCTTCTTTAGCATAGTACTGTTAATAAAAGGAAGGATTTGGATAGGAATGCCACCTCTGATATACCACACTGAAAATACCTTTGGATTCATTACCTTATCTCTGCCCATACTGCAAAATACTTCAAACCTCCTTCTACACTCCCTCATTCTCATGTCTGTACTCTTCAGCTTTCATTGATCTTTATTCTCTACCAAAGGAAAGCATTCGTAACAGCATAGTGATAAATTTTGTTAAGTGAGGCCAAATTATAAAGCGTGTCATAGAAACTGTAAGAATACTCCTATGGCATTTCCAGATCTTCATTTATTCATTACCCATAGTTCACTTTTAAGTCTCAATTACATATTTTAATCAGACTCCCAGCTCCTTTACAACATTCTGTCATATTTTGCATTATATACATCCTCATATTTTTAGCAGCATCATGAGAACATGAAGCATTCCCTATTCTAATGAATATTCAATTAACAACTTAGAAATGAAGTAACTATGCCTTTTCAACTAACTTATTCCCTAATACTACACATGGCCATAGGCTGCCATATGCAGGTTCTTTCATGATGGAAGTTAGAGCTAGTGACCAAAGGAAGAGATCTTTAGCTGATATAAATCAACACAAACCATAATTTCTCCCAACCTTCCTTTTGTATGTCCAGAGATATCATTGTTTGGGTATGAAGCATCACTCTTATCAGCAAATGCACAAGAAAACCTAGAGCTGTAACACCCCCTGGTAACCATGTGGCCCCTGCTCTACTCTGGCTTCCTAGCTACTCTCCCCTTTTCTCCCACTTTCTACACCTTGATGTAATTAGTTTATGGGTTATAAGGGGAGCTGCCATTAGGCCCCAGATCAAGCTCCTGTTCTGCCTCTCAACCAGCAGGTCTCTCTCAGACCCTGCTGGTCCCAATCCTGTTCCTCTTCTAAGTGGGCCCCCTGGACCCATTTGTGTCTTCAGGGTACCTATTGCCTTAAGGTTATTTGTGGCCTCCAACTCTGCTACAGCTATGTCCATGCCTCGCAGGTGTTACCAATTAATTAGGGGCAGGCATTTGCCCCAGTCCAAGGTTAGAGCACCTCACCCTGATTGGGCCTTGGTCTTCCTGCCTCTGCCCCTTTCCTCTAACTGGGCCCTTTAGCCCAGGCCCACTGTGTTGGACCTGGCTTCTGGGCTCCAAGCCATCTCACCCTCTCGGGCTCTTGTCTTTGACTCCCTCAGGGTCCATGGCCCTCGTCTCTGCCCCTCTTGGGTTTTGCCTCTAGTCTTCTTGGCCTTAGACCACTTCTCCCATCTCTCTCTCTCTCAGCTTTGGCTGTCTTGGCATTTACTTGTCTGGATCTTGAGCCCTGACCCCTGGCCAGGCTCAACACTGCATGTGCCCCTCCTCAGTAGCTTGGGCCCTGCCCTTAACAAACTCAAACCCTCTTTTGCCCTCTGGCACTATGTGACCTCGTCCTCCCCTTAACAGCCACAATCTGGACCACCAGGATAAACTCAAATGAAAACATAAGCACACTGGCTATAACTAAAGCTTTATTCTACTGGCTGTATAATCAAACTTCCTTCCTACCTTGGGTCATATTTCCTTTCAAGCCTTCAGCACCTTACTTGCATTCTTTGGCCAGCTCAGGATGCACCCAGGCACTCTCCTGCAGCTTTCCTGATCAGGATCAGAACCTTCTCCCTGTGGTTTGCAGGGCCAGACTACCTGCCTGGTCTCAGGCACTAGCTTTATGGATCTCCTAAGCCTAAGCCCACAGCTCCAGTCAGGTGACCTTTCTGCCATACACATGAATTTCCATTTTGGGCCTGATGACCAACCTGCTTTTTCTTGTTGCAGCTTAGCTGAGCAGTCTACAGCTTTTAGCTCCAGAAAATCCTAAATGCCTGCCCCCTGTGCCTCTGACCACGGGTAGTCGGTCTGCTTTCTGGCTGCCAGCCCCCTCTGGTCCAGCTTAGCCTGCTATAGGCAGGAGCTAACAGGAGCTTTCTGGCTTCCTATTACAGTGGATATTTTGCAGAGGCAGGAACATCTGGAAAGCACCCTGCCTGAATGTGAATTCACTGGTCTTGTATTAAAGTCCCAAATCTTCTTAGTTTCTCTTCAAATCACAGGTACTCCTAGATTTAGAGAGATACCTTGCTGTCTCCCGACTGACTACACATGGAAAAAAAATGTCTACCCTTTAACATGATGATTTGACAGAAAGGGGATTTGTCCACACATCTTAGACTTTTCCTTAAGTGGGCAGTTCAACATATAGTACACTCTAGTACGCTGGGTGTTTCAGATGCCCCCCTTTGAATATGGCATCAGCATAGAGTGTTATGTAACACCTTTCTATTTGATGAAGACTAAATGCAGATTACTGTAATAGGTGTGAAAGCACTTTGTATTTTTAATAAGGCTTTATTTTGATTTCTAGATAATGTAGCCTCAAAGCAAAGGAAAATAGTCCTCCAAAACATACTACATGAAACAGACCAAAATGAAGACACTATTATTCACCAAAAGCCTCTTTCATAGGTTTCAAAATTTAGTAATCTTTTAAATTATACTCTATCTACAAACTTGTTTACCTACCTCTTGCTTTGTTAGCAATGGAAATGGAACTTTAAATATCACATTTCTTTCAAAAAAGAAACTTTTTGTCACCTCCACTTACTCACCAAGAAAGCAGTAATCTAGCTTTTATATTTGTTTGCCAGTGTCTGACCTTCCTAATGGCAGCATTCTAGATATCTTCATGATTCGTTAGATGCAGAATTGGCTGCTGTGTATCACAATGCCAACACTGTTCTGTGAGACTCTTGTCTGAAAGCATGAGGCTATTTCACTTCTTCTAAAGATATTTAGGAAAACCTGGGCATGTCTACATGGCTAGGGACAGACATTACACATAAACCAGTTTAAGTAATCAGAAACTGGTTTAAACCTGTAACAGAACAGAAGTTTAGTGCACATAAACCAGTTTGAAAATGGCGGCAACTGGTTTGAGATAACCCTGGTTGAATGTAGTATCAGACTTAATTGATTTGGCTCCAACAACTTCGTGCAATGTCTGTCCCAGATCCCTTGCTGATTTAAGATAAACCAGACACCCGCACCATGCCAGCATGCTCTCTGGGCTGGGTGGGGCTCTCCACTCCACAGCAGGACTGGCCCCTCCCTTCTGTGTCTACCTGGCTTTTCCCTGCTAAGCAGGGATTATTCCCCTGTCCCCTCTGCCTTAAACAGACACTTCTGCATTAACTAGTGGACTACAGGCTGGCTACGGTCTGTGATGTGGGAGACTATCAAGGCAGACAAGCTTTTTGGAGCTAATGTCCTTCCTTGGAAATGCTGTCTGAGAAGAGCTGTTTCCTCCCCCACCCCTGCTTAGCACAAATTCCCCCCTCCCTTCTGCTTTCCTGAGGTATTTGTGTATTAGCCAGCAGACCACGTCGTGGATGTAGTCTTTCTAGACTTTAAGAAGGCCTTTGACACTGTCTCTCACCCCATTCTCATTAATAAATATAGCAACTGTGGTATTGATGCCTACACAGTTGGATGGGTAAAAAAATTGGCTGATGGGGTGCACTCAGAGAGTAGCGCCTGCAACAAGATTTAGACAGACTACGAAAGTAGGCAGATGAGAATAGGATGGGGTTCAATGTAGACAAATGCAGGGTGCTGCACCTTGGGAGAAGGAATCCACAGCAGGGGAGTTCCCCTCTTGAAAGCAGAGAGGCGGAAAGGGATCTTGGAGTCATTATTGACTCCCAAGATGAACATGAGCCGCCAATGCCAGACCACAGCCAGCAAGACCAGCCACATACCTTGTCATGCATCCAAAGATGCAACTCAAGCTGGTCCAGAGAGGTGATGCTCCCCCTCTATGTGACATTGGTCAGGCCTCAATTGGAGTACTGCGTCCAGTACTGGGCGCCTCACTTTAAAAAAGATGTGGCCAGCCTGGAGAGAGTTCAGAGGAGGACCACCCATTTGGTGAGAGGGCAGCAAGACAGGCCCTATGAGAAGAGGCTGAGGGACCTGAACCTGTTCAGCCTTGGCAAGAGGAGGCTGAGGATGGACCTGGTGACTGCCTACAAACTCATCAGGGGAGATCATCAGCAACTAGGAAGAGCCCTATTCTCCCCAGCACCACCTGGGATGATGAGAAACAATGGTAATAAGCTGACGGAGAATAGGCTTAGGTTAGAGATCAGGAGGCAATATTTTACAGTTAGGGTGGCCAGAATCTGGAACCAACTATCCAGGGAAGTGGCCCTTGCCCCTACTTTGGGCAAATTCAAAAAGAGGTTAGATGATCACCTGTCTGGGGTCTTGTGAACCCAGCATTCATTCCTTCCTGTGGCAAGGAGTCAGGCTAGATGATCTGTTCAGGTCCCTCCTGACCCTAGCTACCGTGAAGCTAACTATGAAGCTGCATCTGTGCTGAATCAACAGGTAGCTGGTAATGTCTCTCTGTTTTGTTAATGGGGAATAAACACTGAGATAGGGGTGATAAACACTGTTATCAGTCCTGTCCCCTCCCCCCACCACCACTTGCTTGCCTGTCAGTTTGCTGCAAAAAGTATACAAAAGCAGGGAAGGAGACTGAAATGCTCCATATCACCAAGAAATGCATGCACTGCACACTCCCCCCCCTCCGCATTTCAGAATGATAGCCTGGGGCTGAGGGCTCACAACACTCCCACCTCTTGAGCAGCCAGCACGGAAAGCCTGGGACCCTGCAGGCAGGGGCTGGGCCATGACCCCTCAGCTCAGCTCTGCGGAAGGGAAGGGAGGGCTGCTCTAGTGTCCCCTGGGCTTCTGGCCTGAGCCACTGCAGGCATGTGCCTGAATTTCCTCAGTCCAGAGAGAATGTCTGTCTGGTTAGAAACAGGTTCAGCCTAGCCAGGTTAGACTAACCTGCAAAGTTTGAATCAATTCAGGCTCAGGCTTTTTGAATGTCTGGTATTTTGAATGTCCCTAGCCCATGAGACAGTGCACAGAAGACTAATTCTACTGCACATTAGCGCAATGGGTAAAGCCTCTGCTAATGCACAGTAGATTTGGTCTAATGAGCAGTAGCGTCACAAAAATACTGTTCAGCTGTGCTAATGCACAGTAGCACCAATTATAGCCCATTAAGTCATTACAGGTACTAAACTTAATATGCCATAATTACAGTGCATTAATGAACATGTCAATGTGCCCATTCTGATGCAAAAACTATTTGATTTTATTCAAAAGCATGTTTTATTGCTTAAGTCTCAATTACTTTAATTAAAGACACTTTTATTTACTAACTAAAGGAATAACAAGAGACACTACTGTGTACTGAAGGCCAGAAAAAAACCTCAAATATTTAACAATGCTTCCTCTCCACAAGGGAGGAACAAGGTAATTTCACATATAATTGTAATCAACTTTGAAGAACCTTAAGTAAAAGCTCATAAGTGATGGACAGAAATCCTGGACACCAATGACAGTTATGTAGGAGCTAAATTATCGTAATAACAATACTTTAATAAAGTGTTTAAAATCCCAGAAGTCCCACCTTGCCATGTATCTGGCCAGGTCAAAACATCTATGCATGCCTCTTGAGCTTCCTGCTTGCACTATTGGATTGGCCTGTGCTCTGGCCCATCCCCTCTATACATGAACATATCCTACTGTTATTTCACCCCACTCATCAGGTAGTACTCTGAAAGCACAGCCAGCACTGAGGTACTGGGGTGGATGGATTGGCAATACGCTGGTTTCAGTCATTCTTCCTCTGTGTATTGAAGTGACTCATGAAGGAGAACAGCTGTTCCTCTGCCTCCAAGGCACAGCTCCCTGCCCCTCCTTTCTGCCCTCCCCCCTGCAAGCATGCACGCACGCACACACGCGCGCGCACACACACACACACGTCTGGGCAGGGACTGGTTTTGTTCAACATTTTTATAAATGACCTGGAAAGGGAGTGCATAGGGAAATCTCATAGGTTGCAGATGATAAGAAATTGTTCCAGGTAGTCAAATCCCAAACTGATGGTAAAGCAATGCAGAAAGATCTCACTAGACTGAGTAGTAAAAAAATTGACATATGAACTTCAGTACTGACAAATGCAAGGAAATGCACATGGGGAAAAAAGTAACTCCAACTGTATCTATACAATTCTGGGCTCTGAACTAGCCATTACAATTCAGGAAAAAAACTTTGGAATCATTGTGGATAAGTTCTCTAAAAACATCAGGTCAATGTGCAACATTAACAAAAAAGCCAATAAAATGTTAGGCATCATTAAGAAGAGAATTAAACACAAAATGGAAAATATAATCATGCCATTATATAAATTTATGGCGCGCCCATATCCTGAATACAGTGTGTGCAGTTCTGGTCTCCACATCTCAGAAAGGATTCAGTGGAATTAGAAAAGTTATAGAGAAAGCCAGTAAAGATGAGCAGCAGCCATGCCAGGAGTGGCGTAAAATCCGTGGCCCGTCAGCTTAGAAAGGAGAAGGCTGAGAGGGATATGATGGTGGTCTATTAAATCAAGAAGGGTGTGGATAAAGTAAACAGAAAACTGTAATTCACCAAGTCTTAAAATACAAGAGCCAGGGGAGCTAGTCAGAACGAAGCTTAACTTGGAGATCATTTCAGTGGTTAACTGGAAACAATTTGATGCTTAGCTCCAAATGTTAACATCACTCAGGGTCATATGCTCCCTGAATACAGAGGACCCTCTACTTCTCCTACATGACCAAATATATATTTAAATGCCTAGACGTTTTATTATTGTTAATCAGATGCATACCTGGACATAATAATCCTATGTATTTGGGGTAATAAAAAAGGTTTTCATCATCATAATAGCATTTAGTGTCTCACAATCTTATTTTATCCTCATAAGACCACAGTAAGGCAAGAAAATGTTATTATCTTTCATTGATAGGGAAATGAGGAATAGAGAGACAGATTGTTAAGTGTTTCAGTTTCTAAGGATGCAGAAAGGCACCTAGAGAGAAGTATCTAGATGTCAAACTCCCTGGAATTAAGTGCCTAGAGGCTTCAGAATATCCCACTAGGTTTCCATTACAGCTTTAGGCAATTAAAATTCTCAAAAAATGTAACCTTGAAAGGCTAATTGACTTGTCCAAAGTCACAAAGGAATTCTGTAAATGAACAAGGAACTGAACCTGGTTCTCCTCGGTACCAGGCTGGCACTGTTATATACATGCACAATGACATTCACATTCGGTTCCTGTAGTGCATTACTCGAGATGGACAGAAAACCTTACAAACAAACTGCAGATAGTACATGTGAAAGCCAGTCTTGTAACCCATTCAAGATACCAAAAATGCATCACCTTAATCTCCAATACACCGCAGTAACTGCCAGTCAAATGAACATTACAGTTAAAGCCCTGGTACTGATATTCAAGGCTCTAAATGGCTTGAGCCTTGAATAACACAGGCATCACTGCTCTTTGACCATAACTTATATTAGTGTTCCTCAAGAATACAGGATCTAACTGGACCTTGAACAGTACCCTAAAATTCAGGGATTGGACCCTCTGAGCAATAGGCCCAGATGAAGAATTTTCTCTCAAGAGATATCAGAATAATCATAGACTGTACCAACTACAGAATAAAATGAAAGGCCTCTTTCTCTTTACATTAGTTTTCTTTGAACAAGTTCCAAAAACAAAAACCTTGTATAATTTTGTACATTCATCTCATCATGTAAACGTGGGAAAGGAGACCAGAGATGTTCTACTTTCTCTTTGTAATTTTGGTTTCATTCAAGTTCAAGAGTGCACTGTATGTCCCAAAACATGCTGTTGGGGACATTTTTTTGTGCATTCTGTACATGTATCTCAGAAAGACAGACTTGCTGTGTATATTTAGTTCTGGCAGATCTGCTTAAATGTGTCATCCTGAAAAACAGAATATTCAAGATAGATTTTTAATATCAGGAAAAACTGAACTTGAGCTTCCCATAATTGGAGGGACAATTCCTCAGTTCATATAAATAAGCATAGCTGAGTAGAATGTATACCACCCAAAGAACATCTCTTAAGTCTCAAGAGTAGTCTTAAATCTAATGGGCTGG